>NC_092050.1:57651303-58265325 GCF_003086295.3 Arachis hypogaea
GAAAAACAAAAAAAGAAAGAAAGAACAAAGAAAGCTAAAAGGTGGCAAAACAAAAGAAAAACAAAAAGAAACAAAGCTGGACACCAATAGCTTGAACTCTGAAATATATGCCTGTGATGTTTTTGTAATAGGATCTGCTTGGATTAGTAAGCTCTTAGGAGTGCCTCAACACTTGATGACTTGGGTTAACTAACCCGGGATCATCAGCTGAAAATCCACTATCAAGAGCAACCTAACTACAAAGCATTTAGTAGCCCAAAGAGGTGCTGGGCATCAATGTTTTAAGAAGGAATGTGAGCCAAGTGTCTATAGTGAATAATGTGTCAAGTAGAAAGAAAAGAAAATGAACTTGCTACACATGACACTCAAATAAAGCTTGAGAATAAAGTAAAAGCCAAGGATAAAGGAATAATGAGAGGTCATAGCAGTATGTCACTTGAAGCTTGAAGGAGACTTTCTAGGCCTAGGAGTCAATAAGAAGTGAGCATTTGCATATCCACATAAAACCCCATGAACTATCAATAACACTTTGCTAGCATGAACTTCCTCTTCCATTTCATTCTTTCTTCTTAATAAATTCATTTCTTGCTTGGGGACAAGCAAGCTTTAAGTTTGGTGTTGTGATGACAAGTCATCTTAGCCCATTTTAGCTAGTCTTTTTCTTTTGTTTTCATTAGAATTATGCACTTTCTTAAGCTACAAGCAAGCTAATTGAGTAGAATTTCATGTTTCCCTTGATTGAACCAACCATATGTGAATTCATACCATTTCATGAGGTTTTAAGCTATAATTGTTGCATATTGTGGAAGATTGAATACCTCATGATTTTGAGCAAAACTTTGATTAGTTTGGTTGATCAATGATAGGTGAAGAAGGCTTGGAGAAAGGTTGAAGCAAAGAGGAATGGCTAGGAGTGAAGAGAGGACAATGGAATAAGTGAAAATTGAACTGGGTTGCATGAAGTTAGCCCCAACGTTAGCCCCCTAACTTGGAGGCTAACGTTGGAACTTGAGAGTTTCTCCCTGGGCTACCAACGTTTGCGCCAACGTTAGCCCCCTAACTTGGAGGCTAACGTTGGCACTTAAATCACAATGGGGGAGTAGGCAACGTTTGCGCCAACGTTAGCCCCCTAACGTGGAGGCTAACGTTGGCGCCAATCACACCAAGCAAGGCCAACGTTAGGGTCAAAGTTAGACCCCTAACGTTGGCGCCAACGTCCATACCAGAAGGATGTGGTTTGCTGATATGAAAAGTTAGGGTCAAAGTTAGACCCCTAACTTTGACCCTAACGTTGAAGACCAACGTTGGCTAACTCCATTTCCGGTTCAATTGGTTCACTTCGGTTCTTCTTCAATCTTCAAAGAGCAATCAACCAAGGCCTCTTTCAACCCAATTCCACCAAGGACAAAGGCCCAACTCAAGGCTTGAAGATCATTTTGGAAAGTGTATAAATAGGATAGAATTCAATTTATGGAAGAGCTGGGCTGGAGAGTTTTCCTTTAGAGCTTTCCTTTTAGAATTTTCAATATAGTTTTCGGAGAGCTTTTGAACTTGAGTGAACTTTAATTTCTTTCCTTCATTGCTTTCAATTTCATTTTACCTTTGTCTTTGATCTTGGATTTGAGAATTGAAGAAATTCTGTTTCAATCTCAATCTTGGATCTCTCTGCTTTATTTACTGAATTTCATTTCCGGTTTATTGTTCTTCATCTCTTTTCTTTGCAATTTACAATTTCCTTGCTATTGTTCTTGTTGGATCTAGGAAGGCATTGAGATCTAGACTTGGTTTTCTAGTCTCTGGGTCCTGAGATCTAAATCCTCATTTCAATTCTCTGTTTAATGCTTTCATTGTTCATTTACTTTGCTGTTATAAGATCCGGTTCAATCCCAATTCCCTTTTTCTTTTCTATTTGATGCAATTTAGTTTTTCCTTGTTTAAATTCTGCAAATCCTCATCCCAATCCCCTTTACTTTTCAAGCCATTTACATTTCTTGCGCTTTAAGATTCTGCAATTTACATTTCTTGCACTTTAAGTTTCTGCTATTTAATTTCTTGTTCTTTAAGTTTCAGCAATTTACTTTCCCGCTCTCTTTGATTTCATGCAATTTACATTCTGCAAATCACAAATCACCCAACCAACACTTGATTCGCTTGACTAAATCAACCACTAAGCTAAAATTGCTCAATCCTTCAATCCCTGTGGGATCGACCTCACTCCCGTGAGTTTTTATTACTTGATACGACCCGGTACACTTGCCGGCTAGTTTTGGGTGTTTTGGGAGAGATTCGTTTCTCATCAAAATATCTCATCAAATCCGCCTGACTGAGATTTACAAGATGACCATAGCTTACTTCAAGCCGACAATCTCTGTGGGATCAACCCTTACTCACGTAAAGTTTATTACTTGGACGACCCAGTACATTTGCTGGTTAGTTGTGTGGAGTTGTGAAAAAGAGTTGAGATTACAATTGTGCGCACCAAGTTGTTGGCGCCATTGATGATCACAATTTCGTGCACTAGCGCTCTCTTTGCAAACAAGCGCCAATTCCATCCACGCGTACGCGTCATGCACGCGTACGGGTGGGTCTTTAAAAATCCTTCCCCGACACGTAACCGTCCTGTACGCATGCGCATTGCTAGAGAGCGTGGCATTCTTTATTTGAATGCAGCGTTACTCTGCACTGCCTCTCTTTCTCTGCATTTTTTTCAGCTGAAATCAACAAAACATGCAATCAAAGTCTCACCAAAATCATAAGGTTTTGCATCATTCATAATAATCACCTAATTCTTGCATAAATCTCATGATTTTGTATAAAATTAATTATGTTTAATTGAATCAAGATAACATGAAATTCCACTCCAGTCACTTACTTATTGTGCAAGAAAGTGCATAAAACCTAATGAAACAATTGACAAATGCTTGTGAATCTAGCATAGGATGACTTGTCATCACAACACCAAACTTAAATCTTGCTTGTCCCCAAGAAAGCACTAAAACATGAGAAGGAATGAGAGAAAACAGAAAAGCATATATGTTCTTATTAGCAGGTAAGTGAATTTGGTTCATGGGGTTTTATGCAGACAGAATGCAGCTCAATTATTATCAACTTCCAAATGTGAAATTTCTCTTTAAGTATTAACTAGAATTGCTGCTATAATGCCTTATTCTTTATTGATCCTTGTTAGACTTTCTTTCTTCCCTTTGCTCAGAAACTTATTTTTCAATTGTAGCTCAGTGTCATGTGTTGCAGCAGCTTTTTGGCTCAATTTTTCTCAACACCTCTTCACTACAGACACTTGACTCACAATTCTTCTCAAGAACATTGATGCCCAGCACCTCTTTGGGTTACTAAATGTCTGGTAATTAGGTTGCTCTTGATAGTGGATTTTCGGTTGGTAATCCCGGATTAGTTAATCCAAGTTACCAAGTTTTAAAATACTCCTAAGAACCTAATAATCCAAGCAGATCCTAATACAATATCACCACATGCATGTGTCTTAAGGTCCAAGCTATTGGTGTCTAGCTTTATTATTTGTTTCTTTCATTTGTTTGTTGCCAATCCTTGGCTTTTCTTCCTTACTTGTTTTTTTTATCTTTTCTTCCAAGGATAATTATTAATTGATGGTCCATAGCAACAACTAAGTCTATACATGAGAGAGATATTCTACCTTGCAGCTTTTATTATTTGAGCTTAACAACTAATCAAGCAATTACCACCACTGATCCTCATTCTTATTCTTATTTATGCAGAGGAGCACAAGACATAAATTCAAGCAGATGTAAATGAAGTAGACATTTTGGCTAGATCACTTAATTGAAGAATAAAAAGACAGTAAACAAACAAAATGCAGACAGGGGTAAACTTAATCAGAAAGGGGACAATTGGCACTTCCAGGCATAAATAGTTGAGTAACAATACAACCTTTTGGCATCTTCTTGCTTAGTCCTTCATCATCCTCCTTAGCTTTTGTGCTTTTCTTGTTGATGATGT
This sequence comes from Arachis hypogaea, assembly GCF_003086295.3. Taxonomy (NCBI): domain Eukaryota; kingdom Viridiplantae; phylum Streptophyta; class Magnoliopsida; order Fabales; family Fabaceae; genus Arachis; species Arachis hypogaea. Next base: position 57,655,297 of record NC_092050.1, read on the forward strand.
ACAGTCCTTCTAAATAGTTGAATAATTTTCTCCAATGATAGTGGAAGTTGCTTGTTCCCCAAGCACTTGAAAAATAGTTAATCATGCATGAATGTTTGTAGGCTTTTGAACTTACTTTGGTGTGTGAACACCAAACTTAGTTCCTTGCCACTGTCTGTTATGCATCAGATGAAACCTTGTGCTTTTATTAAAGAAAACAAACTATAGCTAGAAAGTAATCAATGGTTAAGTAGTTTCCCTGATTGTTTGCAGCCAGTGACCATTTATGTAGAGGGTTAAAGTGTGTTTTTAATGAAATTTTTGGTGGAACACCAAACTTAGCTTCCTACATTCACCCTTAAATTGTTTTGGTGTGCAACACCAAACTTAGCTCCTTGCAATACAGCTACATCTACTTAACTCTTTTATTGAAACAGCTAGGAAAAGAAAAACTACCTCTAGTTAGGTTGCCTCCTAACAAGCGCTTGTTTATTGTCACTAGCTTGACATCCTCCATTCTTGTTCATCCTAGCTCATGAATGCTCTCTTTTTTGTTCCAAGATCTCCTAGATAATGCTTAGCTCTGTGACCATTTGCTGTGAATGTGTCCTTTGTAGCTTCATTCAGAAGTTCAAGGTTTCCATATGGAGAAACCTTGGTCACCAGATAAAGGCCAGTCCATCTAGACTCGAGCTTCCCAGGAAAGATCTTAAGCCTAGAGTTGTACAATAACACGTTATCCTGGCTCAAATTTCCTTCTTGTGATCTTCTTGTCATGCCATCTTTTAGCTATTTCCTTGTATATCTTAGCATTCTCATAAGCTTCTAGTCTGAACTCATCCAGCTCATTGAGTTGTAATAGCCTTTTCTCTCCTACTGCTTAAGAGTCAAGATTGAGGAGTTTGGTGGCCCAGAAAGCTTTATGTTCAAGCTCTACATGAAGGTGACAAGATTTGTCATAGATTAGCTAAAAGGGTGACTTTCCAATTGGGTTTTTGAATGCTGTTCTATATGCCTATAGAGCATCATCCAACTTTCTTACTCAATCTCTTCTAATGATCCCAACTGTCTTCTCCAAGATTCTTTTCAGCTCTCTATTTGCCAATTTAGCTTGGCCATTAGTTTGAGGGTGATATGGTGTGGCCACTTTATGAATTACTCCATATTTGTGGAGCAGTTTTTCCATTTGTTTGTTGCAAAAATGACTGCCACCATCACTAATAAGGCCCTTGGGCACTCCATATCTGGTAAAGATGTGTCTCTTGAGAAATTGAAGGACAATTGGTGCATCATAGGTAGTTGTGGCTATAGCCTCCACCCATTTAGAGATGTACTCCACTGCTACCAGAATGTATTTGAAGGAATATGATGGAGGAAAGGGCCCCATGAAGTCCATACCCTAGAGATCAAATAGTTCCACTTCTAAAATTAAGTTTTGAGGTATTTTGTTCTTCTTTGTTAGCCCTCCAGCTCTCTGACATTCATTGCATTGGTGCACAAAATCTTTGGCATCTTTGAATATAGTTGGCCAATAAAATTCACTTTGAAGCACTTTAGCTACTGTCATTTCTAGCCTAAAATGTCCACCATAGGCTGAACCATGACAGTGCCACAATATGTTTCTCATCTCATTTTCAGGGATACACCTTCTAATCATCCTATCTAGACACCACTTGAACAAGAATGGCTCATCCTACAAGAATTTCTTGGATTCATTACACAGCTTCTTTACTTGTTGCTTGGTGAACTCTTGAGGAATCTTTCTTCCCACCTTGTAGTTTGTAATGTCAGCAAACTAAGGTGCTTGCTGGATTTGGAGAAGATGTTCATCTGGGAACTTCTCATTCACTAGTTGTGGTATATCTTGGTTGGCCTCTTGTGGCAATCTTGATAGATGGTCTGCCACTTGGTTCTCGCTTCCTTTCCTATCCTTCACTTCAATGTCCAATTCTTGCAACAGCAGCACCCATCTAATAAGCCTTGGCTTGGAATCCTGTTTAGACATTAGATACTTGAGAGCAGCATGATCAGTGTATACTATAACTTTTGAACCAATTAAGTATTGTCTAAATTTGTCAAATGCATACACAATAGCCAAAAGCTCTTTCTCTATGGTGGTATAATTCTTTTGTGCCTCATTTAACACTTTGCTTGCATAATATATGACATGGTGCAGCTTGTCTTTCTTTTGCCCCAATACAGCACCAATTGCCACATCACTTGCATCACACATAAGTTCAAAAGGAAGTCCCCATTCAGGGGGTGTGATGAATGGTGCTGTAGTGAGTTTCTCTTTCAAAGTTTTAAAGGCATGTTTGCAATTGTCATCAAAGATGAAAGGATTATCAACCACTAGCAAATTGCTCAGTGGTTTGGCTATTTTTGAAAAATCCTTGATGAATCTTCTATAAAACCCAGCATGCCCAAGAAAACTTCTCATTGCTTTTACATTAACAGGGACAGGAAGTTTTTCTATCACCTCTATTTTAGCTCTGTCAACTTCTATACCCTTGCTTGAAACTTTATGCCCAAGAACAATACCCTCTGGCACCATGAAATGACATTTCTCCCAATTCAAAACTAAATTTGTTTCCTGGCATCTTTTCAAGACAAGGGTTAGATGTTGCAGACAGGCTTCAAAAGAGTTACCAAAGACAGAGAAATCATCCATAAAGACTTCTAAAAATTTTTCTACCATGTCAAAGAAGATGGAGAGCATACACCTTTGGAAGGTTACTGGAGCATTGCAAAGCCCAAAAGGCATCCTCCTGTAGGCAAAGACTCCAAATGGATAGGTGAATGAGGTTTTCTCTTGGTCCTTGGGGTCCACCACTATTTGATTGTATCCAGAATACCCATCCAAGAAGCAGTAATAAGCATGGCCAGCTAATCTTTCCAGCATATGATCAATGAAAGGGAGAGGAAAGTGATCTTTCCTTGTAGCCTCATTCAATCTTCTATAATCAATGAACCTCCTCCACCCAATCACTGTCCTTGTAGGGATTAACTCATTCTTCTCATTGAATATGACTGTCATTCCTCCCTTTTTTGGCACAACTTGGACCAGACTCACCCAAGGGCTATCAGAGATTGGTTGTATGATTCTAGCATTCCACAGCTTCATCACCTCCTTTTGAACCACTTCCTTTATGGTTGGGTTGAGCCTTCTTTGAGGCTGCACTATAAGTCTTGAATCCTCTTCCAGCTAGATTTTATGCATGCAGATGGCAGGGCTTATACCCTTGATGTCATCAATTGTCCATCCGAAAGCTGTCTTGTGAACTTTCAACACTTCAATCAGCTTTGTTTCATCTTCCATATTTAAGTAGGAATTGATGATTACTGGCAAGGTTTCTTTTTCTCCAAGAAATGCATACTTGAGATGAGGAGGGAGGGGCTTCAATTCTTGCTTTGGCACTTCTTCTGTCTTGCCTTCAAAGGAGACTTCAGCTTCTCCTTCTTCTATGATATCTTGTTCCATTTCTATTTCTTCTTCTTGCTCCTCAAGAATGCTTGTTTCCAGTACTTTCTCCACCAAATCTTTAATCATCTCCACTCTCATATGCTTGATGCCAGGGCATTTTGGCCAGTTTCACTGACCCTTTCTTTATTGTTTTTAGGGTACTTTCATGCATTTTCTTAGGGAATAAGCAAGTTTTGGGTAGAATTTCACTTACATCTTGATTCAAGCATACATTGTGCACTTTACATGACTTTATGAGGATTTTGCATGAATTTAATGACAAATTAGATGATGCATTTCCCATGACTGGGACTAGAGCTTTGATGCACTTTATTGCTTGATTTCAGGACAAAGGAAGCAAGGAAGAACCACGTTAGCAGCCACGTTAGTCTAACTAACGTGACCTCTAACGTGGAATGGGAGCTAACTTGCAAAGTTAATGAGAAAAGTAATTGCCAATAATGCCCTCGAAGCCGTAATAGCCCACGTTAAGAGTCACGCTAACTAAGTTAACGTAAACTCTAACGTGGAAGAAAGAAATGAAGCCAACGTTAGTGACACTTACCTTTGTCACTAACGTTGGACCAAGCTCACAATTGGCCATGTTAAGAGCCACGTTAACTCAGTTAACGTGGACTCTAACATTGAGAAGCAAAAGAGAAGCCAACGTTAGTGACACTTACCTTTGTCACTAACGTTGAGCTAAGTCACAATGAGCCATGTTAACTCCCACGTTAACTTAGTTAATGTGGAAGCTAATGTGGAGGGAGCAAGAATTGCCAATGTTAGTGACACTCACCTTTGTCACTAACGTTGGAATGAGCCAATGTGAGCAACGTTAACTCCCACGTTAACTTAGTTAACGTGGAAGCTAACGTGGATAAGGGAATGATGAGCCAACATTAGTGACACTCACCTTTGTCACTAACATTGGAAATGGCTATCATTGCTACGTTAGAAGCCACGTTAATGATGAGCGGATAATTTATACGCTTTTTTGCATTGTTTTTAGTATGTTTTTAGTAGGATCTAGTTACTTTTAGAGATGTTTTTATTAGTTTTTATGTTAAATTCACATTTCTGGACTTTACTATGAGTTTGTGTGTTTTTCTGTGATTTCAGGTATTTTCTGGCTGAAATTGAGGGACTTGAGCAAAAATCAGATTCAGAGGTTGAAGAAGGACTACTGATGTTGTTGGATTCTGACCTCCCTGCGCTCAAACTGGATTTTCTGGAGCTACAGAACTCAAAATGGCGCGCTTTCAATTGCGATGGAAAATAGACATCTAGGGCTTTCTAGAAATATATAATAGTCCATACTTTGGCCGAGTTTAGATGACGCAAAAGGGCGTTGAACGCCAGTTCTACGCTGCAGTCTGGAGTTAAACGCCAGAAACACGTCACAAACCAGAGTTGAACGCCAGAAACACGTTACAAACTGGCGTTCAACTCCAAGAATGACCTCTCCACGTGTAAACTTCAAGCTCAGCCCAAGCACACACCAAGTGGGCCTGAAAGAGGATTTATGCATCAATTACTTACTTCTGTAAACCCTAGTAACTAGTTTAGTATAAATAGGACTTTTTACTATTGTATTAGATATCTTTAGATTATCTTTTGATCTATTGATCACGTTGGGGGCTGGCCATTCGGCCATGCCTGAACGTTTCACTTATGTATTTTTCAACGGTAGAGTTTCTACACTCCATAGATTAAGGTGTGGAGCTCTGCTGTTCCTCATGATTTAATGCAAAGTACTACTGTTTTATATTCAATTCAACTTATTCCGCTTCTAAGATATCCATTCGCACCCAAGAACATGATGAATGTGATGATTATGTGACGCTTATCATCATTCTCACTTATGAACGCGTGCCTGACAAACACTTCCGTTCTACATGCAAACAAGCTAGAATGAGTATCTCTTAGATATCTAATACAGAGGACCGAGTCCGAGATATTAGAATCTTCGTGGTATAAGTTAGAACCCATGGATGGCCATTCCTGAGATCCGGAAAGTCTAAACCTTGTCTGTGGTATTCCGAGTAGGATCTGGGAAGGGATGGCTGTGACGAACTTCAAACTCGCAAGTGCTGGGCATAGTGACAGACGCAAAAGGATAGTAAATCCTATTCCAGTATGATCGAGAACCTCTAGATGATTAGCATGCCGTGACAGAGCATTTGGACCATTTTCACAGAGAGGATGGGATGTAGCCATTGACAACGGTGATGCCCTTACAGAAAGCTTGCCATGGAAAGGAGTAAGACTGATTGGATGAAGACAGCAGGAAAGTAGAGATTCAGAGGAACGAAAGCATCTCTATACGCTTGTCTGAAATTCTCACCAATGAATTACATAAGTATTTCTATCTTTATTTTCTGTTTATTTATTATTATTATTCGAAAACTCCATAACCATTTGATATCCGCCTGACTGAGATTAACAAGATGACCATAGCTTGCTTCATACCAACAATCTCCGTGGGATCGACCCTTACTCACGTAAGGTTTTATTACTTGGATGACCCAGTGCACTTGCTGGTTAGTTGTGCGAAGTTGTGAAGTTATGTTTGGACCATGGTATTGTGCACCAGTTATTGGCGCCATTGCCCGGGAGAGAACAAACAACAAATTTTACAACCTCAGAGTAACAATTTTGCATACCAAGTTTTTGGCGCCGTTGCTGGGGATTGTTCGAGTTTGGACAACTGACGGTTCATCTTGTTGCTCAGATTAGGTAACTTTATTTTAATTTTAAGTTTTTGTTTTTATTTTTATTTTCGAAAAAATTGTTAAAAAGTTTTCAAAAAAAAAATAATTTATGTTCTTCAGAATTTTTAAGAATGAATTCTAGAGTTTCATGAAGCATGTTGAAGCCTGGCTGGCTGTAAAGCCATGTCTAATTCTTGGACTGAGGCTTCCACTTATAAGTATATGAAGTTGGATGAAGTATCAGCTGTTGTGTGCTTGATAGGTATCTGCTGAAGCTTGGCTGGCCATTGGCCATGTCAAGCGTTTTGGACCGGAGCTTTCACTGAAAGCTTGGCTGGCTAGTGAGCCATGTCTAATTCCTGGACTGAAGCTATAGACTAAGAGTGCAAGATTCCTGGAATTCATATTAAAAATTTTGGAATCCTTATTTTTCTTTTTCAAATAATTTTCGAAAAATACCAAAAAAATTAATAAAATCATAAAATCAAAAAATAATTTTGTGTTTCTTGTTTGAGTCTTGAGTCAGATTTTAAGTTTGGTGTCAATTGCATATTCATCTTGCATTTTTCGAAAAAAAAATCATGCATTCATAGTGTTCTTCATGATCTTCAAGTTGTTCTTGGTAAGTCTTCTTGTTTGATCTTGATGTTTTCTTGTTTTCTGTCTTTTCTTGTTTTACATGTGCATTTTTGCATTCATAGTGTCTGAACATGAAATATTTCTAAGTTTGGTGTCTTGCATGTTTTCTTTGCATTGAAAATTTTTCAAAAAAAAAATATATGTTCTTGATGTTCATCATGATCTTCAAAGTGTTCTTGGTGTTCATCTTGACATTCATAGTATTCTTGGATGCATTCATTGTTTTGATCTAAAAATTCTCATGCATTGAGTCTTTTTCATGTTTTTCTCTTTCATCATTAAAAATTCAAAAATCAAAAAAATATCTTTCCTTTTTTCTCTCATAAATTTCGAAAATTTGAGTTGACTTTTTCAAAACTTTTTAAAATTTAGTTGTTTCTTATGAGTCAAATCAAATTTTCAATTTAAAAATCTTATCTTTTTCAAAATCTTTTTTAAAAATCATATCTTTTTCACTTTTCTTATTTATTTTCGAAAATTTTAAAAATATTTTTCAAAAATCTTTTTCTTAATTTTATCATATTTTCGAAAATATCATCAACAATTAATGTTTTGATTCAAAAATTTCAAGTTTGTTACTTACTTGTTAAGAAAGATTCAAACTTTAAGTTCTAGAATCATATCTTGTGATTTCTTGTGAATCAAGTCATTAATTGTGATTTTAAAAATCAAATCTTTTTCAAAACTAATTTCAATCATATCTTTTCAAAAATATCTTTTTATCTTATCTTTTTCAAAATCATATCTTTTTAATCATACCTTTGCAGATCATATCTTTTTCAAATATCTTTTCTAACTTCTTATCTTCTTATCTTTTAAAAAATTGATTTTCAAAATTTGTTTCAACTAACTAATTAACTTTTTGTTTGTTTCTTATCTTTTTCAAAACTACCTAACTAACTACCCCTCTCTAATTTTCGAAAATACCTCCCTCTTTTTCAAAAATTCTTTTTAATTAATTAATTGTTTAAATTTTAATTTTAATTTTAATTTTATCTTAATTTTCGGAAATCATTAACTCTTTTTCAAAATTTAATTTTTGAAATTCCCTCTCTCCCATCTCCTTCTATTTATTTATTACTTACTAACACTTCTCTTCATCTCATATCTCTGCTCTCTTCACCCTTGTGTTTGGATTCTCCTCCCTTCTTTTTCCTTACATTACATTCTTTTCTTCTTCTACTCACACAAAGGAATCTCTATACTGTGACATAGATGATTCCATATTTTCTTTGTTATTCCCTTCTTTGTCATATGAGCAGGAGCAAGGACAAGAACATTCATGTTGAAGCAGATCCTGAACCTCAAAGGACTCTGAAGAGGAAACTAAGAGAAGCTAAAATACAACAATCCAGAGACAACCTTACAGGAATTTTTGAACAGGAAGAAGAGATGGCAGCCGAAAATAATAATAATGCAAGGAGGATGCTTGGTGACTTTACTGCACCTAATTCCAATTTACATGGAAGAAGTATCTCAATTCCTACCATTGGAACAAACAATTTTGAGCTTAAGCCTCAACTAGTTTCTCTGATGCAACAAAACTACAAGTTTCATGGACTTCCATCTGAAGATCCTTTTCAGTTCTTAACTGAGTTCTTGCAGATTTGTGATACTGTTAAGACTAATGGAGTAGATCCTAAAGTCTATAAGCTCATGCTTTTCCCTTTTGTTGTGAGAGACAGAGCTAGAATATGGTTAGATTCTCAACCTAAAGATAGCTTGAACTCTTGGGATAAGCTGGTCAGGGCTTTCTTAGCCAAGTTCTTTCCTCCACAAAAGCTAAGTAAGCTTAGAGTGGATGTTCAAACCTTCAGACAGAAAGAAGGTGAATCCCTCTATGAAGTTTGGGAGAAATACAAGGAACTGACCAAAAAGTGTCCTTCTGACATGCTTTCAGAATGGACCATCCTGAATATATTCTATGATGGTCTGTCTAAATTAGCTAAGATGTCATTGGATACTTCTGCAGGTGGATCCATTCACCTAAAGAAAACGCCTGCAGAAGCTCAAGAACTCATTGACATGGTTGCTAACAACCAGTTTATGTATACTTCTAAGAGGAATCTTGTGAGTAATGGGACGCCTCAGAAGAAGGGAGTTCTTGAAATTGATACTCTGAATGCCATATTGGCTCAGAATAAAATATTGACTCAGCAAGTCAATATGATTTCTCAGAGTCTGAATGGAATGCAAGCTACATCCAACAGTACTCAAGAAGCATCTTCTGAAGAAGAAGCTTATAATCTTGAGAACCCTGCAATAGCAGAGGTGAATTACATGGGTGAACCATATAGAAACACCTATAATTTCTGATGTCAGGGCATCTTGGCCAGTTTCACTGACCTTTTCTTTACTGTTTTTAGGTTAGTTTCATGCATTTTTTTAGGAAATAAGCTAGTTTTGGGTAAATATTCACTTATGCCTTGACTCAAGCATACATTGTGCATTTTACATGATTTCATGAGGATTTTGCATAAGTTTAGTGACAAATATTATGTTGCATTACTCATGACTTGGACTAGAGCTTTGATGCACTTTGTTGCTTGATTTCAGGACCAAAAAGAAGCAAGAAAAGAGGAGGTAACTTGCAAAGATTAATGAGAAAAGTGATTGCCAATAAAAGCCATCAATGCCCACGTTAGAGAGTCACGTTAACCAAGTTAACGTGAACTCTAACGTGGAGAAAAGAAGTTGAGCCAACGTTAGTGACACTCAACATTGTCACTAACGTTGGCAATTACTCATAAGTGGCCACGTTAGAAGCCACGTTATCCTAGTTAACGTGGCCTCTAACGTTAAGGGGGAGGGAGAGAAGCCAACGTTAGTGACACTCAACATTGTCACTAACGTTGGCCTATGGTGCTAAGTACCACGTTAACTCCCACGTTAACTTGGTTAACGTGGGAACTAACGTAGAAGATGAAGAGTTGTCGACAACGTTAGTGACACTCAACATTGTCACTAACGTTGAAGCTACCACACAACCCCCAAGAGTCACGTTAACTTCTACGTTAACTTGGTTAACGTGGAAGCTAACGATGAGAAATGAAGGATGAGCCAACGTTAGTGACACTCAACATTGTCACTAACGTTGGGATGGCTAAAAGATGGCCACGTTAGAAGCCACGTTAACCTAGTTAACGTGGACTCTAACGTGAGACCTAGGGGCACATTGGAACGTTAGTGACAATGTTGAATGTCACTAACGTTCTCGAAGGATGGCAAAGGCCACGTTAGAAGCCACGTTAACCTAGTTAACGTGGGTTTTAATGTGAGGCAAAAGGGGTGCATTGGAACGTTAGTGACAATGTTAAGTGTCACTAACGTTCCCGAACTTGGACTTTCACTAAATGATTAACACTCCTTAGGCCTTGAGCTTAGGTCTCTGCCCACTCCGCACTTTCTCTCTGCAAGTAAAGCCAAGCCCAAATAAAGAAAGGAACTGCTTCAAACTCAAGATCCAAAGGCCCAAGACTTGAAGAGTGAACTAGAAGCTGAGAAGAGTAGTATATATAGGAGTAGCTTTGAATTGTAAAGGAGTTTTGGAGGCTGAAGAACCACTCTGTATTTTACTTTCTTTGCAATTTCTAGTTTTATGATGTATTCTCCATCTTTGTTTTCATCTTCAAGAGCTATGAACAACTAAACCCCTTTCATTGGGTTAGGGAGCTCTGTTGTAATTTGATGGATCAATACTAATTTTCATTGTTCTTCTTCTATCTTTCCTCTTGATTTTACTTGAAAGCTTTCGGTCTTCATCCAATTGAGTAGTTATCTTGGAAGAGAAGCTATTCAAACTTGGATCTCTTTTGAACCTTGGAAGAGGAATGAAGAGATCAAGCTAGAAATGCTTTCTCATGCTGGACCAAATTGGGTTTGGATGGGTATGTGACTGTAACCCTCTCAATACTTGGTTTGGGAAATGCATGTGGTATAATCAGTGACCATACTTCATCTCTTCTCATGAGCAATTGACCAAGGAATTGGCTATTGATCAAGATTTGAGAGATTGAATTGCAAGAAATTGCAATTCAATCACTTAAGATTGCCAAGGAGATCAATGAGTGCATTGATTGAGGAAGAGATGAAAATGAACTTGATCCGGAGAATTGCAACATCTCCTAAGCCCAATGAACTCCCCATCTCTAATCTTACCCATTCTCTTTAATTTCTGCCATTTACTTTTATGAGCAAATCCCCCATTTCTATTTACAATTCTGCAATTTATTTTCAGTCATTTACTTCCAGTCCTTTAATTCTAGCATTTACTTTTCTGTTATTTACATTCCCGCCATTTTATTTTCTGCAACTCTCAACCCAAATTCTGAATTCGCTCAACTAGAACATTCTTCTAATTAAAGTTGCTTGATCAATCAATCCCTGTGGGATTCGACCTCACTCTATTGTGAGTTTTTACTTGACGACAACTTCGGTACACTTGCCGAGGGGAATTTTGTTGAGAGACAAGTTTTCCGTGCATCAAGTTTATGGCGCCGTTGCCGGGGATTGATTGTGCATCAACAATGATTAGATTGGAAGATCACTAGATTGAGCATTTTATTTTGTGAATTTCATTTTTCTGTTTGAGTGATTTACTTTTTGTTTTAGTTAAACTTCTTCCTTTCTCCATCTACTCTTTTGTTTTTCTTTGTTATTTTCAATTCTGTTTGCTAACCCACTAACTGTTTGATATATTGCATCACCCACAACTAACATCAATTCTGACACAAATACTGTCTGCACCTATTTTCTCTGCTTGTACTTGTTGGTTGTATGACAGGGAGAAGAAGCGGGGCTTCAACTTCCTTTGATTCTGAACCAGAGAGAACCTTTCTTAGACTAAGGAGGGAGGCAAAAGAAAAACGAGTAGTTGGTGCTGAAGAAGAGGAGGAACAGTTTGAGGAATACTTTGAACCAAACATGGAAGAAAACATGGAAAATCATCATGAAGAAGAGATTCACAACCATGGCAGAGGAGGTGGAGCAAATAATGCTGGGGAGGATAGAAGAGTTTTGGGCTCTTACATTAATCCAAACCCAGGCAATTGTGGAAGTAGCATCCAAAAGCCAAAAATCCATGCCAACAACTTTGAACTTAAACCACAGCTCATCACCCTTGTTCAGAACAACTGTTCATTTGGAGGAGGTGTTCAAGAAGATCCCAACCAACATTTGACCACCTTCCTGAGAATATGTGACACTGTGAAATCTAATGGTGTTCATTCTGACGCCTATAGATTGCTCTTATTTCCCTTCTCACTCAGAGACAAGGCAGCCAAGTGGCTGGAATCCTTCCCAAGGGAGAGCTTGAAAACTTGGGAGGATGTGGTGAACAAATTCTTCCCTCCTCAACGAATCAATAGGCTGAGAGCTGAGGTTCAAACCTTCAGGCAACAGGATGGTGAGACTCTGTATGAAGCATGGGAGAGGTTCAAAGACTTAACAACGAGGTGCCCACCTGACATGTTCAACAAATGGGTCCAGCTGCACATTTTCTATGAAGGGCTCTCTTATGAGTCAAAGAAGGCAGTAGACCATTCATCTGGAGGTGGTCCTTGAACAAGAAGAAGACCATTGAGGAAGCCATAGATGTTATTGAAATAGTAGCAGAAAACGACTACTTCTATACTTCCAAAAAAGGGAACACAAGAGGAGTGATAGAGCTAAACAATGTGGATGCTCTGTTGGCCCAAAACAAGCTCATTACCCAGCAGCTGGCTGACCTCACCAAGAAGATGGAGATGAACCAAGTAGCAGCAATCTCCAGTTCATCAACAACACAAGAAGGAGTAAACCAAGAAGCAGAAGGGAGTCAGGAGCAAGCCAACTACATTGGGAATTCACCAAGGAAAAACTATGATCCATACTCCAAGACTTACAACCCTGGATGGAGAAATCACCCGAACTTTGGGTGGGGAAGTGAGCAAGATCAAAACCAAGACTAGAGACGTTACAACTCCAACAACAATGCAGCTCACCAACAATTCACCCAGAGGACATCTCAACACCCCCACAACAACACTTCTCCATATACTTATCAAAACCAAAACAGCACATCTGCTCCGAACCACTCATCAATTGATGACAGGCTCTCTAAGATTGAAGCCTTACTTGAAGGAATATGCCAAGAGATTCAAGAAAATAAGCTGTTCAAAGAGAAGGTGCGAGCCAATATTAAGAACCAGGGAGAAACCATTAGGAAGATGGAATTCCAGGTGGGATATTTAGCTGAGAAGATTCCCAAACCTACTGATAGCTTCCCAAGTGACACTGAGAAAAACCCCAAGGGAGAAGCAAAGAAAGTAAGATGGGAAGATTGCAAAATGGTCACTACAAGTGATCAAGAGATTGAAGACAAGCAAGGCAAAATGTGCAAACAACCTGAAGACAACTCAACAAAGGAGGAGGATAGAGATCACAAAGAACCAGAAATCTCACAACAAGAGCTGCTGAAGCTCTATGCACCATTCCCTCAACTGCTCAATGGTGCTGTGGGAAAAAGAATATACTCAAGGTTCCTAGACTTGTTTGCATCTCTGCATGTGAACATACCATTCATCAAGGCAATTCAACAAATGCCTGCATTCATCAAGTATATGAAGGAACTTCTTCCGAGGAAAAGCTCACTCAAGGGAGGGCAGACTATAGTGATGAACAAGGAATGTAGTGCACTTATTCAGCCTGAGCTGTCTAAAAATAGAAGAGACCCAGGAAGCTTTCATATCCCTTGTGCCATAGGTGAGACTATGTTCGAAGGAGCACTATGTGATTTAGGGGCCAGCATCAACTTACTACCTTTATCCCTGGCGAAGAAGCTGCAGATTAATGAGATAATGCCCACAGATGTCATTATCAGACTGGCTAACAAAACTCAAAAGCAAGCAATAGGAGTGGTGGAAAATGTGCTGCTAAAGGTTGGGAAGTACTTTCTCCCAACAGACTTTGTCATTCTAGACATGGAAGAGAGTCATACTCACCCAATCATATTGGGAAGACCATTCCTAGCTACGGCCAGAGCACTTATCGATGTAGAGAAAGGGGAGCTAATATTGAGAATTCATGATGAACGACTCAGCTTCAATGTCTTCAACTTCTCACAAGAAACAGATCAAGAGGACAAGGAACTAAGCACAAACGATAAGGAGACACTGAAGGAGGAGACAAGCACTGAAGCACAGCTAGTTCATTCTGAAACCCCCTCAACTGATAAACAAGGAAAACAGCAACTGCCACAGCTCAAAGAAAAATTGGAGGAACCCAAACCTCTAGAGGCAGGTGAAGACAGCATCACAACTCCTTGGAGAAAAGAGGTCACCAAGGAGAAGGCAACCTCAAAAGAAACAAAGAAGAAGGTACCAAGGAAATGGAGGAACAAGAAGATCCCTACGGAAGATTTCTCTCCAGGGGATAGAGTTGTCTCATCTTACTTCCCAGATATTCCTCCTAATCTCCCTACTGTACCATCTCAGTTACCTAAGGTCTTCACTATCAACAGAGTTCTTTCCTTGGAACATATGGAGATCATTGATCCAACCAATAGATACAAATCCACAGCAAGAGGGGAGGACTTTAAGCACTACCAACCACCATGATGAAAGAAAAACGTCAAGCTAGTGACGATAAAGAAGCGCTTCATGGGAGGCAACCCATGTTTTATATGCTTTCAGATGAGAATGAATAAGTCAATCTTTATGAGCTTCAATCCAAACTTAACAAACAATTGGTGAAAATCTTCTTATGCAGAATATAGTGAGGAACAAGTTTGGTGTTCAAAGCAAACCAAGTTGCATGCTAGTCTTGGGAGCTTTGAACACAAAACTTTCATCACAATGCTTCAAACTAAGTTTGGTGTCACCCCATAGTGCCACCAAAATGCATATAAGGAACCACCAATAGTTAGTTAGTTAGTTGAAACTCATAAACAAACAATCAAATCCTTTCTTTCAATTTATTCTAGCCATAGAGTTTTAATTTTCTTATATATTAATTCCCTTATTTCAAATCTTTATAGGAAAGGAAAAGAAGCATAAAAAGGGATTGATTGGACAATTAAATGGGGGAGATTTCGCCACTTAATGAAGAGCACTACACACATGTCTCAAGAGGGAACGCATGGGGAAACGTTGCCATGCAACATTGGAAAAAGAAGACCCTGGAAGAACGAACCAATCACTCTCATTAAAGTAATGATCCTTGTCTTTCCTTCATACACAACCCCATCCGTTCATCTAGTAAACATTCATGCAATCCACACCCTTCATCTACTCATGATTTTCTTATATAAGTGAACCTTAGTGCATGCTCACTCCTCACATTCAAATTCCCACTCTCCACACTTCTATTGCCACACTAAACCCTTCATCACAAATTGCTTTAACCAACCCACTCTTCATCTATCCGAAACCTCAAATCTCCTCAAACAACAACTCAAGTCATGGCATCATCAAGCTCAAAGAGGCAAAAGAGGAAGGAACCTATGGTGAGTGCTCCCTTTGATGACAAGAGATTCAAGACTGCCTTTCATGAGCATGAATTTGAGCGGATAAGTGCCAGAAAGATATTGCCAGAGTTAATCTTCCAAATCAATGCCAATGAATCACCACAGATTTGGAGAAAAATCGAACAGAGGGGGTGGCAATTGCTCACCAGTCCAGAGGAGAAGATCAATGGAAACCTGGTGGACGAAATTGTGTTCCATGTTCTTTGTACTTGTGTGAGATTAACAATATATAATTGTATTGAATCCTCATTGTGGCTCTATGTGTGGACACAACTCCGTTCAACTAACCAACAAGTGCACTGGGTCGTCCAAGTAATACCTTACGTGAGTAAGGGTCGAATCCCACGGAGATTGTTGGTATGAAGCAAGCTATGGTCACCTTGTAAATCTCAGTCAGGCGGATATAAAATAATTATGGAGTTTTCGAATAATAAATAAAAGAATAGGGATAGAGGTACTTATGTAAATCATTGGTAGGAATTTCAGATAAGCGAATGGAGATGCTTTTTGTTCCTCTGAACCTCTGCTTTCCTGCTATCTTCATCCAATCAGTCTTACTCCTTTCCATGGCTGGCTTTATGTGATACATCACCACTGTCAATGGCTACTTTCGGTCATCTCACGGGAAAATGATCCAATGCCCTGTCACGGTACGGCTAATCGTCTGGAGGCATCACCCTTGTCAATGGCTTCATCTTATCCTCTCAGTGAATAATATGCTCACGCACCCTGTCACGGCACGGCTATTCATCTGTCGGTTCTCGATCATGCTGGAATAGGATTTACTATCCTTTTGCGTCTGTCACTAACGCCCTGCAATCGCGAGTTCGGAGCTCGTCACAGTCATTCAATCATTGAATCCTACTCGGAATACCACAGACAAGGTTTAGACCTTCCGGATTCTCTTGAATGCTGCCATCATTCTAGCTTACGCCACGAAGATTCTGGTTAGGAGATCTAAGAGATACTCATTCTAGCTTAATTCATGTAGAACAGAAGTGTTTGTCAGGCACGCGTTCATAAGGGAGAAGGATGATGAGCGTCACACATAATCATCACCTTCATCACGTTCTTTGGTGCGAATGGATATCTTAGAAGAGAAATAAGAAGAATTGAATAGAAAACAGTAGTACTTTGCATTAATCTTTGAGGAACAGCAGAGCTCCACACCTTAATATATGGAGTGTAGAAACTCTACCGTATGAAAATACATAAGTGAAGGTCCAGGCATGGCCGTGTGGCCAGCCCCCTAAACGAGATCACAGGATCAAAATACAATCCAGGATGCCTCATACAATAGTAAGAGGTCCTATTTATAATAAACTAGTCACTAGGGTTTACATGAGTAAGTAATTGATGCATAAATCCACTTCCGGGGCCCACTTGGTGTGTGTTTGGGCTGAGCTTGAGTGTAGCACGTGCAGAGGCCATTTGTGGAGTTGAACGCCAGTTTCTGTGCCAGTTTGGGCGTTCAACTCTGGTTTTGGATCCTTTTCTGGCGCTGGACGCCAGATTTGGGCAGAAGGCTGGCGTTGAACGCCAGTTTACGTCGTCAATTCTTGGCCAAAGTATTGACTATTATATATTGCGGGAAAGCCCTGGATGTCTACTTTCCAACGCAATTGGAATCGCGCCATTTCGAGTTCTGTAGCTCCAGAAAATCCACTTTGAGTGCAGGGAGGTCAGAATCCAACAGCATCAGCAGTCCTTTTTCAACCTCTGAATCTGATTTCTGCTCAAGTCCCTCAATTTCAGCCAGAAAATACCTAAAATCACAGAAAAACACACAAACTCATAGTAAAGTCCAGAAATATGAATTTAACATAAAAACTAATGAAAACA
The DNA here is from genome assembly GCF_003086295.3 of Arachis hypogaea. Classification (NCBI taxonomy): domain Eukaryota; kingdom Viridiplantae; phylum Streptophyta; class Magnoliopsida; order Fabales; family Fabaceae; genus Arachis; species Arachis hypogaea. The sequence continues at coordinate 57,672,437 of NC_092050.1, forward strand.
TCCCTAAAAGTAACTAGATCCTACTAAAAACATACTAAAAACAATGTCAAAAAGCGTATAAATTATCCGCTCATCACAACACCAAACTTAAATTGTTGCTTGTCCCCAAGCAACTGGAAATCAAATAGGATAAAAAGAAGAGAATATACTATAAATTCCAAACTATCAATGAAACAGAGCTTCAATCATATGAGCGGGACTTATAGCTTTTTGCCTCTTGAATAGTTTTGGCATCTCACTTTATCCATTGAAGTTTAGAATGATTGGCATCTATAGGAACTTCAGATTTCGAATAGTGTTATTGACTCTCCTAGTTCAGTTTGATGATTCATGAACACAGCTTCTTTATGAGTCTTGGCCGTTGGTGCACGAATCGTGAATTACACTTTTCACAACGCGTACCACTAACCAGCAAGTGCACTGGGTCGTCCAAGTAATACCTTACGTGAGTAAGGGTCGAATCCCACGGAGATTGTTGGTTTGAAGCAATCTATGGTTATCTTGTAAATCTTAGTCAGGAAGTCAATTATGTTTATCAATTGAATTGTGAATAACCAGTAGAGCATAAATTAAAGGTTACTTGTTGTGCAGTAATGGAGAATATGTTGGAGTTTTGGAGATGCTTTGTCTTCTGAATCTCTGCTTTCCTCTGTCTTCTGATTCATGCACGCACGTCCCCCTATGGCAAGCTGTGTGTTGGTGGATCACCGTTGTCAATGGCTACCGTCCATCCTTCCAGTGAAAACTACGCTCACGCGCTCTGTCACAGCACGGCTAATCACCGGTTGGTTCTCGATCCGGTTGGAATAGGATTTACTATCCTTTTGCGTCTGTCACTAACGCCCAGCCTTCAGGAGTTTGAAGCTCATCACAGTCATTCAATCCTTGAATCCTACTCGGAATACCACAGACAAGGTTTAGACTTTTCGGATTCTCATGAATGCCGCCATCAGTTCTAGCTTATACCACGGAGATTCTGATTAAGGAATCTAAGAGATACTCATTCAATCGGATATAGAACGGAGGTGGTTGTCAGGCACGCGTTCATGGTTTGAGGAAGGTGATGAATGTCACGGATCATCACCTTCATCACAGTTAAGCGCGAATGAACATCTTAGATAGGAACAAGCGTGTTTGAATGGAAAACAGAAATACTTGCATTAATTCATTGAGACACAGCAGAGCTCCTCACCCCCAACAATGGGGTTTAGAGACTCATGCCGTCAGGGAATACAAAGTTTAGATCTGAAATGTCATGAGGTACAGAATAAGTCTCTAAAAGTTGTTTAAATACTAAACTAGTAGCCTAGGGTTACAAAATATGAGTGGACTATGATGGATGATGCAGATATCCACTTCTGGGGCCCACTTGGTGTGCCGGGGCCCACTTGGTGTGTGCTGGGGCTGAGATTTCGTGCAGAGGCCATTTGTGGAGTTGAACGCCAGTTTTTATGCCAGTTTGGGCGTTCAACTCCAGTTTTTGATCCTTTTCTGGCGCTGGACGCCAGAATTGGGCAGAGAACTGGCGTTGAACGCCAGTTTACGTCGTCTATCCTTGTGCAAAGTATGGACTATTATATATTGCTGGAAAGCCCTGGGTGTCTACTTTCCAACGCAATTGGAAGCATTCCATTTCGAGTTCTGTAGCTCTAGAAAATCCACTTTGAGTGCAGGGAGGTCAGAATCCAACAGCATCAGCAGTCCTTTTTCAGCCTGAATCAGATTTTTGCTCAGCTCCTTCAATTTCAGCCAGAAAAATACCTGAAATTACAGAAAAACACACAACTCATAGTAAAGTACAGAAATATGAATTTTTCCTAAAAACTACTAGAAATAGACTAAAAACTAACTAAAACACACTCTAAACTATATGAAATTATCCCCAAAAAGCGTATAAAATATCCGCTCATCACAACACCAAACTTAAACTGTTGCTTGTCCTCAAGCAACTAGACAAATAAAATAGAAGACTAATAGGTTGAGAAGCAATAATATCTCAGAGTTTTTGATTGAAGCTCAGATCCTAATTAGATGAGCGGGACTAGTAGCTTTTTGCTTCTGGACAGTTTTGGCATCTCACTTTATCCATTGAAGCTCAGAGTGATTGGCATCTATAGGAACTCAGAATTCAGATAGTGTCATTGATTCTCTTAGTTCAGTGTGATGATTCTTGAACACAGCTTCTTTATGAGTCTTGGCCGTGGCCCTAAGCACTTTGTTTTCCCGTATTACTACCGGATACATAAATGCCACAGACACATAACTGGGTGAACCTTTTCAGATTGCGACTCAGCTTTGCTAAAGTCCCCAATTAGAGGTGTCCAGAGTTCTTAAGCACACTCTTCTTTTTGCTTTGGACCTTGACTTTAACCGCTCAGTCTCAAGTTTTCACTTGACACCTGCACGCCACAAGCACATGGTTAGGGACAGCTTGGTTTAGCCGCTTAGACCAGGATTTCAGTCCTTTAGGCCCTCCTATCCACTGATGCTCAAAGCCTTGGGATCCTTGCCCTTGCCTCTTGGTTTTAAGGGTTATTGGCTTTTTCTGCTTGCTTCTCTTTTTTTTTTTTTTTTGCAAGCTTTGTTCTTTGCTGCTTTTTCTTGCTTCAAGAATCATTTTGATGATTTTCAGATTATCAATAACATGTCTCATGTTCATTATTCTTTCAAGAGCCAACATATTTAACAGTCTTAAACAACAAATTCAAAAGACATATGCACTGTTCAAGCATTCATTCAGAAGACAGAAAGCATTGCCACCACATTTAACTAATTAGAATTTCTCTTATTTAAACTCGAAATTTTATTGCTTCTTATTCAAAAGATCTACTATTTTATTCATGTTTGCTGATGATGAGAAAAATAAACTATAGCTTAATTGGAGATAAAATCAAAATAGATACTAATTACTACTATATGACTCCTAAGGTAAAATTAAAATAAGAACAGTTATCACAGAGTTAAGGCTAAGATTAGAACTCAACAACCTTGAGGTTTGGGAAGTGGATGTTCCTCTAGTCTGTGAGGTGCTTGGTCTTTCAAGAGAGAATTTCTGGCGCTTCAGTTCCTTTAAATCACTCCCTTGCTCCTCTTGGAGTGGGTTGTTTTCCTTTAGGGGCCATGATCTTAGTGATCACGGATAAGCACACCAAACTTAGAGCTTTGCTTGTCCTCAAGCAAAAGAAAAAGAAGGAGATGGGTAGAAGGAGAGCTCCTCCCCACCATCCTGGCGTTTGAACGCCCAAACACTGCCTGTTTTGGGCGTTCAACGCCCAAATGCTGCTCTCCTGGGCGTTCAACGCCCAGTTGTTGCCCTTTTCTGGCGTTGAACGCCAGATAGCTATCCTTACTGGCGTTCAGCGCCCACTGGATGCCCATTTTGGGCGCTGAACGCCCAAAATGGCCTTCACTGGCGTTTTCTTGCCAGTAAGCTCCCTATCTCTGTTTTGTGTGTAGATTCCTTCTGTAACCCTGTAAACTTATGCAAATGATTCTTTACCTTAGTGTCAGTGAACTTTATATAAACAAATTAAAATAAAAATAGGGCAAGATGCTTAGAGGATTGTTGCCCCATGGCTGGGTTGCCTCCCAGCAAGCGCTTCTTTATTGTCTTTAGCTGGACCTTGCTGAGCTTTTAATCTAGCTTCAGCCTTGAGCATTCTTGCTCAGTGTTGCCTTCAAGATAATGCTTGATTCTCTGTCCATTGACAATGAACTTCTTATCAGAATCAATATCTTGAAGCTCCACATAACCATATGGTGACACACTTGTAATCACGTATGGTCCCCTCCACCGGGATTTCAGTTTCCCGGGGAATAGCCTGAGTCTAGAGTTAAACAACAGGACCTTCTGTCCTGGTTCAAAGATTCTAGATGACAGCTTTCTGTCATGCCATTTTTTTGATTTTTCTTTATAAAGCTTGGCATTTTCGAAAGCTGTGAATCTGAATTCCTCTAGCTCATTTAGCTGGAGCAATCGTTTTTCTCCTGCTAATTTGGCATCTAAGTTTAGGAATCTGGTTGCCTAGTAGGCCTTATGTTCCAGTTCCACGGGCAAGTGGCATGCCTTACCATACACGAGTTGGTATGGAGAGGTCCCTATAGGGGTCTTGAATGCTGTTCTGTAAGCCCACAGAGCATCATCCAAGCTCCTTGCCCAATCCTTTCTACGGGTATTTACTGTCCGTTCCAGGATTCTCTTCAATTCTCTGTTAGAGACTTCAGCTTGCCCGTTGGTTTGTGGATGATATGGAGTGGCCACTTTATGGCGAATTCCATACCGAACCATGGTAGAGTAAAGCTGTTTATTGCAGAAGTGAGTGCCCCCATCACTGATTAACACTCTAGGGACACCAAACCTGCTAAAGATATGTTTCTGGAGGAACTTCAGCACTGTTTTAGTATCATTGGTGGGTGTGGCAATAGCCTCAACCCATTTTGATACATAGTCAACTGCCACCAGAATATAAGTGTTTGAGTATGATGGTGGGAAGGGTCCCATGAAGTCAATTCCCCATACATCAAACGACTCTATTTCCAAGATTCCTTGTTGAGGCATGGCGTAACCATGAGGCAGATTACCAGCTCTTTGGCAACTGTCACAATTACGTACAAATTCTCGGGAATCTTTATAGAGTGTGGGCCAATAGAAGCCACATTGGACGACCTTGGTGGCTGTTCGCTCACCTCCGAAATGGCCTCCATATTGAGATCCATGGCAATGCCATAGGATTCTCTGTGCTTCCTCTCTGGGGACACACCTACGGATAATTCCGTCTGCACATCTCTTAAAGAGATAGGGTTCATCCCACAAGTAGTACTTTGCATCAGTAATTAGTTTCTTTTTTTGTATTCTATTGTACTCCTTGGGTATGAACCTTGCAGCTTTATAGTTTGCAATATCGGCAAACCATGGTGCTTCCTGAATGGCAAATAGATGCTCATCAGGGAATGTCTCAGAGATCTCAAGGAAGGGGAGGGACGTCCCTTCCACTGGCTCTATCCGGGACAGATGATCAGCTACTTGGTTCTCTGTCCCTTTTCTTTCTCTTATTTCTATATCAAACTCTTGCAGAAGCAATACCCATCTGATGAGCCTGGGTTTTGAATCCTGCTTTGTGAGTAGATATTTAAGAGCAGCATGGTCAGTATACACAATCACTTTTGATCCTACTAAGTATGATCTGAACTTGTCAATGGCGTAAACCACTGCAAGTAGTTCTTTTTCTGTGGTTGTGTAATTTTTCTGGGCATCATTTAGAACGCGACTGGCATAATAAATGACATGTAGAAGCTTGTCATGCCTCTGTCCCAATACTGCACCAATGGCATGATCACTGGCATCACACATTAACTCAAATGGCAATGTCCAGTCTGGTGCAGAAATGACTGGTGCTGTGACCAGCTTAGCTTTCAGCGTTTCAAACGCCTGCAGGCATGCTATGTCAAACACAAATGGCGTGTCAGCAGCTAGCAGATTGCTTAGAGGTTTTGCGATTTTTGAAAAATCCTTTATAAACCTCCTATAGAATCTTGCATGCCCCAGAAAGCTTCTGATTGCCTTAACATTGGCAGGTGGTGGTAATTTTTCAATTACCTCTATTTTTGCTTGATCCACCTCTATTCCCTTGTTTGAGATTTTATGCCCAACAACAATTCCTTCAGTCACCATGAAGTGACACTTTTCCCAGTTTAAAACTAGGTTGGTTTCTTGGCATCTTTTCAGAACAAGTTTTAGGTGATCAAGACAGGAGCTGAATGAGTCTCCATATACTGAGAAGTCATCCATGAAGACCTCCAGAAATTTTTCCACCATATCAGAGAAAATAGAGAGCATGCATCTCTGGAAGGTTGCAGGTGCATTGCATAGCCCAAAGGGCATCCTTCTATAAGCAAACACTCTGGATGGACATGTGAATGCTGTTTTCTCTTGATCCTGGGGATCTACTGCAATCTGGTTATAGCCTGAGTAGCCATCCAAAAAGCAGTAATAATCATGACCTGCTAGTCTCTCTAGCATCTGGTCTATGAATGGTAAAGGAAAATGATCCTTTCTGGTGGCTGTATTGAGCCTTCTGTAGTCAATACACATGTGCCACCCTGTAACTGTTCTTGTAGGAACCAGTTCATTTTTTTCATTATGAATCACTGTCATGCCTCCCTTTTTTGGGACAACTTGAACAGGGCTCACCCAGGGGCTATCAGAAATGGGATAAATAATCCCAGCCTCTAGTAATTTGGTGACCTCTTTCTGCACCACTTCCTTCATGGCTGGATTTAGCCGCCTCTGTGGTTGAACCACTGGTTTGGCGTTATCCTCCAATAGGATTTTGTGCATGCATCTAGCTGGGCTTATGCCCTTAAGGTCACCTATGGACCACCCAAGAGCTGTCTTGTGTGTCCTTAGCACTTGAATAAGTGCTTCCTCTTCCTGTGAATTTAAAGCAGAGCTTATGATCACTGGAAAAGTGTCACCTTCTCCTAGAAATGCATATTTCAAGGATGGTGGCAGTGGCTTGAGCTCTGGTTTAGGAGGTTTTTCCTCTTTCAGAAGAAAGTTCAGAGGCTCTTTCATGTCCCCTGAATCCTCCAAATCAGGCTGAACATCTTTAAAGATGTTTTCCAACTCTGATTCGAGACTCTCAGCCATGTTGATCTCTTCTACCAAAGAGTCAATAAGGTCAACTTTCATGCAGTCTGTTGATGTGTCTGGATGCTGCATGGCTTTGACAGCCTTCAACTTGAACTCGTCATCGTTGACTCTCAGGGTTATTTCCCCCTGCTGGACGTCAATGAGGGATCGTCCAGTTGCTAGGAAGGGTCTTCCTAGAATGAGAGTAGCACTCTTGTGCTCCTCCATTTCCAGCACAACAAAGTCAGTGGGAAAGGCGAATGGCCCAACTCTGACAATCATGTCCTCAATCACGCCTGATGGGTATTTAGTGGAACCATCAGCAAGTTGGAGACATATCCGGGTTGGTTTAACTTCTTCAGTTAAGCCAAGTTTCCTGATAGTGGATGCAGGTATTAGGTTGATGCTTGCCCCAAGATCGCATAAGGCTGTCTTGGTGCAATCACCTTCCAATATGCATGGTATCAGAAAACTCCCAGGGTCTTTAAGCTTTTCAGGAAAGCTTTTCAGAATGACTGCACTGCATTCTTCAGTGAGGAGAACTCTTTCTGTTTCTCTCCACTCCTTTTTATGACTCAAGATCTCTTTCATGAACTTGGCATAAGAAGGTATTTGCTCAAGTGCCTCTGCAAATGGAATCTTTATTTCAAGAGTCCTTAGATAATCTGCAAAGCGAGCAAATTGCTTATCCTGCTCCTCTTTCCGGAGTTTTTGAGGATAAGGTATCTTGGCTTTATATTCCTCAACCTTAGTGGTTAAAGAAGCCTTTTTAGAGGGGTTGTTATCAGCACTTATGTGTGTCTGATCCCTCTCTGGCAATTGCGTACCAGAGTTAGAAGCTGGAGTGACGATAGACGCCAACTCACTGTCTGTTCCTGGCGCCTGAACGCCAGAAATGTGCCCATTTTGGGCGTTCAGCGCTGGATTTTGCACCAATTGGGCGTTCAACGCCAGATTCTTGCCCATTTCTGGCGTTGAACGCCAATCTTGCCTTGTTTCTGGCGCTGAACGCCAGTTTTAGGCATGGTCTGGGCGTTCAGCGCCAGCCTTCCACCTATTTTCTGGCGTTTTAGTGCCAGAATTATTTTTCCCTGGGCTCTTACTGTCCTCAAGGGAATCTTTGGTGGGTTGCTCATTTCTTGAATTTTTGATGCCTTGAGGTGGGGTATTTAATGTTTTCCCACTTCTTAATTGAACTGCTTGGCATTCTTCTGCTATTTGCTTTGATAGCTGCTGCTTTGTTTGCTTAAACTGTTCTTCCATATGTATATTAGCCATCCTTGTCTCCTGTAACCTGTCTTTGAATTTGGCTAGCTGCTTTGTTAGCAAATCTAATTGCTGATTGAATTCAGCAGCTTGTTTTACAGTACTGAATTCAGCAGTTACTGTTTTAACCTCTTCATTCATGGAAGGGTTGCTGCTTAGATACAGATGCTGATTCCTGGCAACTGTATCAATGAGCTCTTTTGCCTCTTCGATTGTCTTTCTCATATGGATAGATCCACCAGCTGAGTAATCTAAAGACATCTGAGCTCCTTCTGCAAGCCCATAGTAGAAGATGTCTAACTGAACCCACTCTGAAAACATTTCAGAGGGGCATTTTCGTAGCATCTCTTTGTATCTCTCCCAGGCATCATAAAGAGATTCATTATCTCCTTGTTTAAAGCCTTGGATGTCCAGCCTCAGCTGTGTCATCCTTTTTGGAGGGAAATATTGATTCAGGAATTTTTCTGTCAGTTGTTTCCATGTCCTTATGCTGGCCTTGGGTTGGTTATTTAACCACCTCTTAGCTTGATCTTTTACAGCAAATGGAAACAGTAATAGTCTGTAGACATCCTGATCTATTTCCTTATCATGTACTGTGTCAGCAATTTGTAAAAATTGTGCCAGAAACTCTGTAGGTTCTTCCTGTGGAAGACCGGAATACTGGCAACTTTGCTGCACCATGATAATGAGCTGAGGATTCAACTCAAAGCTACTAACTCCAATGGAGGGTATGCATATGCTACTCCCATATGAAGCAGTAGAGGGGTTAGAATATGACCCCAGAGTCCTCCTGGACTGTTCATTTCCACTTATGTCCATGATGGATCTATGGATATAACTTGGACTGATTTATCTTTTTATTTATTTTATTTTATAAGAAGTAAATACTTAAATAAAATAAAATAACTAAAAAGAATTTGAATTTTGAAATTTTTTTTTTTCGTAAAAAAAAAATAAAGATAATTAGTAAAAAAAAACGAAATTTTTGAAAAAGAGGGAGGATATTTTCGAAAATTAGAGAGAGAGAGAGTTAGTTAGGTAGTTTTGAAAAAGTTAAGAAACAAACAAGAAGTTAGTTAGTTAGTTGAAACAAATTTTGAAAAGATAAGAAGTTAGGAAGTTAGAAGAGATATTTTGAAAAGATATTTTTGAATTTAGTGAGGAGAGAGAAAAATAATAAGATAGTACAAGATTTAAAAATTTTTAGATCTAATGCTCCTTGTTTTCGAAAAATTTGGAGGGAAAACACCAAGGAACACCAAACTTAAAAATTTTAAGATCAAGACACCAGGAAACTCAAGAACACAAGAACATGAAGGAAGAACACCAAACTTAAAATTTTTTTTGAAAACCAAACAAAATTTTCGAAAATCAAAGGGAAATCAACAAGAAAACACCAAACTTAAAGTTTGGCACAAGATTTAATAGAAAAAAATATTTTTGAAAAAGAATGTTTTGAAAAGAGTATAAAAGATTCTAACCCAATCAAATTAATGTTCTAGCCAAATGAGTTATGGGACCTTATTTTAAGAAAGATTATTTTTGAAAACACCAAACTTAAAGTTTGGCACAGGATTTAATAGAAAAAAAATATTTTTGAAAAAGAATGTTTTGAAAAGAGTATAAAAGATTCTAACCCAATCAAATTAATGTTCTAGCCAAATGAGTTATGGGACCTTATTTTAAGAAAGATTATTTTTGAAAACACCAAACTTAAAGTTTGGCACATGATTTAATAGAAAAATTATTTTTGAAAAAGGTTTAAAAAATATGATAGCCAATTATCATGAACATAAACACCACGCTCTAACTAACTGAGTTATAAATTTAAAGTATTTTAACAAGGGATAAATAATGAAAGACTCTAAACCAAAAAGAAAGATTTTTTTCCTAATCTAAGCAACAAAATAATCCGTCAGTTGTTCAAACACGAACAATTCCCCGGCAACGGCGCCAAAAACTTGGTGCACGAATCGTGAATTACACTTTTCACAACGCGTACCACTAACCAGCAAGTGCACTGGGTCATCCAAGTAATACCTTACGTGAGTAAGGGTCGAATCCCACGGAGATTGTTGGTTTGAAGCAATCTATGGTTATCTTGTAAATCTTAGTCAGGAAGTCAATTATGTTTATCAATTGAATTGTGAATAACCAGTAGAGCATAAATTAAAGGTTACTTGTTGTGCAGTAATGGAGAATATGTTGGAGTTTTGGAGATGCTTTGTCTTCTGAATCTCTGCTTTCCTCTGTCTTCTGATTCATGCACGCACGTCCCCCTATGGCAAGCTGTGTGTTGGTGGATCACCGTTGTCAATGGCTACCGTCCATCCTTCCAGTGAAAACTACGCTCACGCGCTCTGTCACAGCACGGCTAATCACCGGTTGGTTCTCGATCCGGTTGGAATAGGATTTACTATCCTTTTGCGTCTGTCACTAACGCCCAGCCTTCAGGAGTTTGAAGCTCATCACAGTCATTCAATCCTTGAATCCTACTCGGAATACCACAGACAAGGTTTAGACTTTCCGGATTCTCATGAATGCCGCCATCAGTTCTAGCTTATACCACGGAGATTCTGATTAAGGAATCTAAGAGATACTCATTCAATCGGATATAGAATGGAGGTGGTTGTCAGGCACGCGTTCATGGTTTGAGGAAGGTGATGAATGTCACGGATCATCACCTTCATCACAGTTAAGCGCGAATGAACATCTTAGATAGGAACAAGCGTGTTTGAATGGAAAATAGAAATACTTGCATTAATTCATTGAGACACAGCAGAGCTCCTCACCCCCAACAATGGGGTTTAGAGACTCATGCCATCAGGGAATACAAAGTTTAGATCTGAAATGTCATGAGGTACAGAATAAGTCTCTAAAAGTTGTTTAAATACTAAACTAGTAGCCTAGGGTTACAAAATATGAGTGGACTATGATGGATGATGCAGATATCCACTTCTGGGGCCCACTTGGTGTGCCGGGGCCCACTTGGTGTGTGCTAGGGCTGAGATTTCGTGCAGAGGCCATTTGTGGAGTTGAACGCCAGTTTTTATGCCAGTTTGGGCGTTCAACTCCAGTTTTTGATCCTTTTCTGGCGCTGGACGCCAGAATTGGGCAGAGAACTGGCGTTGAACGCCAGTTTACGTCGTCTATCCTTGTGCAAAGTATGGACTATTATATATTGCTGGAAAGCCCTGGATGGCTACTTTCCAACGCAATTGGAAGCATGCCATTTCGAGTTCTGTAGCTCCAGAAAATCTACTTTGAGTGCAGGGAGGTCAGAATCCAGCAGCATCAGCAGTCCTTTTTCAGCCTGAATCAGATTTTTGCTCAGCTCCTTCAATTTCAGCTAGAAAAATACCTGAAATTACAGAAAAACACACAACTCATAGTAAAGTCCAGAAATATGAATTTTTCCTAAAAACTACTAGAAATAGACTAAAAACTAACTAAAACACACTCTAAACTATATGAAATTATCCCCAAAAAGCGTATAAAATATCCGCTCATCAGCCGTGGCCCTAAGCACTTTGTTTTCCAGTATTACCACCGGATACATAAATGCCACAGATACATAATTGGGTGAACCTTTTCAGATTGTGACTCAGCTTTGCTAAAGTCCCCAATTAGAGGTGTCCAGGGTTCTTAAGCACACTCTTTGTTTGCTTTGGACCTTGACTTTAACCGCTCAGTCTCAAGTTTTCACTTGACACCTTCACGCCACAAGCACATGGTTAGGGACAGCTTGGTTTAGCCGCTTAGACCAGGATTTTATTCCTTTAGGCCCTCCTATCCACTGATGCTCAAAGCCTTGGGATCCTTTTTATTTGCCCTTGCCTTTTGGTTTTTAAGGGTTATTGGCTTTTTCTGCTTGCTTTTTTCTTTTTCTTTCTATTTTTTTTGCCTATTTTTTTTTCTGCAAGCTTTGTTCTTTGCTGCTTTTTCTTGCTTCAAGAATTATTTTTATGATTTTTCAGATTATCAAATAACATGTCTCCTAGTCATCATTCTTTCAAGAGCCAACATATTTAACATTCTTAAACAACAACTTCAAAAGACATATGCACTGTTCAAGCATACATTCAGAAAACAAGAAGCATTGTCACCACATCAATATAATTAAACTAAGTTCAAGGATAAATTCGAAACTCATGTACTTCTTGTTCTTTTGAATTAAAACATTTTTCTTTTAAGAGAGGTGATGGATTCATAGGACATTCATATCTTTAAGACAAAGTTACTACTACTAATGATCATGTAATGAAGGCACAAACATAGATAAGCACATAACATAGAAAACAAAAAACAGAGAAAGCAAAAACAAGGAATGAATCCACCTTAGTGATGGTGGTGTTTCCTTCTTGAGGAACCAATGATGTCCTTGAGCTCTTCTATGTCTCTTCCTTGTCTTTGTTGCTCCTCCCTCATTGCTTTTTGATCTTCTCTTATTTCATGGAGCATGATGGAGCGCTCTTGATGTTCCACCCTTAGTTGTCCCACATTGGAACTCAATTCTCCTAGGGAGGTGTTGATTTGCTCCCAATAGTTTTGTGGAGGAAAGTGCATTTGAGGCATTTCCGGAATCTCATGGTGATGAGCTTCTTGCGCCTCTTGAGCTCCATGACTGGGCTCTCTTACTTGCTCCATCTTTTTCTTAGTGATGGGCTTTTCCTCTTTAATGAGGATATCTCCCTCTATGTCAATCCCAGCTGAATTGCATAGATGGCAAATGAGGTGAGGAAAGGCTAACCTTGCCATGGTGGAGGACTTGTCAGCCACCTTGTAGAGTTCTTGAGGTATAATCTCATGAACTTCCACCTCTTCTCCAATCATGATGCTATGGATCATTATGGCCCGGTCTATAGTAACTTCAGACCAGTTGCTAGTGGGAATGATTGAGCATTGAATAAACTCCAACCATCCTCTAGCTATAGGCTTGAGGTCCAATCTTCTTAGTTGAACCGGCTTGCCTTTGGAGTCAATCTTCCATTGAGCTCCTTCTACACATATGTCCATAAGGACTTGGTCCAACCTCTGATCAAAGTTGACTCTCCTTGTGTAGGGGCGTGCGTTCTTTTCCATGTATGGCAAGTTGAACGCCAACCTCACATTTTCCGGACTAAAATCTAAGTATTTCCCCCGAACCATTGTAACATAGTTCTTTGGATCCGGGTTCTTACTTTGATCATGGTTCTTGGTGATCCATGCATTGGCATAGAACTCTTGAACCATTAGGATGCCGACTTGTTGGATGGGGTTTGTTAGAACTTCCCAACCTCTTCTTTGAATTTCATGTCGGATCTCCGGATACTCATTTCTTTTGAGTTTAAAAGGGACCTCAGGGATCACCTTCTTCTTGGCCACAACATCATAGAAGTGGTCTTGATGGGCTTTGGAGATGAACCTTTCCATCTCCCATGACTCGGATGTGGAAGCTCTTGTCTTCCCTTTTCCTCTTCTAGAGGATTCTCCGGTCTTAGATGCCATCAATGGTAATGGAAAAACAAAAAATCTATGCTTTTACCACACCAAACTTAGAATATTGCTCGCCCTCGAGCAATAAACAAAAGAATAGAAGAAGAAGAAGAAATATGGAAGGGGAGAGGGATATGTGGTTTCGGCCAAGAGGAGTGTAGAGGGGTGTGTTGTGTGAATTTGATGAAGAATGGAGGTCTTTATATAGGGAAGGAAGGGGGGTTATTGGTTCGGCCATATGGGTGGGTTTGGGTGGGAAATTGGTTTTGAATTTTGAAGGTAGGTGGAGTTTATGAGGTAGGTTTATTGGGAAGAGTGGATGGATGTGAGAGGTGAAGGTTTTGTGGGGAAGAGAGATTGAGGTGTGGTATGCGAAATTGCTACTCAGGCTGTGAATTGTTGTTCGCAATTGATTCCCTGGCAATGGCACCAAAAACGGATGCACAGAACCACGGTCTAAACATATCTTCACAACTTCGCATAACTAACCAGCAAGTGCACTGGGTCGTCCAAGTAATACCTTACGTGAGTAAGGGTCGAATCCCACGGAGATTGTCGGTATGAAGCAAGCTATGGTCACCTTGTAAATCTCAGTCAGGCGGATATCAAATGGTTATGGAGTTTTCGAATTTAATTAATAAAATAGGGATAGAAATACTTATGTAATTCATTGGTGAGAATTTCAGATAAGCGAATAGAGATGCTTTCGTTCCTCTGAACCTCTGCTTTCCTGCTATCTTCATCCAATCAGTCTTACTCCTTTCCATGGCTAGCTTTATGTGATACATCACCACTGTCAATGGCTACTTTCGGTCATCTCTCGGGAAAATGATCCAATGCCCTGTCACGGCACGGCTAATCGTCTGGAGGCATCACCCTTGTCAATGGCTTCATCTTATCCTCTCAGTGAAAATGGTCAACGCACCCTGTCACGGCACGGCTATTCATCTGTCGGGTCTCGATCATGCTGGAATAGGATTTACTATCCTTTTGCGTCTGTCACTAACGCCCCACAATCGCGAGTTTGGAGCTCGTCACAGTCATTCATTCATTGAATCCTACTCGGAATACCACAGACAAGGTTTAGACCTTCCGGATTCTCTTGAATGCCGCCATCATTCTAGCTTACACCACGAAGATTCTGATTAAGAGATCTAAGAGATACTCATTCAGTCTAAGGTAGAACGGAAGTGGTTGTCAGGCACGCGTTCATAGGGAATGATGATGATTGTCACGTTCATCACATTTAGGTTGAAGAGCGAATGAATATCTTAGAAGCGAAATAAGATGAATTGAATAGAAAATAGTAGTACTTTGCATTAATGTTTGAGGAACAGCAGAGCTCCACACCTTAATCTATGGAGTGTAGAAACTCTACCGTGAAAATACATAAGTGATAATGGAGTTCATTGGTCTCGGCCCCAGAGGGGAACCGGAGTAACCAAGACTGTGAATACAATGATAAAAAGTTCTATTTATAATAAACTAGTCACTAGGGTTTACAGGAGTAAGTAATTGATGCATAAATCCACTTCCGGGGCCCACTTGGTGTGTGCTTGGGCTGAGCTTGAGTTTTGCACGTGTAAAGGTCCTTCTTAGAGTTGAACGCCAGTTTTTTGTGCCAGTTTGGGCGTTCAACTCTGGTTTTGGATCCTTTTCTGGCGCTGGACGCCAGAATTGGGCAGAGAGCTGGAGTTGAACGCCAGTTTGCGTCATCTATTCTTGGCCAAAGTATGAACTATTATATATTTCTGGAAAGCCCTGGATGTCTAATTTCCAACGCAATTGGAAGCGCGCCATTTCGAGTTCTGTAGCTCCAGAAAATTAACTTTGAGTGCAGGGAGGTCAGAATCCAACAGCATCAGCAGTCCTTCTTCAACCTCTGAATCTGATTTTTGCTCAAGTCCCTCAATTTCAGTCAGAAAATACCTGAAATCACAGAAAAACACACAAACTCATAGTAAAGTCCAGAAATGTGAATTTAACATAAAAACTAATGAAAACATCCCTAAAAGTAACTAGATCCTACTAAAAACATACTAAAAACAATGCCAAAAAGCGTATAATTTATCCGCTCATCACAACACCAAACTTAAATTGTTGCTTGTCCCCAAGCAACTGAAAATCAAATAGGATAAAAAGAAGAGAATATACTATAAATTTCAAACTATCAATGAAACATAGCTACAATTAAATGAGCGGGACTTATAGCTTTTTGCCTCTTGAATAGTTTTGGCATCTCACTCTATCCATTGAGGTTCAGAATGATTGGCATCTATAGGAACTCAGAGTTCAGATAGTGTTATTGATTCTCCTAGTTCAGTATGATGATTCTTGAACACAGCTATTTTATGAGTCTTGCCGTGGCCCTAAGCACTTTGTTTTCCAGTATTACCACCGGATACATAAATGCCACAGACACATAATTGGGTGAACCTTTTCAGATTGTGACTCAGCTTTGCTAAAGTCCCCAATTAGAGGTGTCCAGGGTTCTTAAGCACACTCTTTTTTTTTTTTGCTTTGGACCTTGACTTTAACCGCTCAGTCTCAAGTTTTCACTTGACACCTTCCCGCCACAAGCACATGGTTAGGGACAGCTTGGTTTAGCCGCTTAGACCAGGATTTTATTCCTTTAGGCCCTCCTATCCACTGATGCTCAAAGCCTTGGGATCCTTTTTATTGCCCTTGCCTTTTGGTTTTAAGGGTTACTGGCTTTTTGCTCTTGCCTCTTGGTTTTAAGAGCTTTTGGCTTTTTCTGCTTATTTTTTCTTTTTCTTTCTATTTTTTTCGCCTATTTATTTTTTTTTTCTGCAAGCTTTGTTCTTTGCTGCTTTTTCTTGCTTCAAGAATCATTTTTATGATTTTTCAGATTATCAAATAACATGTCTCCTAGTCATCATTCTTTCAAGAGCTAACATATTTAACATTCTTAAACAACAACTTCAAGAGACATATGCACTGTTCAAGCATACATTCAGAAAACAAGAAGCATTGTCACCACATCAATATAATTAAACTAAGTTCAAGGATAAATTCGAAACTCATGTACTTCTTGTTCTTTTGAATTAAAACAGTTTTCATTTAAGAGAGGTGATGGATTCATAGGACATTCATAACTTTAAGACAAAGTTACTAACTACTAATGATCATGTAATGAAGACACAAACATAGATAAGCACTTAACATAGAAAACGAAAAGCAGAGAATGTAAGAACAAGGAATGAGTTCACCTTAGTGATGGTGTCATTTCCTTCTTGAGGAACCAATGATGTCCTTGAGCTCTTCTATGTCTCTTCCTTGTCTTTGTTGCTCCTCCCTCCTTGCTTTTTGATCTTCTCTTATTTCATGAAGGATGATGGAGTGCTCTTGATGTTCCACCCTTAGTTGTCCCATGTTGGAACTTAATTCTCCTAGGGAGGTGTTAATTTGCTCCCAATAGTTTTGTGGAGGAAAATGCATTTGAGGCATCTCCGGGATCTCATGGTGATGAGCTTCATACGCCTATTGAGCTCCATGAATGGGCTCTCTTGCTTGCTCCATCTTTTTCTTAGTGATGGGCTTTAGAGATGAATCTTTCCATCTCCCATGGCTCAGAGGTGAAAGCACTTGCCTTCCCTTTCCTTTTTGAGGTTTCTCTGGCCTTTAGGTGCCATTAATGGTTATGGAAAACCAAAAAGCTTATGCTTTTACCACACCAAACTTAGAATGTTGCTCGCCCTCGAGCAAAAGAAGAAAGAATAGAAGAAGAAAAAGAAGATATGGAGGAGATGGAGGGATGTGTGTATGGATGTGAGTGGTGAATGGAAAACAGAAGGGATGACCATGAATGGAGAGAGAGAGAGGGTGAGGTGGGTGGGGATCTTGTGGGATTCACAGATCCTAAGATGATCCTGTAGTGTCCACAGATCTTGAGGTGATCCTGTGGTGTCCACAGATCCGGAGGTGTCAAGGATTAACATCCCTGCACCCATTAGGCATGTAAAATGCCCTTGCACACAACTCTGGGCGTTCAGCGCCAGGTTGGTGCCCATTTTGGGCGTTCAACGCCCATTTGTTGGCCATTTCTGGCGGTGAACGCCAGAACCATGCTTGTTCTGGGCGTTCAGCGCCAGCTCTTCTCCAGGGTGCAATTCTGGCGTTCAGCGCCCAGATACTGCCCATTTTAGGCGTTCAGCGCCAGAACCATGCTCTGTTTTGGCGTTGAACGCCAGGCAGATGCTTCCTCCAGGGTGTGATTTTTCTTCTGCTGTTTTTGATTTCGTTTTCAATTTTTATGTTTATTTTGTGACTCCTCATGATCATGAACCTACAAAGACATATAACTAAGAAAAATATAGTTAGATAAATAAAAATTGGGTTGCCTCCCAACAAGCGCTTCTTTAATGTCAATAGCTTGACAGTGGGCCCTCATGGAGCCTCACAGATGTGCAGAGCTTTGTTGAGACCTCCCAACACCAAACTTAGAGTTTGGATATGCGGGTTTGACACCAAACTTAGAGTTTGGTTGTGGCCTCCCAACACCAAACTTAGAGTTTGATTGTGGGGGCTTTGGTTGACTCTGCTTTGAGAGAAGCTTTTTATGCTTCCTCTCCATGGAAGCAGAGAGAGATCCTTGAGTTGTAAACACAAGGTTGTCCCCATTCAATTGAAGGATCAATTCTCCTCTGTCCACATCAATCACAGCTCTTGCTGTGGCTAGGAAAGGTCTCCCTAGCATGATGGATTCATCCTCTTCCTTTCCAGTGTCTAGGACTATGAAATCAGCAGGGATGTAAATGCCTTCAACCTTTACTAACACGTCCTCTACTTGTCCATAAGTCTGTTTTCTTGAATTGTCTGCCATCTCTAATGAGATTTTAGCAGCGTGCACCCCATAGATTCCCAGTTTCTCTAATACAGAGAGGGGCATGAGGTTTATTCCTGAACCAAGGTCACACGGAGCCTTAAAGATCATGGTGCCTATGGTACAAGGTATTATGAACTTTCCAGGATCCTGTCTCTTCTGAGGCAATGTCAGTTGATCCAGATCACTTAGTTCATTGGTGAACAAGGGAGGTTCATCTTCCCAAGTTTCAATACCAAATAATTTGGCATTCAGCTTCATGATTGCACCAAGAAACTTGGCAGTTTGCTCTTCAGTAACATCCTCATTCTCTTCAGAAGAGGAATACTCATCAGAGCTCATGAAGGGCATAAGGAGGTTCAATGGAATCTCTATGGTCTCTAGATGAGCCTCAGAGTCCTTTGGTTCCTCAGAGGGAAGCTCCTTATTGATCACTGGACGTCCCAGGAGGTCTTCCTCCTTGGGATTCACGTCCTTTCCTTCCCTTACAGGTTCGGCCATGATGCTTATGTCAATGGCCTTGCACTCTCCTTTTGGATTCTCTTCTGTATTGCTTGGGAGAGTACTAGGAGGGATTTCAGTGATCCTTTTACTCAGCTGGCCCACTTGTGCTTCCAAATTTCTAATGGAAGACCTTGTTTCATTCATGAAACTCACAGTGGCCTTAGATAGATCAGAGACTAAGTTTGCTAAGCTAGATGGATTCTGCTCAGAATTCTCTGTCTGTTGCTGAGTGGATGATGGAAAAGGCTTGCTATTGCTAAACCTGTTTCTTCCACCATTATTAAAGCCATGTTGAGACTTTTGATCCTTCCATGAGAAATTTGGATGATTTCTCCATGATGAGTTATAGGTGTTTCTATAAGGTTCACCTAAGTAATTCACCTCTACTATTGCAGGGTTCTCAGGATCATAAGCTTCTTCTTCAGAAGATGCCTCTTGAGTACTGTTGGATGCAGCTTGCATTCCATTCAGACTCTGGGAAATCATATTGACTTGCTGAGTCAATATTTTATTCTGAGCCAATATGGCATTCAGAGTATCAATTCAAGAACTCCTTTCTTCATAGGCGTCCCATTACTCACAGGATTCCTCTCAGAAGTGTACATAAACTGGTTATTAGCAACCATGTCAATGAGTTCTTGAGCTTCTGCAGGCGTTTTCTTTAGGTGAATGGATCCACCTGCAGAAGTATCCAATGACATCTTTGATAACTCAGACAAACCATCATAGAATATATCCAGGATGGTCCATTTTGAAAGCATGTCAGAAGGACACTTTTTGGTCAACTGTTTGTATCTTTCCCAAGCTTCATAGAGGGATTCACCTTCTTTCTGTCTGAAGGTTTGAACATCCACTCTAAGCTTGCTCAGCTTTTGAGGAGGAAAGAACTTGGCTAAGAAAGCCGTGACCAGCTTATCCCAAGAGTTCAGGCTGTCTTTGGGTTGAGAGTCCAACCACACTCTAGCTCTGTCTCTTACAGCAAATGGGAAAAGCATGAGCCTGTAGACTTCAGGATCTACTCCATTAGTCTTAACTGTATCACAGATCTGCAAGAATTTAGTTAAGAACTGAAAAGGATCTTTAGATGGAAGTCCTTGAAACTTGCAGTTCTGTTGCATCAAAGAAACTAGCTGAGGTTTCAGCTCAAAGTTGTTTGCTCCAATGGCAGGAATGGAGATGCTTCTTCCATGTAAATTGGAATTAGGTGCAGTAAAGTCACCAAGCATTCTCCTTGTATTATTGTTGTTGGGTTCGGCTGCCATCTCCTTTACTTGTTCGAAATTTTCAATAAGGTTGTCTCTGGATTGTTGTAATTTAGCTTCTCTTAATTTTCTCTTCAGAGTCTTTTCAGGTTCTGGATCAGCTTCAACAAGAATGCCTTTTTCTTTGTCCCTGCTCATAAGAAAGAGAAGAGAAAAAGAAAAGAAGAGGAATCCTCTATGTCACAGTAAAGAGGTTCCTTATTGTTAGTAGAAGAAGAAAAGAAGAAAAATTCGAACTCAGATAGAAGATGGGGTTCGAATTTGGTGAGTGATGTGAGGAAGAGATGTTAGTAGATGCATAAATAAATAGAATAAGATGAGAGAGGGAGAGGATTTTCGAAAATAATTTTTGAAAAAGAGGTAGTGATTTTCGAAAATAGTTTTTGAAAAAGGTTAGTAGTTTTTCGAAAATTCAAATAAAAAAATAAAATAATTAGTTTAATTAAAAAGAAATTTTGAAAAAGAGGGAAGATATTTTCGAAAATTAGAGAGAGAGAGTTAGTTAGGTAGTTTTGAAAAAGGTAAGAAACAAACAAAAAGTTAGTTAGTTAGTTGAAACAAATTTTGAAAATCAATTTTGAAAAGATAAGAAGATAAGAAGTTAGAAAAGATATTTTGAAATCAAATTTTTGAAAAAGGTGAGATAAGAAGATATTTTTGAAAAGATATGATTGAAATTAGTTTTTGAAAAAGATTTGATTTTTAAAATCACAATTAATGACTTGATTCACAAGAAATCACAAGATATGATTCTAGAACTTAAAGTTTGAATCTTTCTTAACAAGCAAGTAACAAACTTGAAATTTTTTAATCAAAACATTAATTGTCATTGTTATTTTCGAAAATTTGATACAAAAATAAGAAAAAGATTTTTGAAAAATGTTTTTGGAATTTTCGAAAATAACTAAGAAATTTGAAAAAGATTTGATTTTTGAAAAAGATTTTGAAAAAGATGAGATTTTTAAATTGAAAATTTGATTTGACTCATAAAAACAACTAGATTTTTAAAAATTTTTGAAAAAGTCAATCCAAATTTTCGAATTTGATGAGAGAAAAAGGGAAAGATATTTTTTTTTATTTTTGAATTTTTATGATGAGAGAGAAAAATAATAAAAATGATGCAATGCATGAAAGTTATGGATCAAAACAATGAATGCATGCAAGAATGCTATGAATGTCAAGATGAACACCAAGAACACTATGAAGATCATGATGAACATCAAGAACACATTTTTGAAAAATTTTTAATGCAAAGAAAACATGCAGGACACCAAACTTAGAATTCTTTAATGCTTAGACATAAAGAATTCAAGAATGCATATGAAAAACAAGATAAGACACACAACATGCAAATGCAAAGATCAAACAAGAAGACTTACCAAGAACAACTTGAAGATCATGAAGAACACTATGAATGCATGAGAATTTTCGAAAAATGCAAGATGCACATGCAATTGACACCAAACTTATAACATGACTCAAGACTCAAACAAGAACACAAAAATATTTTTGATTTTTATGATTTTATGATTTTTTTTTGTATTTTCTTTAATTTTTTTCGAAAATTATTTTGAAAAAGAAAAATAAGGATTCAAAATTTTTAATATGAATTCTAGGAATCTTATTCTCTAAAGCTCCAATCAAAGGGTCAGGCATGGCTTAATAGCCAGCCAAGCTTTAGTATGTAACTCAGACATGACACATCTAACATGCCCTACAGTCGTAGCTTTACAGCCAGCCAGGCTTCAACATGCTTTATGAAACACTAGAATTCATTCTTAAAAATTCTGAACAAAATTATAAAATTTTTAAAAAAATTTTTATTTTAAAATTTTTTTTTAAATTTTTTTCGAAAACAAAGGAGAAATTTTTGAAAGATTTTTGAAAAATTTTTGAAAACAAAACAAAAAGAAAATTACCTAATCTGAGCAACAAGATGAACCGTCAGTTGTCCAAACTCGAACAATCCCCGGCAACGGCGCCAAAAACTTGGTGGACGAAATTGCTACTCAGGCTGTGAATTGTTGTTCGCAATTGATTCCCTGGCAATGGCACCAAAAACGGATGCACAGAACCACGGTCGCATAACTAACCAGCAAGTGCACTGGGTCGTCCAAGTAATACCTTACGTGAGTAAGGGTCGAATCCCACGGAGATTGTCGGTATGAAGCAAGCTATGGTCACCTTGTAAATCTCAGTCAGGCGGATATCAAATGGTTATGGAGTTTTCGAATTTAATTAATAAAATAGGGATAGAAATACTTATGTAATTCATTGGTGAGAATTTCAGATAAGCGAATAGAGATGCTTTCGTTCCTCTGAACCTCTGCTTTCCTGCTATCTTCATCCAATCAGTCTTACTCCTTTCCATGGCTAGCTTTATGTGATACATCACCACTGTCAATGGCTACTTTCGGTCATCTCTCGGGAAAATGATCCAATGCCCTGTCACGGCACGGCTAATCGTCTGGAGGCATCACCCTTGTCAATGGCTTCATCTTATCCTCTCAGTGAAAATGGTCAACGCACCCTGTCACGGCACGGCTATTCATCTGTCGGTTCTCGATCATGCTGGAATAGGATTTACTATCCTTTTGCGTCTGTCACTAACGCCCCGTAATCGCGAGTTTGGAGCTCGTCACAGTCATTCATTCATTGAATCCTACTCGGAATACCACAGACAAGGTTTAGACCTTCCGGATTCTCTTGAATGCCGCCATCATTCTAGCTTACACCACGAAGATTCTGATTAAGAGATCTAAGAGATACTCATTCAGTCTAAGGTAGAACGGAAGTGGTTGTCAGGCACGCGTTCATAGGGAATGATGATGATTGTCACGTTCATCACATTTAGGTTGAAGAGCGAATGAATATCTTAGAAGCGAAAAAAGATGAATTGAATAGAAAACAGTAGTACTTTGCATTAATCTTTGAGGAACAGCAGAGCTCCACACCTTAAACTATGGAGTGTAGAAACTCTACCGTGAAAATACATAAGTGATAATGGAGTTCATTGGTCTCGGCCCCAGAGGGGAACCGGAGTAACCAAGACTGTGAATACAATGATAAAAAGTTCTATTTATAATAAACTAGTCACTAGGGTTTACAGGAGTAAGTAATTGATGCATAAATCCACTTCCGGGGCCCACTTGGTGTGTGCTTTGGCTGAGCTTGAGTTTTTCACGTGTAAAGGTCCTTCTTGGAGTTGAACGCCAGGTTTTTGTGCCAGTTTGGGCGTTCAACTCTGGTTTTGGATCCTTTTCTGGCGCTGGACGCCAGAATTGGGCAGAGAGCTGGAGTTGAACGCCAGTTTGCGTCATCTATTCTTGGCCAAAGTATGAACTATTATATATTTCTGGAAAGCCCTTGATGTCTAATTTCCAACGCAATTGGAAGCGCGCCATTTCGAGTCCTGTAGCTCCAGAAAATCCACTTTGAGTGCAGGGAGGTCAGAATCCAACAGCATCAGCAGTCCTTCTTCAACCTCTGAATCTGATTTTTGCTCAAGTCCCTCAATTTCAGTCAGAAAATACCTGAAATCACAGAAAAACACACAAACTCATAGTAAAGTCCAGAAATGTGAATTTAACATAAAAACTAATGAAAACATCCCTAAAAGTAACTAGATCCTACTAAAAACATACTAAAAACAATGCCAAAAAGCGTATAATTTATCCAAGGGAGTTTGGTTGTGGCCTCCCAACACCAAACTTAGAGTTTGACTGTGGGGGCTCTGGTTGACTCTGCTTTGAGAGAAGCTTTTCAAGCTTCCTCTCCATGGTTGCAGAGGGAGATCCTTGAGTTTTGAATACAAGGGAGTTCTCATTCCATTGAAGGACTATTTCACCTCTGTCAACATCAATCACAGCTCTTGCTGTGGCCAGGAAAGGTCTTCCTAGGATGATGGATTCATCCTCTTCCTTTCCAGTATCCAAGACTATGAAATCAGCAAGGATGTAAAGGCCCTCAACCTTTACTAAAACGTCCTCTACTTGTCCATCAGCCTGTCTTCTTGAGCTGTCTGCCATCTCTAGTGAGATTTTAGCAGCTTGCACCCCATAGATTCCCAGTTTCTCTAATACAGAGAGGGGCATGAGGTTTATTCCTGAACCAAGATCACACAGAGCTTTAAAGATCATGGTGCCTATGGTACAGGGTATTATGAACTTTCCAGGATCCTGTCTCTTCTGAGGCAATGTCAGTTGATCCAGATCACTTAGTTCATTGATGAACAAGGGAGGTTCAACTTCCCAAGCATCAATGCCAAACAATTTGGCATTCAGCTTCATAATTGCACCAAGAAACTTGGCAGTTTGCTCTTCAGTAACATCCTCATTCTCTTCAGAGGAGGAATACTCATCAGAGCTCATGAAGGGCATAAGGAGGTTCAATGGAATCTCTATGGTCTCTAGATGAGCCTCAGAGTCCTTTGGTTCCTCAGAGGGAAGCTCCTTATTGATCACTGGACGTCCCAGGAGGTCTTCCTCCTTGGGATTCACGTCCTCTCCTCTCCTCAGAGGTTCGGCCATGGCGCTTATGTCAATGGCCTTGCACTCTCCTTTTGGGTTCTCTTCTGTATTGCTTGGGAGAGTACTAGGAGGGATTTCAGTGATCCTTTTACTCAGCTGGCCCACTTGTGCTTCCAGATTTCTAATGGAAGACCTTGTTTCATTCATGAAACTTACAGTGGCCTTAGATAGATCAGAGACTAGATTTGCTAAATTAGAAGCATTTTGTTCAGAGTTCTCTGTCTGTTGCTGAGTTGATGATGGAAAAGGCTTGCTATTGCTAAACATGTTTCTTCCACCATTATTAAAGCCTTGTTGAGGCTTTTGATCCTTCCATGAGAAATTTGGATGATTTCTCCATGTTGAGTTATAGGTGTTTCCATAAGGTTCACCTAAGTAATTTACCTCTGCTATTGCAGGGTTCTCAGGATCATAGGCTTCTTCTTCAGGAGAAGCCTCTTGAGTACTGTTGGATGCAGCTTGCATTCCATGCAGACTCTGAGAAATCATATTGACTTGCTGAGTCAATATTTTGTTCTGAGCCAATATGGCATTCAGAGTATTAACCTCAAGAACTCCCTTCTTCATAGGCGTCCCATTATTCACAGGATTCCTTTCAGAAGTGTACATGAACTGGTTATTAGCAACCATGTCAATGAGTTCTTGAGCTTCTGCAGGCGTTTTCTTTAGATGGATGGATCCACCTGCAGAAGTGTCCAGTGACATCTTTGATAGCTCAGATAAACCATCATAGAATATATCCAGGATGGTCCATTCTGAAAGCATGTCAGAAGGACACTTTTTGGTCAACTGTTTGTATCTTTCCCAAGCTTCATAGAGAGATTCACCTTCTTTCTGTCTGAAGGTTTGAACATCAGCTCTAAGCTTGCTCAGCTTTTGAGGAGGAAAGTACTTGGCTAAGAAAGCCGTGACCAGCTTATCCCAAGAGTTCAGGCTGTCTTTGGGTTGAGAATCCAACCATAATCTAGCTCTGTCTCTTACAGCAAAAGGGAAAAGCATGAGCCTGTAGACTTCAGGATCTATTCTATTAGTCTTAACAGTATCACATATCTGCAAGAATTCAGTTAAAAACTGAAAAGGATCTTCAGATGGAAGTCCATGAAACTTGTAGTTCTGCTGCATCAGAGAAACTAATTGAGGTTTCAGCTCAAAGTTGTTTGCTCCAATGGCAGGAATGGAGATGCTTCTTCCATGTAAATTGGAATTAGGTGCAGTAAAGTCACCAAGCATCTTCCTTACATTATTATTATTTTCGGCTGCCATCTCCTCTGCCTGTTCGAAAATTTCTGAAAGGTTATCTCTGGATTGTTGTATTTTAGCTTCTCTTAATTTTCTCTTCAGAGTCCTTTCAGGTTCTGGATCTGCTTCCACAATAATGTTCTTATCCTTGCTCCTGCTCATATGACAAGGAAGAATGGACAGAAAAATGATAATAATAATAATAGAGATCCTTTATACCACAGTATAGGGATCTTTGTGTGAGTGGAAGAAAAGAGGGGGAGATAAAGAATGTGATGTAAAGGAAGAAACACAACAGTGAGAATGGAAGAGATGTGAGATGAGATGTTAGGATATGAATGAATAAATAGAATAGGATGGGGGAGGTATAATTTTCGAAAATTATTTTGAAAAGGAGTTAGTGATTTTTGAAAATTGGTTTTTGAAAATTTGTTAGTATTTTTCGAAAATTTTTTTGAAATAAAAATAAAAATAAAAATAATTAGTTAATTAAAAAGAAATTTTTGAAAAAGGGGGAGATATTTTCGAAAGAATTCTATGCAAATGCAGTTAGAGAGGATAAGACCAAAGCCCCAACCTTCAAAAGCTATGTGAGAGGAAAGGAGGTGGATTTCAGCCCAAGTGCCATAACAAGAGCTCTTCATTTGAAATCACCTCATTTTGATGAGGAGAGTTATCAGGCAAGGATAAGTAGAAGCCCCGATAAGGATGAGCTCTCAGAGATAGCATCAGACATCTGTGTCATAGCCGCTGACTGGGAGAGGTACTCAGATGGGAGACCAAAATTCATAAAAAGGGAAGACCTTCACCCGGAAGCCAAAGGGTGGTTTGAGCTTGTAAGGAGGTCCATCCTACCAGCTGCTAATAATTCAGAGGTCAACATCAATCGAGCTACTATGGTACAATGCTTAGTACAAGGTGGGGAAATCAAAGTGCATGA
Organism: Arachis hypogaea; assembly: GCF_003086295.3. Taxonomy (NCBI): domain Eukaryota; kingdom Viridiplantae; phylum Streptophyta; class Magnoliopsida; order Fabales; family Fabaceae; genus Arachis; species Arachis hypogaea. The sequence goes on from NC_092050.1 coordinate 57,699,126, forward strand.
GCTCATTGCCGAAGGGATTCAAGAGTCAGCTGAGAAAGCTGACTCAGGTGCCAGACTTTAGTACCCCAGCACCATTCTCCGCTTGTGCAACAAGGCCAAGGTAATATTTGAGGACAGCAGCCCAGACTGGGTGAACCCAGGGAGGCCAGTCACACTCGAGCGAATGGTCTATACCACACCGGCTCAGCAACTAAGAAGGCCACATATAGGAAGGCAAAGGGCCCAGGAAGGAGCTCACTAAGAGGAATACCATCAGGAAGAATATCAACAAGAAGAGCATCATGACCCAGCCAACTTTAATATGACTCACCTTCTAAGAGCCATTGAAGATTTAGGACAGAGACATATGGAAGGACAAGAGCAAATACTGAACCGGCTGAGTCAACAGGAAGCATGGCAAAAACAACAAATGGAGCAGCAGCAGGAATGCTACTCCCAGCTCACTCAAGCCATCAACCAAGTGAATGAGAGGCAAGAGCTTCAAGAGAAGCACTTGCAAGAGCTCAACCAGCGGCAGATAGCCCAAATGAAAACTTTCAATGAGTTCAGTGTACTCAATGAAGGAAGGCAACTACATAGGGAGGAGTTCTATGTAAACACTCAAGCCGAGTTGAACTACATGACCAGTAATATGCATCATCTACACTATGCCATCCCCACATATGATGAAGTCCAAAAAGAATTTGTAGAACAAGAAGAGAGGAAAGTGAAACAGCAAAAGGAGACACTCAAGAAGAAGATGGAAGATAGTGGTTTCTGGAAGAAGCTGCATGGAAAAGGCAAAGGAAGTGGGAGCACAAGCACTCAAGAGAGACACAATGAGGACAAACAAGGAGGGGAGCACGGGCATCCACATGAATGAAAGGTGGTGGAGTTCCTTTTAGTCCATCGTTTTCTATGCTTTAAATAAGGAAGATCTTGTATGAAATAGAACCTGCTTCCATGTCATGTTAAAAAAAAAAATTTTTTCTGTCTTTTAAGTTTTCTTTCTGAATAGGTCCATGATTTCTGGTTTAAATGTCACTGCATCATTCCCCTATTTACTTGTAAGCTTGTCCATTTTAAATCAAATGAAAAAGAGAATGATTGTTTTCAAAAGACCAGGGCAGAGTTCATATTGTGGAAGTGCATTCATGAATCTTTGGGGTAGTCATAAGTTAGCTAAGTTGGTTCAACCACAAGGTTAGGAGGACAACTATCTATCCTGAATACTTGACTTTGTATATACCCATGAGACTAAGCATATGACAAGATCCTAATAAGAGAAAAGGAAAAAAACAAAGGAAGTGAAAAACAAAAGAAAAAGAGTAAGCAATAAGGCTAGGCATCAATGGTTTTAATCTTGAGGCAAGTGTCTGTGGTGCTCCTGTGTGAGGAATCTACTTGGATGAATAAGCTCTTAGGGGTGCCTTATCACTTGGTAACTTGGGTTAACTAACTCGGGATTATCAGCTGAAAGTCCAATATCAAGAGTAACCCTCAATACAGAGCATTTAGTAACCCAAAGAGGTGCTGGACACCAAGGTCTCAAGAAAAGAAAATAAATAAACTATATGCCTGTGGTGTGTATGTATGGGGGAGAGACTTGAGGGAGTAAGTCCTTAGGGGTGCTTCAACACCTAGCACCTTGAACCAACTGGTTCGGGAGTGTTGGCTGAAAGCTTATCTTAAAGAGTTGCCCCCTTACAGAGCACTTAGCCTAAATAACACAAGCAACCCTTGTAATAACAATAAAAGGATCAATGAATAAAAGTCTCATGAGATATAAACAAAGCAAGTGTTTAGGGACATGATAAAGGTCTGAAAGCCAGTAATGGAATGAACCTAAGTTGCTATGCATGAAACCACCATAAAATCAGTAATATGACTTCCACAAGAATGACTCATTCCTCTGGATATTCCATTCATCATTCTCTTGTTCCAGTACTTGCTTAGGGACAAGCAAGCTTTAAGTTTGGTGTTGTGATGCCCGGGCATCTTGGCCAGTTTCACTGACCTTTTCTTTACTGTTTTTAGGTTAGTTTCATGCATTTCTTTAGGAAATAAGCTAGTTTTGGGTAAATATTCACTTATGCCTTGACTCAAGCATACATTGTGCATTTTACATGATTTCATGAGGATTTTGCATAAGTTTAGTGACAAATATTATGTTGCATTACTCATGACTTGGACTAGAGCTTTGATGCACTTTGTTGCTTGATTTCAGGGCCAAAAAGAAGCAAGAAAAGGGGAGGTAACTTGCAAAGATTAATGAGAATAGTGATTGCCAATAAAAGCCATCAATGCCCACGATAGAGAGTCACGTTAACCAAGTTAACGTGAACTCTAACGTGGAGAAAAGAAGTTGAGCCAACGTTAGTGACACTCAACATTGTCACTAACGTTGGCAATTACTCATAAGTGGCCACGTTAGAAGCCACGTTAACCTAGTTAACGTGGCCTCTAACGTTAAGGGGGAGGGAGAGAAGCCAACGTTAGTGACACTCAACATTGTCACTAACGTTGGCCCATGGTGCTAAGTACCACGTTAACTCCCACGTTAACTTGGTTAACGTGGGAACTAACGTAGAAGATGAAGAGTTGTCGACAACGTTAGTGACACTCAACATTGTCACTAACGTTGAAGCAACCACACAACCCCCAAGAGTCACGTTAACTTCCACGTTAACTTGGTTAACGTGGAAGCTAACAATGAGAAATGAAGGATGAGCCAACGTTAGTGACACTCAACATTGTCACTAACGTTGGGATGGCTAAAAGATGGCCACGTTAGAAGCCACGTTAACCTAGTTAACGTGGACTCTAACGTGAGACCTAGGGGTACATTGGAACGTTAGTGACAATGTTGAATGTCGCTAACGTTCTTGAAGGATGGCAAATGCCACGTTAGAAGCCACGTTAACCTAGTTAACGTGGGTTTTAACGTGAGGCAAAAGAGGTGCATTGGAACGTTAGTGACAAGGTTAAGTGTCACTAACGTTCCCGAACTTGGACTTTCACTAAATGATTAACACTCCTGATGCCTTGAGCTTAAGTCTCTGCCCACTCCGCACTTTCTCTCTGCAAGTAAAGCCAAGCCCAAATAAAGAAAGGAACTGCTTCAAACTCAAGATCCAAAGGCCCAAGACTTGAAGAGTGAACTAGAAGCTGAGAAGAGTAGTATATATAGGAGTAGCTTTGAATTGTAAAGGAGTTCTGGAGGCTGAAGAACCACTCTCTATATTTTACTTTCTTTGCAATTTCTAGTTTTATGATGTATTCTCCATCTTTGTTTTCATCTTCAAGAGCTATGAACAACTAAACCCCTTTCATTGGGTTAGGGAGCTCTGTTGTAATTTGATGGATCAATACTAATTTTCATTGTTCTTCTTCTATCTTTCCTCTTGATTTTACTTGAAAGCTTTAGGTCTTCATCCAATTGAGTAGTTATCTTGCAAGAGAAGCTATTCAAACTTGGATCTCTTTTGAACCTTGGAAGAGGAATGAAGAGATCAAGCTAGAAATGCTTTCTCATGCTGGACCAAATTGGGTTTGGATGGGTATGTGACTGTAACCCTCTCAATACTTGGTTTGGGAAATGCATGTGGTATAATCAGTGACCATACTTCATCTCTTCTCATGAGCAATTGACCAAGGAATTGGCTATTTATCAAGATTTGAGAGATTGAATTGCAAGAAATTGCAATTCAATCACTTAAGATTGCCAAGGAGATCAATGAGTGCATTGATTGAGGAAGAGATGAAAATGAACTTGATCCGGAGAATTGCAACATCTCCTAAGCCCAATGAACTCCCCATCTCTAATCTTACCAATTCTCTTTAATTTCTGCCATTTACTTTTATGAGCAAATCCCCCATTCCCATTTACAATTCTGCAATTTATTTTCAGTCATTTACTTCCAGTCCTTTAATTCTAGCATTTACTTTTCTGTTATTTACATTCCCGCCATTTTATTTTCTGCAACTCTCAACCCAAATTCTGGATTCGCTCAACTAGAACATTCTTCTAATTAAAGTTGCTTGATCAATCAATCCCTGTAGGATTCGACCTCACTCTATTGTGAGTTTTTACTTGACGACAACTTCGGTACACTTGCCGAAGGGAGATTTGTTGAGAGACAAGTTTTCCGTGCATCAATTCCTCATGGAGAAATCACCCAAATCTTTCATGGAAGGATCAGCAAAAGCCTCAATAAGGCTTTAACAATGGTGGAAGAAACAGGTTTAATAGCAAGCCTTTTCTATCATCAACTCAGCAACAGACAGAGAATTCTGAGCAGAATCCATCTAGCTTAGCAAATTTAGTCTCTGATTTATCTAAGGCCACTTTGAGTTTCATGAATGAAACAAGGTTCTCCATTAGAAATTTGGAGGCACAAGTGGGCCAGCTGAGTAAAAGGATCACTGAAATCCCTCCTAGTACTCTCCCAAGTAATACAGAAGAAAATCCAAAAGGAGAGTGCAAGGCCATTGATATAACCATCATGGCCGAATCCAAGGAGGAAGGAGAGGACGTGAATCCCAAGGAGGAAGACCTCCTGGGACGTCCAGTGATTAATAAGGAGTTTCCCTCTGAGGAGCCAAAGGAATCTGAGACTCATCTAGAGACCATAGAGATTCCATTGAACCTCCTTATGCCATTCATGAGCTCTGAAGAGTATTCTTCTTCTGAAGAGAATGAAGATGTTACTGAAGAGCAAGTTGCCGAGTTCCTTGGTGCAATCATGAAGCTGAATGCCAATTTATCTGGTAAAGAGACTTGGGGAGATGAACCTCCTCTATTCACCAATGAACTAAATGCATTGGATCAACTGAGATTGCCTCAGAAGAAACAGGATCCTGGAAAGTTCCTAATATCTTGTACCATAGGCACCATGACCTTTGAGAAGGCTCTATGTGACCTTGGGTCAGGAATAAACCTCATGCCACTCTCTGTAATGGAGAAACTGGGAATCTTTGAGGTACAAGCTGCTAAAATCTCATTAGAGATGGCAGACAATTCCAAAAAACAGGCTTATGGACAAGTAGAGGACATATTAGTAAAGGTTGAAGGCCTTTACATCCCTGCTGATTTCATAATCCTAGATACTGGGAAGGATGAGGATGAATCCATCATCCTTGGAAGACCCTTCCTAGCCACAGCAAGAGCTGTGATTGATGTTAACAGAGGTGAACTAGTCCTTCAATTGAATGAGGACTCCCTTGAGTTTAAAACTCAAGGACATCCTTCTGTAAACATGGAAAAGAGGCACAGTAAGCTTCTCTCAGTACAGAGTCAACTAAAGCCCCCACAGTCAAACTCTAAGATTGGTGTTGGGAGGCCTCAGCCAAACTCTAAGTTTGGTGTTGAACTCCTATATCCAAACTCTAAGTTTGGTGTTGGGAGTCTATAAAATTGACCTGATCACCTGTGTGGAGCCATGAGAGCCCACTGTCAAGCTATTGACATTAAAGAAGCACTTGTTGGGAGGCAACCCAATTTTTATTTATCTAATTTTATTTTTATTTTTATTGTTCTTTCATGTTTTATTAGGTTCATGATCATGTGGAGTCACAAAATAAATCAAAAAATTAAAAACAGAATAAAAAATAGCAGAAGAAAAATCACACCCTGGAGGAAGGACTTACTGGCATTTAAACACCAATAAGGAGCATCTGGCTGGCGTTCAACGCCAGAACAGAGCATGGATCTGGCGTTGAATGCCCAAAACAAGCAGCATCCTGGCGTTCAGACGCCAGGAATGCACACTGAGGAAAACTGGCGCTGAACGCCAGAAACAAGCATAGAACTGGCGTTCAACGCCAGAAACATGCTGCATCTGGGCGCTGAACTTCCAGAACAAGCATCAATTCGGCGTTTAAACGCCAGAATTGCATGCAAAGGCATTTTACATGCCTAATTGGTGTAGGGATGTAAATCCTTGACACCTCAAGATCTGTGGACCCCATAGGATCCCCACATACCTCCACTCATCTTACCTCCTCATAATCCTATATCATCCTTTTCCAAGAACCCTTCACCAATCACCTCCAAAACCATCATACACCCTACCTACCTTCAAAATTCAAAATCTCTTTCCCACCCAATCCCACCCATATAGCCGAATACACACATCCCTCCATCTCCTCCACATCTTCTTCTTCTTCTTCTATTCTTTCTTCTTTTGCTCGAGGGCGAGCAACATTCTAAGTTTGGTGTGGTAAAAGCATAGCTTTTTTTGTTTTTCCATAACCATTGATGGCACCTAAGGCCAGAGAAACCTCTGGAAAGAGGAAATGGAATACAAAAGCCTCCACCTCCAAGTCATAAGAGATGGAAAGATTCATCTCAAGGGTCTATAGCTCAGTGGTAGAACATTTGACTGCAAATCAAGAGATCCCTGAGATACCTCAGGGGATACATTTTCCTCCACACAATTATTGGGAGCAACTAAGGGTGGAACATCAAGAGTACTCCATCATCCTTCATGAAATTAGAGAAGATTAAAGAGCAATGAGGGAGGAGCAACAAAGACAAGGAAGAGACATAGAAGAGCTCAAGGACTTCATTGGGTCCTCAAGAAGAAAACGCCACCATCACTAAGGTGGACTCATTCCTTGTTCTTACATTCTCTGTTTTTCATTTTCTTATGTTAAGTGTTTATCAATGTTTGTGTCTTCACTATATGATCATTAGTATCTAAGTGTCTATGCCTTAAAGTAGTGAATATGAATCCATCACCTCTCTTAAATGAAAACTGTTTTAAAAACAAAAGAACAAGAAGTACATGAGTTTCGAATTTATCCTTGAACTTAGTTTAATTATATTGATGTGGTGACAATACTTTTTGTTTTCTGAATGAATGCTTGAACAGTGCATATGTCTTTTGAAGTTGTTGTTTAAGAATGTTAAATATGTTGGCTCTTGAAAGAATGATGACAAGGAGACATGTTATTTGATAATCTGAAAAATCATAAAAATGATTCTTGAAGCAAGAAAAAGCAGTGAATACAAAAGCTTGCAGAAAAAAAAAATAGCGAAAAAAATAGAAAAAAAAAAGAGAAAAAGCAAGCAGAAAAAGCCAAAAGCTCTTAAAACCAAGAGGCAAGAGCAAAAAGCCAATAACCCTTAAAACCAAAAGGCAAGGGTAAATAAAAAGGATCCCAAGGCTTTGAGCATCAGTGGATAGGAGGGCCTAAAGGAATAAAATCCCAGCCTAAGCGGCTAAACCAAGCTGTCCCTAACTATGTGCTTGTGGCGTGAAGGTGTCAAGTGAAAACTTGAGACTGAGCGGTTAAAGTCAAGGTCCAAAGCAAAAGAAGAGTGTGCTTAAGAACCCTGGACACCTCTAATTGGGAACTTTAGCAAAGCTGAGTCACAATCTGAAAAGGTTCACCCAATTATGTGTCTGTGACATTTATGTATCCTGTGGTAATACTGGAAAACAAAGTGCTTAGGGCCACGGCCAAGACTCATAAAGTAGCTGTATTCAAGAATCAACATACTGAACTAGGAAAATCAATAACACTATCTGAACTCTGAGTTCCTATAGATGCCAATCATTCTGAACCTCAATGGATAAAGTGAGATGCCAAAACTATTCAAGAGGCAAAAAGCTACAAGTCCCGCTCATCTGATTGGAGCTATGTTTCATTGATAGTTTGGAATTTACAGTATATTCTCTTCTTTTTATCCTATTTGATTTTCAGTTGCTTGGGGACAAGCAACAATTTAAGTTTGGTGTTGTGATGAGCGGATAATTTATACGCTTTTTGGCATTGTTTTTAGTATATTTTTAGTAGGATCTAGTTACTTTTAGGGATGTTTTTATTAGTTTTTATGTTAAATTCACATATATGGACTTTACTATGATTTTGTGTGTTTTTCTGTGATTTCAGGTGTTTTCTGGCTGAAATTGAGAGACTTGAGCAAAAATCAGATTCAGAGGTTGAATAAGGACTGCTGATGCTGTTGGATTCTGACCTCCCTGCACTCAAAGTGGATTTTCTGGAGCTACAAAACTCAAAATGGCGTGCTTCTAATTGCATTGAAACGTAGACATCCAGAGCTTTCCAGAAATATATAATAGTCCATACTTTGCCTGAGTTTAGACGATGCAAAAGGGTATTGAACGCCAATTCTATGCTGCAGTCTAGAGTTAAACGCCAGAAACACGTCACGAACCAGAGTTGAACGCCAGAAACACGTTACAAACTGGCGTTCAACTCCAAGAATGACCTCTCCACGTGTAAACATTAAGATCAGCCCAAGCACACACTAAGTGGGCCCTGGAAGTGGATTTATGCATCAATTACTTACTTCTGTAAACCTTAGTAACTAGTTTAGTATAAATAGGACTTTTTACTATTGTATTAGACATCTTTGGATTATCTTTTGATCTATTGATCACGTTGGGGGCTGGCCATTCGGCCATGCCTGAACCTTTTACTTATGTATTTTTCAACGGTAGAGTTTCTACACTCCATAGATTAAGGTGTGGAGCTCTGCTGTTCCTCATGATTTAATGCAAAGTACTACTGTTTTATATTCAATTCAACTTATTCCACTTCTAAGATATCCATTCGCACCCAAGAACATGATGAGTGTGATGATTATGTGACGCTCATCATCATTCTCACTTATGAACGCGTGCCTGATAAATACTTCCGTTCTACATGCAAACAAGCTAGAATGAGTATCTCTTAGATATCTAATACAGAGGACCGAGTCCGAGATATTAGAATCTTCGTGGTATAATTTAGAACCCATGGATGGCCATTCCTGAGATCCGGAAAGTCTAAACCTTGTCTGTGGTATTCCAAGTAGGATCTGGGAAGGGATGGCTGTGAAGAACTTCAAACTCGCGAATGCTGGGCGTAGTGACAGACGCAAAAGGATAGTAAATCCTATTCCAGTATGATCGAGAACCTCTAGATGATTAGCCATGCCGTGACAGAGCATTTGGACCATTTTTACAGAGAGGATGGGATGTAGCCATTGACAACGGTGATGCCCTTACAGAAAGCTTGCCATAGAAAGGAGTAAGACTGATTAGATGAAGATAGCAGGAAAGCAGAGATTCAGAGGAACGAAAGCATCCCTATACGCTAGTCTGAAATTCTCACCAATGAATTACATAAGTATTTCTATCTTTATTTTCTGTTTATTTATTATTATTATTCGAAAACTCCATAACCATTTGATATCCGCCTGACTGAGATTAACAAGATGACCATAGCTTGCTTTATACCAACAATCTCCGTGGGATCGACCCTTACTCACGTAAGGTTTTATTACTTGGACGACCCAGTGCACTTGCTGGTTAGTTGTGCGAAGTTGTGAAGTTATGTTTGGACCATGGTATTGTGCACCAGTTATTGGCGCCATTGCCCGGGAGAGAACGAACAACAAATTTTACAACCTCAGAGTAACAATTTCGCATACCAGTTAACCCAGTTAACGTGGACTCTAACGTGGGAAGTAGGGGCACATTGGAACGTTAGTGACAAAGGTAAGTGTCACTAACGTTCTCGAAGGATTGGCAAGCTTACGTTAAGAGCCACGTTAACCTAGTTAACGTGGACTCTAACGTAGGGGGAAGGGAAGACTCTCAACGTTATTGGGAAAGGTGAGTCCCAATAACGTGTGCGAAGGACCAAGAGGCAACGTTAGTGGTCACGTTAGTGCCACTAACGTTGAAGTTAATGTGGACCATCCCTGGGTAAGGAACGTTAGTGAAAAAGGTGATTGTCACTAACGTTCTCGAACCCACACTCTCACTTAACGTTAACGCCACTAACGTCCTGAGCTAAACACCCTGCCTACTTCACACTTTCTCTCTGCAAGTAAAGCTAAGCCCACTGCAGAAGATAACTGCTTCAAACTCAAGATCCAAAGGCCCATATCCAAGACTTGAAGAACGAACAAGATGATCAGAAGAGTAGTATATATAGCGGTAGTTTTGAATTAGGAAAAATGCTTTTTGAGGGATTGGAAATTGGGAACTACTCTCTGTATAATTTACTTTCTCTGCACTTCTAGTTCTAATTTTAATGATGTATTCTCCATCTTTGTTTTCTATTTCCAGAGCTATGAACAACTAAACCCCTTTCATTGTGTTAGGGAGCTCTGTTGTAATTTGATGGATCAATACTAGTTTTCATTACTCTTCCTCTATCTTTTCTCTTGGTTTTACTAGAAAGCTTTCAATCTTCATCCAATTGGGTAGTTATCTTGGAAAAGAAGCTATTCATACTTAGATCTCTTCTGAACCTTAGAAGAGGAATGAAGAGATCATGTTAGAAATGCTTTCTCATGTTGGACCAAATTGGGGTTGGTTGGATATGGTGACTATAATCCTACTAACACTTGATTTTGGAATGCATGTGGTATAATCAGTGATCATACTTCATCTCTTCTCATGAGCAATTGACCAAGGAATTGGCTATTGATAAAGATTTGAGAGATTGAATTGCCAAGGAATTGGAATTCGATCACTTAAGATTGCCAAGGAGATCAATGAATGCATTGATTGAGGAAGAGATGAAAATGAATTTGATCCGGAGAATGCAACATCTCCTAAGCCCAATGAATCCCCATCTCTGATCTTACCCATTCTCTTTAATTTCTGCAATTTACTTTTATGAGCATCTTCCCCATTCCCATTTAAATTCTGCAATTTACCTTCCGCCATTTACTTTCAGCTCTTTACTTTCGGCATTTATATTTTCTGCTATTTACTCTCTCGCCTTTTAATTTCCTGTAACACTCAAACCAAATTCTGCTTCGCTCAACTAGAACATTCCTCTAATTAAAGTTGCTTGACCAATCAATCCCTGTGGGATTCGACCTCACTCTATTGTGAGTTTTTACTTGACGACAATTCGGTACACTTGCCAAAGGAAAATTATTGAGAGACAAGTTTCCGTGTGCATCAAGTTTATGGCGCCGTTGCCGGGAATTGATTTTGTATCAACAATGATTAAATTGGAGGATAACTAGATTGAGCATTTTTTTTCTTTTGTTTGATTTAAGTTCATTTGAGTAATTTACTTTCTACTCAGTTATTTTTTTCCCTTCCCACTACCTATTTTCTTAGTTGTTTACGATTCAGTCCACTAACCCACTAACTGTTTGATATATTGCATCACTCACACTAACAGCATTTCTAACAAGAATAGTCTCTGCATCTAGTTCCTTGCTTGTGCCTTGTTGGTTGTATGACAGGGAGAAGAAGCGGGGCTTTAACTTCATTTGATTCTGAACCTGAGAGGACCTTCCTTAGATTAAGGAGGGAAGCAAGAGGAAAGAGAGTAGTTGGTGCTGAGAAAGAGGAAGAATATTTTGAACCAGACATGGATGAAAACATGGAGAACCATCATGAAGAAGAGGCTCACAACCATGACAGAGAGGGTCTAGCAAATCATGCTGGGAAAGAGAGAAGAGTTCTGGGTTCTTACATCAACCCAAACCCAGGAAACTGTGGGAGTAGCATCCAAAGGCCAGCCATACATGCCAACAACTTTGAACTAAAGCCACAGCTCATCACCCTTGTTCAGAACAACTGTTCATTCGGAGGGAGTGTCCAAGAAGATCCCAATCAACATCTAACCACCTTCCTGAGGATATGTGATACTGTGAAGTCTAATGGTGTTCATCCTGACACCTATAGACTACTTCTGTTCCCTTTCTCACTCAAGGACAAGGCATCTAAATGGCTGGAATCCTTCCCAAAGGAGAGTTTAGCAACCTGGGAAGATGTGGTAAACAAATTCCTGGCAAGATTTTATCCTCCTCAACGGATTAACAGGCTGAGAGCTGAGGTGCAAACATTCAGGCAGCAGGATGGTGAGACTCTATATGAAGCATGGGAGAGGTTTAAGGACCTGACAAGAAGGTGTCCACCAGATATGTTCAATGAATGGGTGTAGCTACACATTTTCTATGAAGGCCTTTCTTATGAATCAAAGAAAGCAGTAGACCATTCATCCAGGGGATCTCTAAACAAGAAGAAGACCATTGAAGAAGCCATAGATGTCATTGAAACTGTAGCTGAGAATGACTACTTCTATGCTTCTGAAAGAGGCAACACTAGAGGAGTGATGGAGCTAAACAATGTGGATGCACTGCTGGCCCAAAATAAGCTTATTACCAAGCAGCTAGCTGACCTCACCAAGAAGATGGAGAGGAACCAAGTGGCAACAATCATCACCTCATCAACAACCCAAGAAGGAGTGAATGCTGAGGCAGAGGAGGAGCAAGAACAAGCCAATTACATTGGAAACTCGCCAAGGCAAACCCATGATCCATACTCCAAAACCTACAACCCTGGATGGAAAAATCACCCAAACTTTGGGTGGGGAAATCAACAAGATCATAACCAAGATCAGAGGCGTCATAACCCCAACAACCATGCAGCTCACCAACATTCCACACAAAGATCATATCAACACCACCTTAACAACACCTCTCCACATCCATACCAAAACCAGAATAACCAAACTCACCCCTCCACTCTCAACTCACCCTCATCTGAAGATAGACTCTCCAAAATTGAGACTATGCTTGAGAGCATATGCAAAGAGATTCAATCGTAAGGCATTCCGAGAAGAAGTGCAGTCTAATATGCATAATCAAGATGCTGTAATCAAAAAAATTGAGACACAAATTGGCTACCTATTCATGAGAATTTCCAGCCACGACCCTCGCAGTAATGCAGACTCAAACCAAAGGGAGGAGTGTCAGGCTATAACCCTCAGAAGTGGAAAAGAATTGAAGGAGACTCCCAAGCAACCCCAAGAGAAAGATTCAGTTGGAAAGAAGGAGGAACAAGATGAAGCTCAAATCCCCACCTCCAACTCACGTCAAAAGGAAGGAGAGCTGAAGCCATATGTTCCGAAAGCACCATATCCTCAACAACTGAAGAAGAAGGGGGATGACAGCCAGTTCTCCAGATTTTTAGAAATCTTCAAGAAATTGCAGATTAATATACCCTTTGCTGAGGCAATAGAGCAAATGCTGCTCTATGCCAAGTTCTTGAAGGAATTGATGACTAAGAAGAGAAGTTGGAAGAGCAACGAGACTGTGATACTAACCGAAGAATGTAGTGCTATCATTCAGCATAAACTACCCCAGACACTGAAGGATCCTGGGAGCTTCCAGATCCCTTGTATTATAGGGGAGATCACAGTGGAGAAAGCTCTATGTTACTTAGGAGCCAGCATAAATCTGATGTCAGTAGCTATGATGAGAAAAATGAAGATCGAGGAGGCTAAGCCGACAAAAATGGCCCTACAACTGGCAGACCGATCGTTCAAGTTCCCTCATGGTATAGTGGAAGATTTGTTGGTGAAGGTGGAGGATTTCATTTTCCCAGCAGACTTTGTGGTATTGGACATGCAGGAGGAAGCCAAAGCCTCCATCATCCTGGGAAGACCGTTCTTAGCTACTGCTGGAGCTGTCATTGATGTCCAAAAAAGTGATCTCACCTTGAGATTACACAATGAAAAGATGACATTCAATGTGTTCAAGGCCATGAGTTATCCACCAGAACAATGGGAAGAATGTATGAGGTTGGACTCACTGGAAGATGCAATGCAGGAGAGTTTTGAAGAAGAAGAACCTGAAGGATTAATAGAGGAGGGATTAATGTCTAGTGAAGAGGTTGCGACAGCAGAGATGCATATACAAGGTGCACCAAAGGAAGAGAATGAAAAGTTAGAAGCACCCAAACTTGAACTCAAGGCACTACCACCCACTCTCAAATATGCATACTTAGGAGAGAATGAAAGCTACTCGGTGATCATAAACTCATCCCTCAGCCAAGATCAAGAGGATGAATTACTCCAAGTGTTACAAAAGCATAAGGATGCCATTGGATGGACCCTCGCTGACTTGAAAGGAATCAGTTCGGCCATATGCATGCATAAGATACTGTTGGAAGATGATGCCAAACCATCCATTCAATCCCAAAGGAGGATGAACCCAATCATGAAGGAAGTGGTGCAGAAAGAAGTTATGAAGTTATGGCAGGGAGGGGTAATCTACCCGATTTCAGACAGCCCCTGGATCAGCCCCGTGCATGTGGTGCCCAAAAAAGGAGGGATCACTGTAGTCCACAATGAGAAGAACGGACTAATTCCTACAAGGACCGTCACAGGATGGCGGATGTGCATAGACTACCGGAAACGCAATGAGGCTACACGAAAGGACCATTTCCCCCTCCCATTCATGGATCAGATGTTGGAAAGACTCGCAGGACACGCATATTATTGTTTTCTTGACGGTTATTCAGAATATAACCAAATAGTGGTTGATCCTAGAGACCAAGAGAAAACCTCATTCACTTGCCCATATGGAGTGTTTGCCTACAGGCGCATGCCATTTGGGCTATGTAATGCGCCGGCAACTTTCCAACGCTGCATACTTTCTATCTTCTCAGATATGATAGAGAAATTCATTGAAGTTTTTATGGATGATTTCTCGGTATTCGGAGATTCCTTTCCTAGCTGCCTGAATCACCTAGCCTTGGTATTGAAAAGGTGCCAAGAGACCAATCTGGTCTTGAACTGGGAGAAATGTCACTTTATGGTGACAGGAGGAACAGTCCTTGGCCATAAGGTTTCTAACCAAGGCATTGAGGTGGACAGAGCTAAAGTGGAACTTATTGAAAAACTTCCTCCACCTAGTGATGTCAAGGCAATTAGAAGCTTTTTAGGGCATGCTGGCTTTTACAGAAGATTTATTAAAGACTTTTCAAAGATAGCCAAGCCCTTGAGCAATCTCCTTGTATCTGATACACCATTTATCTTCGATGAAACATGCATGCAAGCATTCGAGAATTTGAAAAAAAAGATTGTCCTCTGCCCCTATCATTTCCCCACCTGATTGGAACTTACCCTTTGAATTGATGTGTGATGCATCTGACTTTGCAGTTGGGGCAGTGTTAGGGCAGAGAAAAGATAACTTAGTCCATGTGATATACTATGCTAGCAAAGTCCTCAATGATACTCAAAGAAATTATACCACTACTAAAAAGGAGTTGCTAGCAATAGTTTTTGCATTTGACAAGTTTAGATCATACCTCATTGGTGCTAAAGTGATTGTTTTCACAGATCACACAGCACTTAAATATTTGTTTGCCAAGCAAGAATCAAAACCGAGACTAATAAGATGGATCTTATTGTTGCAGGAATTCAATATTGAAATCAGAGACAAGAAAGGAGTGGAGAACAAGGTAGTGGATCACCTATCCAGAATCCCTCAGGATGACGGTGTAACACATGATACAAGTGTAAATGAGCTCTTCCCTGATGAGCAGTTGATGGCAGTTCACAAAGCACCATGGTTTGCAGACATTGCCAATTTCAAAGCAACTGGGGCTTTACCTCCAGAGATCAATAAACATAAAAAAAGAAAGCTCCTAAATAATGCAAAGTATTTTGTCTGGGATGAGCCATATCTCTTCAAGAAGTGTTCAGATGGAATCCTGAGGAGATGTGTTTCAGAAGAAGAGGGACGAGAGGTCCTGTGGAACTGCCACGGCTCATGTTATGGAGGCCATTTTGGAGGGGACAGAACTACAGTCAAAGTGTTACAAAGCGGATTCTTTTGGCTCACCCTTTTCAAAGATGCCAAAGAACTAGCAAAGAACTGCAATGAGTGTCAAAGAGCTGGAAATTTGCCCAAGAGAAATGAGATGCCACAAAATTTTATCTTAGAACTAGAACTGTTTGATGTGTGGGGAATCGATTTCATGGGACCATTCCCAACTTCATATTCAAACAAGTACATCTTGGTAGCAGTGGATTACGTTTTCAAGTGGGTGGAGGCTATTGCAACTCCAACGAATGATAACAAGGTGGTCATGAACTTCCTTAGGAAGAATATCTTTAGCCGATTTGGAGTTCCACGAGCACTCATCAATGATGGAGGGAGCCATTTTTGTAACAGACCACTAGAAGCTCTTTTCCTACGATACGGGGTAAAACACAAGGTGGCCACTCTTTACCATCCCCAAACAAGCGGGCAAACTGAGACATCCAACAGAGAGCTAAAAAGGATTCTGGAAAAGACTGTGGGTGCATCAAGAAAGGATTGGTCGAAGAAGCTGGATGATGCTCTTTGGGCATACAGAACAGCATTCAAAACTCCACTTGCAATGTCCCCATATCAACTGGTGTATGGGAAAGCTTGTCATTTACCACTGGAGCTGGAACACAAAGCTCTCTGGGCTCTCAAAATACTAAATTTTGACAGCATTGCTGCTGGTGCAAAGAGGATCCTGCAGCTGCAAGAGATGGAGGAATTTAGATCTCAAGCCTATGAAAATGCCAATATTTATAAAGAAAAGGCGAAGAGAAGACATGACTTGCATCTGGCACCAAGGAGTTTCGAAAAGGGGCAGTAAGTACTCCTTTACAACTCCAAATTGAGACTCTTCCCTGGCAAACTCAAGTCAAGGTGGTCAGGACCCTTCCTTGTCACAAAGGTCTCGCCATATGGGCACATAGAAATCATGGATAAAAGTTCGGAGAGAACTTTCACTGTGAACGGACAAAGGCTCAAACACTACCTGGACAACATGGGGGAAAACCCCAAAGTGAAGTATCATCTCAAGTAATGGAGGAATCGTCGAGCTAGCGACGCTAAAAGAGCTCTTTGTTGGGAGGCAACCCAACCTGAGGTAGTTTCTTTTTTATCGTCATTTCAATAAAAATCACAAGTTGTTTCCCCTGTATTGCGAGGAGCTAAGTTTGGTGTTCCACACCAAAACAAATCCAAGAGTGAAAGTGTAGTTTTAAGTTTGGTGTCCCACCAAAGATATGAGTATAATCACACTACACTCCAATGATAGATTGCTAGCTCCAAACAATCAGGGGAACCACTTAGTAGTAGTTTAGTTAGAAGTTAATGGTTGTTTTATTAATAACAACATATGAGGCTCTCTGCAAGTAAGCAATCTGTTGTACTAGGCAAAAGAACTAAGTTTGGTGTTCACACACCAAATTAAGTTCAGAAATTCACAAGCATACATGCAAGCTAACTATGTCTCAAGTGCTTTGGAAACAAGCAACTTCCAATAACTTTGCAGGAACCTTCTGAAGAAATGGTGCACCATCATCCAAGGAAGTGAAGGAGTAAAAACTATGGATGAGGACAACAAGGGGATAGCAAGAAAACATCACCCGAAGGTTGTGTTGTTACTTAATTCCATAGACTTAAAATGCTAAAACTTGGAAGTCCAAAGGAACTTGATTTTATAGTTGCTCATTAATTTAGATAATTAGAGTTTAATGTTGCTTATTCGCTCTTGCCATGTGTGTGCTGTCTTTATGTCACTGCTGCATTTTCACCTTGCTTATTGAGTTGCTTGCCTCCTTTTGAATCAAATAAAAAAGAGAATGTTTGTTATCGAAAACCAGAGGGGATTTCATATTGTGGAGTAAATTCCTTAGTTTGTGATGTGGTCATAAGTTAGCTAAGTTGGTTCACCAACAAAGGTGGGAAGATAACTATCTGGCCTGAATCATATGCTTGAAACACACCCCATGAGACTAGCTAAATAACAAGATCCTAATAAGAAAAAGGGAAAAAGAACAATAAGAGTTGAAAAAGAAAGAAAAGTTAATAAAGAATAAGGCTAGGCACCAAGGGTTTGAAACTTGAGAGATGTGTCTGTGGTGCTCCTGTACCAAGGATCTGCTTGGATGAATAAGTTCGTAGGAGTGCTTCATCACTTGGTAACTTGGGTTAACTAACCCGGGATTATCAACTGAAAATCCACTATCAAGAGCAACCTTGCTACAGAACATTTAGTAACCCAAAGAGGTGCTGGACACCAAGGTCTCAAGACAGAAAATAAACAAACCATGTGCCTGTGGTGTGTATGTATGGGGGAAAGAGACTTGAGGGAGTAAGTCCTTAGGGGTGTCTCAACACCTAGCACCTTGAACCAAATGGTTTGGGAGTGCTGGCTGAAAGCTTATCTTAAAGAGTCGCCCCCTCACAGAGCACCTAGTCTAAGAACACAAACAAGCCCTAAAATAACAAAAAGGATCAATGAATAAAAGTCTCATGGGATGCAATCAAGTGAGTGTTCTAGGACATGATAAAGGTCTGAAAGCTAGTGAAGGAATGAACCTAAGTTGCTATGCATAAAACCACCATAAAACCAAAGGACATAACTTCCACAATAATGACTCATTTCTCTTGGCATTCCATTCATCATTCTCTTGTTTCAGTACTTGCTTAGGGACAAGCAAGCTTTAAGTTTGGTGTTGTGATGCCAGGGCATTTTGGCCAGTTTCACTGACCCTTTCTTTATTGTTTTTAGGGTAGTTTCATGCATTTTCTTAGGGAATAAGCAAGTTTTGGGTAGAATTTCACTTACATCTTGATTCAAGCATACATTGTGCACTTTACATGATTTCATGATGATTTTGTATGAATTTAATGATAAATTGGATGATGCATTTCCCATGACTGGACTAGAGCTTTGATGCACTTTATTACTTGATTTCAGGACAAAGGAAGCAAGGAAGAACCACATTAGCAGCCACGTTAGTCTAACTAACGTGACCTCTAACGTGGAATGGGAGCTAACTTGCAAAGTTAATGAGAAAAGTAATCACTAATAACGCCCTCGAAGCCATAATAGCCCACGTTAAGAGTCATGCTAAGTTAACATGAACTCTAACATAGAAGAAAGAAATGAAGCCAACGTTAGTGACACTTACCTTTGTCACTAACGTTGGACCAAGCTCACAATTGGCCACGTTAAGAGCCACGTTAACTCAGTTAACGTGGACTCTAACGTTGAGAAGCAAAAGAGAAGCCAACGTTAGTGACACTTACCTTTGTCACTAACGTTGAGCTAAGCCACAATGAGCCACGTTAACTCCCACGTTAACTTAGTTAACGTGGAAGCTAACGTGGAGGGAGCAAGAATCGCCAACGTTAGTGACACTCACCTTTGTCACTAACGTTGGAATGAGCCAATTTGAGCAACGTTAAATCCCACGTTAACTTAGTTAACGTGGAAGCTAACGTGGATAAGGGAAAGATGAGCCAACGTTAGTGACACTCACCTTTGTCACTAACCTTGGAAATGGCTATCATTGCTACGTTAGAAGCCACGTTAACCCAGTTAACGTAGACTCTAACGTCGGAAGTAGGGGCACATTGGAACGTTAGTGACAAAGGTAAGTGTCACTAACGTTCTCGAAGGATTGGCAAGCTTACGTTAAGAGCCACGTTAACCTAGTTAACGTGGACTCTAACGTAGGGGGAAGGGAAGACTCTCAACGTTATTGGGAAAGATGAGTCCCAATAACGTGTGCGAAGGACCAAGAGGCAACGTTAGTGGTCACGTTAGTGCCACTAACGTTGAAGTTAACGTGGACCATCCCTGGGTGAGGAACGTTAGTGAAAAAGGTGATTGTCACTAACGTTCTCGAACCCACACTCTCACTTAACGTTAACGCCACTAACGTCCTGAGCTAAACACCCTGCCTACTTCACACTTTCTCTCTGCAAGTAAAGCTAAGCCCACTGCAGAAGATAACTGATTCAAACTCAAGATCCAAAAGCCCATATCCAAGACTTGAAGAACCAACTAGAAGATCAGAAGAGTAGTATATATAAGGGTAGTTTTTAATTAGGAAAAAAGCTTTTTGGGGGATTAGAAATTGGGAACTACTCTTTGTATAATTTACTTTCTCTGCACTTGTAGTTCTAATTTTCATGATGTAATCTCCATCTTTGTTTTCTATTTCCAGAGCTATGAACAACTAAACCCCTTTCATTGGGTTAGAGAGCTCTGTTGTAATTTGATGGATCAATACTAGTTTTCATTACTCTTCTTCTATCTTTTCTCTTGATTTTACTAGAAAGCTTTCAATCTTCATCCAATTGGGTAGTTATCTTGGAAAGAAGCTATTCATACTTGGATCTCTTCTAAACCTTGGAAGAGGAATGAAGAGATCATGCTATAAATGCTTTCTCATGTTGGACCAAATTGGGGTTGGTTGGATATGGTGACTATAATCCTACTAACACTTGATTTGGGAATGCATGTGGTATAATCAGTGATCATACTTCATCTCTTCTCATGAGCAATTGACCAAGGAATTGGCTATTGATCAAGATTTGAGAGATTGAATTGCCAAGGAATTGGAATTCGATCACTTAAGATTGCCAAGGAGATCAATGAATGCATTGATTGAGGAAGAGATGAAAATGAATTTGATCCGGAGAATGCAACATCTCCTAAGCCCAATGAATCCCCATCTCTGATCTTACCCATTCTCTTTAACTTTTGTAATTTACTTTTATGAGCATCTTCCCCATTCCCATTTAAATTTTGTAATTTATCTTCCGCCATTTACTTTCAGCTCTTTACTTTCGGCATTTACATTTTCTGCTATTTACTTTCTCGCCATTTAATTTTCTACAACACTCAAACCAAATTCTGCTTCGCTCAACTAGAACATTCCTCTAATTAATGTTGCTTGACCAATCAATCCCTATGGGATTCGACCTCACTTTATTGTGAGTTTTTACTTGACGACAATTCGGTACACTTACCGAAGGAAAATTGTTGAGAGACAAGTTTCCGTGTGCATCAATGCTTTTCCTTCTCAGGGGGTATTGCATGGCCTTAAATACATTGATGATCATTTGTTCATCATGCACCCTGAGGATCATCTCACCTTTCTCTACATCAATGATAGCTCTTGCTATTGCCAAGAAAGGTCTACCCAAGATAATTTAGTTGTCCTTCTTCTTCCATGTCCAAAATGATAAAATTAGCCGGGAAGTTGAATTTCCCAACCTTCACCAATAAATTCTCCACAACCCCATTGGGTATTTTGAGTGATCTATCCGCCATTTGTAGTGACATTCTGGTGGGTTTGACTTCCTCTATTGCAAGCTTTTTCATTAGTGAGAGAGGCATCAAATTGATGCTGGCACCTAAGTCACAAAGAGCTTTTTCCAAGGTCATATTGCCTATGGTGCACGATATGATGAAACTCCCAGGGTCTTTGAGCTTTGGTGGGAGACCTTTTTGAATCACTGCACTGCACTCTTAGGTCAAGACCACTGTCTCCTTCTCATTCCAGCTTTTCTTCTTGTTAATGAGTTCTTTGAGGAATTTTGCAGACAAAGGCATCTGTTCCAGTGCTTTAGCAAGGGAAATGTTGATTTCCAGCTTCTTAAAAACCTCCAAAAACTTAGGAAATTGTTGGTCTTTGAGCTCTCTTTGCAAACTTTGAGGGTATGGCAGAGGAGGGATGTAAGGTTCACTACCTTCCTTTATTCTTGTGAATGTTCCTCCATGATTTGCTTTCCCATCCTTGAAGCTTGTGGCTCTTCCTCCTTCTTTTTGATCTTCTTTTGATGCCAGGGCATTTTGGCCAGTTTCACTGACCTTTTCTTTACTGTTTTTAGGCTAGTTTCATGCATTCCCTTAGGAAATAAGCTAGTTTTGGGTAGATATTCACTTACACCTTGATTCAAGCATACATTGTGTATTTTACATTATTTCATAAGGATTTTGCATGAGTTTAGTGACAAATTATATGCTGCATTGCCCATGACTTCGACTAGAACTTTGATGCGCTCTATTGCTTGATTTCAGGACCAAAGGAAGCAAGGAATGGGAGGTAACTTGCAAAGTTAATGAGAAAAGTGATTGCCAATAACGCTCTCGAAGCCATCATTGACCACGTTAAGAGTCACGTTAACTAAGTTAATCAGAACTCTAACATGGAGAGGGGAAGTTGAGCCAACGTTAATGACACTTAACATTGTCACTAACGTTGGCAAATGCTCATAAGTGGCCATGTTAGAGTCCACGTTAACTTAGTTAACGTGGCCTCTAACGTTAGAAGGGGGAGAAACGCCAACGTTAGTGACATTCAACCTTGTCACTAACGTTGGCCTAAGGAGAAACATACTACGTTAACTCCCATGTTAACTTGGTTAACGTGGGAGCTAACGTAAGAAGCAAGAGTGGTCGACAACGTTAGTGACACCCAACATTGTCACTAACGTTGGAAGCAACCACACAACCCCCCAAGGAGCCACGTTAACTTCCACGTTAACTTAGTTAACGTGGAAGCTAACGTTGATGAGTGAAAGAAACACCAACGTTAGTGACATTCAACATTGTCACTAACGTTGGGGATGGCTAAGCATGGCCACGTTAGAAGCCACGTTAACCTAGTTAACGTGGACTCTAACGTGAGACATAGGGGCACCTTGGAACGTTAGTGATAATGTTGAGTGTCACTAACGTTCTCGAAGGATGGCAAGCCCACGTTAAAGAGCCACGTTAACTAAGTTAACGTGGGCTCTAACGTGGGAACAAAGGGGGCTTTTCAAAGTTATTGGAAATGTTCAGTCTCAATAACGTGTGCGAAGGACTTAGAGGAAACGTTAGTGGCAACGTTTGTGCCACTAACGTTGAAGTTAACGTGGCTTTTACTTAGGAACGTTAGTGAAAAAGTTGATTGTCACTAACGTTCTTGGACTCATATTTTCACTAAACGTTAACACCCTTAACGTCCTGAGCTAAAGTCTCTGCCCACTTCACACTTTCTCTCTGCAAGTAAAGCCAAGCCCAAATGAAGAAGAGAACTGCTTCAAACTCAAGATCCAAAGGCCCAAGACTTGAAGAGCCAACTAGAAGCTGAGAAAAGTAGTATATATAGGAGTAGCTTTGAATTGTTGAGGAGGACTGAAAAGTTGGAAAAGAAAATTACTCTCTGTATTTTACCTTCTCTGCATTTTCTAGTTTTATAATGTATTCTCCATCTTTGTTTTCATTTTCTAGAGCTATGAACAACTAAACCCTTTTCATTGGGTTAGGGAGCTCTGTTGTAATTTGATGGATCAATACTAGTTTTCATTATTTTTCTTCTATCTTTTCTCTTGATTTTATTTGAAAGCTTTCGATCTTCATCCAATTGGGTAGTTAACTTGGAAAAGAAGCTATTCAAACTTGGATCTCTTCTGAACCTTGAAAGAGGAATGAAGAGATCAAGCTAGAAATGCTTTCTCATGCTGGACCAAATTGGGTTTGGATGGGTATATGACTATAACCCTCTCAATACTTGATTTGGGAAATGCACGTGGTATAATCAGTGACCATACTTCATCTCTTCTCATGAGCAATTGACCAAGGAATTGGCTATTGATCAAGATTTGAGAGATTGAATTTGTAATTCAATCAATTAAGATTGCCAAGGAGATCAATGAGTGCATTGATTGAGGAAGAGATGAAAATGAACTTGATCCGGAGGGTTGCAATATCTCCTAAGCCCAATGAACTCCCCATCTCTGATCTTACCCATTCTCTTTAATTTTTGCCATTTACTCTTATGAGGAAATCCCCCATTCCCATTTACAATTCTGTAATTTACTTTCAGTCATTTACTTCCAGTCCTTTAATTTTAGCATTTACTTTTCTGTTATTTACATTCCCGCTATTTTATTTTCTGCAACTCTCAACCCAAATTTTGGATTCGCTCAACTAGAACATTCTTCTAATTAAAGTTGCTTGATCAATCAATCCCTGTGGGATTCGACCTCACTCTATTGTGATTTTTTACTTGACGACAAATTCAGTACACTTGCCGAAGGAAATTTGTTGAGAGACAGTTTCCACCCGCATCAAGTTTATGGCGCCGTTGCCGGGGATTGATTGTGCATCAACAATGATTAAATTGGAAGATCACTAGATTGAGAATTTTTATTTTGTGAATTTCATTTTCTGTTTGAGTGATTTACTTTCTGTTTTAGTTAAACTTCTTCCCTTCCCCCTCTACTCTTTTATTTTTCTTTGTTATTTTCAATTCTGTTTGCTAACCCACTAACTGTTTGATATATTGCATCACCCACAACTAACAGTAATTCTGACAAAAATACTTTCTGCACCTATCTTTTCTTGCTTGCACTTGATGGTTGTATGACAGGGAGAAGAAGCAGGGCTTCAACTTCCTTCGATTCTGAACCTGAGAGGACCTTCCTTAGATTAAGGAGGGAGGCAAGAGGAAAGAAAGTGGTTGGTGCTGAGGAAGAAGAGGAATTCTTTGAACCAAACATGGAAGACAATATGGAAAACTATCATGAAGAAGAGGATCACAACCATGGGGGAGGAGGTAGAGCAAACCATGCTAGGGAGGATAGAAGAGTTTTGGCCTCTTACATCAATCCAAACCCAGGCAATTGTGGAAGTAGCATCCAAAAGCCAACAATCCATGCCAACAACTTTGAACTTAAACCACAGCTCATCACCCTTGTTCAGAATAACTGTTCGTTTGGAGGAGGTGTTCAAGAAGACCCCAATCAACATTTAACCACCTTCCTAAGAATATGTGACACAGTGAAGTCTAATGGTGTTCATCCTGACGCCTATAGACTGCTCTTATTTCCATTCTCACTCAGGGACAAGGCAGCCAAGTGGCTGGAATCTTTCCCAAGGAAAAGCTTGACAACTTGGGAAGACGTGGTGAACAAATTCTTAGCAAGATTTTACCCTCCTCATTGAATCAATAGGCTGAGAGCTGAGGTCCAAACTTTCAGGCAACAAGATGGTGAGACTCTATATGAAGCATGGGAGAGGTTTAAAGACCTAACAAGGAGGTGCCCACCAGATATGTTCAACGAATGGGTGCAACTGCACATTTTCTATGAAGGGCTCTCTTATGAGTCAAAGAAGGCCGTAGACCATTCATCCGGAGGATCTTTGAACAAGAAGAAGACTATTGAGGAAGCCATAGATGTTATTGAAACAGTAGTAGAGAACAACTACTTCTATGCTTCCGAAAGAGGGAACACAAGAGGAGTAATGGAGCTAAACAATGTAGATGCTCTGTTGGCCCAAAACAAGCTCATTACCCAACAGCTGGCTGACCTCACCAAGAAGATAGAGAAGAACCAAGTAGCAGCAATCTCCACTTCATCAACAACCCAAGAAGGAGTGAATGAAGAAGCAGAGGGTAGTCAGGAGCAAGCCAACTACATTGGGAATTCACCAAGGCAAAACTATGATCCATACTCCAAGACCTACAACCCTGGATGGAGAAACCACCCAAACTTTGGGTGGGGAAGTCAGCAAGAACAAAACCAAGACCAGAGACATCACAACTCCAACAACAATGCAGCTCACCAACAATTTACACAGAGGACATCTCAACACCCCCACAACAACACCTCTCCACACGCCTATCAAAACCAAAACAGCACATCTGCTCCGAATCAACCATCAATTGATGACAAGCTCTCTAATATTGAAACCTTACTTGAAGGAATATGCCAAGAGATTCAAGAAAATAAGGTGTTCAAAGAGGAGGTGCGAGCCAATATTAAGAACCAGAGAGAGACCATTAGGAAGCTGGAATTCCAGGTGGGATGTTTAGCTGAGAAGATTCCCAAACCTACCGATAGATTTCCAAGTGACACGGAGAAAAACCCCAAAGGAGAAGCAAAGAAAGTAAGATGGGAAGATTGCAAAATGGTCACTACAAGTGATCAAGAGACTGAAGACAAGCAAGGAAAAGAGCATGGACATCCACAACATTAAAAGGTGGTGGAGTTCCTTCTTTATTCCACCTTTCTCTATGTTTTAAATAAGGAAGATCTTGTATGAAATAGAACTTGCTTCCATGTTATGTTTAAATCTTTTTAAATTCTGTCTTTTAAGTCATTGGTATTGAAGAAGGTGTATGTGTGCTAGTCTTTATGTCACTGCATCCTCCTTAACTTACTTGTATGCTTGTCCCTTTAAATCAAATGAAGAGAGAATGTTTATGTTTCAAAAGACCATAGTAGAGTTCATACTATGGAGTACATTCATGAGTTAGTGGTATGATCATAAGTTAGCTAAGTTGGTTCAACCATAAGGTGGGATGACAACTATCTGGCCTGAATACTTTGCTTTGAATATACTCATGAGACTAAGTATACTCATGAGATTTTTTGGGATTCTTGGGGTAGTTGTGGCTGGGTGTGAGATGTGGATGGTGAATGAAAGTTGTTTTGGTTAGTTGATGGGTTATTTGGTGGATAGAAGTTGGATGTAGGGTGGTTATTTTATGGTTTTCTATATGAATTTTGGCTAGTGGTTTGATGGTTTTGGTGGTTTGTGTTGCGAAAGTTGTTTTGGTTGGAGTTCCTCTGCCAAGAATGCTGGTTTTGGTTCTCCCCCCACTTGAGATTGGGGTGGTTCCTCCAAGATGAGTTGTAAGTGTCTCCATAGAAATTATTTTTTCCAGCTCCTTGATTGTGCATATATTGAACCTGTTCTGGCTACTGATCTTCATAATTCTCTTCTTGTTGTCCCCACACCACTGGTGGTTGAGTTGTAGTGCTCACTGCTACAAGCTGCAAGCCATCCATCCTTTTTGACATCATTTCTATTTGTTGTTGAAGTTGCTGATGCATAATCTTGTTTTGAGCCAAGATTGTATCGACTCTTTCAAGCTCAAATACACCTATCTTTGGAGCAGCTTGTTGATAAGTTGCATTATTTACCCTTTTTACTTATCTAAAAAGGACCATAAAAGGGCATAATCCCATTTAATCATTGAAATTCATGAACTAATTGATGAATATTATGGTACACTACTTTGAAATGGGTTTGTGCTGAATTTCAGGTGAAAAGGGGCAACAAAAAGGGAAGAAAACAACAAAACAAAGCTAGGCGTGTGAAACTAGCGTGCCACTTGGAACAAACGCCCATGAAAATATATGGGTGTGGCACGCCAGGAGCTGGGTGTGGCACGCCAGTATTGATTTCCAGAGAAGCATGATTGAATCTTTTACATGGGCATGGCCAGTATTGATTTCCAGAAAGGACTCTTAAAGCCTTTACATGGGCGTGACACGCTAAGAGCTGGGCGTGGCACGCCAGTGCAAGTTTTCAGAGAGCAATATTGAAGGCCACAAAAGGCGCGTGGCACGCCAAGCCCATCACACACTATGGGCGTGCCACTTAACCATTGGGCGTGGAACGCCAGTTCATCAATCAAGAGGGGTTAATTACTTGGGCGTGCCACTTGGTATCGAAGGCATGGCACACCAGCTTCAAATCATCACTTGGGCATGCCACTTGAAGACCCAGGCATGGCCCGCCAAGCTTAAAGGAGCCACATTAAAGTGGGCGTGCCACTTGAGCATCAAGGCAGGGCACGCCAGTACAAGTTTCCAGAGAAGAGGTTGAAGGTCCAAAAAGCTGGGCGTGCCACTTGGTGTTGAAGGCATGGCACGCCAGCTCTCAATCCTCACTTGGGCGTGCCACTTCAAGGCCTAGGCGTGGCACGCCAACACTAAAGAAGGCCAAAGCAAAGCTGGGGGTGCCACTTGGTGTCGAAGGCATGGCACTCCAGTTCTCAATCCTCACTTGGGCATGCCATTTGAAGACCCAGGCGTGGCATGCCAGCTAGCGGACCAAGGAAGAATGCTTGGCGTGGCACGCCACACACTGGGCGTGGCATGCCAGTTCTATTTTCTAGAGAAGAGAATGAAGCACATACAAGGGGCGTGGCACGCCAGACCCTGGGCGAACCACGCTAGTTCAACTTTTGAGAAAGGAGAAGAAGAAGGAAAAGGCCGGGGCGTGCCACTTGGGCTCAAAGGCGTGGCACGCCAGGCCAACCAGAGCTTAAAGAAGACCCTGGGCGTGCTACTTGGGTTCGAAGGCGTGGCATGCCAGGGACACTAACACATGGGGCATGCCACTTGAAGAGCTGGGTGTGTGATAAACCTCATTTTTAGGGTTTATCTTGTATGAATTTTGAGGGTTTTATCAATAATCTCTCACACTTATTCATATAAAAATGCATGATTTTGTGTTCCTTTGACAATTTTGCCTCATGGATGAAAACATGCTTCTTTCGCATTGAATTATATATATTTTAATCTTCCTCCATTACCATTCGATGCAGTGATCTATTTATTAAGTGGTTTTAGAAGTTATAGGGCAAAAATAGCTAAAAGGGATGAAGGAAGGATGCATGAATGAAAGGAGCATGGAAAAAATTAGAGTTTTGGAGTTTGGGCATGGGTGCGCACGCGCACCGTACGCGTACGCATGAATGTGCATCCTCAGAGCTGGCTAGATGGAGCCGAAACGAGAAGCCAGCGCACTTATATGGCTGCACCAGAAATCCTTGGATGCTCGTGCGTACTGCGCGCCTGCACACACACTTGCAAAAATCCCCAGGGATGCGTACGCTTACTGTGTGCGTACGCGCTGATGGCCGCACGTGATTTTTTAAGAAGAAAATATGACCGGCGATTTCAGGCAGTTGCAGGCCCTGTTTTGGGGCAGAATTCTCGGGGGAAGAGCTTAAGAAGACCAAGGATTAGGGAGGTTGGGACAATTAGGTATTATTCTAGATATTTTTTAGTAGTTAGTTACATTTTGCTTTTAAAGAGCGAAACTCCAACTTATCTCTAGGATTTTACTCTCTCCATTTCAATTCTCCTTTGATTTCTTGGTGAGATCCATTTCTAATTCGCTTTTACTTTGATACAAGTTGTAGATCTACTCTTCTTCTACTCTCAATTAGTGTTCTTTTGATTCAATCACTTGGATCTAGATTTGTGACTTTGTTACTTTGAATTTTGATTAATGATTTGAGGAACTTCATTCAATTGCTTGATTGTTGATGATTGCTTGAACTAGATAGCTTTAATTCAATTCTTTTCTCTTAATTTTATCATGTCTTCTATGATTGCCTACCAATTGTTTGTGAAAATGACAACCCTAGCTATGGAGTAAATTTCTCTTACTTGGCTTAGGGGTTGAGTTATTGGAGACACTTGAGTAGTGAATATCAATTGTTGACTAGGAATTGAGAATTGCTGATTAACTTGGAGTGCACTAAAGCAGGACTTCCCTAGGGTTAGGCTAGGACTTGTGACTCAAGTTAGTTACTTTCACTTAACTTTCCTCCATTATTAGGGGGTTAACTAAGTGAAGCAATAATCAATTCTTATCACAATTGAAGGAAACTACAATGATGGAACTTCCAATACTCACCCTTGGCCAAGGCCTTTATTCCAATTAATTGTTGTGTACCTTTGTTAGTTTGAATTCTCGCACCAACTCTCAAAACCACAAAAGAATTCCTAATCAATAATGTGCATTCTAAGGCATTTCCTAGGGAGAATGACCCGATACTAATACTCTCGGTCATAGATTTTAGAATTGTTTGATGTGATATTTGCGTGTCGGTTAGACTACACTCACGATTGAATTCATTGCTAATTTCTATACCGGCATAAGAATTTTCGTTCATGGGGATTTGCCTATGTGTGCCATTCTATTGGTTAATGTAAATATGTTAATATGAGGATACTTGTATTTTTCTCTCGATTGTTTGTTTGTTTGATTGTTAGTTAGGACTAATCTTTGTTTAAGCACCACTTAATGTCATGAGCTTTTTATCTCCTTCATTGTATGACGCACTCACTACCGAATCCGAGCTTAGCCCCATTTGATTCGGAAATTGAAAGAACTTTGCTTCATATTAGGCAAGCTCGGAGGTAGTTAGCCTTTGAGGAAGGTGAAAAGGTTTTTACCAATTCACCAACCACATCCGAGGTGGATTCTGAATCGTCATTCAAAGAAGGCACTAGTTACTCTTCCGTTGATACTACTAATAGTTCTTCTTTTGATCTAGGTGTTGACGATATGGCCGCTCCAAGGAGAGTCACTCTCAAGGAAGCGGGTGCACCGGACTTCGTTCTCCAACCTCTTCATGTGCTTCATCCCAACTTGAATGCAAACTTTGAACTCAAGACCTCTCTCATCAATCTTCTACCAAAGTTTCATAGACTTCCTGCACAAGATCCAATTAGACACCTCAAGGACTTTCATGGTGTAAGCTCGACCACTAGGCGGGAAGGATCCGATGAAGTGGCTATATGGTTGTTTGCCTTCCCATTCTCACTTGAGGGAAGAGCCAAGGAGTGGTTTTATACCTTACCTAGTGATGTTGTCGCCAATTGGGACTTGCTTAGAAGAGAATTCCTTGATAAATTCATGCCCGTGGAAATGACGGACAAGCTAAGGAAGGAGATCTCATGTATTTTACAAGGCGAGATGGAAACGCTATATGAGTATTGGGAGAGGTTTCGCAAACTTCTTGACTCATGTCCAAACCACATGATCGACACTCAAGTATTGCTTAGTTATGTGTTCCAAGGCATGAGAGAACAAGATAAGAATCTATTGGATGCCTCAAGCAACGGTTCCTTGTCGAAGTATAGGACGGCGGAGGAGGCATGGCAACTTATTACTGACTTGGCTGAATCCACTTAACATGCTAGACGGAGAATCAACCGCCCAAAGGCCGTGAAAGAAGTCTCTTCTAGTGGTGAAACCGCCACCCTTACTAAGACCTGGTGTGAGATGACAAGTCTTCTAAAGCAACTCCAAGTGAATCAACAACAACCACCACCCTCTCCTAAACACCAACAAAGCCAACAATTGGTCCCCCAAAACGTATGCGGTATTTGTTCATGCTACTCCCACTACACAGATGAATGTCCAGTCTCCAACAGGATAACACTCTAGTGGCTACCCACAATTTTTATGATCGCCCCTTCTATGATAGCCCTAATCAAGGATACCATTCACAAGGGAGCAATTTAAACCAAGGGTACCCCCAACAAGGAGGCATTTATAACTAAGGGAGTAACAACTCTAATCAAGGTTAGAGGGATAGCTCCAACCAAGGTTGGTGGGACAATTATCAACAAGGAGGTAGGGACAATGGATGCAACCAAAGATGGAACAACAACAATCCACAAAACCGATACTCACAAAACCCACCACCTCAACAACCAAACCAAGGAAGAAACTACCAAACCTACATACCACCTCATAGACAACCATCTCAACCTAACCAATCACAAGCACCACAAATCACATATCCTTCCCCTTCTTCAAATCAAGATGAGACACTCCGGTCCATACTCCAAGGGCAAAAAGAACTCCAAAATACACTCAACTCAAGTCTTAATGGTCTCACTTCCACCCTCCAAGCCCTCATTGTTCGTATAGAGCCACCTTCCACTTCCACTCCTCAAGCTCTAAGCTCTAGTCCCATACCTTATCAACCTCTACCCAACCCCAAGGGTGGCATCAATGCCATAATCTTGAGGTCCGGAACTCAATTGAAAGAGAGGAGCTCAAAGGCACCTAGCCCAATGATAGTCACTCAAGAGGAGGATACGATAGAGGTATAAGAAATAGAAGAGGAGGAGGAAGCACATGTGATAGTTGAAGATGAAGACCCTCAACCAAGGAGTGAAGTCCCTAGAAAGGAGCAAGTCTTGGAGGAAGTGGCTCAACCAATTCCATTTCCTACATTGGCAAGAAAGGCTAAGAAGCGTGTAGAACTTGACCCAAAAATAGTGGAGATGTTCAAGAAAGTGGAGGTAACTATCCCTCTCTTTGATGCTATACATCAAATTCCTAAATATGCAAAATTTCTTAAGGACTTGTGTATGAACAAAGATAGAATCCACGAGTTAGAAACTATTCCATTGGGGAGTTCTATTTCGGCTTTGATGGGAGCCATCCCGAAAAAGTGTGTTGATCCGGGCCCTTGCTTAGTCTCTTGTATCATTGATGGAGTCTAATTCATTGATTGTATGTGTGACCTTGGTGCATGCGTTAGCATTATGCCTCTTTCCGTTTATCATATATTGAAGCTCCCACCATTGAAGCGGTCGGCGGCTAGGTTTGTCTTGGCGGACAAGAGCATAATAACTATGACGGGTATTGCGGAAGATGTATTGGTCAATATAAAGGGTTTGGTATTTCCAATTGATTTTCATATCCTTGAGATGCCACAAAGTGAATCCAGAAGGACATCATCCATCCTACTTGGGAGGCCGTTTTTGAGGACCTCTAGATTCAAGTTGGGTGCCTATTTGGGAACCTACTCATTTGAGATAGATGGGAGAGTCGTAAGTTTTAGCTTAGAAGAAGTAATGAAGCACCTACCGGAGAACCATTCTATATTCCGGTGTGACTTGATTGACAAAGCTAGATGAGAAACATATGATTGAAGAAAGTAGTGAAGACCCAAGTGAAGAAGTTCAAGTGTCGAGTCAAGAGCAAAAGCTAGAGTTGAAGCCACTAGCACCCCACCTAAAGTATTCATACCTTGATGAAGCCCACAAGTTTCCGGTGATTGTAGCAAGGGAACTAAATCCTCAACAAGAAAAGAAGTTGCTATGTGTTTTGAGGAAGAACAAAAGGGCAATAGGGTGAAGCTTGGCGGATCTAGTGGGGATAAGCCCCCAAGTGTGTGATCACCGAATCTTCTTGGAAGAAGGAGCTAGACCCGTTCGACAACCTCAAAGACGATTGAATCCTACCATTCTAGAGGTTGTCAAGAAGGAGGTAACCCGGTTACTCGAGGCGGACATCATCTACCCCATTTCGGATAGTGAATGGGTAAGTCCCGTTCAAGTTGTGCCAAAGAAGTCCGGGATAACCACCATCAAGAATGAAAGTGGGGAGCTCATAGCCACACGGATACAAAACTCTTGGCGGGTATGCATTGACTACCGAAGGTTGAACACGGCCACTAGAAAGGATCATTTTCCACTTCCGCTTATCGATCAAATGCTCGATTGATTATCCGATAAATCTCATTATTGCTTTTTAGATAGCTATTCAGGGTATTCCCAAATACACATTGCTCTAGAGGACCAAGAAAAAACAATATTTACTTGCCCCTTTGGAACTTATGCCTATAAGCGTATGCCATTCGGCTTATGCAATTGATGCGGGCAGAAATTAGCGAATTAAAAATTGTTAAAATATATAAGTTGCAAGTATAGTTCTTAATTCGCCAGAAATCCGTCTATCAATTTAGAAAGATGTCACAGAAAATTGAAATTAAAATACTGGGAGTATGAATCCCAGGTCGTCTCCTAAGGAGTTTCAGAAAAGTGTGCTATTCTATTAATCAGAGGTTTTCAAAAAGATTTGAATTGGGCAAACAGGAAATTAAATTGATGAAATTGAATAATGTAAATAAAAGCCTTGACTGAGAATAGATTAGTCGGAATCCCTATTATTGTTGGAATGCTCTCAGGATTAATTGACAATTAAAGGTTATCCTGTTTAGTTATCCTTCGCTAGGTGAAGGAAAGTCAAACAAGTTGGAATGCTACGTCCGTTCACAAGTTGCAATCCACTTAATTAAAAGGGATTGGTGTTAGTGATTAGGAGGCAATCCAACCATAAACCCAATTACAATTTTTCTTTCAAGCCTTCCAACTCAAGGGTTCCTTTCAATCAATTCCCCATCAAGTTAGGGAACTACTCACTCATTGTAAAGGTAAAATTCATAGCATATGAAAAGGAATTAAAGAAAGACATTGTAAATAAAAATTAAAATAGTCAATTAAAAATAAAAGTGATCCTTGTATTAAATAATCCTAAGAATATTCCAATGGTAAAATTAACAAAGCAAAGAACATGGAAGAGTAACCCAAGTAAAGAAAACGAACTAGAATGACGAAGTCTTGATGAGGTAATAACTCTTCTCAGTGTTCCAATGCCAAAAAAAGTAAGAGAAACTAAAATCCTAAGAACTATGAATGTGTAGAGAGAAAACCTAGAGGAGGAGTAAAAACTAGACCTAAAAACTAAAACTGTGTAGAATGAATGTTGTTCCCGGTTTTTGTATGTTCTCTGGCACTAGTCTGCTGTTCTGGGCCGAAAATTGGGTCAAAATAGGGTCCAAAATCGCCCCCAGCGATTCTGCAAATTATGCAGATCGCGCATGCCACGCGATTGCGTCATCCATGCGGACCCGTCATTCGCGCTTTTCCTCGCCACACGTTCGCGTCGTCCACGCCTCCGCGTCGCTCGTGCTTTTCCAGTCCGCGCGGTCGCGTGAGCCATGCGGCCGCGTCACTGCAATTTCTCCTCTTTCGCGCGGTCGCATGAGCCATGCGGCCGCGTCACTTCTCGCTGGTTATCTCCTCAATTTCTTGTGTTCCTTCCATTATTTTGCTAGCTTCCTTTCCAATCTCCAACTCATTCATGCCCTATAAAGCCTGAAACGCTTAACACACAGACCACGGCATCGAACAGAATAAAGGAGAATTAAAATGCATAATTAAAAGTCTCTAGGAAGCAGTTTTTAATCATGTAATAATTTCAGGAAGGAAATATAAATACATGCTATTTTAATGAATAAGTGGGTAAGGATCAAGATAAAACCACACAATTAAACACAATATAAACCAATAAATAGTGGTTTATCAACCTCCCCATACTTAAACATTAGCATGTCCTCATGCTTAATTGAAGGAGATAAAATAAACAAGTATGAACATGCAGAAACTCATGCAATGCATTGCAATCCTATATATATGAATGCAACTATATGATTCCTGTCCACTTGATCAAAAGTAAAGAAACTCTTCAAAACAATTACAAATCAAATTCCACTAATTCTATCATTATACAGTAAGACAGATAAAAGTGCAAGAAGATAGCTTATGAAAGATGGAAACATGAAAATTCAAGCATTGAACCCTCACTGATGATGTATGTACGCTCTAATTTCTCTAGTGTATAGGGTAATCACTCTATCCTTCTCTAATCATGCTCTCTAACTTTTGTTCTTCTCCTAACCAATCAACAACAGTTAATATACCAATGCAAACATCATGAGGTCTTTTCAAGGTTGTAATGGGGCCAAGGTAGGTAGGGATACATGTATGGTCAAGTGAGCTTATAAATTGAATCTTTAATTAACCCAAGCTTCAACCTAACCTATATAACTTGCATAACCTTAGAATTCATACCTAGCTACCCAGAATTCCCCTTTTACATTCCATACTCATGTATCAACTTTTTATTTTAATTTTTATCATATGTGCATTGATCTTTGAATTCTCAATTCAGCATTGGGGTAATTTTGTCCCCTTATTCATTTATTTATTAAATTTTTTTTAAATAGGAGCAAAAATAAACATAGCTTATCAATGCACATAGATTTTTAATTCTATTAGTTTCACATGAGTAGGTATCCAAATTCCCATTAAATTATCATGACACATTCCCTTAATAACTTTTGTTCCCACAATTTCCCATATTTAATTAGCACACACAATTCTATCTCAAGCTAACCAAAGATTCAATTTGGGATATACAATTGTTTTTCCGCTTAAGGCTAGTAATGTGGTGAAATATAGAACAAATGGGAATTAAAGGCTCAAAGTGGTTAACAAAGGTAGTTGAAAAAGGGTAGGCTTAATTTGGATAAGTGAGTTTAAACAAATAATGGCCTCAATCATATGCAAGCATACAAATATAATAAATATTGGACATATAAGATAAAACAAAATATAGATTACAATCATAGAGAAGTAAACACACAAGAATAAAATAATTATGGTTAAATAATGTAACCATGCATAAAGGCTCAAATCTTTACAGGTTGTGTGTTCTTTAGCTCAAACATCATGTTCCAAATACAACTTCAAGCAAATTTATCATAAAAATATGAAAAATTAGTGAAATTTTGTTCTAAAGATAGAGTCTTAGAAGAAACTTATTGTCTTTTCAATCAAGTAGAGCATGCATGAAACTAACCTATTACTATGCAATTTATCCTATTCTATAAAAGAAAGAAAAACTAACTAAAATATCCTAATTTATTGGTGCTAGGGAAGAGAAATTACCTCTGGAAGTCAGGTACTGACCGACCTCCCCACACTTAAGGCTTTGCACCGTCCTCGGTGCCATCTGTCAGGAACAGGGGTGGGCTGGTAGCAGTATCTCCACAGTTGGGACCATCATGGCTCCCTGTGCTGGTAAAAGAAGTGGAGTCCGGGGTGTCTGAGTCCTTGAAGTGTCCCTTGAGTAGCTCCTTGAGGTGTTTGAATCGGCGCTCGTTACGGCGCTTTCTTAACTTCGCTTTCTGTTCTTGCCGATCTAATCTTTTGATTATCTGCTGGAGCAGTTCATCTGTTGTAGGTGCTTGTGGTGTTGAAGAAGGGATATCTTCAACCGGAGCAATGGGAAGGCTTGTAGTGGCTGCTGGAAGTCTGAGGTACTTCCCATTGGGGACATACTGATCATCCCATGGAAGCATGGCTTTGGTGTTTCCAGCTCTGTAGGAAACTCTGGCTGCTGAGACAAGATCTGAGACCAAGGCGGGAAAAGGTAAGTTGCCCGCAATTTGTACGTGTCCCATGGCATTCCGGATATGTCTTGGTAGATTCAGAGGCTAGTCTGTAAGGATGCACCATAGTAGAACGGCCATGTCTGCAGTGAAGGAGGACTCGTGAGTGCTCGGAAAGACATAATGGGACATGATTTGTGCCCATACGCGAGCCTCCAAGGTAAGTGCTGAAGCTGATATTCCCTTAGGGCGGGTACGATGGTATCCGTAGATCTAACGGCTGCTAGGTAGTGCGATAACTCTGAGAACAGCTTCCCAGTCAAATTGGTACATCTGGCGCTTGAGTGAAGCTTCTTGAAAGGCGTCCAATCCTTCTGGAATAGGGGGAAAACTCAAAGCTTGTTGAATAGCCTCTTCTGTAATGGGGACTTGCTTCTGACGGACAAAGACAGACTGCAGGGTAGGCAGGTAGAAGTTAGAGTAGAACTCGACTACCCAAGAAAGATTGACCTGCTTCTGTTGTCTCTGTAGGAAACCCCATTGTCTTCATTCAATTTGCGGCTCAACAAAAGTAGCAATATTGGGCGGGAGGATAAGAAGGTGTTCGTTGTTGTAACTCCTTTTAGCCAGAATAGGGAACATCTGCTCACAGTAGCGATTTGGAAATCGCGTAGTGTCCTTTGCTGGAATGGCTTTCTCCTTTTCATCAACCTTGATAATCCTCTTAAATCTTTTTGTTGAGGGCTTGACTGCAGTTGAAGAAGGCTCTGCCACTAGTGCTTTTTTAGTTCCTCTTCTTGCTGGTGGTTTGGGAGTAGCTTTCTCTTTTCCTTTCTTGGTGGCCATCCTGAAAAGGGAAGAGAGAGTAGATTGAATTCAAAGAGATATATAGCAATGAGGAGAACGAAAAAGGATGGTTGTAAATGCACATTAAAAGGTAAATGATGTCAACACACGCTCATGAGTACATGTGAAAGATCATTATTGAAAAATAGTTGGTGCATATGAAGACAAGTGAATGCAAGGAGTTTATTGGCATGCCGGCAAAGGGCATGAGTAGCATAGACCAAGGATTACTTTGTAACAAACCATCATGTTTGTATTAAGAATTAAATTCAATTAATATAATAGTAAAGGGAATTTGTGAAAAGCAAGCATTGAATAGTAGAATAACATAGAGAAGTGCATAATGCCATATAGGCTTTTTCACAAACACATAGCATGCATGGTGAAGAA
This sequence comes from Arachis hypogaea, assembly GCF_003086295.3. Taxonomy (NCBI): domain Eukaryota; kingdom Viridiplantae; phylum Streptophyta; class Magnoliopsida; order Fabales; family Fabaceae; genus Arachis; species Arachis hypogaea. The sequence continues at coordinate 57,736,518 of NC_092050.1, forward strand.
GGTATAGAAAGTATTAAAGTGAACATGCAAGCAACCCTTTAAAGAAAATAATATATAATTGTCAAACAATTTGCAACAATCCACAAGCATATAATGAAAAATAATGACTCAAATAAAATTCTAACACCGTGTAAAAAGGAAAGAAGAAGAAAGAAAATATGAATAATGAAAAGAAAAAAAAGAAAAGAAACGAAAATAACATATAAAATAAGAAGAATGATAGAAAAGAGAAGGATGAAGAAGAAGATAAAACCTTGTTAATGGAGGTGAGGGAGAGAGAGTGAAAGGTGAGATAGAAGGAAGAGGGGAGAGGAAGAAATAACGAGGGAAAAAGGAAAATTAGGATTTGGAAAAGAGAAAGATATGATAATTGGCAAAATTAGGTTGAGCTGTGCGGCGCAAGCGATGCGATCGCATGGGGAATGCGGTTGCGCGACTTGCGCTTAAGGTGAGGGACGCGGTAGCGTCGGTCACGCGGTCGCGTGACCCAGTTTGTGCCAGTGGCGCGAGGGTTGCCTCGCACTCGCACAACTCTCTGTTCAAAATCATTAAATGCCAAATTTTAGGTGACGCGATCGCATGGGGCATGCGATCGCGTGAGTGGGCAGTTTACGGGGTACGACGCGGCCGCGTGGGGCACGCATTCGCGTGTGGGGAACTGCGCATCCAGCGCCAGTCCAACACCACTCTAGCACAACTTTCCGTTGTGCACCCGTTTTACGTCGAAAATCAGGGCACGCGGTCACGTGGGAGGCATTATGCCCATACGACGCGGACGCGTCGGCGACGCGATCGCTGGGCTGATTTGTGCCACTGGAAGTCCTCCAGCCACACTCCAGCATGACTCTCTGTTCATTTTTTTATTTTTCTCCCCTCTCCTTGCCACGTGGACGCGTCGCTGATGCGGTCGCGTCGCGGGGCACCTTCCCCTTTTTTTTTAAATATGCAGATGCAGATGCACGAAAGTACTGATAAAGAGAAGAGTTATTGAGTATGAAAAACTAAAAATAAAGAAAAGAACGATCATACCATGGTGGGTTGTCTCCCACCTAGCACTTTGCTTTAACGTCCGTAAGTTGGACACTCCACTAGCTCAATCTTCTGCTATGTGGGGATCCTCCAAGAGGAAGATCTCAAGCTCCTTATTTTTCTGCATCTTCTTGCCATGGTATAGCTTCAGGCGTTGTCCATTAACTTTGATAAGTTTAGAACTTGAAGGATGACTTAGGTGATAAACTCCGTACGGTTCGGCCTTCTCTACTCTGTATGGACCTTCCCATCTGGATCTCAACTTGCCTGGCATGAGCCTCAGACGAGATTTGTAAAGGAGGACTAAATCCCCAGGTTGGAACTCTTTCCTCTTGATGTGCTGATCATGTGTAGCCTTCATCTTTTCCTTGTATAGTCTTGAGTTCTCATAAGCTTCTAGGCGAAGGCTTTCCAGTTCGTGCAGTTGCAACTTCCTTTCAGCTCCGGCGTTCTCCATCCCCATGTTGCACTCCTTGACTGCCCAAAAGACTTTGTGCTCTACCTCAACAGGGAGATGACAAGCTTTTCCATAAACTAAGCGGAACGGACTCATCCCAATGGGTGTTTTGTATGCTGTTCTGTATGCCCAGAGTGCATCTTGTAGCCTGGTGCTCCAGTCTCTTCTATGAGGTTTGACTATCTTCTGCAAGATACGCTTTATTTCTCTGTTTGACACCTCGACTTGCCCATTGGTCTGAGGATGGTATGCTGTCGCAACCTTATGAATTATCCCATGCTTCTTCATTAGTCCTGTTAGTCTCCTGTTACAAAAATGGGTGCCTTGATCCCTCACAATTGCTCGTGGGGATCCAAAGCGACAGATAATATGGTTTCTCACAAAGGAAACAACAGTGTTAGCATCGTCAGTGCGGGTAGGAATTGCTTCCACCCATTTGGAAACGTAGTCCACAGCTAATAATATATAAAAATAACCATTAGAATTTGGAAATGGACCCATGAAGTCAATGCCCCAAACATCAAAAATTTCACAAAAAAGCATAATTTGTTGAGGCATCTCATCCCTCCTGGATATATTACCAAATTTTTGGCATGCGGGGCAAGATTTACAAAATTCAGCAGCGTCTCTAAAAAGAGTAGGCCACCAGAATCCACAGTCCAAGATTTTTCTAGCAGTTCTTTGAGGGCCAAAATGTCCTCCACTCTCAAATGAGTGACAGGCCTCTAAGATGGACTGGAATTCTGATTGAGGCACACACCGTCTAATTACCTGATCAGCGCTACATCTCCATAAATATGGGTCATCCCATATATAATATTTAGACTCGCTTTTCAGCTTGTCTCTTTGATGCTTAGAGAAGTTAGGAGGAAACGTGCGGCTAACTAGATAATTAGCTACAGGTGCATACCAGGGAGATACCTTAGATACTGCTTGCAGGTTATCAAATGGAAAATTATCATCTAAAGGAGCAGAATCATCCTTAATGTGCTCAAGGCGACTCAAGTGGTTTGCCACTAAATTCTGGTTACCACTCCTATCCTTTATTTCTAAATCAAATCCTTGTAATAGCAGTATCCAACGTATGAGCCTTGGTTTGGATTCCTTTTTAGATAATAGATACTTTAAAGCTGCATGGTCCGAATACACTACTACTCTAGTACCAAGTAAATAAGCTCGGAATTTATCCAGAGCAAAAACAATAGCAAGAAGCTCTTTTTCAGTAGTAGTATAATTGGACTGGGCAGCGTCTAAAGTCTTAGACGCGTAAGCAATAACAAAAGGATCCTTACTTTCGCGCTGAGCCAGCGCTGCTCCTACTGCATGGTTGGAAGCATCGCACATGATTTTAAATGGCTAGCTCCAGTCTGGTCCTCTCACAATTGGAGCTTGAGTCAGGGCGGTCTTCAGCTTATCAAACGCTTGCTTGCAATCTTCACGGACCTCGAACTCAATATCCTTCTATAGTAATCTGGATAAGGGAAGTGCTACCTTACTAAAGTCCTTAATAAATCTCCTGTAAAAACCTGCATGGCCAAGGAACGAACGGACTTTCCTCACAGAAGAGGGGTAAGGTAAACTAGAAATGACACTCACCTTTGCTGGGTCTACAGAAATGCCATTATTAGATACCACATGTCCTAATACAATCCCTTGTTTTACCACAAAATGACATTTTTCAAAATTCAATACAAGGTTTGTTTTAACACATCTATCTAATACTCTAGATAATCCATCTAAGCAAAGGCTAAAAGAATCACCATAAACGCTAAAATCATCCATAAAAACCTCCATACAGTCCTCAATAAGATCAGAGAAAAGACTTATCATACACCTTTGGAAAGTAGCTGGTGCATTGCACAAGCCAAAGGGCATTCTCTTGTAAGCATAAGTCCCAAAAGGACATGTAAAAGTGGTCTTTTCCTGATCCTTAGGAGCTATATGAATCTGGAAATAACCTGTGTAACCGTCTAAAAAGCAATAATGTGATTTACCTGACAGGCGATCCAGCATTTGATCAATGAATAGAAGTGGGTAGTGATCCTTACGGTTAGCTTGGTTGAGACGCCTGTAATCAATGCAGACTCTCCAAGCATTCTAAACTCTAGTTGCTATGAGCTCTCCATGCTCATTTTTCACTGTAGTGACTCCAGACTTCTTGGGCATCACTTGTACTGGGCTAACCCATTCACTGTCTGAAATGGGATACATGATACCTGCTTCCAATAGTCTGGTCACTTCCTTTTTGACAACTTCCAAGATAGTGGGATTCAGTCTTCTTTGGGGTTGACGGACAGGTCTTGCTCCCTCTTCTAAAAATATTCTGTGCTCACATACTTGAGGGTTGATGCCTACTATGTCTGCCAAACTCCACCCAATTGCTTTCTTATGCCTCCTCAGTACATCAAGTAACTGCTCTTCTTGTTGGGAAGTGAGTTCCCGTGCAATGATAACGGGGAACTTCTGCTCATCTTCAAGATAAGCATATTTGAGATGTGGAGGAAGAGGTTTCAGTTCCAACTTCTGATCATGGGTAGGCTCTGGATTGTCTGGAGCTTGTGAAAATGCTGAGGTGCCCTCATTGTCAGTCAAGAGGGTCCCCACACTTGGACCTTGTCCAATGTGCTTCTCTTCTAACTCTTCCTTGTGAACTTCAGCTACAGTTTCATCTATGACATCACACTGGAAGATAGAATAATCTTCTGGAGGGTTGTTTATGACTCCATTTAGATTGAAGATTACTATTCGGCCATCTATTTTAAAAGAGTATGTTCCTGAAAAAGCATCCAATTTGAATTTTGGTGTCTTCAGGAATGGTCTTCCAAGTAGGATTGATGATGGCTTATCTGAGTCATTATGGGGCATCTCCAAGATATAAAAATCAGTGGGAAATGTAAGCCCTTTAATGTTCACTAAAACATCTTCAGCAACTCCAGCCACTGTAATAATGCTTTTTATCTGCTAACACAAAACAAGCTGCCGATCTTTTTAAGGGAGGGAGCCGCAAAATATCATATATAGACAAAGGCATTATACTAACACAGGCTCCTAAATCACACATGCAATCATAAATTACTACTCCACCAATAGTACAACAAACTATACAAGGACCTGGGTCACTACACTTCTCAGGTAATCCCCCCATTAAAGCAGATATGGAACTACCTAAAGGAATAGTTTCTAATTCATTAATTTTGTCTTTATGTATACATAAATCTTTTAGAAACTTTGCATATTTAGGTACTTGTTGAATAACATCAAAAAGAGGAACAGTTACCTCAACCTTTTTGAATATTTCTACCATTTTGGGATCGGGTTCCAGCTGCTTCCTGGGCTTCCTTGCAAGTTGTGGAAATGGAATGGGAGTGGTGTTTTCTGCAGTGTCTGTGCCTCTTGGTGCTTCCTCCTGTAGTTGGGCTTCTTCTTTTTCAGTTATGTCCTGTATGTCCTCTTCCTCTTCAACATCTTCTATTTCTACTACCTCTTCAGCTGAGGTGTGTTCTGGTAAGCTTGGTTCCTCCTGATTCCTCTCCTGCAGTGTGGTTCCGGACCTTAGGGTGATGGCATTAATGCCCCCTTTCGGATTGGGTAATGGTTGAGAGGGAATTCCAGTGGAACTTGAAGGTTGGTTATTGGAATTTTGCATTGATCAAATCTGTGAGACAAGAGCTTGCAAAGTAGCGGTCACACCATTCAGACCGGCATTAATGTTATTTTCCATGGTCTATTGACTTCGCTCAAAAAATTTTAGTAACTCTTCATTAGGAGACGAAGAAGGGTGAGTAAATTGAGAGGTCTGTTGTTGGGTATTCTGTGGTCCTTGGGACTGCCTCAGGTGAGGTGCTCTGTAAGGTTGGTTTTACTGCCTGTTGTTGTTATTATTCCACCTCTGATTTCCCTGATTATCTCTGCCTCCTCTTTTATTGTTGTCCCTCCAATTCTGGTTAGAATTGTCCTGCCATCCATGGTTATTATTTCCACCTTGATTGTACCCTTGGTTGGGGCGATCATAATAGTTATGAGTGGATGCCACCATGTTGTCTTCCTGTTGGAGTTGCGGGCATTCATCATTATAATGGCTATAATCAGCACAAATTCCACAAACTCTCTGTGGGACTAACTGTTGGTTTTGCTGTGGTGACGGAGGTTGAGCTTGCTGAACTTGTTGTTGATTCAATTGCATCTGCTTCAGCAAGTTGGTCATTTCACAGATACTCTGAGTTAGAGCAGCAGTCTCTCTGCTAGAGGATACTTCTGCAACGGCTTTTGAACGGCCTTGCTTCTGTCTGTGGTTCCTAGTAGATTCAGCTAAGTCGCTGATCAATTGCCATGCCTCATCAGTGGTCTTGTACTTCTTCATAGACCCATTGCTAGCACTTTCCAATATGGTCTTATCTTGGGGCCTTATACCCTGTGTGATATAGCTGAGTAACACTATCTTGTCAATCATGTGGTGGGGGCATGCTTCCAGAAGGTTATTAAAGTGCTCCCAGTATTCAAAGAGAGTCTGGTTGTCATCTTGAACAATCGAGGAAATGTCTTTCCTCAGTTTATCTGTAACTTCAGATGGAAAGAATTTCTCCAAAAACTCTTTTCTAAGCGTATCCCAGTTGGATACATTTGCTAGGGGTTGAGTGTAGTACCACTCTCTTGCTTTTCCCTCAAGAGAAAACGGGAAAGCTTTCAGCAGAATTGAAGTTTCATCTGTACCATCTCGCCTGACAGTAGAACAGGCTGCCTAGAAATCTCTCAGGTGCTTGATAGGCTCTTGAGCAGGTAAGCCATGAAACTTGGGCATCAAATTAAGCAGTGCGGTCTTTATTTCGAAATATGTAGCCACCGCTGGGTGATGCGCTTGAAACGGTTGCATTGTAAAATTAGGAGCTCCTTCCTCCTGGATGGTAACTCTCCTAGGTTCTGCCATGTCTTCTGCACGTGAATCAACCGAATCAGTAGAACGGGAGCTGGTTTCTTCCTCAAGTTCACTTTCAAATCCGCCCTCAGAGTGGACTAACCGACGCCGAGCTCTCCTTATTCGTGAAATAGTCATTTCAATTTCAGGATCGAATATTAGCAAGCACGGATCAAGAAGTGAACGCGTCATTTGACGAAAGAAACAGGCAGCTCATAGTAGCAAAATAAAATAAAATGAAAATAAATACATTCTAATTAATAACTTTAGCAATCTATTGCAACTCCCCGGCAACGGCGCCAAAAATCGATGCGGGCAGAAATTAGCGAATTAAAAATTGGTAAAATATATAAGTTGCAAGTATAGTTCTTAATTCGCCAGAAATTTGTCTATCAATTTAGAAAGGTGTCACAGAAAATTAAAATTAAAATACTGGGAGTATGAATCCCAGGTCGTCTCCCAACGAGTTGCAGAAAAGTGTGCTATTCTATTATCAGAGGTTTTCAAAAAGATTTGAATTGGGCAAACAGGAAATTAAATTGATGAATTTGAATAATGTAAATAAAAGCCTTGACTGGGAATTGATTAGTCGGAATCCCTATTATTGTTGGAATGCTCTCAGGATTAATTGACAATTAAAGGTTATCCTGTTTAGTTATCCTTCACTAGGTGAAGGAAAGTCAAACAAGTTGGAATGCTACGCCCGTTCACAAGTTGCAATCCACTTAATTAAAAGGGATTGGTGTTAGTGATTAGGAGGCAATCCAACCATAAACCTAATTACAATTTTTCTTTCAAGCCTTCCAACTCAAGGGTTCCTTTCAATCAATTTCCCATCAAGTTAGGGAACTACTCACTCATTGTAAAGGTAAAATTCATAGCATATGAAAGGAATTAAAGAAAGACATTGTAAATAAAAATTAAAATAGTCAATTAAAAATAAAAGTGATCCTTGTATTAAATAATCCTAAGAATATTCCAATGGTAAAATTAACAAAGCAAAGAACATGGAAGAGTAACCCAAGTAAAGAAAACGAACTAGAATGACGAAGTCTTGATGAGGTAATAACTCTTCTCAGTGTTCTAATGCCAAAAAAAGTAAGAGAAACTAAAATCCTAAGAACTATGAATGTGTAGAGAGAAAACCTAGAGGAGGAGTAAAAACTAGACCTAAAAACTAAAACTGTGTAGAATGAATGTTGTTCCCGGTTTTTGTATGTTCTCTGGCTCTAGTCTGCTGTTCTGGGCCGAAAATTGGGTCAAAATAGGGTCCAAAATCGCCCCCAGTGATTCTGCAAATTATGCAGATCGCGCATGCCACACGATCGCGTCATCCATGCAGACGCGTCATTCACGCTTTTCCTCGCCACACGTTCGCGTCGTCCACGCCTTCGCGTCGCTCGTGCTTTTCCAGTCTGCGCGGTCGCGTGAGCCATGCGGCCGCGTCACTGCGATTTCTCCTCTTTCACGCGGTTGCATGAGCCATGCGGCCGCGTCACTTCTCGCTGGTTATCTCCTCAATTTCTTGTGTTCCTTCCATTTTTTTGCTAGCTTCCTTTCCAATCTCCAACTCATTCATGCCCTATGAAGCCTGAAACGCTTAACACACAGATCACGGCATCGAATGGAATAAAGGAGAATTAAAATGCATAATTAAAAATCTCTAGGAAGCAGTTTTTAATCATGTAATAATTTCAGGAAGGAAATATAAATGCATGCTATTTTAATGAATAAGTGGGTAAGGATCATGATAAAACCACACAATTAAACACAATATAAACCAATAAATAGTGGTTTGTTAGCAATGCACCGGCAACTTTCCAAAAGTGCAAGATGATCATATTTGCGGACTTTCTAGAGTAATGCATGGAGATATTCATGGATGACTTCACGGTATATGGTGATTCTTTTGATCATTTCTTGGATAATCTTGAAAAAGTTTTAGAAAGATGCACTAAATCCAACCTTGTCTTGAATTTTGAGAAGTGCCATTTCATGGTTAGGCAAGGCATTATTTTAGGACATATTGTTTCCAAAGATGGTATTTCTATAGATCCAGCAAAGATCAATGTTATATCTAGCTTGCCTTACCCCTCTTCCGAGAGGTAAGTCCGTTCTTTCCTTTGACATGCAGGATTTTATCGAAGATTTATAAAGGACTTTAGTAAGGTAGCATTGCCTCTATCAAGATTGCTGCAAAAGGACATTGAGTTTGATCTAAGCAAGGAGTGCATGGAGGCTTTCGACAAGCTCAAGGTAGCATTAACCCAAGCTCCCATATTGCGAGGGCCGGATTGGAGTCGGCCATTCGAAATAATGTGTGATGCTTCAAATTTTACCGTGGGAGCTGCGTTATCACAACACGAGGGTAAGAATCCATATGTCATAGCCTATGTATCAAAAATACTAGATGGATCCCAATCCAACTACACTACCACCAAAAAAAAACTATTGGCAATAGTTTTCGCCTTGGATAAATTCCGAGCATATCTACTTGGTTCAAAGGTGGTAGTGTACTCGGATCATGCGGCGTTAATATATTTGTTGGCTAAGAAGGAATCCAAACCGAGATTGATTAGATGGGTTTTATTGTTGCAAGAATTTGACATGGAAATTAAAGATAGGAGTGGTTCACAAAACCTAGTGGCGGATCACTTAAGTCGCCTTGAACACACCAAAGGCGATACCACTCCTATTGATGATTCTTTTCCCTTTGAGGGATTGCAAGCAATCTCGGAAGCCACTCCTTGGTATGCATCAATTGCCAATTACTTGATGTCTCACTCCTTCCCTCCTAATCTCTCCAAACATCAAAGGGATAAGCTAAAAACCGAATCCAAATATTATGTGTGGGATGACCCATACCTTTGGAGATGTGGAGCGGATCAAGTAATTCAGAGGTGCATTCCAAAAACTGAATTCCACTCAATCATGGAAGCTTGCCACTCCTCCGAAGGAGGAGGTCATTATGGACCTCAAAGAACGGCAATGAAAATCCTAGATTGTGAATTTTGGTGGCCAACTCTTTTCAAGGACTCTTCTCTTTTCTGTAAATCTTGTTCTCAATGTCTTAGATTTGGTAATATCTCCAAGAAGGATGAAATCCCCCAATAAACCATGCTATTTTGTGAGATTTTTGATGTGTGGGGTATCGACTTCATGGGGCCATTTCCAAATTCTAATGGTTTTCTCTACATACTACTTGCCGTAGATTATGTGTCCAAATGGGTCGAAGCGATTCCCACCCGGACAGACGATGCTAATGTGGTCCTTTCCTTTGTGAGAAATAACATCATTTGTAGATTTAGGTCGCCACGAGCAATCGTGAGCGACCAAGGCTCCTATTTTTTCAATAAGAGAATGGAAGGGATAATGAAGAAATATGGCATCATGCATAAAGTGGCTACGGCCTACCACCCACAGACAAATGGCCAAGCCGAGGTTTTCAATCGGGAGATTAAAAGCATATTGGAAAGAATTGTGAAGCCCAATAGAAAATATTGGAGTGCTAAGCTCACCGATGCATTATGGGCCTACCGAACGACATACAAAATGCCAATTGGCATGAATCCCTTTCGGTTGGTGTATGGCAAAGCTTGCCACTTACCGGTAGAGATAGAGCACAAAGCATATTGGGCCGTCAAAGAGTGTAATCCAAGTTTGGGTGGGGCCGAAGTTGAGAGAAAGCTACAACTAGCGGAGTTGGAATGTTTGAGGCTTGAAGCTTATGAGAACTTTAGACTTTACAAGGAAAGGATGAAAGCCGTGCATGATAAGAATATAAGAGGCAAAGAATTTAAAGCCGGCGATCTAGTCCTCGTTTATAATTCAAGATTGAGATTGTTGCCCGGAAAACTAAGATCAAGATGGGAGGGACCATATCAAGTAGAGAAAGAGGAACCCTATGGGGTTTACCATTTGCGCCATCCCTCAAGTCCGGATATCTTCAAGGTCAATGGGCACCGTCTCAAGTTGTATCATGGTGAGCAAATAAAAAGCAACAAGGAGATTGAGGTATTCCTCTTAGAAGATGCACCTCTTTCCAAAGAGCAATGAGCTAGTGAAGGTCCAACTTAAGGACATTAAACAAAAGTGCTAGGTGGGAGACACCCCACCATGGTGAGATATACCTTTTTGCCCCATTTGTATATAGTTCTTAAATTCTTCATTGTTTTTTTATTGCTTAGTTATAGTATTGTTTGGTTAGATTTGATTATGACTACCTTAGATAAATTGTACATGAAGATTTGCATTGATTTTTCAATAGGCTTATTGATTGTGTGGTAGAATAACACCCCATCTTTAGGTATTGCATGGAGTTTTGGGTGTTTTTGACCCCTTTGGCTTGTTTGCTCACTGAATTCATGATAAATATGCATTCTTCATGTCTCCAAAAAAAAGGGGGGGCGCATGCGCGCATTAGGCACAACGCTGGGTCATTTTCCAGAGAGTTGTGCCAATTCTGAGCCAACGCTGAGTCTTAGGCACAACGCTACTCACGCGTGCGTGCACCTGGCGCGTACGCGTCTGTTCATACCCTGGGTCGAACTGTCCGACCCGGGATGTTTAAACGACAAGTCGACCGACCTCTTTAGGTCAGGATTACCCGAGCTCTTCTCAAGGAGCTCTGCCAAAACGCTACAAGGAGTCCAAGCAGGCCTAAATAAAGGAACATAGCCCAATCTAAAGGCAACTAAAGCCTAGAAAGATAACGGTGGTTCCCATTGAAGATAAGATGACTTCACTCAGAAGATAAGATAAGATAACTAACTTATCTTATCTGGAAAGGTCAGCCAACACTACTATAAATACACTGGAGCACCTAGGTATAACTCATACTCTGATTCTACTAAAAACTGCTTAATACCCTTGCTAACTTAAGCATCAGAGTCCCTTGTAGGTACCACCACCCTCCGCAGCAGCATCGCCAGTTCAACAAGTCAGACACAATAACTCTGGCCACCGCCCACAAGTCGGACATGTCATCGCCGACCTGCACAGAAGATCTCGTCCGAGATCGACCTACAGTTTCAGGTAACCCTCGGAACATTGGCGCTGTTGCCGGGGAACCTGGAAGTCATCCCATCACCATGACGGACGACTAGACAACGACCACAACTCTGGTTTGGTGGATAGAATACCAAATAAAGACACGGACGCCACCTCCAAAGAAACACCTCAAAACGGGGGAGATAAGCAACCCACATACACAGAAATTTTGGAAGCTATCCATAAGCAACAGAATCGCCTTAAACAGCTGGAACAAGAAGCTGAACATTGACGGGAAGCAGAAAGAGACCTTCGGAGAGAAATAAGACGATGTCGAAAGATAGAGGACAAGCTCTTAAAGCTCGAAAGCCGATCTCAAAACCAAGACCGCTCGATCCAGTCATGAAGATAGCCCCTATAAAGATCAAGACCTGTTCACTAAAGAGATCATAAAAGCTAAAGTCCCAAAAGACTTCAAACCTCCCGACATGACTCTATACGATGGCACATCAGATCCTAGCCATCATCTCAGCAATTTCAGAAGTAGAATGTATCTCACTGACGCCTCAGATGCAACTCGGTGCAAAGCATTCCCGACTACCTTGATGAAAACAGCAATTAAATGGTTCAACAATCTACCCCCCTGGTCCATCTCAAGCTTTGATGACTTAGCGAAAAATTTTCTAGCCAGATTCTCCATCCAGAAGGACAAAGCTAAACACGCCCCAAGTCTACTAGGGATCAAGCAAGGAGATCGGAAAAGTCTTCATAATTACATGGAAAGATTCAACAAGGCATGTTTGGACATACAAAATCTTCCAACAAAAGCGGCTATTATGGGTTTCATCAATGGCCTACAAGAGGGACCTTTCAGTCACTCCATATCAAAAAAACATCCCACATCTCTAAATGAAGTGCAAAAACAAACAGAGAAATACATTAACATGGAGGAAAATCTCGAATAGGAGAGACCTCAAAACCCGGATCTACTTACTCCTCTCGAGATAAGGATAAAGAATCCAAGAAAAAAGAAGATCAACATAGTGAAAAGATCAAGAAATATCACAATTACACCCCCTTCGGGTGTCTCTTGTAGATATTTATCGAGAAGTATGCTACACTGAAAAAATACCTCCACCTCGCCCACTCAAAAGCAAGAAAGGAGGAGGAAATCGGACAGAATATTGCGAATACCATCGAATCTATGGACATCCCACCAACAAGTAATTCGATTTAAAGAATATCATAGAAAAATTGGTAAGAGAGGGAAGACTAGATCGGTACTTAGCCAACAAATTAGATGAGCCAAGAAAAAGAAGAAGGGACAAAGAGGTCGGACGACCTGAATGACCACCTCGTACCCCGGAGCGACATGTCCACATGATACATGGAGGATTTGCGGGAGGAGGAATCTATAAATCATCTTGCAAAAGACACCTCAAAGAGGTATATTAAGGAAGGAAGAGAGGTTTGAAAAGGACAACGGAGTGCGAACAAGCCTTCTGAGATTTCAAAAATTCTTAGGGCAACCACCCATTCTTACCAGACCACGGGAAAGTGAAGAACTCATATTATACCTCGCCGTGGAAAGTCGGGCAATAGCCTCAGCACTAGTCAGAGAAGACGAAAGTGGGCAACAACTCGTCTACTTCATCATCAAGGCTCTACAAAGGGCTAAACTAAACTATCAAAAGATAGAAAAGTTTGCCTACGCCCTCATACTCACTTCTCGATGACTCTGCCCATACGTTCAAGTTCACACTATCAGAGTTCGGACCAACTAGCCCATAAAAAGCATCTTACAGAAAACAGACTTAGCTGGAAGAATCCTACAGTGGGTAGTCGAGTTATCCAAATTCGATCTTCGATATGAAGCTCGGACAACCATCAAATCACAGTATCTAGCCGACTTCATGGCAGAATACACTAACACCCTGGGAACTCCCACAAAATGGAATCGCTACGTGGACAACTCTTCAAACAAAACCGGGAGTGGTGCAGGTGTAATTATAGAAAGCGATCAGGGAAGCCAAATCAAGCTAAAGAACCAAGCTGAATACGAGGCACTACTGGCTGGTTTAAGGCTGGCTAAAGAGGTAGGAACTTGCCGTGTCTAGTGATTCACAACACTACAAGAAAAACACCCATTCAGCCACACTTTTTTTAAGCTACATTTGAAAAGCGTAGCCTATTCCTAGAATAGGCTACGCTTTTTCGTATGGTGCCCTTTTATAAGAGAAAAGGAAACACTATTGAGGCATCACTTCAAAAGCGTCTCCTTAGACATTTTAAATATCACTTATAAAGCGTAGCCAAATCTAAAAAGCTATGGGTACACTTTTTAAACCAAAGAGAGTGCTTTTAAAAAGTAACCCATTTGTTAAGTTTTGGGTGCGCTTCATAAGTGTCTCCTAATATTAAAATATCAAATAAACACTTAGAGAAATTTTGTTTACCCTCGATCACCCTCAGTCCCTCCTTACTCACACAACACACACCTTCATCCTCACTCAACAGACACAAAAAAGAGGGAAGAAATCAGAAAGCTAAGGGGGAGAATGGGAAGAAGAAGAGAGGAGAGGGAAGGAAGGAGAGAACGATGGCGGCTAACTGGCTAGGGCTCTGCCGTCATTGTCGTCAAATGCCAGTGAGAGAGAGAGAGAGAGAGAGAGAGAGCTTGAGGAAGAGAGAAAACGCAATGGAGGAGAGAAGAAAGGGGTGCTCTGTCACCGCTGAAGCTCCACCGCCGCTGCTAGGGCTTGTTGTCGTCGCCGTTCTGCCACCGCCAGGCTGCTGTACCGCCGCTGAGGATCTCGAAGGGATGTCTCGCCACTGTTGTGCTCTGTCGCTGCGCTGCCATCGACTGGAGCTCGCCGCTGAGCTGCAGCATCGTCTCCAAGCCGTTGCGTCACCGCTCATCTCTTCTTCACCATCGCCGCTCATCACCATGGTTGTATCCTCTGTCACCAGGTAAGCATTCTCTGTTCTGTAACCTCTCTTTCTCGCTCATTCTGTAACTCACTCTCACTTTTCAGTTCGAAGGTGTGTATAGTTTTGATAGTGGCTAATTGAGATAGAGAAGGTATGTATCAATTTTCAATTGGTTCTGTGAATTTTTGGGGGGTTTTGGGTTCTAATTTTAGGTTTTCAATTAGTTTAGTATCTTAAGGAAAAATTAGTGAAAAGAACAGGTTTCACATTGAAATATTCTGATTGATATCTTGGTTCATACGCATTCCTTGAACATAGTGGTTGCTTTCAATTTCCAGCTTCAAGCCATATTCCTCTCTGATGCTTTTTTTGGTTATGTTTTCTTTGCTTTGGGTGTTTTACATGGAATTAAGTTGTGTTTTTTGTAGGCAAACAGGATTTAATCTGTTATTTATCTGATTGATTATTGTTTTTATTTTTATGTTGGTTTTGGTGTATAGATATAAAATCAGGACATGGATTTGTTGTTGGAGATGAAGGGTACAGGCAGGACAGTGACATTCAGAAAGTTAAGCTTTCAAGGGAGGCATTGACACAGCTCTCCAAGTTAGTTTAGTCCAGAGTTAGTACAGGGTGAGTATCTTTTTTTTTTTTGTGTGCAGCTTATGAGAATTTTTTTCATCTTAATTGATGTTGGAACCTGAAAGTGCTCATTCAGTTGTTTAGGTGATGATGATATTTGGATTGATAACATCAGATAAATGTGTGAAGCTCTAAACAATTGAGTGAATTTATATGGTTTTATGTTTCCTTTCTTGATGATTGCTTTTGTAATTGACAAGTTCCATATCGATATCATCTAGGAATATGGCCAAATAGCATTCTCCTATGAAATTGCTTTTAGAGTTGAGTCAGGTTCATAATTCTAAATTGGTAACAAAACTTATTGTTTGCTTCATGTTGTAATTGACTGCATTTTATATATAATTAAATGCTAGATTTGAGATTCCTGTAGTATAACTAATACCTTATGAACTATGTTTTGTTTCCTCTGGTTGAGATTATTTACTGAATTTTGATTCTACCATTTTAGCAGATCCAGAACTTGAAACATCAGTTCTTTCAGTTTGGTAAGTTTTATAACATAGCATAACTTTTCTTGTTAGAAATTTAAGTCAGATTTTTCTTGTGCAGTCTCGATACAATCTTAACACTATTCTATTCCTTTTGGAATTGGGGCTGCTACTAGGTTAGATTAAATACTATCTACTATAAACTTTGAACATGTTATTCTAGTTCTTGAGTGTTGTATTGTTGATGGTTTGGATAATAATTCTTGATTTATTTTATGTGAAAGCTGATTAGATTCTTTATTCCATTGGGTTCATACCCTCCTAGTATGTGTCTTCAAGGGATGCGATGGTCAACTATCGGTGATCAAGTTTTACTTCCTTCACATTTCAATATTATAACCTGAAAAATAGTAGTTTTAGATATTTTATTAAGAATATTTCACATGATTAGGTTTTGATTCAGACACAAATGAAATGAGCATTTTCTTGGTATTTCACAGTGAGTCCTAAAATCGAGTTTGGATTGGGACATAAATGAAATGAGTATTTTGATGCTTGCAAAGCCATTGATCGAAACTGCTCGGATTGTGATTAATAGTTTTCATATCAAGGGTGACGTATGTAAAAGCAATATCGGCATTTTATTTTTCGTAAAAGACTTCTATTTGCGGTGCTGTTGCAGAAAGAATATGAACTTTGGTTTTGATGCAACTCTTAGAAATTGTAATGCATTATGGATTATGAAGCTGATTCTATGTAAATGGATATCAGCTTGAAGCCTTTCTTGTAATCATGCTTATTTTGAATTTAAATTTTTGTAGGAAAAGCTTTTTACTGATACCTTAGTTAAGACCATGGTGTAAGAAGCTTTTTACTTTGTAGGAAAAGCTGTTTACTGACCTCATTTCTTATTGACTTATTATTAGTTCTCATATTTATGAGAACAGCTTCTGCTATCATGAATGTGAAGTCAATTTATGGGATGAAAAGAAATTGGCAAGGAGATCCATGCATTCCACTAAGTTACATGTGGGATGGTGTTAATTGCAGCTATGCTAGTTCTTCTTCTCCAAGGATCATATACTTATAAGTTTTGGTTAATTTTATAGTAGATAAAACTACATAGTTTTCTCTTTGATGAAATTGATGAAACTTATTTATAATCATGATGGTTGTAGGAACTTATCTTCCAGTGGTTTAACTGGAAATATAGCATCAGCCATATCCAATTCGAAGTCAATAGGATATTTGTAAGTCACTGAATCCATCAGATGTACAATTATAAATGCTGAGGTATAAATTTCAAGAGTTGAGTAAAAATAATTTGTTCCAATTTCAGGGATTTATCAAACAATAGTTTGACAGGATCAGTGCCTTATTTCTTATCTCAACTTCATTCCTTGAAAGTTCTGTAAGTCAGATATTTTCATATTGAAAACTTATTTCTGAATGAATTTATAAAATAAAAAATAAGTGACAACACAACATTTTTCCTCCAATGAAGGAACCTGGAAGGGAATCAGCTAACAGGAGCAGTTCCAATGCAACTCAGAGAGAATTCAAATAATGGCATGCTCAAAACCATGTATGTTTTATAGTTTATACCTCAAATTTCAGTTCCAAATAGTAATATTTTCTGTTACTAACATGTTTATTAAACACTTAGTGTGCAGGTTTCATTTAAAAAGAAAGTTTTATTATTAGTACGTTTGACATTCAAGGAAACAGTAAAGACAAGCAATGCTATTTCAATTCAATCTTTAAAGGAGTAAGAGAAAAATTGTACCGTAGGTTCTAGTAGTGTAACATCCAAAACAAGGTGTTACACCTTACACGTATCTAACTTTGATTTTGTCGTCAAGTTATTTAAGCGGTTATATCCTATCATCACTTTCAAGTTTCAAACCTTCAGCATCTCACTCTTTTAGATCTTTCAACAAATTAGTTATTAAGTTGTTGTCAACTTTTAATTACCAGTTTGTGAAACAAAAATGTCTAGTCTTATTGTAGTGCAACTTTTGTTGATTACTAAGTAGTGCTTTTATTATTATTGTAAATGCAAATTTTGGAGGAAATCAAGGTCTTTGTTATTCAGGTTCATGCAGCAATAGTAATAAAGATGTGGTTCCATTGGTGGCATCACTAGGTGGAGGTTTTGTTATTCTAGCAACAGCAATCACTACTTTCTTCATATTCAAAAGACATAGAGGTACATGATAATCTTCTATATTTGGTTTAATTTCTAAGACAGTTAGCTTTATATTTTACTCAATGCATTGTTTCCACATAGAGTAGCCTCTAAAATGGGGAATCTGAGAGCATATTCAAGAATAAAGATGGAGTTAGAGTCAAATAAACAGCAATTTAGCTATGTTGAAGTCCAAAAATTACCAAAAATTTTAAAAGGGTTGTGGGAAAAGAAGCATCTGGAACAGTGTATCATGGCTATATAGGTGATACTGAAGTTGTTGTCAAAATGCTATCTCCTTCAGACTCAAATTCAGCCCAAGCATATCTACAATTTCAAGCACTATTCACCCAGTGAGAACAATAGAAGAGGAGAATCTTGATTATGACAGTAATGCTTGCTCATCCAGTTTGATTTTTAATAGTCCCTCCTAGAAAAATGCTCTTTAGGCCAGATTTTGAGATGGATAATTGATTTAGAATATGTTTAATTTAGTGGGTATGTTTAATTTAGTGTGAGATGTATAAATATTTAAAATTATGTTCATTCCAATACATTTGGTTCATTATAAATATATTTTTTGTTGAAAGATCATTTTTATTATTTAAAGAAATTATTTATTATTATGCATTTATTTTTATTTTATAATATTTAACTCATTTAATTAAAAATATAAAATGATACATGTAATCATATTACTAAATATTATGTACAAAAAATTATTAGAATATATATATATATATATATATATATATTAAAAAAAAAAGACGGACTTAAGGCTACACTTATAAATGGTAGCCATAGTATACAATGTGGCTACGCTTTACAGGTGATGCAGTAGCGTTGAAAAGGGTAGCCTATTCTGGCAAAAATAGAAGCTGAAAAGTGTAGCCTTTGGTCCTGGACAGCATCACTTAAAAAGCGTAGCCTATTTCCAAACGCCAAAAGCGTAGCCCTTGGTATAGAAAAGCGTAGCCTTTGAGAATAGGCAACGGCCGAATAGGAATCACCCCAAAAAGTGTAGTCGTAGCCTAAAAAGCGTAGCCGTAGCCTAAGGCATCATTTTTTTCACTTTTGGCTACACTTTTCAAGTCTACCTGAATGGGTGTTTTTCTTGTAGTGCAAGTAGTCACCTCACAAATAGAAGGGAGCAACCAACCTAAGGATCCCACCAGGAAAAAAACACAATTCGGGAGACCCTGGAGAAAACCAGAGAACAGCTCGGGTAATTTGGGGGACCCTGGACAAAACCAGAGAACAACTCAGATAACTCAGGGGATATGAGGTCTGACACATACCTCGAGAGCAGAATGCCCGAGCTGATGCACTTTCAAAACCAGCCAGCTCCAACAGCTCGGACAATTCGGGAAATATGAAGTCCGACACATACCTCGGGAACAGAATGCCTAAGCTGATGCACTTTCAAAACTAACCAGCACCAACAGCTCGGACAATTTGGGGGATATGAGGTCCGACACACACCTCAGGAACAGAATGCCCGAGCTGATACACTTTCAAAACTAGCCAGCATAAAACTAGGGGGCAATAACGGAAGCCTCATCCAGGCTACATTACAAGACCACAACAAGTCGATCTCGAAGTCAGTGTAAAGGATGGTGATATTCAACTGACTGAAAAAGTAGTCATAAGCATAGAAAAATGGTCATTCCCCGGAGTCAATGAAGGAAAACAAACCCTCTCCTCAGGATCCGGCAACACCAACTCATGATTCTTCTCATCCCTATCCCTACAAATTCTATGGAACCTCCTAAAGTCGCACACAGTACTCAGGAACACACATTAAAATTATGGAATTCAGACAATCAGACATGCCATCCGGGATCTTAGTAGACATCTCAGGAATGTTTTTACGAGAATGCATAGGTCAACTATGGGGTTACTACCAAACAACTCGGACAAATAAGGAAACAACTCAGACAATAACAGCAAAACAACAGGTGTCAGATATAGCAGTAAAAGGGAAACCCCAGGACTCACACAAAAGTCCAGGGGTACCCTTTGAAGGCAACAACAGAGAAAAAACCCAAATACAAAGTCAAAGCTTTACATCAAAAGCATGCTAACTTCCACATTACCCCACCAGAGGAGCTTATCAGTGTAATATCATCTTGGCCGTTCATAAAGTGGGGACTCGACCTCCTCAAACTATTTCTCCAAGGATCAGGGACAAGTCAAATTCCTCATTATAGGGGTGGATTACTTCACAAAATGGATTGAGGCAGAGCCCATAGCTAATGCCACTGCTCGAAAAATTCGAAAATTCTTGTATAGAAACATTGTTACAAGGTTTAGGGTTCCTTACTCTATCACCACAGACAATGGCACTCAATTCACGGACACAGGTTTCAAGAAGTTGGTGGCTGACTTGAAAATAAAGCACCAATTCACATCCGTAGAACACTCACAAACCAATGGACAAGCAGAAGCTGCCAACAAATTAATACTAGCTGGGTTAAAATGGAGACTACAGGACGCAAAGGGAGCTTGGGCTGAAGAGCTCCCACAAGTCCTATGGGCATATCGGACAACTCCACACTTTACCACGGGGGAATCACCCTTCCGATTGGCTTACAGAATGGAGGCAATGATCCCAGTAGAGATCAAAGAAGGATCTCCCAGAATGATCCTCTACAATGAAGAGGCCAACTCCCAACTTCAAAGGGAAGAACTCGACCCACTTCTAGAAATCCGAGAAAGAGCTCGGATCAGGGAAGATGCATTAAAACGTCGAATGGCTTCAAGATACAATCAAAAGGTAGTGCCACAGGGTTTTGCCGAGAATGACCTCGTCCTAATCCGAAATAACATCGGAACAACTCAACCTGGAGAAGGAAAGCTGGTAGCAAACTTGAAGGGACCCTACCAAGTTATAGAAGTACTCGGAAGAGGCTACTACAAGCTATCCGAACTTGAAGGGTGAGAGCTCCCAAGGTCATGGCACGCCTGCAACTTAAGGAGGTACTACAGTTAGGAGGTAATAAAGATCTTAGGATGAGGTGCACTCTTTTTCCTTAGAAAAGGTTTTTTAACGAGGTACCAAGCCAAGATCCATGAAATACCTAACTTAGAGGTGTAAAACTCCCACATGTATATATGTGCATATTTTCTATTTTGAATAAAGTTTTTTTAGATTTTCTACAAATCCTTTATCAAGACGCATTAATCTGAAACGCAAAATTTCATCGCTCGATTATAAATCTACAAATCGGCAAAAGTGAAAACCAAATTCGCTGCCCGATCACGATAAAGACCAACGAAGATGAAAACCGAATTCATCAAAGGTCGACCAAGTAAGGATCAAACTCAATTTCTACGAAATCGGCAAAGATGAAAAGCGACAAAACAGATTAAATGCAAGAAGTTATCAAAAGTGATCCATAAGAAAGGACCTGACGAGGTCTTAATAAAAATGGATTGCTAAAAATAACTTAAAGACGGACCGACATAAAGAAGTCGGACCAGTCGACTATGACAAAAGTTATAAAAAGTACATCCCTAAGAAAGAGGCCTGGCCAGCCCTGAAAAAGAGTATTACTAAAAATAACTTAGAAGGGACCGACATGATGAAGTCGTCCCAACAAAATCACGAGGTATAAAAAGTAATCCATAGAAGAGACCTAACAAAGGTCCAAATAATATGGATTACTAAAAATAACTTAGAAGGGACCGACATGATGAAGTCGTCCCAACAAAATCACACAAGTTATAAAAAGTAATCCATAGAAGAGACCTAACAAAGGTCCAAATAATATGGATTACTAGAAATAACTTAGAAGAGACCAGCATGATGAAGTCGGCCGAACCAAGATACCAAAAGTTATAAATAAGTAATCCACAAAAAGAGACCTGATCAAGGTCCAAATAATACGGATTACCAAAAAATAACTTAGAAGGGGCCAAGTCGGCTCGACAAAGCTACAGAAAGTTATAAATAAAGTAATCCATATAAAGAGACTTGACAAGGCCGAAACAAAATGGATTACTAGAAATAACTTCGAACAAACCGAGATGAAGAAGTCGGCCGACAGAAGGCATGCGCTATAAGGGACTTAAAGTTGGACCCAGAAAGCCTTGACCTCAATAGAATCAAGCTACAAGTATGAAAGTACGAAGGCAATCAAAAGAGGTCGGAAAACAAGGTTCCAACACCCTAAAGATACCTATTAAGCAAGCAATCAACAAGCAGAAACAAAACTGCTATAATAAACAAGACCCAAGAGGCCACCTGAAGTCGACCCCAAGAGGCTTGAAAACCTACCCTTGTTTTCACAAAATAAAGTTGCTAAAAAAGCAACTAAAAGTATCCAAAAGTCAGAACCACAAACTACAAAATAAAAATAGTTCAAAGCCCACAGGCCGAGCTATATACAAAATATCAGAAATAATTATAAAGGACCTAAAAACTTTCCAATAGCAGCATCCTGGGGTGAAGGAGGACGAGTCTGAAGGGGTATCGCATCTACCGTCCCATCATCCTAGTTCAGGATCTGGACGTCAGGATCAGACTCAGGTTGACCGACTTCAGCCGCCGGAGTTGAGGAAGGCGGGGCAACAGAGACTTTGGCAGAAGCTGCAGGAAGAGGGTCGACATCATCATCATCATCAGGGTCATCAGGGACAATCTTACCATCTTTCACAATGTTGTCCAAGCTAAAAAGAGTAAGGTCAAGCTCAGGCGGAAGGACTCGAACTTGATCCTTCCAATTTTCGTAAGCAGCGTTTACACTGCCCAGAAGATGACCCTGAAGCTCAGCATAGTCAGCCTGAATAGACTCCAAACTCTCGCTAAGACCCATCATCTCTCTATAAGTTGTGACATAGCTCTCCTTATGCTTCAATGCCATATCCTCAGACAACTTTGCAGAAGCCGCCAAGGCAATAGCCCGAGCTTTCTCACCCTCCAACTCTTTTTCCAATTTGGCCACTTTCACCTCGAGCTCTTCCTTCAAACCCTTGATCCGGTCGAACTCTGACTTGGCTTCCTCCATAAAAGCCCTTGTTGCATGAATAGGAAGATCCTGGGGCAGTTTGGTATAGAGCCGCCCCCATATGTGCCACCTTGATACTGCTCCGAGTAATAAACTCCAAATGACGAAGAAGAAAAACATCATCAGTAGCAATGACACCATAGGGACCAATTTGCTGATCAACAAACCCGACAGCATCGAAGTCGCGGGCATCTA
This sequence comes from Arachis hypogaea, assembly GCF_003086295.3. NCBI lineage: Eukaryota > Viridiplantae > Streptophyta > Magnoliopsida > Fabales > Fabaceae > Arachis > Arachis hypogaea. The sequence goes on from NC_092050.1 coordinate 57,759,301, forward strand.
GGTTGAAGGGCTCAGCTGTCCTCTGTCTTTTTGGAGGAGGAGCAGCAGTAGGAGAAGAGGTAGCAGCAGAAGTCTGGGGAGGATCAATCACAAGAACCCGAGGGATAGGAATCATCCTCCTCGGTCGAGGAGAGCACGGTACTGGTTGTTTTGGCAGAACATGAGAGGATCCTTCCCCAGCCGCCTTGGCCGAGATGTTCTAGGTAGTTGTATCCTTCCTCACCTTTTTAAAGGCTTTAATGGAATCATTATTCTTGGCTATATCTGAAAAAAAAAATTAACCAAAGAAGCAAGTTACAAACTAGATGGAAAGAAAGCAAAGTAAAACAAAGCAAAAATAAGTCGGTCAATACCCAACGCAGTTCGGACTAGGGAGGGGTCCCCCAAAAATCTCTTAGTATCGAGATGGGGAGGTTCCCCCTAAATATCTTCCAAAATATTCACAAAAGCCTAAGAGCCATTGAGGGATTTGGGGATGAGACATATGGAAGGACAAGAGCAAATACTGAACCTTCAATCCAACTGGCTGAGCCAACAGGAAGCATGGCAAAAACAACAAATGGAGTAGCAGCAGGAACACTACTCCCAGCTCACTCAAGCCATCAACCAAGTAAATGAGAGGCAAGAGCTTCAAGAGAAGCACTTGCAAGAGCTCAACAAGCGGAAAATAGCCCAAATGAAAACTTTCAATGAGTTCAGTGTACTCAATGAAGGAAGGCAACTACATAGGGAGGAGTTCTATGTAAACACTCAAGCCAAGTTGAATTACATGTCTAATCATTTGCATCATCTCCACTATGCTATTCCCACATATGATGAGGTCCAAAAAGAATTGGTAGAGCAAGAAGAAGGGAAGGTGAAACAGCAGAAAGAAGCACTAAAGAAGAAGATGGAAGATACTGGCTTCTGGAAGAAGTTGCTTGGAAAAGGCAAGGGGAGTGGAAGTACGAGCACTCAAGAGAGACACAATGAGGACAAGCAAGGAGGGGAGCAGGGGCATCCACATGAATAAAAAGTGGTGGAGTTCTTTTTAGTCCATTGTTTTCTATGCTTTAAATAAGGAAGATCTTGTATGAAATAGAACTTGCTTCCATGTTATGTTTAAACCCTTTTCAATTCTGTCTTTTAAGTTTTTGATATTGAAGAAGGTCTCTGTGTGCTAGTCTTTATGTCACTGCATCCTTACTTTACTTACTTATATGATTGTCCCTTTTAATCAAATGAAAAGAGAATGAGTATTTTCAAAAGACCAGAGTGGAGTTCATACTATGGAGTACATTCATGAGTTTGTGGTATGATCATAAGTTAGCTAAGTTGGTTCAACCATAAGGTGGGATGACAACTATCTGGCCTGAATACTTTGCTTTGAATATACTCATGAGACTAAGTATATGACAAGATCCTAATAAGAGAAAGAGAAAAGAATAATGAAAGTGGAAAAACAAAACAAAATGAGTAAGCAATAAGGCTAGGCACCAATGGTTTTGATCTTAAGATATGTGTCTGTGGTGTTCCTGTGTGAGGGATCTACTTGGATGAATAAGCTCTTAGGGGTGCCTTATCACTTGGTAACTTGGGTTAACTAACTTGGGATTATCAGCTGAAAGTCCATTATCAAGAGTAACCCTCACTACAGAGCACTTAGTAACCCAAAGAGGTGCTGGACACCAAGGTCTCAAGAAGGAAATTAAATGAACCAGATGCCTGTGGTGTGTATGTATGGGCGAGAGACTTGAGGGAGTAAGTCCTTAGGGGTGTCTCAACACCTAACACCTTGAACCAACTGGTTCGGGAGTGTTGGCTGAAAGCTTATCTTAAAAAGTTGCCCCCTTACAGAGCACTTAGCCTAAGAACACCAATAAGCTTTGAAATGACAATAAAGGGATCAATGAATAAAAGTCTCATGGGATGTAAGCAAAGTGAGTGTTTTAGGACATGATAAAGGTCTGAAAGCCAGTAAAGGAATGAACCTAAGTTGCTATGCATGAAACCACCATAAAATCAGTGATATGACTTCCACAAGAATGACTCATTTCTCTTGGCATTCCATTCATCATTCTCATGTTCCAGTACTTACTTAGGGACAAGCAAGCTTTAAGTTTGGTGTTGTGATGCCAGGGCATCTTGGCCAGTTTCACTGACCTTTTCTTTACTGTTTTTAGGTTAGTTTCATGCATTCCCTTAGGAAATAAGCTAGTTTTGGGTAGATATTCACTTACACCTTGATTCAAGCATACATTGTGCATTTTACATTATTTCATGAGGATTTTGCATGAGTTTAGTGACAAATTGTATGCTGCATTGCCCATGACTTGGACTAGAACTTTGATGCACTCTATTGCTTGATTTCAGGACCAAAGGAAGCAAGGAATGGGAGGTAACTTGCAAAGTTAATGAGAAAAGTGATTGCCAATAACGCTCTCAAAGCCATCATTGACCACGTTAAGAGTCACGTTAACTAAGTTAACGTGAACTCTAACGTGGAGAGGGGAAGTTGAGCCAACGTTAGTGACACTTAACATTGTCACTAACGTTGGCAAATGCTCATAAGTGGCCACGTTAGAGTCCATGTTAACGTAGTTAACGTGGCCTCTAACGTTAAAAGGGGGAAGAAACGCCAACGTTAGTGACATTCAACATTGTCACTAATGGTGGCCTAAGAAGAAACATACCACGTTAACTCCCACGTTAACTTGGTTAACGTGGAAGCTAACGTGTGAAAAAGAGGGTGATGGCCAACGTTAGGGACACTCAACATTGTCACTAACGTTGGAAGGAGCCACACAAGCCACTAAGATCCACGTTAACTCCCACGTTAACTTAGTTAACGTGGAAGCTAACGTTGATGAGTGAATGATGAGCCAATGTTAGTGACACCCAACATTGTCACTAACGTTGGGATGGCTAAGCATGGCCACGTTAGAAGCCACGTTAACCTAGTTAACGTGGACTCTAACGTGAGACATAGGGGCACCTTGGAACATTAGTGATAATGTTGAGTGTCACTAACGTTCTCGAAGGATGGCAAGCCCACGTTAAAGAGCCACGTTAACTAAGTTAACATGGGCTCTAACGTGGGAACAAAGGGGGCTTTTCAAAGTTATTGGGAATGTTAAGTCCCAATAACGTGTGCGAAGGACTTAGAGGCAACGTTAGTGGCAACGTTTGTGCCACTAACGTTGAAGTTAACGTGGCTTTTACTTAGGAACGTTAGTGAGAAAGTTGATTGTCACTAACGTTCTCGAACTCATATTTTCACTAAACGTTAACACCCCTAACGTCCTGAGCTAAAGTCTCTGCCCACTTCACACTTTCTCTCTGCAAGTAAAGCCAAGCCCAAATGAAGAAGAGAACTGCTTCAAACTCAAGATCCAAAGGCCCAAGACTTGAAGAGCCAACTAGAAGCTGAGAAAAGTAGTATATATAGGAGTAGCTTTGAATTGTTTAGGGAGTTCTGGAAGTTGGAAAAGAGAACTACTCTCTGTATTTTACCTTCTCTGCATTTTCTAGTTTTATGATGTATTCTTCATCTTTGTTTTCATTTTCTAGAACTATGAACAACTAAACCCTTTTCATTGGGTTAGGGAGCTCTGTTGTAAGTTGATGGATCAATACTAGTTTTCATTATTCTTCTTCTCTCTTTTCTCTTGATTTTACTTGAAAGCTTTCGATCTTCATCCAATTGGGTAGCTATCTTGGAAAAGGAGCTATTCAGACTTGGATCTCTTCTGAACCTTGAAAGAGGAATGAAGAGATCAAGCTAGAAGTGTTTTCTCATGCTGGACCAAATTGGGTTTGGATGGATATGTGACTATAATCCTCTCAATACCTGGTTTGGGAAATTCATGTGGTATAATCAGTGACCACACTTCATCTCTTCTCATGAGCAATTGACCAAGGAATTGGCTATTGATCAAGATTTGAGAGATTGAATTGCGAGAAATTGTAATTCAATCAATTAAGATTGCCAAGGAGATCAATGAGTGCATTGATCGAGGAAGAGATGAAAATGAACTTGATCCGGAGAATTGCAACATCTCCTAAGCCCAATGAACTCCCCATCTTTGATCTTACCCATTCTCTTTAATTTTTACCATTTACTTTTATGAGCAAATCCCCCATTCCCATTTACAATTCTGCAATTTACTTTCAGTCATTTACTTCCAGTCCTTTAATTCTAGCATTTACTATTCTGTTATTTACGTTCCCGCCATTTTATTTTTTGCAACTCTCAACCCAAATTCTGGATTCGCTCAACTAGAACATTCTTCTAATTAAAGTTGCTTGATCAATCAATCCCTGTCGGATTCGACCTCACTCTATTGTGAGTTTTTACTTGACAACAAATTCGGTACACTTGCCGAAGGAGATTTGTTGAGAGACAGTTTCCACCCGTATCAAGTTTATGGCGCCGTTGCCGGGGATTGATTGTGCATCAACAATGATTAAATTGAAAGATCACTAGATTGAGCATTTTTACTTTGGGAATTTCATTTTCTGTTTGAGTGATTTACTTTCTGTTTTAGTTAAACTTCTTCCCTTCTCTCTCTACTCTTTTGTTTTTCTTTGTTATTTTCAATTCTGTTTGCTAACCCACTAACTGTTTGATATATTGCATCACCCACAACTATCAGTAATTCTGACAAAAATACTTTCTGCACCTATATTTTTTTGCTTGCACTTGTTGGATTGTATGACAGGGAGAAGAAGCGGGGCTTCAACTTCCTTCGATTCTGAACCTGAGAGGACCTTCCTTAGATTAAGGAGGGAGGCAAGAGGAAAGAAAGTGGTTGGTGCTGAGGAAGAGGAGGAATTCTTTGAACCAAACATGGAAGACAACATGGAAAACCATCATGAAGAAAAGGATCACAACCATGGGGAGGAGGTACAGCGAATCATGCTGGGGAGGATAGAAGAGTTTTGGGCTCTTACATCAATCCAAACCCAAGAAATTGTGGAAGTAGCATCCAAAAGCCAACAATCCATGCCAACAACTTTGAACTTAAACCACAGCTTATCACCCTTGTTCAGAACAACTGTTCGTTTGGAGGAGGTGTTCAAGAAGACCCCAATCAACATTTAACCACCTTCCTAAGAATATGTGACACAGTGAAGTCTAATGGTGTTCATCCTGACGCCTATAGACTGTTCTTATTTCCATTCTCACTCAGGGACAAGGCAGCCAAGTGGTTGAAATCTTTCCCAAGGGAAAGCTTGACAACTTGGGAAGACGTGGTGAACAAATTCTTAGCAAGATTTTACCCTCCTCAAAGAATCAATAGGCTGAGAGCTGAGGTCCAAACTTTCAGGCAACAAGATGGTGAGACTTTGTATGAAGCATGGGAGAGATTTAAGGACCTCACAAGGAGGTGTCCACCTGACATGTTCAACGAATGGGTGCAGCTGCACATTTTCTATGAAGGGCTCTCTTATGAGTCAAAGAAGGCCGTAGACCATTCATCCGGAGGATCCTTGAACAAGAAGAAAACCATTGAGGAGGCTATAGATGTCATTGAAACAGTAGCAGAGAACGACTACTTCTATGCTTCCGAAAGAGGGAACACAAGAGGAGTAATGGAGCTAAACAATGTAGATGCTCTGTTGGCCCAAAACAAGCTCATTACCCAGCAGCTGGCTGACCTCACCAAGAAGATGGAGAGGAACCAAGTAGCAGCAATCTCAACTTCATCAATAACCCAAGAAGGAGTGAATGAAGAAGCAGAGGGTAGTCAAGAGCAAGCCAACTACATTGGGAATTCACCAAGGCAAAACTATGATCCATACTCCAAGAACTACAACCCTGGATGGAGAAACCACCCAAACTTTGGGTGGGGAAGTCAGCAAGATCAAAACCAAGACCAGAGATGTTACAACTCCAACAACAATGTAGCTCACCAGCAATTCACACAGAGGACATCTCAACACCCCCACAACAACACTTCTCCACACGCTTATCAAAACCAAAACAGCACATCTGCTCCGAATCACCCATCAATTGATGACAAGCTCTCTAAGATTGAAACCTTATTTGAAGGAATATGCCAAGAGATTCAAGAAAATAAGGTGTTCAAAGAGGAGGTGCGAGCCAATATTAAGAACCAGAGAGAGACCATTAGGAAGCTGGAATTCCAGGTGGGATATTTAGCTGAGAAGATTCCCAAACCTACTGATAGCTTCCCAAGTGACACGGAGAAAAACCCCAAAGGAGAAGCAAAGAAAGTAAGATGGGAAGATTGCAAAATGGTCACTACAAGTGATCAAGAGACTGAAGACAAGCAAGGCAAACTTTTCGAACAACCTGAAGATAACTCAACAAAGAAGGAGGATAGAGATCACCAAGAACCAGAAATCTCATAACAAGAGCTGCTAAAGCTCTATGCACCCTTCCCTCAACTGCTCAATGGTGCTGTGGGAAAGAGAATATACTCAAGATTCCTAGACTTTTTTGCATCTCTGCATGTAAACATACCATTCATCAAGGCAATTCAACAAATGCCTGCATTCATCAAGTATATGAAGGAACTTCTTCCCAGGAAAAGCTCACTCAAAGGAGGCCAGACTATAGTGATGAACAAGGAATGTAGTGCCCTTATTCAACCTGAGTTGCCTACAAAAAGAAGAGACCCAGAGAGCTTTCACATCCCTTGTGTCATAGGTGAAACTATGTTCGATAGAGCACTATGCATCAACTTACTGCCACTATCCCTGGTGAAGAGGCTGCAGATCAATGAGATAATGCCCATAGATGTAATCATCAGACTGGCTGACAAAACTCAAAAGCAAGCAATAGGAGTGGTGGAAAATGTGTTGCTAAAGGTTGGAAAATACTTTCTCCCAACAGACTTTGTCATCCTGGACATGGAAGAGAGTCATACTCACCCAATCATATTGGGAAGACCATTCCTAGCTACAGCCAGAGCACTTATCGATATAGAGAAAGGGGAGCTAATATTGAGAATCCATGATGAACGACTCAGCTTCAACGTTTTCAAACTCTCACAAGAAACAGATCAAGAGAACAAGGAACTAAGCACAGATGATAATGAGACACTGAAAGAGGAGACAAGCACTGAAGCACAGCCAGCTCATTCTGAGACCCCCTTAATTGATAAACAAGGAAAACAGCAATTGCCACAGCTCAAGGAAAAGTTGGAGGAACCTAAACCTCTAGAGGCAGGTGAAGACAGCATCACAACTCCTTTAGAAAAAGAGGTCACCGAGGGTAAGGAAACCTCAAAAGAAACAAAGAAGAAGGTACCAAGGAGGTGGAGGAACAAGAAGATCCATACGGAAGACTTCTCTCCAGGGGATAGAGTTATCTCAGCTTACTTCCCAGATATTCCCCCTAATCTCCCCACTGTACCATCTCAGTTACCTAAGGTCTTCACTATCAATAGAGTTCTCTCTCTGGAACATGTAGAAATCATTGATCCAACCAATGGATATAAGTCCACAGCAAGAGGGGAGGACTTTAAGCACTACCAACCACCCTGATGAGGGAAAAATGTCAAGCTAGTGACACTAAAGAAGCGCTTCATGGGAGGCAACCCATATTTTATATGTTTTTAGAAAATAGTGAATAAATCAATGTTTATGAATTTCAACCCAAACTTGACAAACACTTGGTGAAATCTTTATCATGCAGTATATAGTGAAGAACAAGTTTGGTGTTCAAAGCAGAACTCTTGGAGCTTTGAACAAAACTTTTTATCACAGTGCTCCAAACTAAGTTTGGTGTCACCCCATGGTGCCATCAATTTGCCTATAAGGATACACAAGTAGTTAGTTAGTTGAAGTTCATAAATAAACAAACTCTTTTACTTCTCTTTATTATTCTAGCCGTAGAGTTTGATTTTTTATGATATTAATTTTCTTATTTTAAATCTTTATAGGAAAAAAGTAAAAGAGCATTGAAGGGGATTGATTGGACAATTAAATGGGGGGAGATTCCGCCACTTAATGAAGAGCACTACACACATGTCTCAAGAGGGAACGCATGGGGAAACGTTGCCATGCAACATTGGAGAAGGAAGACCCTTGAAGACCGAACCAATCACTCTCATTAAGTGATAATCCTTGTCCTTCCTTCATACACAACCCCAACCGTCCATCAAGCAACAATCCTTGCAATCCACACCTTCCATCCACTCATGATCTCCCTATATAAATAACCTTAGTGCGTGCTCATTCCTCACACTCAAATTCCCACTCTCCACACTTCATACTTTTGGCTTTCTCAACCCCCTTCATCACACTCTGTCCTAGCCAACCTATTCCTCATTTATCCATATCCTCCAACCCCCCTCAAAACAGCAATTAAATTCATGGCATCATCAAGCTCAAAGAGGCAAAAGAGGAAGGAACCCATGGAGAGTGTTCCTTTCGATGAGAAGAGATTCAAAACTGCCTTTCATGAATGTGAATTCGAACGGATAAGGGCCAGAAAGATATTGCCAGAGTTAATCTTCCAAATCAATGCAAATGAGTCACCACAGATTCTGGAGAAAATCAAACAAAGAGGGTGGCAATTGTTCACAAGTCCAGAGGGGAAGATCAATGGAAACCTCATCAAAGAATTTTATGCAAATGTAGTAAGAGAAGATAAGACCAAGGCCCCAACTTTCAAAAGTTACGTGAGAGAAAAGGAGGTGGACTTCAGCTCAAATGCCATAACAAGAGCTCTTCACCTGAAATCACCTCATTTTGATGAGGCCAGTTATCAGGCAAGGATAAGTAGAAGCCCTGATAATGATGAGCTCTCAGAGATAGTGTCAAACATCTGTGTTATAGCAGCTGACTGAGAGAGGTACACAGATGGGAGACCCAAGTTCATTATGAGGGGAGACCTGAGCCCTGAAGCCAATGGGTGGTTTGAACTCGTAAGGAGGTCCATTCTACCAGCTGCAAATAATTCAGAGGTAAACATCAATCGAGCTACTATGGTGCATTGCTTAATACAGGGTGGGGAAATCAATGTGAATGAGCTCATCGCCGAGGGGATTCAAGATTCGGCTGAGAAGGTTGATTCAGGTGCCAGGCTTTGGTACCCCAGCACCATTCTCCGCTTGTGCAACAAGGCCAAGGTAGTATTTGAGGACAGCAATCCAGACTAGGTGAACCCAGGGAGGCCAATTACACTTGAGCGATTAGTTTATACTACACCTGCTCAGCAACAAAGAAGGCCACAAATAGGGAAACCAAAAGCAAAAGAAGGAGTTCACCAAGAGGAACCTCGTCAGGGAGAATATCAACAAGGAGAGTATTCTGATCCAGCCAACTTGAACATGAGTCACCTTCTAAGAGCCATTGAGGATTTGGGGATGAGACATATGGAAGGACAAGAGCAAATACTGAAACTTCAATCCAACTGGCTGAGCCAACAGGAAGGATGACAGAAACAACAAATGGAGCAGCAGCAGGAACACTACTCCCAGCTCACTCAAGCCATCAACCAAGTAAATAAGAGGCAAGAGCTTCAAGAGAAGCACTTGCAAGAGCTCAACCAGCGGCAAATAGCCCAAATAAAAACTTTCAATGAGTTCAGTGTACTCAATGAAGGAAGGCAACTACATAGGGAGGAGTTCTATGTAAACACTCAAGCCAAGTTGAATTACATGTCTAATCATTTGCATCATCTCCACTATGCTATTCCCACATATGATGAGGTCCAAAAAGAATTGGTAGAGCAAGAAGAAGGGAAGGTGAAACAGCAGAAAGAAGCACTAAAGAAGAAGATGGAAGATACTGGCTTCTAGAAGAAGCTGCTTGGAAAAGACAAGGGGAGTGGAAGTACGAGCACTCAAGGGAGACACAATGAGGACAAGCAAGGAGGGGAGCAGGGGCATCCACATGAATGAAAGGTGGTGGAGTTCTTTTTAGTCCATTGTTTTCTATGCTTTAAATAAGGAAGATCTTGTATGAAATAGAACTTGCTTCCATGTTATGTTTAAACCCTTTTCAATTCTGTCTTTTAAGTTTTTGATATTGAAGAAGGTCTCTGTGTGCTAGTCTTTATGTCACTGCATCCTTACTTTACTTACTTATATGATTGTCCCTTTAAATCAAATGAAAAGAGAATGAGTGTTTTCAAAAGACCAGAGTGGAGTTCATACTATGGAGTACATTCATGATTTGTGGTATGATCATAAGTTAGCTAAGTTGGTTCAACCATAAGGTGGGATGACAACTATCTGGCCTGAATACTTTGCTTTGAATATACTCATGAGACTAAGTATATGACAAGATCCTAATAAGAGAAAGAGAAAAGAATAATGAAAGTGGAAAAACAAAAGAAAATGAGTAAGCAATAAGGCTAGGCACCAATGGTTTTGATCTTAAGATATGTGTCTGTGGTGTTCCTGTGTGAGGGATCTACTTGGATGAATAAGCTCTTAGGGGTGCCTTATCACTTGGTAACTTGGGTTAACTAACTCGGGATTATCAGCTGAAAGTCCATTATCAAGAGTAACCCTCACTACAGAGCACTTAGTAACCCAAAGAGGTGCTGGACACCAAGGTCTCAAGAAGGAAAATAAATGAACCAGATGCCTGTGGTGTGTATGTATGGGGGAGAGACTTGAGGGAGTAAGTCCTTAGGGGTGTCTCAACACCTAACACCTTGAACCAACTGGTTCGGGAGTGTTGGCTGAAAGCTTATCTTAAAAAGTTGCCCCCTTACAGAGCACTTAGCCTAAGAACACCAATAAGCTCTGAAATGACAATAAAGGGATCAATGAATAAAAGTCTCATGGGATGTAAGCAAAGTGAGTGTTTTAGGACATGATAAAGGTCTGAAAGCCAGTAAAGGAATGAACCTAAGTTGCTATGCATGAAACCACCATAAAATCAGTGATATGACTTCCACAAGAATGACTCATTTCTCTTGGCATTCCATTCATCATTCTCATGTTCCAGTACTTACTTAGGGACAAGCAAGCTTTAAGTTTGGTGTTGTGATGCCAGGGCATCTTGGCCAGTTTCACTGACCTTTTCTTTACTGTTTTTAGGTTAGTTTCATGCATTCCCTTAGGAAATAAGCTAGTTTTGGGTAGATATTCACTTACACCTTGATTCAAGCATACATTGTGCATTTTATATTATTTCATGAGGATTTTGCATGAGTTTAGTGACAAATTGTATGCTGCATTGCCCATGACTTGGACTAGAACTTTGATGCACTCTATTGCTTGATTTCAGGACCAAAGGAAGCAAGGAATGGGAGGTAACTTGCAAAGTTAATGAGAAAAGTGATTGCCAATAACACTCTCGAAGCCATCATTGACCACGTTAAGAGTCACGTTAACTAAGTTAACATGAACTCTAACGTGGAGAGGGGAAGTTGAGCCAACATTAGTGACACTTAACATTGTCACTAACGTTGGCAAATGCTCATAAGTGGCCATGTTAGAGTCTACGTTAACTTAGTTAACGTGGCCTCTAACGTTAAAAGGGGGAAGAAACGCCAACGTTAGTGACATTCAATATTGTCACTAACATTGGCCTAAGGAGAAACATACCACGTTAACTCCCACGTTAACTTGGTTAACGTGGAAGCTAACGTGTGAAAAAGAGGGTGATGGCCAATGTTAGTGACACTCAACATTGTCACTAACGTTGGAAGGAGCCACACAAGCCATTAAGATCCACGTTAACTCCCACGTTAACTTAGTTAACGTGGAAGCTAACGTTGATGAGTGAATGATGAGCCAACGTTAGTGACACCCAACATTGTCACTAACGTTGGGGATGGCTAAGCATGGCCACGTTAGAAGCCACGTTAACCTAGTTAACGTGGACTCTAACGTGAGACATAGGGGCACCTTGGAACGTTAGTGACAATGTTGAGTGTCACTAACGTTCTCGAAGGATGGCAAGCCCACGTTAAAGAGCCACGTTAACTAAGTTAACGTGGGCTCTAACGTGGGAACAAAGGGGGCTTTTCAAAGTTATTGGGAATGTTAAGTCCCAATAACGTGTGCGAAGGACTTAGAGGCAACGTTAGTGGCAACGTTTGTGCCACTAACGTTGAAGTTAACGTGGCTTTTACTTAGGAACGTTAGTGAGAAAGTTGATTGTCACTAACGTTCTCGAACTCATATTTTCACTAAACGTTAACACCCCTAACGTCCTGAGCTAAAGTCTCTGCCCACTTCACACTTTCTCTCTGCAAGTAAAGCCAAGCCCAAATGAAGAAGAGAACTGATTCAAACTCAAGATCCAAAGGCCCAAGACTTGAAGAGCCAACTAGAAGCTGAGAAAAGTAGTATATATAGGAGTAGCTTTGAATTGTTTAGGGAGTTCTGGAAGTTGGAAAAGAGAACTACTCTCTGTATTTTACCTTCTCTGCATTTTCTAGTTTTATGATGTATTCTCCATCTTTGTTTTCATTTTCTAGAGCTATGAACAACTAAACCCCTTTCATTGGGTTAGGGAGCTCTGTTGTAAGTTGGTGGATCAATACTAGTTTTCATTATTCTTCTTCTCTCTTTTCTCTTGATTTTACTTGAAAGCTTTCGATCTTCATCCAATTGGGTAGCTATCTTGGAAAAGGAGCTATTCAGACTTGGATCTCTTCTGAACCTTGAAAGAGGAATGAAGAGATCAAGCTAGAAGTGCTTTCTCATGCTGGACCAAATTGGGTTTGGATGGATATGTGACTATAATCCTCTCAATACCTGGTTTGGGAAATGCATGTGGTATAATCAGTGACCACACTTCATCTCTTCTCATGAGCAATTGACCAAGGAATTGGCTATTGATCAAGATTTGAGAGATTGAATTGCGAGAAATTGAAATTCAATCAATTAAGATTGCCAAGGAGATCAATGAGTGCATTGATTGAGGAAGAGATGAAAATGAACTTGATCTGAAGAATTGCAACATCTCCTATGCCCAATGAACTCCTCATCTCTGATCTTACCCATTCTCTTTAATTTCTGCCATTTACTTTTATGAGTAAATCCCCCATTCCCATTTACAATTCTGCAATTTACTTTCAGTCATTTACTTCCAGTCCTTCAATTCTAGCATTTACTTTTCTGTTATTTACATTCCCGCCATTTTATTTTCTGGAACTCTCAACCCAAATTCTGGATTCGCTCAACTAGAACATTCTTCTAATTAAAGTTGCTTCATCAATCAATCCCTGTGGGATTCGACCTCACTCTATTATGAGTTTTTACTTGACGACAAATTCGGTACACTTGCCGAAGGAGATTTGTTGAGAGACAGTTTCCACCTGCATCAGACGTTCCCCCAGGTCAGAGCTGGAAAGCAAACCCGTTCATCAGAATCAGGCGCTACCAATTCATAGTTCTTTTCCTGATCTCTATTTTTACAAATTTGGTGATGTTTTCTAAGCTCCGCACAGAACTCAGCATTTACCACGGAGACACACATCAACACAAGGGAGTCCAACTAGTCGGACATCCCCTCAGGATCCTTAGAAGACATCTCAACAATATTTTTGCGAGAAGACATGGCCAACTAATCCTACAGCAAGAAAAAGAAAATGGATTACTAACCAAAGCAGCTCGGGTGAAATCAAAGAAAACAGCTCGAACAAACATGACTCAGAGCAATACAAGCAGTAAAAGGAAAACCCCAAGATACACACCAAGGTCATGGGGCATCCTTTGGAGGCAGTGACAGAGTAAAGACTCAGAAAAAACAATCTACAAGGCTAACATCACAACAAAACTCTCAGCAAAAGAAAATAATCCTCTTTCAACAGGCAACGTCCCGAGAAGAAAAAATGAAAATCAAAACAAAGTCATCAAAAAATCGTCGTCTCTTACAACTCTATCAGCAAAGAAAAACCATCAACAGGGCGAAAGTCATCAAAGGAGAAATCTTTCTTAAAAAGCAAACAAGTAGTTCATAAACCCTCAAAATCAAAAGTACGATCAGAAAAGCAGCAACAACATGCAAAGCCCTAAAAGTGTCAAACTACCAGGGAATCTGATGACAAGTCATCTTAGCCCATTTTAGCTAGTCTTTTTCTTTTGTTTTCATTAGAATTATGCACTTTCTTAAGCTACAAGCAAGCTAATTGAGTAGAATTTCATGTTTCCCTTGATTGAACCAACCATATGTGAATTCATGCCATTTCATGAGGTTTTAAGCTATAATTGTTGCATATTGTGGAAGATTGAATACCTCATGATTTTGAGCAAAACTTTGATTAGTTTGGTTGATCAATGATAGGTGAAGAAGGCTTGGAGAAAGGTTGAAGCAAAGAGGAATGGCTAGGAGTGAAGAGAGGACAATGGAATAAGTGAAAATTGAACTGGGTTGCATGAAGTTAGCCCCAACGTTAGCCCCCTAACTTGGAGGCTAACGTTGGGCATGTGAATCACTCTTTGGAAGTAGCCAACGTTAGCTCCAACGTTAGCCCCCTAACTTGGAGGCTAACATTGGAACTTGAGAGTTTCTCCCTGGGCTACCAACGTTTGCGCCAACGTTAGCCCCCTAACTTGGAGGCTAACGTTGGCACTTAAATCACAATGGGGGAGTAGGCAACGTTTGCGCCAACGTTAGCCCCCTAACGTGGAGGCTAACGTTGGCGCCAATCACACCAAGCAAGGCCAACGTTAGGGTCAAAGTTAGACCCCTAACGTTGGCGCCAACGTCCATACCAGAAGGATGTGGTTTGCTGATATGAAAAGTTAGGGTCAAAGTTAGACCCCTAACTTTGACCCTAACGTTGAAGACCAACGTTGGCTAACTCCATTTCCGGTTCAATTGGTTCACTTCGGTTCTTCTTCAATCTTCAAAGAGCAATCAACCAAGGCCTCTTTCAACCCAATTCCACCAAGGACAAAGGCCCAACTCAAGGCTTGAAGATCATTTTGGAAAGTGTATAAATAGGATAGAATTCAATTTATGGAGGAGCTGGGCTGGAGAGTTTTCCTTTAGAGCTTTCCTTTTAGAATTTTCAATATAGTTTTCGGAGAGCTTTTGAACTTGAGTGAACTTTAATTTCTTGCCTTCATTGCTTTCAATTTCATTTTACCTTTGTCTTGGATCTTGGATTTGAGAATTGAAGAAATTCTGTTTCAATCTCAATCTTGGATCTCTCTGCTTTATTTACTGAATTTCATTTCCGGTTTATTGTTCTTCATCTCTTTTCTTTGCAATTTACAATTTCCTTGCTATTGTTCTTGTTGGATCTAGGAAGGCATTGAGATCTAGACTTGGTTTTCTAGTCTCTGGGTCCTGAGATCTAAATCCTCATTTCAATTCTCTGTTTAATGCTTTCATTGTTCATTTACTTTGCTGTTATAAGATCCGGTTCAATCCCAATTCCCTTTTTCTTTTCTATTTGATGCAATTTAGTTTTTCCTTGTTTAAATTCTGCAAATCCTCATCCCAATCCCCTTTACTTTTCAAGCCATTTACATTTCTTGCGCTTTAAGATTCTGCAATTTACATTTCTTGCACTTTAAGTTTCTGCTATTTAATTTCTTGTTCTTTAAGTTTCAGCAATTTACTTTCCCGCTCTCTTTGATTTCATGCAATTTACATTCTGCAAATCACAAATCACCCAACCAACACTTGATTCGCTTGACTAAATCAACCACTAAGCTAAAATTGCTCAATCCTTCAATCCCTGTGGGATCGACCTCACTCCCGTGAGTTTTTATTACTTGATACGACCCGGTACACTTGCCGGCTAGTTTTGGGTGTTTTGGGAGAGATTCGTTTCTCATCAAAATATCTCATCAAGTTTTTGGCGCCGTTGCCGGGGATTGATTAGATTGACAATGATTAAGCGAGGTGGTAATCTAGATCAAGCACTTTTTCTTTATTTTTCATTAACTTTTGATTAACCCACTAACTGTTTGAATTTTTGCTTAAACTAAACTTCATTCTAGCAGTAGATTGAAGTGATCTTGCTGGGGTTTCTTTTGTATTGTTTGTATGTCAGGTACAGGAAGATCCGCTCCTGTGTTATCTGAAGCTGATCAGAGAACTCTTAGAAGGATAAGAAGGGCCGAAAGAGGAAAAAATATTGTTGGAGAAGAAGAATCTGAGGAAGAATACCACGAGATGGAAGGAGATACATCTAATCCAGGAGAAGGAGTTAATAATCCACCACAACAGAGGAGAGTATTGGCTTCCTATACTTTTGCAAATGCTAGACATTGTGGAAGCAGCATTCTCACCCCTAATGTCAATGCAAATAACTTTGAACTGAAGCCACAACTCATCACATTGGTCCAAAACAACTGCTCATTTGGAGGAGGACCATTGGAGGATCCAAATCAACATCTATCTACCTTCTTGAGGATCTGTGACACTGTCAAATCCAATGGTGTGAATCCTGAAACCTACAAGCTTCTGCTATTCCCGTTCTCATTAAGGGATAAGGCTGCACAATGGCTTGAAACTTTTCCCCAAGCAAGTATCACTAGTTGGGATGACTTGGTGACTAAATTCCTAGCCAAATTCTATCCACCCCAGAGAGTCATCAGGCTGAAAACCGAGGTGCAGACATTCACACAATTAGATGCTGAATCCTTGTATGAAGCATGGGAGAGGTACAAAGCCTTAATCAGAAAGTGTCCTCCAGAGATGTTCAATGAATGGGACGTGCTGCAAAATTTCTATGAAGGCCTGACATTGAAATCTCAGGAAGCATTAGATCATTCTGCTGGAGGTTCACTACAACTAATGAAAACTGCTGAGGAAGCTCAGAATCTTGTGGACATGGTGGCCAACAATCAATATTTCTTTGCTCATCAAAGAAGCCGCCAACCATCACAAAGAAGAGGAGTAATGGAACTAGACGGAGTGGACTCAATCCTAGCTCAAAACAAGATAATGCAACAGCAATTTCAACAACAATTTGAGCAAATGGCTAAGAGGATTGACAGTCTCCAAGTTGCAGCAGTCAACACTAGCCAACCATCAACCACATGGGGACAGAGTGAAGAGACTCAAGAAGAGCAACAGCAAGAACAAGTCCAGTACATGCACAACCAAAATTCTGGGCCAAATGAAGTATATGGTGACACTTACAACCCTTCTTGGAAGAACCACCCAAACCTTAGGTGGGGAGACAATCACAACCAAAATCAACAACCATGGCAGAGAAACTCAAACCAAAACACTTTAAGAAACAACCAAAACCACAACCAGCAGCAAACCAACCAAAACCCCTACAGAAAACCTCAAAACAACTACTCCAACCCCAACCATTACCAATCTAATAACCAACCCACCAACCAAAATGCCTACCATCCACCATCCACATTTCACAACCCACCACAAGCATCACCTGAATCTCAAAGACTCACCAACTTGGAAACCTTGATAGACAAAATGTGGAAACACCAAGAAATGACAACCAAGAACCATGAAGCCTCCATGAAGAGCCTAGAAAGGCAAATTGGGCAAATCTCTAAACAGATTTCTGTTGAGAGATCTTCAAGCTCACTGCCAAGCGACACAATCCCAAATCCTAAGGAAGAATGCAAGGCAATACAATTGAGGAGTGGAAAAGTCCTGGTGAAAAATGAAGAAGCAACCAAGAAGCCAAAGGAAAGTGACAAGAAACAAGCTGAAGAAGAGAAAGTCAATGACAAGAAGGAGGCAGCAAGCAAGCCAACTCAGGATCAAGCTCAAGAAAAAGAAGATCAG
Source organism: Arachis hypogaea (assembly GCF_003086295.3). Lineage (NCBI taxonomy): Eukaryota > Viridiplantae > Streptophyta > Magnoliopsida > Fabales > Fabaceae > Arachis > Arachis hypogaea. Next base: position 57,776,944 of record NC_092050.1, read on the forward strand.
CCACAAAAATCAAGAAAGGGAAAGGAAGTAATTGAAGGGCCAACTAAGGACCAAAGGCAGGGAAATAACTTCACTCCTCCCTTGCCATACCCTCAGAGGTTCAACAAAGAGATTAATGACAAGCATTTTCACAAATTCCTTGAGATTTTTAAGAAGCTGGAAATCAACATTCCCTTGGCCGAAGCACTTGAGCAAATGCCTCTGTATTCCAAGTTTCTGAAGGATCTTATCAACAAGAAAAGAAGTTGGCTTGAAAGGGAAACCATATTACTCACAGAGGAATGCAGTGCTGTAATCCAACGGGGTATTCCACCAAAACTTAAGGATCCGGGAAGCTTTGTAGTCTCATGCACTATTGGCAAGATAATTCTCAACAAGGCCCTCTGTGACCTGGGTGCCAGCATCAACTTAATGCCTCTCTCAATGATGAGAAAACTTGCCATAGAAGAACTTAAACCCACCAGGATGTCGCTAGTCATGGCTGACAGATCAATCAAGACACCTAATGGAATTGTGGAGAATCTGTTAGTAAAGATTGGGGAGTTTATCTTCCCAGCAGATTTTGTAATTTTGGATACTGAAGAAGAAGGAAACGACTCAATCATTCTGGGAAGGCCATTTCTACACACAGCAAGGGCCATCATTGATGTTGAAAAAGGAGAAATGACCTTCAGGGTCCATAATGAACAAATGATTATAAATGTGTTCAAATCAATGCAAAACGCTCCTGAGCAAGAAGATTATGTGAGAGTGGATATGATAGATAGTTTGGTGGAAGAAACTTTGGAAGAAAATTTTCAAGAGCAAGAAGGAAATCAAGAAACAACAGAGGAACAAGTGGCTGAGACCTTTACTGAGCAATATGAAAGGCAAGATAAGAAAGAAGATGTACGAAGGCAAGAATTGAAACCTTTACCCACCCATCTCAAATATGCATTCCTTGGCACATCGGAGAGCCTCCCAGTAATCATTAATTCATCCCTGTCAAAGAAGGAAGAAGGAGAACTTCTTGATGTACTCAAAGCTCACAAAGATGCTTTAGGATGGACCATTGATGATCTGAAGGGAATCAGCCCTGCAGTATGTATGCATAAGATCCTCTTGGAAGATAATTCCAAACCAGTGGTTCAACCACAAAGAAGGCTAAATCCTACAATGAAGGAAGTTGTCCAGAAGGAAGTAATGAAGTTGTGGAATGCAGGGATAATATTCCCAATATCTGACAGCCCATGGGTAAGCCCGGTTCAAGTTGTACCAAAGAAGGGAGGAATGACAGTCATCACTAATGAGAAGAATGAGTTGATCCCTACTAGAACAGTGACTGGGTGGAGAATGTGCATAGACTATAGAAGATTGAATGATGCCACCAGGAAGGATCATTTCCCTCTCCCATTCATTGATCAGATGCTGGAAAGGTTAGCCGGCCATGCCTATTACTGTTTCTTGGACGGATATTCTGGGTATAATCAAATCGTGGTAGACCCCAAGGACCAAGAGAAAACTGCCTTCACATGTCCATTTGGAGTTTTTGCGTATAGGCGGATGCCTTTTGGGCTCTGCAACGCCCCTGCCACATTTCAAAGGTGTATGCTCTCCATTTTTTCTGATATGGTCGAAAAATTTTTAGAAGTCTTCATGGATGACTTCTCTGTTTTTGGTGATAATTTCAATGCTTGCCTAAACCATTTAACTCTTGTCTTGAAACGGTGCCAAGAAACTAATTTGGTTTTAAACTGGGAGAAATGCCATTTTATGGTACCCGAAGGAATTGTTCTTGGCCATAAAGTCTCAAGAAAAGGGATAGAGGTTGATAAGGCAAAAGTTGAAATTATAGAAAAACTCCCTCCACCAATTAATGTGAAATCTGTTAGAAGTTTCTTGGGGCATGCCGGATTTTACAGAAGGTTTATCAAGGACTTTTCAAAAATAGCCAAACCTTTAAGTAATCTGTTAATGCTTGATAACCCTTTTGTTTTTGATGAAAACTGTCAGCATGCATTTGAAACTTTAAAAAATAAACTCACAACAGCACCAATAATCACACCCCCAGATTGGGGATTACCTTTTGAACTCATGTGTGATGCAAGTGACATTGCAATTGGTGCTGTACTTGAGCAAAAGAAGGGGAATTTGCATCATGTCATATATTACGCAAGTAAAGTGTTGAATGAGGCCCAAAGAAATTACACTACAACAGAAAAAGAGTTGCTAGCTGTAGTCTATGAATTTGATAAGTTTAGATCATATCTGATAGGATCGAAGGTTGTAGTTTACACTGATCATGCTGCACTTAAGTATTTGATGTCAAAACAGGATGCTAAACCAAGACTCATCAGGTGGATACTGCTCCTACAAGAATTTGACATTGAAATAAGAGATAGGAAGGGCACTGAAAACCAGGTCGCTGATCATCTGTCAAGACTACCACATGAAACAAATCAAAAAGCATCCCAGCCAATAAATGAAAGCTTCCCAGATGAGCACCTTCTGCAGATCCATCAAGCACCTTGGTTTGCTGACATAGCAAATTACAAAGTGGGAAGGAAGATACCGCAAGAATTCTCTAAGCAACAAGTGAAGAAGTTGATTAAAGAAGCAAGGAAATTTTTATGGGATGAACCCTTCTTATTCAAGAGATGCTCTGATGGAGTGATCAGGAGGTGTATTCCTGAAAGTGAAGTGAGGGACATCTTGTGGCATTGTCATGGTTCAGCTTATGGTGGACACTTTGGCCCAGAAAAAACAGCCGCAAAAATACTACAGAGTGGCTTCTATTGGCCAACTATTTTCAAGGATGCCAGAGAATATGTACACCAATGTAATGAATGCCAGAAAGCAGGAGGATTAACAAGAAGGAATGAGATGCCTCAAAATTTTATCTTGGAATTAGAATTGTTCGATCTGTGGGGAATTGATTTCATGGGGCCTTTTCCCCCTTCCTATTCTTTTAGATACATCCTGGTAGCAGTGGAATATGTCTCAAAATGGGTAGAAGCTATAGCCACAACCACCTGTGATGCACAGATCGTCCTCCAATTCCTCAAAAAGCACATCTTCACTAGGTTTGGAGTGCCCAAAAGTCTTATTAGTGATGGTGGTAGTCACTTTTGCAACAAACAAATGGAGAAACTCCTTCACAAATATGGAGTAATTCACAAAGTAGCCACACCCTACCACCCTCAGACTAACGGCCAAGCTGAACTTGCAAATAGAGAATTAAAGAAGATCCTAGAGAAAACAGTGGGAATCACAAGAAAGGATTGGGCTAGAAAGCTAGAGGATGCACTGTGGGCATATAGGACAGCTTTTAAAACTCCTATTGGCAAGTCACCCTTTCAGCTATTGTATGGCAAATCCTGCCACCTCCCTGTAGAGCTTGAACACAGAGCTTTTTGGGCCACTAAACTCCTCAACCTTGACCCCCAAGCTGCAGGAGAAAAAAGGTTGTTACAACTAAATGAACTGGATGAATTCAGACTGGAAGCTTATGAAAATGCGAAGATATACAAGGAGAAAGCTAAGAAGTGGCATGACAAGAAGATCACAAAGAAGGAATTCAAGCCTGGACAACAAGTACTCCTGTATAATTCAAGGCTTAAAATCTTCCCTGGAAAACTGAAGTCTAAGTGGACTGGTCCATACTTGGTGACAAAGATTTTTCCCTATGGGAATATTGAACTGCTAGATGAGGCAACAAAGAATCAATTCACTGTGAATGGGCACAGAGCAAAGTTGTACTTAGGAGGACAATGGGTTAAGGAAAAAGAGGTTCAACACCTACAGCCCTCTTAAAAAGAATTGAAAGATGTCAAGCTAGTGACAATAAAAGAGCGCTTGTTGGGAGGCAACCCAACCGGAGGTACTTTTCTTTCATAGTTAGTTCAATAAAAAGGTTAAATGAGTAGTATGTATTGCAAGGAGCTAAGTTTGGTGTTTCACACCAAAACATATTAAGGGAGAATGAAGGATTCTAAGTTTGGTGTTCCACCAAAATCTTACTTAAAAGCACATTCTCACTTTCTATATAAAGAGTTACCAGCTCCAAGCAATCTGACAAATCATTTAAGCATTGTCTGTTTCTAGTTTTCAATTTTATTACCTTTAGCGAAGATTTAAGCTTTCACATATGGTTATGGATAAGAAACATGGCAAGAGACTGAGTTTGGTGTTCACACACCAAAGTAAGTTCAAACGCCTACAAGAAAGTCTTGCACACTAACAAATCACATAAGGGCTTGAGAAACAAGCAACTTCCATTAACACTGCAGAAAATCAATCACTCTTATGGGAGGACTACTCACCATTAGCTGAGATGAAAGAAGAAGGAGCCACCAAGAGGTTGTATTGTCATTTAACTCCATCAGTATTGAATTGCTCTAATTTGGAAGTATGAATATGCCCATTTTAACAGAAACTGTTAGTGTAGTATGCATCAATTATGTTTTTGTAGGCTGGTTTTTATGTGTTGGCTTGTGTGTTCATTTTCACTTAACAAGAAGTATGTGTTGTCCCCTGCATCTTTAAATTTAATAAAAGAACAGTTTGAATGTGAAGTGAAATGGTCTCTGTTAGTTAGAAGTGGAATAAAAGTAAGTGGTGGTGTGTGTGTGATTGCATTATAACTCACTTTTAGTGAATAAAAAGCTAAGATATCTCCTTCTAAGTAGAGAGTGGCCTATTGTCTATGAATCTCAATTGAATAGAATTCCTTGGTTAGAAAGAAAAACAAAAAAAGAAAGAAAGAACAAAGAAAGCTAAAAGGTGGCAAAACAAAAGAAAAACAAAAAGAAACAAAGCTGGACACCAATAGCTTGAACTCTGAAATATATGCCTGTGATGTTTTTGTACTAGGATCTGCTTGGATTAGTAAGCTCTTAGGAGTGCCTCAACACTTGATGACTTGGGTTAACTAACCCGGGATCATCAGCTGAAAATCCACTATCAAGAGCAACCTAACTACAAAGCATTTAGTAGCCCAAAGAGGTGCTGGGCATCAATGTTTTAAGAAGGAATGTGAGCCAAGTGTCTATAGTGAATAATGTGTCAAGTAGAAAGAAAAGAAAATGAACTTGCTACACATGACACTCAAATAAAGCTTGAGAATAAAGTAAAAGCCAAGGATAAAGGAATAATGAGAGGTCATAGCAGTATGTCACTTGAAGCTTGAAGGAGACTTTCTAGGCCTAGGAGTCAATAAGAAGTGAGCATTTGCACATCCACATAAAACCCCATGAACTATCAATAACACTTTGCTAGCATGAACTTCCTCTTCCATTTCATTCTTTCTTCTTAATAAATTCATTTCTTGCTTGGGGACAAGCAAGCTTTAAGTTTGGTGTTGTGATGACAAGTCATCTTAGCCCATTTTAGCTAGTCTTTTTCTTTTGTTTTCATTAGAATTATGCACTTTCTTAAGCTACAAGCAAGCTAATTGAGTAGAATTTCATGTTTCCCTTGATTGAACCAACCATATGTGAATTCATGCCATTTCATGAGGTTTTAAGCTATAATTGTTGCATATTGTGGAAGATTGAATACCTCATGATTTTGAGCAAAACTTTGATTAGTTTGGTTGATCAATGATAGGTGAAGAAGGCTTGGAGAAAGGTTGAAGCAAAGAGGAATGGCTAGGAGTGAAGAGAGGACAATGGAATAAGTGAAAATTGAACTGGGTTGCATGAAGTTAGCCCCAACGTTAGCCCCCTAACTTGGAGGCTAACGTTGGGCATGTGAATCACTCTTTGGAAGTAGCCAACGTTAGCTCCAACGTTAGCCCCCTAACTTGGAGGCTAACGTTGGAACTTGAGAGTTTCTCCCTGGGCTACCAACGTTTGCGCCAACGTTAGCCCCCTAACTTGGAGGCTAACGTTGGCACTTAAATCACAATGGGGGAGTAGGCAACGTTTGCGCCAACGTTAGCCCCCTAACGTGGAGGCTAACGTTGGCGCCAATCACACCAAGCAAGGCCAACGTTAGGGTCAAAGTTAGACCCCTAACGTTGGCGCCAACGTCCATACCAGAAGGATGTGGTTTGCTGATATGAAAAGTTAGGGTCAAAGTTAGACCCCTAACTTTGACCCTAACGTTGAAGACCAACGTTGGCTAACTCCATTTCCGGTTCAATTGGTTCACTTCGGTTCTTCTTCAATCTTCAAAGAGCAATCAACCAAGGCCTCTTTCAACCCAATTCCACCAAGGACAAAGGCCCAACTCAAGGCTTGAAGATCATTTTGGAAAGTGTATAAATAGGATAGAATTCAATTTATGGAGGAGCTGGGCTGGAGAGTTTTCCTTTAGAGCTTTCCTTTTAGAATTTTCAATATAGTTTTCGGAGAGCTTTTGAACTTGAGTGAACTTTAATTTCTTGCCTTCATTGCTTTCAATTTCATTTTACCTTTGTCTTGGATCTTGGATTTGAGAATTGAAGAAATTCTGTTTCAATCTCAATCTTGGATCTCTCTGCTTTATTTACTGAATTTCATTTCCGGTTTATTGTTCTTCATCTCTTTTCTTTGCAATTTACAATTTCCTTGCTATTGTTCTTGTTGGATCTAGGAAGGCATTGAGATCTAGACTTGGTTTTCTAGTCTCTGGGTCCTGAGATCTAAATCCTCATTTCAATTCTCTGTTTAATGCTTTCATTGTTCATTTACTTTGCTGTTATAAGATCCGGTTCAATCCCAATTCCCTTTTTCTTTTCTATTTGATGCAATTTAGTTTTTCCTTGTTTAAATTCTGCAAATCCTCATCCCAATCCCCTTTACTTTTCAAGCCATTTACATTTCTTGCGCTTTAAGATTCTGCAATTTACATTTCTTGCACTTTAAGTTTCTGCTATTTAATTTCTTGTTCTTTAAGTTTCAGCAATTTACTTTCCCGCTCTCTTTGATTTCATGCAATTTACATTCTGCAAATCACAAATCACCCAACCAACACTTGATTCGCTTGACTAAATCAACCACTAAGCTAAAATTGCTCAATCCTTCAATCCCTGTGGGATCGACCTCACTCCCGTGAGTTTTTATTACTTGATACGACCCGGTACACTTGCCGGCTAGTTTTGGGTGTTTTGGGAGAGATTCGTTTCTCATCAAAATATCTCATCAGAATCCACCTAAGAGCATACATAAGGTCGAAAGAAAATCAGAAAACATACATCACAGTGACAACCAAGCATGGTAATACGGGAAGGTTCAAGCTTTCCAAACATAAATTCAAGCAAGATCAAAACTTCACCAAGAATAGAACAATGCAAGCACAAAAGAAGAACCAACCTGAACGAGTAGAAAGCGCCGAAAAAGTTGAAGGCGAAAAGGCAAAAATCCGGAAATACCTTTCGAAGCAAAGAAAGCTCCAGTAATCACCAATGACACCACAAAGGGAAGTGATGCATGGCAAAAGTTAACCAATTTAGAGATTTCAATTAAGAGAAAGCGTTGCACGTATAGCTCTTAACCAGCTAAGATCTGCCTTACCAATTTAAAACGGATTGTCACAAATTTTAGAAATAAAATACTAGGAGTATGAGTCCCAGGTCGTCTCCCAATGAGTTGCAGGAAAGAGTGCTATTTTATTAACTAGGGGTTTTCAGAAAAATTGAGTTTTGATAATGAGTAATTAAAATGCTTAAAAATTAAAACAATAAAAATAAACTAAGAATAGTTATTGATACTCTGAATAAAAGGCCTTAACTAGGAGAATAATTAAGTGGAAATTCTATCCTTGTTGGGATTTTCTCAAGTGTGGTGTAAAAAGGTTGTTATTCTCACTCGATTACCCCTTACTAAATAAGGGAAAGTATGGTGATTGAACTAACTCTTACCCTCAGATCCTAGCCCTCTCCCTTGGGGAGGTCTAGTGTTAGTAGGTATGGAATTAGCTAACAACGACCAGTTTAACCAAGCACTTGAGCATTCCAACTCAAGTATCGCCTCTTAATCAACCCGCATGTCAAGTAGAAATTCTACTCCATTGACATGAAATTAATAATCATAAAAATATGAGAAGACATAATTAAATAAAATAAAATAGAGAATTAAAATTAATTAAAATAGAAATAACTTCATATATTAATAATTCTAAAACATAACATAATTATCTGAATAGAGTCAATGAGTAATTAATTAAAAATAAGGGAATAAGGAAACAAACTAAAGTAATGTCTTCAACGGAGGTAATGACTCTCAGCATCCATAAATCCAAGCAAAAGCATAAACTATCAATGTAACACTAATATAGATTCAGATTTAAAACTAAGAGTAATCCTAATGTGATGAATCTGAATGTTTGTGGATGCTTGTTGAGTTTCTACATGTTCCCTAGGTTTAGTCTGGGTTTCTGGGCCGAAAACTGGGTCAAAAAGCGGCTTGAAATCGCCCCCAGTGTATTCTGTTATTTTTGCAGATCACGAAGATCACGCGTACGCGTCGTCCACACGTTCGTGTCATTCAGCGATTTTTCTTGTCATGCGTTCGTGTGGTTCACGCGTTCGCGTCACTCGTGCAGACTCCAATCAACGCGTTTGCGTCAGGCACGCGTCTGCATCGCTGCGAATTCTCCATTTCGGGCATTCGCGTGGGCCATGCGCTCGCGTCATTACTCGTTGGTCATCTTCTTAGTTTCTTGTGTTCCTTCCATTTTTGCAAGCCTCCTCTCCAATTTCCAAGTCATTCATGCCCTATAAAGCCTGAAACACTTAACACATGGATCACGACATTGAATGGGATAAAGGAGAATTAAAATACATAATTAAATGTCTCTAGGAAGCAAGTTTTCAACCATGGAGTGATTTTGGGAAGGAATTGTAAATACATGCTTGTCATATGAATAAGTGGGTAAAGATTTGATAAAACCACACAATTAAACACAATATAAATCATAAAATAATGGTTTATCAACCTCCCCACACTTAAACATTAGCATGTCCTCATGCTTAGTTGAAGGAGATAAAGTAAATGAGTAGGGACATGGAAAACTCATGAAATGCAATGCAACCTATATATATATATATATATGTAAATGCAACTATATGCTTCTTGTCTACTTGGTTAAAAGTAAATAAGCTCTTCAAGACAATTATAAATTAGATTTCACTAACTCAATTCATATAGTAAATATAGGTAACATTGTAAGAAGACAGCTCATGAAAGTAGGGAACATAGAATTAAGCACTAAAGCCTTACTGGTAGTGTGTGTGCACTCTAATCACTCAAGTGTATAGAGTAATCACTCTACTCTTCTCTAGTCATGCTTTCTAAAATTTGTTCTTCACCTAACCAATCAACAATATTTAACATACCAATGCAAACATCATGAGGTCTTTTCAAGGTTGTAATGGGGCTAAGGTAAGTGTGAGGGTATATATATATGGCTAAGTGAGCTTTATGAATTGAATCTTTAATTAACCTAAGCTTTCACCTAACATACATATACTCTGTATAACTTTAGAATCATGCCTAGCTACCCACAGTGTTCATTTTTGCATTACATACTCATGCATTAACTTTCTTTGAATTTTTATTACACATGCATTGATCTTTAGAATTAACTTAGAATCGGAGTAATTTTGCCCCCTTATATTTATTTAAATATTTTATTATTATTATTATTATTATTATTATTATTATTATTATTATTATTATTATTATTATTAATAATAATAATAATATATATATAATAATAATAATAATAATAATAATCATAATAATAATAATAATAATAAAATATTTAAATAAATATAAGGGGGCAAAATTACCCCGATTCTAAGTTAATTCTAAAGATCAATGCATGTGTAATAAAAATTCAAAGAAAGTTAATGCATGAGTATGTAATGCAAAAATGAACACTGTGGGTAGCTAGGCATGAGTAGGAACCCAAATGCACATGGATTTTTAATTTTTATAGTTTCACATGAGTAGGCACCCAAATTCCCATTATTTTATCATGACACATCCCCTTATTAACCCTTGTTCCGACAATCTTCCCATACTCAATTAACACACAATTTCTATCTTAAGCTAACCAAAGATTCAATTGGGATATTTAATTATTTTTCCGCTTAAGGCTAGTAATGTGGTAAAATATAGAACAAATGGGATTAAAAGGCTCAAAATGGCTGACAAAGGTAATTTAAAGGGTAGGATTATTTGGGATAAGTGAGCTAAAATCAAATAATGGCCTCAATCATATGCAAGCATGTAAATACACTAAATAATGGACATATAGGATGAAACAAAATAAAGATCACAGTCATAGAGAAGTAAACACACAAGAATAAAATATTTATGGTTAAATAATGTAACCATATAATTAAGCTCAAATTCTCACAGGTTGTGTGTTCTAGCTTTAAACTATGTTCCAAATACAACTTCAAACAAGTTTACACAAAAGTTTTGATTTAAATTAGTAAAATTTTTCAGAAAATAGGGTCTTAGAAGAAACTTATTATTTTCAATCAAGTAGAACTTGCATGTGAATAACCTATTTCTATGCAATCTATCCTATTCTACAAAAGAAAAATTAACTAAATATCCTATTTTACTGGTGTTTAAGGAAAAGAAGTTACCTCTGGAAGTCAGGTACTGACCAACCTCCCCACACTTAAGGCTTTGCACTGTCCTCGGTGCCATCTGTCAGGAACAAAGGGGGGATGGTAGCAGCATCTCCACCATTGGGATCGTCGTGACTCCCTGTGCTGGTAAATGTAGTGGACTCCGAGGTGTCTGGGTCTTTGAAGTTTCCCATAAGTAGCTCCTTGAGGTATGTGAATCGGCACTTGTTACGGCACTCTCTTAGCTTTGCTTTGTGTTCCTGCCGATCCAACCTTTCAGGTATCTGATGGAACAGTTGGTTTGTTGTAGGTGCTTGTGGTGTTGAAGGAGGAATGTCTTCAGCCGGTTCTGTAGGCTGGCTTGTAGTGGCTGTTGGTGGTCTGATGTATTTCCTGTTAGGGACATACTGATCATCCCGTGGAAGGAAGGTTTTGGTGTCCCCAGCTTTGTAAGAGACTCCGACTGCCAAGACGAGATCTGAAACCAAGGCGGGAAAAGGTAAGTTGCCCATAATTTGTACTTGTCCCATTGCATTCCGGATGTGTCTTGGTAAGTTTAGGTGCTGGTCTGTAAGAATACACCAAAGTAAAACAGCCATGTCTGCAGTGAAGTAGGACTCATGAGTGCTTGGAAAGACATAATGGGACATGATCTGTGCCCATACTCGAGCTTCCAAGGTGAGTGCTGAAGCCGATATCCCTTTTGGTTGGGATCGATGGTATCCGTAGATCCATCTGCTGCCAGGTTGTGCGATAACTCTGAGAACGGCGTCCCAGTCAAATTGGTATGTCTGGCGCTTGAGTGAGGCTTCTTGGAATGCGTCCAATCCTTCTGGAGCAGGGGGAAGATCTAAAGCTTGTTGAATGGCCTCTTGAGTTATGGGGACTTGCTTCTGACGGACATAGACAGACTGCATGGTTGGCATGTGAAAGTTGGAGTAGAATTCGACTACCCATGAGAGATTAACCTACCGTGTCTATCTCCGTAAGAATCCCCATTGTCTTCGTTCAATTTGTGGCTCAACAAATTCAGTAATGCGGTGTGGGAGGATGAGAAGGTATTCATTGTTGTAATTCCTCTCTGCTAGGATGGGGAACATCTGCTCACAGTAGCGGTTAGGAAACTGCGCAGTGTCCTTTGCTGGGAAGGCTTTTTCTTTTTCGTCGACCTTAATGATTCTCTTGATTCTTTTTGTTGAGGGCTTTACTGCTGTTGAAGATGGCTCTGCCACTAATGCTCTTTTTGTTCCTCTCCTTGCTGGTGGTTTAGGAGTAGCTTTCTCTTTTTCTTTCTTGGTAGCCATCCTGAAAAAGGAAAGGGGTAAGTACTATGTAAAGCGAAGGGTTCAAGCAAGGGAGCGAATATTATGAGTGGTAATCAATGCACGGGGAGGAAGGATGTCGTTAACACATGGTCTAGACTACATGTGAGAAGTTCATCTTAGGTAAGATAGTAGGTGCATGTGATGGCAATTAAATGCAAGATGTTTATTGGCATGCCGGCAAAGGCATGAGTAGCATAGATCAAGCATTCAATGTCCAAGTTAGATTACCAAGTCTTTCAAACTAATAACCTGTTTGTATTGACAATTAAATTAAATTAATAAAATATAAAAGGAATTTTGTGAATAGCAGGCATTAAGGTAGTATGATAACATAAAAGTAGTGCATGATTCCATACGGACTGTTTCACAAACACATAGCATGCATGGTAAATATGTTTTGGAAAATATAAAATAGAACAAGCAAGTAACCCTTTAAAGAGTATTATTAATTGTCAAACAAATCTATGATAATCCACAAGCAAAATATAGAAAATAAAGACCGAAATAAATTTTCAACACCAATTAAAAGGAATAAAAATAAAGAAGAAGAAAAAAAAGAAAATATATATAAAGAAAGTAAAAAGAAAAAGAAGAAGAAAACATAATAAAAATAAGAATAATAATGGGAAAGTAAAGGAAGGAAGAGGAAAATAAAAACCTTGATAATGGTGGTGAAAAGGAAGAAGTAGAAAGTGAGAAAGAAGTAAAAAGAAGGGGGAAGAAAGAAATAATAGAGGAAAAAGAAAAATTAGGATTTGGGGAAGAAAAGATAAGATATTTTGGCTGATCAGGATATTCTGTGCGCCGAATGTGACGCGGACACGTGGGTGACGCGATCGTGTGATGTGCGATAAATACAGGTGACGCGGACGCGTGGGTCACGCGGTCGCGTGACTTGATTTGTGCGAATGGCGCGAGGGCAGCGACGCGTTCGCGCAACTCTCTGTCTTAAACTTAATTTGCCAAAATATTTGGGTGACGCGATCGCGTGAATGGCCTTTCTTTTAAAAATGACGCGGACGCGTGGGGCACACGTTCGCGTGGGGCACGCGTTCGCGTGGTAGAGTTTGTGCTTCTAGCATGGTTTCAGCCCCACTCCATCATAACTTACTGCCATACACCTCATGTACGTCGATTTTGAAGGCCACGCGTTCGCATGGAGGACGCGGACGCGTGGGAGGCTTATTTTTCAAATGACGCGGCCGCGTGGTTGACGCGGACGTGTGATGGACGCGGACGCGTGGGCATGTTTGTGCCTAAGGCACGCCTCCAGCCACGCTTTCACGTGACTCTCTGTCCAATTCTCTTTTCTTCAATACGCCCTGGTGACACGGATGCGTCAGCGACGCTGCCGCGTCGCGTGCGTGATTTTTTTTTTATAATATGCAAAATGCTCATGCAAACTATATGCAGCTATATGCACGGATGAGGAGAAGAGTTATTAACATCATAAAAATAAAGTAAAAACAAAACTAAGACTGAGACGGAACGATCATACCATGGTGGGTTGTCTCCCACCTAGCACTTTGCTTTTATGTCCTTAAGTTGGACGCTCTTTAGGCTCATTCTACTTCTCTTGGTGGGTCTTCCAAGAGGAAGATCTCTAGTTCCTTTTGATTCTTCATCTTCTCACCATGATAAAGCTTTAGGCGATGTCCATTGACCTTTAGAAATTTGGAGCTAGTAAGATGACGCAGGTGGAGAACTCCGCATGGCTCTACTTTCTCTACTCTGTATGGTCCTTCCCATCTGGTTCTCAGTTTACCTGGCATGAGCCTCAGTCTGGAGTTATATAGTAGGACTAACTCCCCTGATCTGAATTCTTTCCTTTTAATGTGGTTGTCATGGACAGCCTTCATTTTCTCCTTGTAACGCTTGGAGTTGTCATATGCTTCTAGGCAGAGGTTCTCTAGTTCTGCTAGTTGTAGCTTTCTTTCAGCACCAGCTTTCTTAAGATTCATGTTGCACTCTCTTACAGCTCAGAAAGCCTTGTGTTCCACCTCCACGGGGAGGTGACAAGCCTTTCCATATACCAAGCGGAAGGGGCTTATCCCAATGGGTGCCTTGTACGCTGTTCTATATGCCCAGAGTGCATCTTGTAGCCTAGCACTCCAGTCCTTCTTATGAGGTTTTACTATCTTCTCCAGAATACGTTTAATTTCTCTGTTAGAGACTTCTGCTTGCCCGTTGGTCTGGAGATTATAAGCTGTTGCTACTTTGTGAATTATCCCATGCTTTTTCAGTAATCATGTTAGTCTCCTATTACAAAAATGTGTGCCTTGATCGCTCACGATTGCTCGTGGTGATCCGAAGCGATAGATAATATGGTTTCTAACAAAGGAAACAACAGTGTTAGCATCATCAGTGCGGGTAGGAATTGCTTCTACCCACCTAGAAACATAATCTACGGCTAACAGTATATAAAAGTAACCATTAGAATTTGGAAACGGACACATGAAGTCAATGCCCCAAACATCAAAAATTTCACAGAAAAGCATAAGTTGTTGAGGTATCTCATCCCTCTTGGATATATTACGAAACCTTTGGCATGGGGAACAAGATTTACAAAATTCAGCAGCATCTTTAAAAAGAGTAGGCCACCAGAATCCATAGTCTAGAATTTTTCTAGCTATTCTTTGAGGGCCAAAATGTCCTCCACTCTCATATTAGTGGCATGCCTCTAAAATGGACTGGAATTCTGATTGAGGCACACACCGTCTAATTACTTGGTCAGCACCACACCTCCATAAATATGGATCGTCCCATATATAATATTTGGACTCGCTTTTCAGCTTGTCTCTTTGGTGCTTAGTAAAATTTGGAGGAAAAGTATGGCTAACTAGATAATTAGCTACAGGTGCATACCTAGGAACTACTTCAGATACTACTTGTAAGCTATCAAATGGGAAATTATCATTTATAGGAGTGGAGTCACCCTTAATGTGGTCAAGGCGACTCAAGTGGTCTGCCACTAAATTCTGGTTACCACTCCTGTCCTTAATTTCTAAATTAAATTCTTGTAATAGCAGTATCCAACGTATTAGCCTTGGTTTAGACTCCTTTTTAGCTAATAAATATTTTAGAGCTGCATGGTCTGAGTACACTACTACCTTAGTACCAAGTAAATAGGCTCAAAATTTATCCAGAGCAAAAACAATAGCAAGAAGCTCTTTTTTAGTAGTAGTGTAATTAGACTGAGCAGCATCTAAAGTTTTAGATGCATAAGCAATTACAAAAGGGTCCTTACCTTCGCGCTGAGCCAGCGTTTCTCCTACTGCATGGTTGGAAACATCACACATAATTTCAAATGGCTGGCTCCAATCTGGTCCTTTCACAATTGGAGCTTGAGTCAGGGCGGTCTTCAGCTTATCAAATGCTTGCATACAGCTTTCACTGAACTTGAACTCAATTTCCTTCTGCAGCAATCTGGATAAAGGTAATGCTACCTTACTGAAGACCTTAATGAATCTCCTATAAAAACCTGCGTGGCCAAGGAACGAACGGACTTCCCTCATAGAGCAGGGGTAATGTAAACTAGAAATAACATCCACCTTTGCTAGATCTACAGAAATGCCAGTATTAGACACAACATGTCCTAGTACAATTCCTTGTTTGACCATAAAGTGACATTTTTCAAAATTTAATACAAGATTTGTACTAACACATCTGTCTAACACTCTAGATAAACTATCCAAGAATAGGATAAATGAATCACCATATATGCTAAAATCATCCATAAAAACTTCCATACAGTTCTCAATCAGATTAGAGAAAAGACTCATCATGTATCTTTAGAAAGTAGCAGGTGGATTGCATAAGCCAAAGAGCATTCTCTTATAAGCATAAGTCCCAAAAGGACATGTAAAAGTAGTATTTTCCTAATCTTCAGAAGCTATATGAATTTGAAAGTAGCTTGTATAACCATCTAAGAAGCAGTAATGGGATTTACCTGACAGGCGATCAAGCATCTGATCAATGAAGGGCAAGGGGTAATGATCCTTGCGAGTGGCTTAGTTGAGACGCCTATAGTCAATGCAAACTCTCCATGAATTCTGCACTCTAGTTGTCAAGAGCTCTCCGTGCTCATTTCTTATTGTTGTGACTTCAGACTTCTTGGGCACCACTTGTACTGGACTGACCCATTCACTGTCTAAGATGTGGTAAATGATATCTGCTTCAAGTAGTCTGGTTACTTCTTTCTTGACAACTTCTAAGATGGTGGGATTCAATCTTCTTTGAGGCTGACGGACAGGCCTTGCTCCCTCTTCTAGGAATATTCTGTGTTCACAAACTTGGGGACTAATGCCTACTATATCCGCCAAGCTCCATCCAATTGCTTTCTTATATTTTCTGAGCACACTGAGTAGCTGTTCTTCCTGTTGAGAAGTGCGTTCCTTTGCAATGATGACTGGGAACATCTGCTTGTCCTCAAGGTAAGCGTAGTTGAGGTGTGGAGGAAGGGGCTTCAAATCTAATTTCTTCTCATAGCTAGGCTCTGGATCATCCGGGACTGGTGATAATGGTAAAGTCTTCTCATTGTTTTCAGAAAGTGTCCCCACACTTGGACCATGCTCCATGTACTTCTCTTCTAATTCTTCCTGGTAAACTTCAGCTACAGTTTCAACAATAATGTCGCATTGGAAGATAGAATGATCTTCTGGAGGATGCTTCATAGCTTCATTTAAACTGAAACTCACTGTTCTGCCATCTATCTCAAAGGAGTAAGTTCCTGAGAATGCATCCAGCTTGAACTTTGAAGTTTTCAGGAATGGTCTTCCAAATAGGATTGATGATGGTCTTCCTGAGTCATTAGGGGGTATTTCCAGGATGTAGAAATCAATGGGAAATATGAGCCCCTTAATGCTCACTAGTATATCTTCATCAATTCCAACTACTGTAATGATGCTTTTATCTGCTAACACAAAACGAGCTGCCGACCTTTTTGAGGGAGGGAGCCTCAAAGTATCATATATGGACAAAGGCATTATAGTAACACATGCTCCTAAATCGCACATACAGTCAGAAAATATCACACCTCCAATGGTACAGTTAACCATACATGGACCTGGATCACTACATTTTTCAGGTATATTTTCCATTAAAGCAGATATAGAACTACCTAAAGGAATAGTTTCTAATTGATTAATTTTATCTTTATGCATGGACAAATCCTTTAGAAACTTTGCGTATTTAGGTACCTGTTGAATAACATCAAAAAGGGGGACAGTTACCTCGACCTTTTTGAATACTTCTACCATTTTGGGGTCAAGTTCCATCTGTTTTTTGGGCTTCCTTGCAACTTGTGGAAATGGGACAGGGAGGGCGTGATTTGCAGCCTCTGCATCCCTTGGTTCTTCATTCTGTGGCTGAGCTTCCTCTTCTTCAACTATGTCTTGTACGTCCTCTTCTTCTTCAGCATCTTCCACTTCCACCACATCCTCTGCTGGCACGTTTCTGGTGGGTTTGGCTCTTCATGGTTCCTTTCCTGTAATGTGGTTCCAAACCTTAGAGTGATGAAATTGATGCCACCCTTGGGATTAGGCAGTGGTTGAGAAGGAATTCCATTAGAGCTTGAAGGTTGATGTGTGGAATTAAGTGAGGAATCCATCCGGGAGACAAGAGATTGTAAAGTGGCAGTCAAGCCATTCAAACTAGAGTTAAACTGCGCCTACATGTCTTGTTGTCCTTGCGCAAGAGAACGGAGCATCTCGTTATTTGATGAGGAATTAGAATAAGCAGTCTAAGAAACTTGTTGTTGGGTTTGCTGGGGTCCTTGTGATTGTCTTAGGTGAGGTGCTCTGTAAGGCTGGTTCTGATTCTGTTGTCTGTTGTTATTATTGTTATTCCACCTCTGGTTTCCATTGTTGTCTCTGCCTCCTCTGTTAAAGTTATCCCTCTAGCCATGGTTAGAATTATCTCTCTAGCCTTGGTTGGAGTTGTCTTGCCATCCATAGTTATTGTTGCCACTTTGGTTGTAGTTGCCACCTTGTTGATTGTATCCTTGATTCGGGCGGTCATAGAAGTTGTGAGTGGCTGCCACAGTGTTGTCTTCCTGGAGCTATAGACATTCATCAGTATAATGACTATAATCAGCACAGATCCCGCATACTCTTTGCGGAACTAACTGTTGGCTTTGTTGTGGTGAAGGCTGAGGTTGTTGTGCTTGTTGTTGATTCAACTGCATCTGTTTCAGTAGGTTGGTCATTTCACATATGCTCTGGGTGAGAGCAGTAGTCTCTTTGCTAGAGGAAATCTCTGCAACAACTTTGGGGTTGCGCCTCTGTCTGTGATTCCTAGTGGACTCAACTAAGTCGCTAATCAGTTCCCATGCTTCATCTGTGGTTTTGTACTTTTTCAAAGAACCATTACTGGCACCTTCCAGTGTAGTCTTATCTTGGGGTTCATGCCTTGAGTGAAGTAGCTGATCAATACTAGTTTACCAATCATGTGATGGGGACATGCATCCAGGAGATTGTTGAAGCGCTCTCCCAATATTCATAGAGAGTCTCTGATTCACCTTGAATAATGCAGGAGATCTCTTTTCTCAGTCTATCTGTGACTTCAGCTGGGAAGTATTTTTCCAAAAAATTCTCTCCTGAGTGTATCCCAGTTGGTAATAGTTGCTTTAGGTTGGGAGTAGTACCACTCCCTTGCCTTTTCTTCAAGAGAAAATGGGAAAGCGGTTAACAGAATAGAAGTTTCATCTCCACCATGACGCGTAAGGTGCTTGATAGGCTCTTGAGCAGGTAAGCCATGAAACTTGGGCATCAAGTTGATCAGTGCGGTTTTTAGTTCAAAATCTACAGCTGCAGTCGGGTGATGCACTTGATATGACTACAGTGTAAAATCCGGGGCTCCTGCCTCCTGGAGAGTAATCCTCCTACGTGCTGCCATGTTTCCTGCACGTAAATCAATTGGATCAGTAGTAAATGAGCTTGTCTCGCTCTCAGATGGCGGTTCAGATTCGCCCTCAGATGAGACTGGTGAATTGATAATAATCACTTCACCACCCTCGGAGGCTAACCGACGTCGAGTTCGTCTAATATGTGAAAGAGTTCTTTCAATTTCAGGATCAAATGGGACTAAACTCGGATCAGGCAATGAACGCGTCATTCAATGAGAAAGACATATAGCTCATGGTAACAGAAATAAAAAAAAATGCAAATAAAAATAAAATATATACACTAATTAATAATTTAGCACACTATTGCAACTCCCCAGCAACAGCGCCAAAAATTGATGCCTGGCAGAAGTTAACCAATTTAGAAATTTCAATTAAGAGACAGCGTTGCACGTATAACTCTTAACCAGCTAAGATCTGCCTCACCAATTTAAAAAGGATTGTCACAAATTTTAGAAATAAAATACTGGAAGTATGAGTCCCAGGTCGTCTCCCAACGAGTTGCAGAAAAGAGTGCTATTTTATTAACTAGGGGTTTTCAGAAAAATTGAGTTTTGATAATGAGTAATTAAAATGCTTAAAAATTAAAATAAAAATAAACTAAGAATAGTTATTGATACTCTGAATAAAAGGCCTTGACTGGGGGAATAATTAAGTGGAACTTCTATCCTTGTTGGAATTTTCTCAAGTGTGGTGTAAAAAGGTTGTTGTTCTCACTCGATTAACCCTTACTAAATAAGGGAAAGTATCGTGATTGAACTAACTCTTACCCTCAGACCCTAGCCCTCTCCCTTGGGGAGGTCTAGTGTTAGTAGGTATGGAATTAGCTAACAACGTCCAGTTTAACCAAGCACTTGAGCATTCCAACTCTAGTATCGCCTGTTAATCAACCCCCATGTCAAGTAGAAATTCTACTCCATTGACATGAAATTAATAATCATAAAAATATGAGAAAACATAATTAAATAAAAATAAATAGAGAATTAAAATTAATTAAAATAGAAATAACTTTATATATTAATAATTCCAAAACGCAACATAATTATCTGAATAGAGTCAATGAGTAATTAATTAAAAATAAGGGAATAAGGAAACAAACTAAAGTAATGGCTTCAACAGAGGTAATGACTCTCAACATCCAAAAATCCAAGCAAAAGCATAAACTATCAATGTAGCACTAATATAAATTCAAATTTAAAACTAAGAGTAATCCTAATGTGATGAATCTGAATGTCTGTGGATGTCTGTTGAGTTTCTGCATGTTCCCTAGGTTTAGTTTGTGTTTCTGGGCTAAAAACTGGGTCAAAAAAGGCCCGAAATCGCCCCAGCGTATTCTGTTATTTTTGTAGATCACGTAGGTCACGCGTACGCGTCGTTCACGTGTTCGCGTCATTCAGCGATTTTCCTTGTCACGCGTTTGCGTGGTTCACGCATTCACGTCACATGTGCAGACTCCAATCCACGCGTTTGCGTCAGGCACGTGTCTGCGTCGCTGCGAATTCTCCATTTCGCGCGTTCGCGTTGGCCATGCGCTCGCGTCATTACTCGCTGGTCATCTCCTTAGTTTCTTGTGTTCCTACCATTTTCGCAAGCCTCCTCTCCAATTTCCAAGTCATTCATTCCCTATGAAGCCTGTAACACTTAACACATGGATCACGACATCGAATGGGATAAAGGAGAATTAAAATACATAATTAAAGGTCTCTAGGAAGCAAGTTTTTAACCATGGAGTGATTTTGGGAAGGAATTGTAAATACATGCTTATCATATGAATAAGTGGGTAAAGATTTGATAAAACCACACAATTAAACACAATATAAATCATAAAATAATGGTTTATCAGGAAGCGTGAAAAAAGGCTCAGGCAAAGAAGGAAGAACGAAGGAAAAAGGGTGAAGTTACAGTGAGCAAAAGAGAAGAAGAAACGGAAGCCAAATATTTGAGAAAACTAAATTCAAAATGAAGAAAGGGGGAAAAATAGCAAAGAGAAGAATTAATGGGTTATTAAACCCTCGCACGTTCCCAAGGCAAAGAGACGCGCGTTTCAAAAGAACAAAGGAACGCCTGTTTCAAAAAATTAAAAGGAAGAAAACGTGCCGCATTCAGAGGGATCTCTACAAAAAGAAAATTGACAATGCTCGAGCTCGGCTTCTTCAGAGAAGGATTGAAGTCCTGAAACTAGGGACTCTACCTCAAAAGGAAGACCACGCTCAAGCAGGGGCACTGTTCATACCCTGAGTTGAACTGTCCGACCCGAGATGTTTAAACGACAAGTCGACCAACCTCTTCAGGTCAGTATTACCCGAGCTCTTCTCAAGGAGCTCGGCCAAAACGTTACAAGGAGCCCAAGCAGGGCCAAATAAAGGAACATAGCCCAATCTAAAGGCAACTAAAGCCTAGAAAGATAAAGGCGGTTCCCCTTGAAGATAAGATGACTTCACTCAGAAGATAAGATAAGATAACTAACTTATCTTATCCGGAAAGGTCAGCCAACACTACTATAAATACACTGGAGCACCCAGGTATAACTCATACTCTGATTCTACTAAAAACCTGCTTAATACCCTTGCTAACTTAAGCATCGGAGTCCCTTGCAGGTACCACCACCCTCCGGTGACAAAGGATCAGAAGCATCGCCAGTTTAACAAGTTGAACACGATAGCTCCAGCCACCGCCCACAAGTCGGACACGTGATCGCCGACCAGCACAGAAGATCTCGTCCGAGATCGACCTACAGTTTCAGATAACCCTCGGAAGAGCGTCCATGACCTTAATCGTGCAAAGCGTGCGTACGCGCACTAGCTGCCTACGCGTCGATGGTGCCATATGCCATTTTCCCGAGAGTTGTGCCAATTCAGAGCTAACATTACGCCTATAGCCTGACTCGACTCATGCGTACGCGCACCTCGCACGCACGCGTACCTCGGACGATATGCACATCGACGCGTAAGTGCACCATGCGCGTCCGCATCAATTATGCAAATACAATTTCTAGTACTTTTTCCCGAGAGTTGAGCCAAAGTTGCGCCCACATTCTGCTGGGGGCACAGCCCAGACGCATGCGCAAGCGCACCTGGCACTCACTCGTACCCTTTCAATCACCCACTTTGCACGTACGCGCACTAGACGCATCCATGTCCCTGCTGTATTCTGCCCATGCACACGCACACGTGTATGGCGCGCGCACGCCGGTCTCGCTCTCCAATTACATTATAGCGCTCCTCTCTTTCAAATTTTCTTCCCTCTTTTTACCTTCATCCTTCTTCTCCACTCCTACCCCCCTCCTACCACTTCTACCACCTCTCCTCTGACCTCCACCGGCGGTCCCACACCTCTCTTTTCCCTCTCCTCTCCCATACTCCTCACTACCTCCTCTCTCACTTACATACCACATTTCTCTTCTTCTTCTTAAGGTAATTCTCACTTTTCTTTTTTCTTACATAGCTTTCTCTTTTCTTTCCTCCTTGCATTAGTTGCCTTCCCTTACTCTTCCTCTTAGTTAGCTCTCATTCATGTTTTGTTTGTTTGTTGGATTTTCTTCACTACAAGAAAATACGTCTATTGCCACGCTTTTAAAGCGTGGCGAAAAGTTGAAAAAAGCGTGGCAATAGCTTTTCGCCACGCTTTTTAAGCTACCGCCATGCTTTTGAAAGGGTGGCGTATGAAAGGGTGGCGGTTGATCTATCGCCACACTTTTGGTGACCTATCGCCACGCTTTTTCTTTTGCCACGCTTTTTACAACTAGCCACCCGTTAAAGCGTGGCCGTATGTGGGAGATAGGGCCACGCTTTAAAAGCGTGGCCATATGGGAGATACAGCCACGCTTTTGAAGCGTGGCGATAGGTAGAGATATGGCCACGCTTTTGAAGCGTGGCAATAGCAAGAGATACGGCCACGCTTTTAAAGCGTGGCCATAGCAAGATATACAGCCACGCTTTAAAAGCGTGGCAAAAACCTTGTTAAATTAAAAAAAAAAATTATTTTCCTTACTTGATCTTCATTGCTACACTATAAAATTTCAATCCTTTTTTATTACCAAACCTACAAATATATTATGCAATTTTTATTACAAGACAAATCAAACAATAGTTAGTGACATATATAATTTACTATAATTGTTTTATACATTAAAAAACTAATACTCAAATACAAAATAAATCTTGAGTTCAAAATCCAAAACTAAAAACCGAAGAAAAATACAGAAACAATACAAGTTAAAACTGCTCATAATATATCAAATTACACTAATAACGATGATCATCAACTTAAATACTTAGTAAAAGATCATAATCAACCTAAAACTGCTCCACTTTGTGCATTAAGCATTCAAGTTATCCATTCCAATACTAGCCTGTAGCAAAATATCAAGAACAAATTGAACCAACAAAAACGATATATATAAAAATATTATAAGAAATAATCTAATTTATGCATGTATTAACAATTCTAAATTAAACCAGGTTCACATTCTACTATAAAAATTCATCAGCATTATGCTAATAGGAATAAAACAAAATGTATTGAAGCAAGTTCAGCTACTTGAGGTCCAAAATTTCACAACTTCCTTTAGCTAAAAACAAAGCAGAAAATATATTGAAGACTTTGAAAATAGAATTGCTGCATTTATAATCTAAAGACTCAAACCCATAAAAGAATTGCTGCATTTATAATCTAAAGAGAGGAAATTACAATATTGGACCTATTTGATATTGGACCTATTTGAATTCTTTTGGAATGTATCTTCTAGCTTTCTTTGCCTTCACAAGATGGAGTTAATACAAGGCACTGATAAACAAAGAAACAGAACAGTTAATGAAAGAAACAATTCCCATTTCCCACAAATTAAAGTTGAACATACATAAACAACACTTAGAGAAAGATTGATGCGCATAAACTTGTTATGCTACGATTTAGGAAATTGCACGATCGGCAAAATTCCTTCCGGCAAGTGCACCGGTTATCGTCAAGTAAAAACTCACAATAGAGTGAGGTCGAATCCCACAAGGATTGGTTGAGTGAGCAATTCGGATTAGAAGTATGTTCTAGTTGAGCGGAATCAAGATTTAGATGAGAATTACGGAATGTAAAATTGCATGAATTAAAGAGCGAGAAGCTAAATTGCTGAAATTAAAAGGGATGGGGGTGATTGCATGAATTTAATTGCAGAATGTAAAGAGAAAGTGGTAAATCAGAAATGGGTTGGGTATTAGGAGATATTGAGATCTCCGAATCAAAACAACTTTTATCCCTTCCTCAACCAATGCATTCATTGAATTTTGCTTGGCAATCTTATATGATTGGATCCCAATCCCTTGGCTCACCAATTCTCTCTAAAAACAAACAAATTCCCAATCCCTTGGTTTAAATGTTCATAAGAAGAGATGATGCTCGATCACTGATTATACCACACAGTTTCATGAACCACAATTTGGTAGGATTACATGTCACAATATCCATCCAAACCCCAATCCAATTCACTGTGAGAAAGCTTCTCTAGCATGAATCCTCCATTCCTTTCCCAAGGTTCCGAAGGATTCCAATTACGGGTAGTTTCTTTCCCAAGACAACTACCCAATGGAATTAGATCGAGAAGCTTTCTAACAAAATTCAAGAGAAAAGATTGAAGAAGAAGATAAAACTATTATTGATTCATTGAATTACAATAGAGCTCCCTAACCCAATGAAAGGGGTTTAGTGAGTCATAGCTCTGAATTCAATTACAAAACTAAAAGAAAATGATCCAAAGTTTCTCTCCGTAAAAAAATCTCTCTCAGGGGCTGGATTCCCCTTCAATCCCCCCCGTTCTCAAATGCAGAAACTAAGGCCTTTAAATAGGCTCCCTAAATTACAAAATGAAAATGAAATTCAAAGCAAATTACAATCAAATGAAAATAAACTATTCTAGATGATTCTTGTGGCCTTGATTTGGTGTTGTTGATGGGCCTTGCTTGCTTGAAGGGTAGAGTGACATAATTGATCCAAAAAGGATAATGATCCATTAAACTACACTCAAACGTTGCACCCCCCTTTCTTGAGTCGTCACTTTGTTCTCTTGTCAACCTTGCCAATTTGATGCCAAATATAGACTATTATACCTTGTTGGAAAGATATGGATGTCAGCTTTCTAACGCAACTAGAAGCACCTCAATTGAATCTCTATAGCTCAAGTTATGCTTGATTGAAGGTGACAAGGTTGCTGGTTGGTTTGACAGCGTTTAAGCCAACGTTTAAGTCACTTAAACGTGCTCGAAAATGCCAATTTTGGGAGCTCAGTTGCATTGTCCACCCCATACTTCTATACATCTTTGGAAAGCTCTGGATGTCTACTTTCCAATGCAACTGGAAGCGCATCATTTGGAGTTCTACAACTCGAGTTATACTCCATGGAAGGTGAAGAAGTCAGCTGGCCTGATTGCATGTTGGTACTATGCTCTTCTATGCACATTACGGGGCTGTTTTCTCCCTCAATTTTTAGTATCCACCATGCATTCCATATATTCTTGGAAAGCTCTAGATGTCTTCTTTCCAATGCATTTTGAATCACCTCATTTGGAGTTTTGTAGCTCAAGTTATTTATGTTTGAAGAAGGCATGGTCAAGCTGTTCCATATAACACGTTTAAGCTCCAGTTTAAGCTTAAACTGGAGCTTAAACGCTGGCACTCCCTGGAGGCACAAGCTTGAGCACGTTTAAGCTTTAGTTTAAGGTTAAACTGAAGCTTAAACGTGGAAATGAGAAAGCAACCCTGGAGGAGAAAAAATAGTCGAACACGTTTAAGCTCCAGTTTAAGGTTAAACTGGAGCTTAAACGTGGAAATGCTCCCTGGTGCATTTCTAATTCTGGCGTTTAACTTCCAGTTTAAGGTTAAACTGGAGGTTAAACGCCACTTTCAGCATTTCCTTAGCTCTCATGGTTTTGGCGTTTAAGCTCCAGTTTAAGCTTAAACTGGAACTTAAACTCCACATGTGATATTCAAGCTTCCTTTATTGATTTTGTTGCTTCCTTGCCTAGCCTCTTCTTCCCTGAAATCATCCAAACAACTGCATCAAAGTCTTGCAAAATTTCATGAGAAATCTTTCATTCATAGCATTCAAGGAATATAACTAAAAACTCATGGAATTTGCATCAAAATTTTCATGTTTGAATGATTTAAGACAAGCATGACTATTTGGCCCAAATGATTACTTAAGGCTCAAGAAAATGCATAAAACAACTAAAAATAACAGAAAAATGCTAGTGAAACTAGCCTAAGATGCCTTGGCATCACAACACCAAACTTAATACTTGCTTGTCCCTAAGCAAGTCCTGAGTTACTTGAGAAGAAAGTATGAAACAGAAAGCAATTACATTGGCTATATTAGTAAGCACTTGAAGTTCATCAGAAGGGTTTTATGCAGAAAGTTGCAGCATCACTTTTTTATTCTTATCAAGTAAGATTATCACTTTTTCATCAAACACTGCTATGGCCCCTTGTTATTCTTATGTCCTTGGCACTTTTCTCTTCTTTGTTTTTCTTTTTCTTAGAGCTCCTTTGCTCCTTGTTTGCTCAGTGTCATGTGTTGCACAAGCCTTTGGCATTTTCTTTTTCTTATCAGTGCACTACACATATCCACTACAGGCATTTTAGTTCACATTTCTTCTTGAGACATTGGTGCCCAGCACCTCTTTATGTGACTAAATGTTTTGTATTTAGGTTGCTCTTGATAATGGACTTTTGGTTGATAATCCCGGGTTAGTTAACCCAAGTTACCAAGTGTTGAAACACTCCTCAGAACCTATTCATCCAAGCATATCCTTAATACATAAACACCACAGGCATTTGTCTCAGAAGTTCAAACCATTGGTGCCTAGCTTATTTTCTCAATTTTTTTTTTGCTTTTTTTTTTTTTGGTTGCCCTTTTTCAGTGGCTTTTTCTTCTTCTTTTTCTTTCTTTTTCATGGCCAAAGACATTTATTCATCAAGATCCATAGACAGTTTTCAAATTCTACACAAAAAATGATAATTCTACACTCAATTTCCAGTGATCTGACTAAACAATCAAGCATGCATACCACCACTTAATTCTACTTGATTTGTCACTAATTGAGCCAAGTTACTTTTGTTCAAACTTTTCTTTTATTTTTGGAAACAGAACAAGCATGGCAAGCATACATTTAAGCAAGTGAAGTTTATCCAGACACTTAGACTATCACTTATTTGGAAATTAAACAAACAGACAAACAAAAACTGCAATGACTCAAACTTAAAGCAAGGGTGCATGCAAACTTCCAATATCAGCAATTCAAAGTACAAGCAATTAAGTGACAATACAACCTTTTAGCATCTTCTTTGTTGTTCATCATCCTTCCTAGCCTTGGTGTTCTCTTTGATGATGATGTATATTCCTTCCATGAGATTGATTGTCTTCCTGCAAAGCTATTAGAAGTTGCTTGTTCCCCAAGCACTTTGAGAATTGGTTAGCATGCATGTATGTTTGTAGGCCTCTGAACTTAGATTGGTGTGTGAACACCAAACTTAGTTCCTTGCCATATGCAGCAATTTGGATCATATGCAGAAAACCTCATGTGCTTTTATTAAGAAAATAACTATGAACTAGAAAAAGAAACTATGAACTAGAAATTAAACTATTGTTTAAGTAGTTTCCCTGATTGGTTGGAGCTAGTAACTAGTCATGCTGAGGTAGAAATGTGCTTTTAATGAAGTTTTTGGTGGAACACCAAACTTAGAATCTCACATTCACCCTTGAATTGTTTTGGTGTGCAACACCAAACTTAGCTCCTTGCAATACAGATAAATCTACTTAACTCTTTTATTGAAATAACTAGAAAAGAAAAACTACCTTTGGTTGGGTTGCCTCCCAATAAACGCTCGTTTACTGTCATTAGCTTGACATGCTGTTCCTGACTTTCTTCCTCTTCCTCCAGTTTGTTAAGAGGAATGACTTCAAGTGGATAAAGGAGCTAGTTAGTGCCCCTTGTTGTGAATGCCTCTTTCCAGCAAGCTTTCCCTTGTGATTGGCTTGAGTGAACTTGCTTGTTGGCTCAGGAGTTGGATTGTTCTTCGACCTTCTCTTCTTCATGGATATGGTCCTTTGTTTCTCGGTCACAATCCTCATTTTGGTGCTTGTTTCTACTGCCTTCACATCCTTGATCTCAGAACTTGGTTGTTGTTGGACAGTTGGAGTATCCTGTTCATCAAAAGCTTCCTGAATTTGTGGTTCAATGAACCCTTCCTCTTTGCAACTCTCTGTTTCATTGGAGTGTGATCTCCCTTGATTGACTTTCTCCCTTTCTTGTTCTTCTGATTCCTCCCTTGGGTTTGCCATGGTATCACTAGAAGAATTGTGGGTAGGGATTTGCTTTGATAGATATCCAATTTGTGCTTCTAGCTTTTGAATGGCAGCACCTTGATTTTGTAAGTTGGATATCACTTCTTCCTTAAAGCTTTTCAAATCGGCCACATCTCTGCCCATAGTTGCAAGCATTCCTTCTATCCTGGTTAACTGATCATGAAGTGATTGGTTCGGATTGGGTTGATGAGGTTGATTATCTTGGCTGTGATATGGTGGCTGGGAGTATGTGTTTTGTGTGGGCTGATAGAGTCTTTGGTTGGAGTGTTGGTAGTGGTATGACTCTTGTGTGTAGTGGAATGAGTCTTATGGATAGTGAAATGAATTGTATGAATTTGAGAAGGAATTTTGTGCTGAGAAATGCTCAAGTGATGAAGAATTTGGATATGTAAAACTAGGAGGTGAGGTTGGATAATTCAGAGGTGATGGCTCTTGATGAATGGGGTGTGAATAAGTGAAATCTCTTTGGTTTTGATCTTCCCAGCCAAAACTTGAGTAGTGATCAAATTTACCAAAACATGGACCATTTTGTGGCTCTGGGAAGTACCCCGTTTCCTGTTCCTGATACTCCCACCCACCATGAGCATAATAACATGAATCATTCTGTGGTGGTGGAGAGTTTCTCATGAATTTTGATTGACCAAAAGATGATGGATACTCCTTTCTTTTTTGCAATGTGCTCAGTCTCAAACAATACTCATCCAAAGATAGTGGAAATTCCATAGTGAGGCAATATCACAAACAGCTAGTGGTTAGTATGCTAACAAGTGAATAAGCAAAGAAAACAAATTAAAATTTGCAGAAATTAGCAGTAATAAACTGAAACAAAAACTATTAACAAAAGAAAAGAAAAATTGCTCAATCTAGTTAACTTCCAATTGGAGAATTGTCAATCGAAAACCAATCTCCGGCAACGGCGCCATAAACTTGATGCGCATAAACTTGTTATGCTACGATTTAGGAAATTACACGATCGGCAAAATTCCTTCCGGCAAGTGCACCGGTTATCGTCAAGTAAAAACTCACAATAGAGTGAGGTCGAATCCCACAAGGATTGGTTGAGTGAGCAATTCGGATTAGAAGTATGTTCTAGTTGAGCGGAATCAAGATTTAGATGAGAATTGCGGAATGTAAAATTGCATGAATTAAAGAGCGAGAAGCTAAATTGCTGAAATTAAAAGGGATGGGGGTGATTGCATGAATTTAATTGCAGAATGTAAAGAGAAAGTGGTAAATCAGAAATGGGGAGTTCATTGGGTATTAGGAGATATTGAGATCTCCGAATCAAAACAACTTTTATCCCTTCCTCAACCAATGCATTCATTGAATTTTGCTTGGCAATCTTATATGATTGGATCCCAATCCCTTGGTTTAAATGTTCATAAGAAGAGATGATGCTCGATCACTGATTATACCACACAGTTTCATGAACCACAATTTGGTAGGATTACATGTCACAATATCCATCCAAACCCCAATCCAATTCACTGTGAGAAAGCTTCTCTAGCATGAATCCTCCATTCCTTTCCCAAGGTTCCGAAGGATTCCAATTATGGGTAGTTTCTTTCCCAAGACAACTACCCAATGGAATTAGATCGAGAAGCTTTCTAACAAAATTCAAGAGAAAAGATTGAAGAAGAAGATAAAACTATTATTGATTCATTGAATTACAATAGAGCTCCCTAACCCAATGAAAGGGGTTTAGTGAGTCATAGCTCTGAATTCAATTACAAAACTAAAAGAAAATGATCCAAAGTTTCTCTCCATAAAAAAATCTCTCTCAGGGGCTGGATTCCCCTTCAATCCCCCCCGTTCTCAAATGCAGAAACTAAGGCCTTTAAATAGGCTCCCTAAATTACAAAATGAAAATGAAATTCAAAGCAAATTACAATCAAATGAAAATAAACTATTCTAGATGATTCTTGTGGCCTTGATTTGGTGTTGTTGATGGGCCTTGCTTGCTTGAAGGGTAGAGTGACATAATTGATCCAAAAAGGATAATGATCCATTAAACTACACTCAAACGTTGCACCCCCCTTTCTTGAGTCGTCACTTTGTTCTCTTGTCAACCTTGCCAATTTGATGCCAAATATAGAATATTATACCTTGTTGGAAAGCTATGGATGTCAGCTTTCTAACGCAACTGGAAGCACCTCAATTGGATCTCTTTAGCTCAAGTTATGCTTGATTGAAGGTGACAAGGTTGCTGGTTGGTTTGACAGCGTTTAAGCCAACGTTTAAGTCACTTAAACGTGCTCGAAAATGCCAATTTTGGGAGCTCCGTTGCATTGTCCACCCCATACTTCTATACATCGTTGGAAAGCTCTGGATGTCTAATTTCCAATGCAACTGGAAGCGCATCATTTGGAGTTCTACAACTCGAGTTATACTCCATGGAAGGTGAAGAAGTCAGCTGGCCTGATTGCATGTTGGTACTATGCTCTTCTATGCACATTACGGGGCTGTTTTCTCCCTCAATTTTTAGTATCCACCATGCATGCCATATATGCTTGGAAAGCTCGAGATGTCTTCTTTCCAATGCATTTTGAATCACCTCATTTAGAGTTTTGTAGCTCAAGTTATTTATGTTTGAAGAAGGCATGGTCAAGCTGTTCCATATAACACGTTTAAGCTCCAGTTTAAGCTTAAACTGGAGCTTAAACGCTGGCACTCCCTGGAGGCACAAGCTCGAGCACGTTTAAGCTTTAGTTTAAGGTTAAACTGAAGCTTAAACGTGGAAATGAGAAAGCAACCCTGGAGGAGAAAAAATAGTCGAACACGTTTAAGCTCCAGTTTAAGGTTAAACTGGAGCTTAAACGTGGAAATGCTCCCTGGTGCATTTCTAATTCTGGCGTTTAACTTCCAGTTTAAGGTTAAACTGGAGGTTAAACGCCACTTTCAGCATTTCCTTAGCTCTCATGGTTTTGGCGTTTAAGCTCCAGTTTAACCTTAAACTGGAACTTAAACTCCACATGTGATATTCAAGCTTCCTTTATTGATTTTGTTGCTTCCTTGCCTAGCCTCTTCTTCCCTGAAATCATCCAAACAACTGCATCAAAGTCTTGCAAAATTTCATGAGAAATCTTTCATTCATAGCATTCAAGGAATATAACTAAAAACTCATGGAATTTGCTTCAAAATCTTCATGTTTGAATGATTTAAGACAAGCATGACTATTTGGCCCAAATGATTACTTAAGGCTCAAGAAAATGCATAAAACAACTAAAAATAACAGAAAAATGCTAGTGAAACTAGCCTAAGATGCCTTGGCATCAAAGATTCATTGTTACAATTTTGTAGACTTAATGAATTACCTTCCTCTAAATACCCATGGATGAGATATGACAAGTGTTTGTCCATGTCAACTAGGAACTGTGACAACAAGAGAAAAAGGCTTCAAAAGATTACACCAACACCATACTTTCAATTTCATGGTAATAAACTTAAAGGCCTACAAGCTACAATGCCACTGAAATTATTTGTAGTAGTAGTGTTGAATACCATGTTAAAAACCAAACGCTACCAATCTAAACTTCTCAACCTACCCATTTCCCACCAAAATTATTCTGAAATAATAATCAAAATAATTCACCATACACTCTAATTTCCAACAGAAAATGTTTAAAGATAATGCTTAATGGTGGGTGCTTCAGCGTGAACTTACGAGCTACATTTCTTCAATCTGTAATCAAAATAATTCTTCATTATGTCATTCACATTAGGGGTGCGAGGAAGTTTACAAGCTGCAAAAAAAGAAAACCGATAAGAATAAAATACTGGTCCAATAATTTCAAAATGACAAAAAGGTTTCTACTGTTTGAAGAAAAATTGTATTGAGTAACAATTATATCAACTTGCTTGTAAAGGAATTAAATTCATGTTGGTTATATAAAACCGATAAGAATAAAACTAATGTATATAAAATAATAGCACTACCTTGCCCAGATGGGTGATAAATTCACATGGGAGCAAATTAAATTCATGTTGGTTATATAAAATTCCTAATTATTGTTATAAAAGAAGAGTTCAATTAAGAAGCTATTTTTATAGCCAATTTCAGCTAATATGCTTACTTTTTCAATGTACAATAAAAAGGGGATACCGAACCGTGTATAATAAACAGTAAAAGCTACCTAATCTTAGTCAATAATGTTGCTTTGTGATGAAAGGAAAGGTTTTTTCTTTTCTTTTTCTCCTCTCTTGCTGCTGATTGACAGAGAAAATCATAGGCTTTTTTCCCACTCTGATCCTACTGCCAAATAGAATGAAGGCCTTAAATCCTAAAAATTATAACATTAAATTAATTTTATAACAATAATTAGGCTTGATAAAAATACCCATGTTGATCTTCAAATTAAATTAATTAACATACCTTCCTAAAACTACATGGGAGCAAAATGAATAACCATACCTTCTGTCTCAGTGAAAGGTCAGGTAATTCGAGTACTTTTGAACACTGCTTTCTAATTTGATTTCTCTTTTCAATATCAGCATTCCTCTTCCTAATAAAAAACCATCGGACAAGGGGAATGGCAAAGAAGGAACCAGCATAAATCTGAAAATATTATCAATTCATCATTCAATCTATTGTGACAGCAAACCTAAACCAGTGCTAATAGACATTAAAATAACACCCTCATCCTCAAGAAAATATCAATTGGGAGTGAAAGAAGGACATAAAGAAGCTGTCAAACGCTCAAACATCTTTTATCAATAATTTCACATTTTCAATGCTTTCAACTTATCTCGTATTTAAAAGCCATAGCAAGGCAAGAGAAGCATTCATTGATGTTTAACACATGATATTTTCCAACGACACCAATTTGCAGAGTCCAGAACTAAGTCTATTTTTTTTTCTTTTTGGGTCATGTTACCCTCAAATTTTAAGTCTCAGATAATATTTCTCTAAGCAACAACATCAAATCATGGAATTAAATACTAAATTTACAGCAAGACATTACCATCAAATTCTCAAAAATAGCATCATCAAGAATTCTTCTATAAATTCAAAAAGAAAAAAAAATCATACCTGAAGAAGCGGAAAGATGTCTGCCACAAATTTAATGAAGCAAGGACGAAGGAGCAAAGCAGGGGCGAAGCCTACACGAACGAGCAAAGTTCAGAAGCATTACCAGAACCAGCACCGAGAAGAAGAAGAGTGGCTGAGCAGGGGATTGTGACCTTCCTCACCAAAAGAGCATCAGCGCCGAGGAGAAGAAGATGAGCAGCGCCGAGAAGAAAGGAGCAGGGGAAGAGATATAGATCCAAGAAGTGGGTTTTGCAGTGCAAAAGTAAGCCACTTCCACTTCCACAGAACCACTCCTTGGATGTCACCACCTTCATCTCATCACACGCCCACCATGCCAGGATCGCCTTCTTTGACGCCACCACCGGCAACCACATCACCTTCCACCAACTCTGGCGAGCCGTCGACGCCGTCGCCCCCTCCCTCTATGACCTCGGCATCCGCAAGGGCACCGTCGTCCTCCTCCTCTCCCCAAACAACATCTACTTCCCCGTCGTCTGCCTCGTCGTCATGTCCCTCGGCGCCATCATCACTACCACCAACCCTCTCAACACCGCCGCCGAAATCCGCAAGCAAATCAACGAATCGAAGCCTCGCATCGCCACCATCCCTCCCCTGGCCTCGAAAATCACAGCCACCTCCCCCTCGCTCCCGATCATCCTCATGGAGGCCGACACCAGCAGCAGCTTCCTTTCAGCCGTCACCACCCTCAGCCGTCAGTGCAGGGGTTGTGAGTGACGGAGGCATTGATGGGGGTGAGAGAGTCTCAAAGCGTGTTTAGGTGTTATTAGGCTGAAGGGGTTGTTAGGTTTGAGAGTCTCTCGTAGGTTAGGGTTATTAGTTTTTTTTTTCCAAAAAAAAAAAAAACCTTTAGGCCACGCTTTTAAAGTGTGCCAAAAGAGTACTAGGATATGGCCACGTTTTAAAAGCGTGGCCATAATGAAACCCTGTCGCCACGCTTTTGAAACGTCTCTCTTTTTCTCTATGGCCACGCTTTTGAAGCGTGGCAGAAAAAAATGTGGCTGTTTCTCTAATAAATGGCCACCTTTTCAAAAGCGTGGCCGTTGATCCTTTTCGCCACGTTTTTGAAGCGTGGCCAGAAAAAATATGGCCAAATCTCTATTCAATCGCCACCCTCACAAAAGCGTGGCCATTGACCACTTTTGGCCACGCTTTTAAAGCGTGGCAAAAAAAAGCGTGGCCATAGGCCATTTTTCTTGTGGTGCTTTCATTTCCTTATGGGTGTTAAAAGTGGGGATTCCTCTTGCATTGATGAGTCGGATTGTCTTAATTGCTTTTCCTTGCAATGTGTGGTATGTTATGATTATTGATGATGCTTTGTGCGATGTTACATTGTCACCTTTGCTCTATTTTTTATCACAAAAAGGGATGTATACCAAGTGTTTGATGAAAGGCATACATGACTTTTTGAAGTTAAAATTGACTTAGTGCCTTCCATTTAGTGTTCTTTCTCATTCACTTGCTTGTTCATATATGCATTGAGCCTACTACTCTTCTTGATTCATCTCTACATGCTCATCCCTTGACACTTACCTCTTGTTATTGATGTTGAGAGTGTGTGCACCTCATGCTTCTTGCTTGCATGCCTATACCACTCCTACATCACGTGCTAGTGATTGGCCATGGTATTAATTATTGCCTTAGTCACATGTTGCAGCTATCATGTATCTAAGATACTCATTCTCTTATGCTTGTTCATTAGCATGACTATTATTATTCCTTGGTGCTTCTTTGAGTTTAATTCCGCTACCTTTCCCTCTTTTCTAGGATGGTTATCAAGAGAGACAACGGAAAGGCGCCCAAGAAGGCACCCCCACGGTCTACTAGCAAAGCACAACAAGCGCCTAGAGCCAAGCCCCTCCTCAATAAGACAAGGAGCGTTGCTAACATTGATACTTTGGAAAAGGACAACCCAGCAAGGGATCCGAACAAATTCCCCAACCGCTATTGTGAACTTGTCTATCCCTTGATCATAGAAAGGAACTATAATGCGGAGCCCCTTCTAGCCCTGCCGGCTTGTGTCATTCCGCTTGTGATGCCCCGCATCGAGCGGCGGCAATGGGAGTTCCTATTGAGGAAGCCACGTGAAGTAAACTTGTCCTGGGTGGTGGAATTTTACACCAATTACCACTCATCATCTCTTGCATCGGTATTTATGCGCTGAAGACAAGTTCCCATCACAGAGGAGGCCATTCAAAGTGTACTTAAGACCGGACCGTTAGAAGGAATTGATGCATATCAAGAGATTTTGTTGGCACGATGCGAACGTGGGTTTGACTGGGATGCCGTCCTCAAGGTCATTGCCATACTCGAATCATTCTGGATCCAGGGAAGGATGAGACCCCGGCCCAAGGGCACTACCTCACGTTTTCTTACCAAGGAGGCTCAGGCATGGGCCCAAATTCTAGCCCAATATGTGCGCCCAACCACCCATGGCTCATCTATCACTGTCGAGTTAGTCTTGTTGGTTTGGTGTGTCCTCACAGAGAGACCGGTTCATATTCCCCGTCTCATTCGCCAAGCTATGCGCTGCATCCATGCTAAAGGAAACCTACCCTTCCCCGCCTTAGTGACCGACTTAGTTACCGCAGCCGGTGTTCCCCGAGAGACTAAGGATCGGAGGACCATGATCCCGATAGACGGCGATGTTGTTCCAATTGGGAGGTACCTCAACCCTCCGGCGGACACCAAGGATCCGAACATAGCCATCCCTGTAACGACCCAATTTTCAATATGTCTAGATCATACTGGAAACTGAGCGCTACCAATTTGTCTTCCTAATTATTATCTATTATTTATCATATGAGCCTGATTCGTTGTTAAAAGCGTAGTTAATTTGCGAGGTGTATTTTTTTGAAATGTTTGGATTAATAGACGGAATCACTCATAATCAATTCACAAGTAATAACAGATAAAACAGTTATAAACAACCACACATAAATACATCACAAGCAGTTAACAACATTCAGTGATCCAGCCTTTACCAGAGTATAGACTTTTAGTTATAACACCCCTAGATATAGCTAGATAATAACTATATACATATACATACAACATCCCAAGTCCTGACCTGTTCAAGAGGTCTCTAAGCTGGCACCTAAGCTAGCCTAGACTCTATACTTACCTAGTCCCTCTAAACTACTAAAGCGAGGGAAAGTACGTTCTAGGTCTTCAAAACTCAAGTCAGGTGGAACGTCATCAAAAGATAGAACATCATCTGCTACTCTTCTGCACGATCAGACTTTTCCACAAGACGTCTCTCTGGTACCTCATGAAGTAGCCACACAATAGGAAACTCGTACACAGGATTTAGGTTAAAGTGCGCATACGAACGGGGTGCAGACGTTGGCTGGTCTCACAGTATATACATATAATCAGATAACGATATTCACCCTAGACTCAGAAGACTATCTAGAGCAGAATCCTCTTCTTGCGAACGGTCATCAGCGAACTATGGTAAGGTACTCTAACTTCCATCTGAAGGGAGAAGGGAGAGAGAAGGGGTAAGAACTGGGGAGTTCTTAGTAGGTTCGGGGTTATTAGTTACGTTCATTAATTCTATGTTGTTAGCAGACTATTAGCAGAATACAAAGAAGCAGTAATTAGAAAATACAGATAAGTAGAGAAGATAGAGAAAACAGATAGCAGAACACAAACAAAAGAATACAAGAAAATAACACAAAAGCATAGAATGGAATACAAACAAGTAAAGCATACATTCATACCACAATCATAACAAAGGAAATGCGCAACCAAGTATGATGCATGTCTAGCCCTAGCGCAAGTAATGAGCTCATCTGTCGGTTTCTACCTGCTCCCGATGTAACCCGAAGTAGCTAAAACGGGTATGGTTTTCCAGTCAGCATAGGTACAGTTCTCACTAACCGACGTATGCGTCATATCCTCTGTAAGCAAACTCTGCCTTACAGGTGGGGGCATTCTAGCCGTGTATGAAATCATGTCCTCTGTAAGCAATCCTTGCCTCATAGGTGCGGAATTCTAGCCATGTATGAATTAATATCCTCTGCAAGTGATCCCAGGTTATCAGTTGCAGGTATAGCTCTCAATAGCTGTGTAGCACTGGAAAACGCTCTGTGGTCGTACCACTATCTATCTGACTGCCTTCACGCAGTAGATCATCACATAATCATTCTCATTACCATCATTCATTATTATTCTCATTATTCATCATCACTTTCACATTCTTATGCGGTACCTCTTTCTTTCTCTGTTCAATCATACTATACAAACTTTACATCTTTCACTTTTACAAAAGCTTGGCTCAAACCATTTCTCTTTATCATATTACTCTTTTCTCTTTGTATCTCTTTACTTTTCTCTAATTACTCTTTCTTCTGTATCTATATCACTCTTTTTCTCTTTATCTCTTTACTTTACTCTGGTTACTCTGTGCTCTGTGTTTCTTTACTCTGCTCTGGTTTTTCTGCTTAACGTATGTATTTAAAGCTTATGTAAATTTCGGTATGAATAGTTAGCCTGTCCCAGGTATAGGTTCATTAAGTCTATACTGAAATAGTTTAACTTTTTATATAATACCTAACCCTAGTCGCAACTCAAGTACTAACTAAGTTACCCCAGTTCGTTCACTAGTCTCTGTCTGTTTTTCTGTCATTAAAATTTTACAGACTTTTCTTCGACTTTTATCTTTTCTTCAACTTTTTATCTTTCTTTTATCTTTGCCTCACTAATATGTTCTTACCACTCCCTAAGTGTTTTATGAAGGTAATTATGAGATTCTGCACTTAAAGTTGTCTTTCTAAAGCTTTTACAGAAAATTGCCTTTTTCGTATTATTTTATTATTTTTATTAAAATATTATGTTTAATTAAATATTATTATTTAATATTTTATTATTATTTATTATTTTATCATTAAATTTTCGAAAATTACCTTAATTTTACCTTTAACCTTTAAAATTCACTTTTTACCACCCGTAACTTTTAATATTTCTACTTTTACCACCCTAACTTCCAGAAATTACCATATAACCCCTTAAACATCAAAAATTTTACTTCCTTGCCCTTTCTAAGATCTAAAAGGTGTTCTTCAATGTTCTTCACCACACTCAAAGTGTTCTTCGTGTTCTTCGTATATTCTTCAAATTCTTTCTCTGTTTTTAACCGTTTTTCAGTCTTTTCAGCAACCGATTTTTACAAAAATTCAAAATAAATTTTCAGCCACTAAAATCCCATCTTTTTTACATGATTTTAACACAAATTTAACCTCAATTTAAGCTCTAGGATTTTGTTTTCCAGCAGCCACAAGAACACACATTCATAGCTTGAATTTCATCAAATTTCATCAAATTTTCACCAAAATTTCAACAAGAATTACTCATACAAACAATCAATTTCAAGCACAGCCAAACCATATCATAATCACACAACTCAAACACAATCAATCAAGATTAAATTCGTCAATCCCTACCTGGTTTTTCTGCTCCTAATTCGGTTAAACTTTCAGGTGGTCCTTAAGCACTTTTTCCTCCTAAATCACGTCAAGAACAACTTTAAATCCAAAAACTCTCAACTGACCAAATCTCACTCAGTATGTTAGGAAGAGATATCTCACCTTAGACTTTCTATAAATTCACGTTTCCTGGCCCTCAAGTCAAATTAAGCATGATTCCTAAGGAAGAACATCAAGAAAACACATGTTTTGCATGGTTTTCCTTGAAAACCGAATTGAAATGGGAGGGAGACAGCCATCTCACCTTATTTCCAGCCTTGATATATTATATGGTTATGTAGAGGAAGAAGAGAGGATCATTTTGGTGAAATCGGAATTTTGATTTGAGTTTTAGTTCAGAAGAAATCAATCTTTGAAGATTAAGTGTTCATGAAAGTTTCTCTCTTTTCTCTCTTGTTATTTTCGGCCAAAATGATGAAATGAGACAGCCTTGGAGGTCTTGGGGGGTGTAAGGTGATTTGTGATTGTTTGGCTTGGAGGTGGATTAAAATAATATTAAAATATCTCTGGTGTACAACAACTAAAACTAGGTGTATCGGAACATTCGTAAAAATATCTCTAAAAATTATTTTCTAAGCTACTAGCATAAATGACACTAGTAACATATTTATTATGAGAATAAAAGATGAATAATGAGGCCTTAGCATTGCTAAAGTCATTCAGAGAGTGCTGGTGCTAAGCTGCACCAGTAAACCGTAAACCCGGTTAAACCGATTTTCTGTTTTTAACAAAAACAGACCAGGTAACCTTATAATATCATTCAAGCATTTTCTAATACTAATATAATGATAATATTATACTATTATCTCTCTCTTCTCATGAATCGAGTCCGGTTCGTCAAACAGAGACTATTTATGAAAATCAGAATCAAAATTGCCAACCGATACGGTTCAAAAACTAGGTTCTTCGCGATTGCATTATCGAGCTTGCCTCAGAGGAGGTTCTAGCTTAAGGATGACATAATGATAATGAGGATTGAGATGCTTGATGATATAATAGAGGTGTTCCCTTTACTGATCTTCCGGAGAAATCCGTACTTTCAGAAAAGACCTCATGTACTTGAAAATCAGGGTTGTTATAATCCCCATGAACACTCCCACCACTTCGACCGCACCACCAAAATCATCCATGCAACGCATAAAGGACCTCCAGAAGAAGCTCGATCATTATGAGCGGCGCAATCAATGCCGGTACACTTTTGTCAAGAAGCTTCTAAGTTGCCTAGCACCACCTTTGGAAGAACCGAAAATCTCCACATCCACCAGCACCGTTAATGAAGATAGTGATAATAGAGAAGATGATGGACACTCAGAAGCCGATCAACCAC
This sequence comes from Arachis hypogaea, assembly GCF_003086295.3. Classification (NCBI taxonomy): domain Eukaryota; kingdom Viridiplantae; phylum Streptophyta; class Magnoliopsida; order Fabales; family Fabaceae; genus Arachis; species Arachis hypogaea. The sequence continues at coordinate 57,816,931 of NC_092050.1, forward strand.
TGCGTCTCACTCAAGGCACGGAGGACCGTGCCAACTTCTAAGTGTGGGGAGGTCGGCCGGCCGACCGGTCTCCATAGGTAACACCCGAATAAATTTTGAATCTTTTTTATTAAGTAGGATAGATTGCATGATTAGGTTTTTCACTTTTTAACATCCTTTGCATGATAGTTATCTCTTGATAAGTCCACTTGGTTAGAGTAATGACTTCTTTCATAGAAAACTAGAATTTTAGGGCAACCCTACCAATTTTGAAAATTTTGATGCTAAGCTTGTTTGAAGAATGTAATTTGGAACATGGATTTTGAGCCAAGAACACAAGCAAGTGAGTTTTGAGCCTAATTGCGTAGCTACATCTTCTAGCCACTTACCTTCCTTCTTGTGTGTATTGTTCTCTTTTTATGATTGTGATCCTTAATTTGTTTGACTCTATATGTCCATTGTTATATGTATGAATGCATGTACATGATTGAGGCCATCAATTCACTTAGCCACTTACTCAAATGACCTTACCTTATAACAACCGTTGCAACCAACTTTGAGCCTACGCTTAACCCACTTATTCTTAATTTTAGCACATTACAAGCCAAAAGCGGAAGACCATGAATGTCCCTATTTGAATCCTTGAATAGCTTAGGCTAGAGAGTGTTTGTCATTCAAGTATAGGGAAACGCGGGGGGAGGGGCATTGGTTGAGGTAAAAGCATGTTGTTGTTTTTGTTAAAAATATTGGGAAGTTGATACATACTCATGTGTTGACCAAATGTGTAGACCATATGCGTTGACAAGAATAAAATAATAAAAAGAAAAAAAAAGAAGAAAAGAAATCAAAAGAAAAGAAAAAGGAATAATGAGAAAAAAAAGAGAAAAGAGATACAAACAAAGAAAGAAAGAAAAAAAAAGGGGATAAAATGCCCCAAGGTAAGACCTAAAGACAAATCAATGCATATGTATAATGATCGAAAGTAAATGCATGAGTATGTGAAAGAGTGAGGAGTGGGTAGTTAGGTTAGTACATAATTGTATAGGACGTTATATAGGTTAGGTGGGGAGCTTAAGTTAATCAAAGGATTCAATTTTTAGCCCACTTAGCCAAATGTATAACCCTACCTTAACCCTAACCCCATTACAACCTAAGAAAAGACCTCATGATATATGTAGGCATGCATAGAACAATTGTTGATTGTTAGAGGAAGAATAAATTTTGGAAGAGCATGAAGTAGAGGAGGATTGAGTGATCAACCCTATACACCGAGCGAATGGAGTGCAAACACATCCGGTGAGGGGTTCGAAGCTCAATCCCTTGTTCCCGGCTCTCACGAGCGTTCTTCATGCAAGATGTGCACATTTCACTTTGATGATTAGAATTGGTAGAGTTCATGTATTGCCTGTCATCTTGCCCTATGTGCCTATATGTATGTCTTAGGAAGATTGAATTACTTTTGACCAAGTAGATAGTTGCATACACCCTAGTTGCATTTATGTAAGTAGATTGCATCCCATGAATCTCATTCTCTTGTGATCCTTTGATCTTTTGCTTTCCCTTAGCATGAAGACATGCTATAGTTTAAGTGTGGGGAGGTTGATAAACCTCGTTTTTAGGGTTTATCTTGTATGAATTTTGAGGGTTTTATCAATAATCTCTCACACTTATTCATATAAAAATGCATGATTTTGTGTTCCTTTCCCAATTTTGCCTCATGGATGAAAACATTCTTCTTTCGCATTGAATTAGATATATTTTAATCTTCCTCCATTACCATTCGATACCGTGATCTGTTTGTTAAGTGGTTTCAGAAGTTATAGGGCAAAAATGGCTAAGAGGGATGAAGGAAACATGCATGAATGGAAGGACCATGAAAAAAATTAGAGTTTTGGAGTTTAGGCATGGGCGCGCACGCGCACCATACGCGTACGCGTGAATGTGCATCCTCAGAGCCGGCTAGATGGAGCCGAAACGAGAAGCTAGCGCGCTTATATGGCTGGGCTAGAAATTCTTGTATGCGTATGCGTACTGCGCGCCTGCGCGCACACTCGCAAAAAGCCCCAGGGACACGTACGCGTTCTGTGCACGTACGCGCCGATGGCTGCACATGATTTTTTAAGAAGAAAACGTGACCAGCAATTTCAGGCAGTTGCAGGCCCTATTTTGGGGCAGAATTCTGGCGGGAAGAGCTTAAGAAGACCAAGGATTAGGGAGGTTAGGACAATTAGGCATTATTCTAGATATTTTTGGGTAGTTAGTTACATTTTACTTTTAGAGAGAGAAACTCCAACTTCTCTCTAGGATATTATTCTCTCCGTTGCAATTCTCCTTTGATTTCTTGGTGAGATTCATTGCTAATTCACTTTTACTTTGATACAAGTTGTAGATCTACTCTTCTTCTACTCTCAATTAGTGTTCTTTTAATTCAATCACTTGGATCTATATTTGTGACCTTGTTACTTTAAATTTTGATTAATGATTTGAGGAATTTCATTCAATTGCTTGATTGTTGATGATTGCTTAAACTAGATAGCTTTAATTCAATTCTTTTCTCTTAATTTCATCATGTCTTCTATGATTGCCTACCAATTGTTTGTGAAAATGACAACCCTAGCTATGGAGTAGATTTCTCTTACTTGGCTTAGGGTTTGAGTTATTGGAGACAATTGAGTAGTGAATATCAATTGTTGATTAGGAATTGAGAATTGCTAATTGACTTGGAGTGTACTAAAGCTAGACTTCCCTAGGGTTAGGCTTGGACTTGTAACTCAAGTTAGTTACTTTCACTTGACTTTCCTCTATTATTAGGGGGTTAACAAAGTGAAGCAATAATCAATTCTTATCACAATTGAAGGAAACTACAATGATGGAACTTCCAATACTCACCCTTGGCCAAGGCCTTTATTCCAATTAATTGTTGTGTACCTTTGTTAGTTTGAATTCTTGCACCAACTCTCAAAACCACAAAAGACTTCCTAATCAATAATGTGCATTCTAAGGCATTTCCTAAGGAGAACGATCCGGGACTAATACTCTCGGTCATAGATTTTAGAATTGTTTGATGCGATATTTACGTGTCGGTTAGACTATACTCACGATTGGATTCATTGCTAATTTCTATACCGGCATAAGAATTTTCGTTCAACAGTGTGGTGCGCGAAGCCAAATTGGAGGCTGGGCGTGGCACACCACTTAAATGCCTGTCACACGCCAGGCTGGAAGGTCACGCTTATTGAGTTTTCTTTTCCCTCCAAATTGTAATTTTCTTTTCTCTTTTGTATTTTCTTTATTCTAGTGCTAGGAGTAGTATAAATAACCCCTGAAAGTACTGAGAAAGGGGTTGTTAAGTAGTAATTTTGTTGAAGTATAGTTAGATTTACTTTTCACATCATCTCTTCTATCTCTTGTACTTTTCTCTGAGCTATAAGTAGCTAAACTCTCTCTCATTGAGAGAGGGAGCTCTATTGTACTTGATGGATTAATGATAGTGAATTTCTTCTTTTCTTCATCTTCTCTTTGATTTGCTAGAACGAATTTCATTTTAATGCTAGTGTTCAATCATTTTGGGAAAGAGGTTGAATACAAAATGGGTTTCATGGGAGCCTTAGAAAAGGAAACATGAAACCATGCTTGAAATCCCTTTTCACATTTGAGTAGATCTGGGTTTTGGTGATTGGATACGGTGACATATAATCCACCCTCTATTCTGGATCTACAAGGATGTGTGGTATTATCAGGGACTAAGCATATCTCTCTTCATGAGAAATTAGACCAAGGAATTGGCTGATTATCAAGATTTGAGAGATTGAGTCACCAAGGAATTGGGGCTCAATCAATCATGATTGCCAAGAGATCAATGAGTTGTATAATTGAAGATGACATGAGCCGGATTTAATCCAAAAATAACAACATCTCCTAATCTCAATGAATCCCCCCTATTCTTATCTTTCACATTCTTTATAGCTTTCTTTACATTCTGTCAATCCCCATTCTCATTTGCAATTAAGTCATTTACGTTTCTGCATTTTACATTATTGCCATTTCCTTTTCTGTACTTTACTGCTTCTCTTTACCTTTGAGCTATTTACTTTCCTGTTCATTTACAATTATGCAATCACACTCTATATTGCTCAGCTTAACTAATTCACCAATTGATTAAAATTGTTCAAATCTACCAATCTCTGTGGATACGATCACACTCCACTGTGGGTTATTACTTGACGATAATTTTGGTGCGCTTGCCAAAAGAACGGATTCATCATTTTTATATGGGGAGTGAATTTCGGTCATCAAGTTTTATGGCGCCGTTGTCGGGGATTGGTTTGAACTTGACAATGACTAAATTGATTGGGGAGCTAGATTAAGCATTTTAATTACCTTGTTATTTCTTTTTTAGTTCTTTAATTTTCTTCTTTTCTATTTTGTTTTAATTTTACTTTGGTCATTTTAGTTACTCATTGTTTATAATTCCATTCTTCTTACTGTTCTATTAACTATTTGATCAATTACATCAACCAAGCTAACCACTAATTTCAACAAGAGTGATTCCTTCACTTGTCCTCTGCTTGCTGTTTGTTGAATGTATGACAGGTAGAAGGGGAGAAACTTCATCCTCCTTCGATAGTGAACCTGAGAGGACCTTCCTTAGATTAAGGAGGAAAGCAAGAGGCAAAGGCATAGTTGGAGAGGAAGTAGTGGAGGCAGATCTAAGAACTACTATAGAGAAAGAGGCGCATAACCATGTTAGAGAGGATGCTGGAAATCATGTTGGGCAAGAGAGGAGAGTCTTAGGCTCCTACATTAACCCAAGTCCAGGAAATTGTGGCAGCAGCATTCTGAAGCTAACAATCCATGCTAACAACTTTGAGTTGAAACCTCAACTCATCACACTTGTCTAGAATAATTGTTCATATGGAGGCGGTGCCCAAGAGGATCCAAATCAACATCTCACCACATTCTTGAGGATTTACGACACTGTATAGTCCAACGGTGTACACTCTGACACCTACAAGCTACTTTTGTTCCCTTTTTCGCTCAGAGATAAGGCAGCAAAGTGGCTAGAAGCATTTCCCAAAAAAAGCTTGACCACTTGGGATGATGTTGTGAACAAGTTTCTAACAATATTCTACCCTCCACAGAGAGTCAATAGACTAAGAGCTGAGGTGCAAACCTTCAGACAGCAAGATGGTGAAACCCTGTATAAGGCTTGGGAGAGGTTCAAAGACTTGACAAGGAAATGCCCACCCGATATGTTCAATGAATGGGTGCAACTACACATCTTCTATGAAGGGCTATCATATGAGTCAAAGCAAGCAGTATATCATTCTTCAAGTGGCTCACTCAAGAAAAAGAAAACCATTGAAGAAGCCATAGATGTCATAGAGACTGTGGCTAAGAATGTGTACTTCTATGCTTCAGATAGGACTCAAAAGAGAGGAGTAATGGAGCTCAATTCTATGGATGCTTTGTTAGCCCAAAATAAAGTGATCACTGCACAATTGGCAACCCTAACCAAGAAAGTGGAAAAGAATCAAGTCTCAGCTATTCAAGCCTAAGCCCCTCAACAAGAAGGAGATGCACCAGAAGTTGAATGCGGATGGGAGTAAGCTAACTATGTGAACAATCCATCTAGACCACCATAAGATCCAAACTCCAAGACATACAACCCAGGTTGGTAGAACCACCCAAATTTTGGGTGAGAAAACCAACAAAGCTACAACTAAGACCACAAACCATACCAATCTAACCAATACAACAACCACAACCCCAACCATCAATCAAGCAACAACAGACCCTACCACAATTTACACAATGCACCCTACCATAACTCACACAACTCACTCAACCAACAACCACACAACAACCACCATCAAGATACATCTTTCTCAACCATGCAGCCAAGTGAAACTAGCAGTAACTTTTCAAAATTGGCGGCTGCCATAGCACAATTGTCAGCCCAAATGACAGAAACCATTTCCGCTATCCTGGAAAGATAAATACAGGCTGAAAGAAAGATAGATGCAAACCAAGAGGAGTTCAAGTCCAATATAAGAAATCAAGGGGCAGCAATTTCAAAATTGGAAGCACAAGTGGGGAGCCTATCTAAACAAATACCAATGCCTACACATACATTTTCCAGTAATACCATGGCCAACCTAAGAGGGGAATGTAAGGCTATCACACTAAGAAGTGGAAGAGTTGTAGAAGAAGCCCCCCCAAGACAAAGTAACCAAGAAGAAGAAGCTGCAAAGGAACCTGAAACCGAGAAAGAAGAAGAGATCCCTGCACCATCCTCACCAAAGCAAGTCCTGAAACCCTATGTGCCACAAGCACCCTATCGATAAAGGCTGAAGAAGGATGGGAAAGATTGCCAATTCTCTAGATTCCTAGAAATCTTCATGAAGTTCCAGATCAACATACCTTTTGCTGAGGCATTAGAGCAAATGCCACTCTATGCCAAATTTTTAAAGGAGCTCATGACAAGAAAGAGGAACTGGGGTGAAAAGGAAACCATAGTGCTAACTGAGGAATGCAGTGCCATCATACAAAAGAAGCTTCCTCAAAATATGAAAGACTCTGGGAGCTTCCAAATTCCCTGCATCATAGGTGATATCAACATTGAGAAAGCATTGTGATATCAACAATGATGAAAAGGATTTGGATTGAGGAGGCCAAACCAACCAAAATGGCACTCCAATTGGCTGACAAAACATTCAAGTTTCCTCATGGAGTAGTGGAAAACTTGTTGGTGAAAGTAGGAGAGTTCATCTTTCCAGCTGACTTTGTTGTGCTTGACATGGAGGAAGAAGCCAACGCATCAATCATCCTAGGAAAGCCATTCCTAGCCACTGCTGGAGCTATTATTGACGTTCAAAATGGGGAGCTAGTCTTGAGATTGCATAAGGAGAAGATGGTCTTCAATGTCTTCAAGGCCATGAGTTACCCCAAGGAATCCATTGGAGAATGCATGATGGTGGGCACAATTGAAGATCTCGTTCAAGGAGTCTTAAAGGAAGAACAATGTGAAGTAATCAAAGAGAAAGATCAACAAGCTTCATGTGATGAACTACCATTGGAAGCTATGGAAGGAGCAATCATGCTGGACAAGACAAGTAACATGGAAGTGGAGGCACCAAAATTAGAACTAAAATCTCTGCCTCCAAGCTTGAAATATGCTTACTTGGGTGACAACACGTACCCAGTGATCATCAATTCATGTTTGGATGAACAATAAGAAGAGGAGCTAATCCAAGTGCTGAAACAACACAAGGATGCTATATGGTGGACACTTGCAGACCTAAAGGAAATCATCCCTTCAATGTGCATGCACAAAATCTTAATAGAAGAAGGTGCCAAGCTCTCAAGACAACAACAGAGAAGGCTAAGCCCAACAATGAATGAAGTAGTGAAAAAGGAGGTACTAAAGTTGTAGCAAGCAGGGGTGATTTACCCCCATCTCAGACAGCCCCTGGGTAAGCCCTCTGTAAGTAGTCCCCAAGAAAGGAGGGATCACTGTTGTACCAAATAAGAAGAATGAGCTGATACCAACAAAAACAGTGACTGGTTGGCACATGTGCATTGATTATAGGAAGCTTAATGAAGCCACTAGGAAGGATCACTTCCCCCTACCTTTCATGGATCAGATGCTTGAAAGACTTGCGGGACACGAATATTATTGCTTCTTGGACGGTTATTCTGGTTACAACCAAATAGTTGTAGACCCCAAAGACCAGGAGAAAACCTCATTTACTTGTCCCTATGGTGTCTTTACTTATAGGAGAATGCCCATTGGATTGTGCAATGCACCTGCAACATTCCAAAGGTACATGCTCTCCATATTTTCAGACATGATTGAAAGATTCATTGAGGTATTTATGGATGACTTTTCTGTATTTGGTGAATCATATTCTAAATTCTTACACCACTTGGCCTTGGTGCTAAAGAGATGCCAAGAAACCAACCTCATTTTGAATCAGGAGAAGTGCCACTTTATGGTCATAGAGGGGGTGGTTCTTGGTCATAAGATCTCAAAAAGAGGCATAGAGGTGGACAAGGCTAAGGTGGAGGTGATTGAGAAGTTACCCCCACCTTTCAATGTCAAAGTAATTAGAAGTTTTCTAGGACATGCTGGCTTTTATAGAAGGCTCATTAGAGATTTTTCAAAGATTGCTAAACCTTTATGTAACCTACTTGTCTCTAATGTACCTTTTGTCTTTGATAGAGAATGTATGCTAGCCTTTGATGAGCTTAAAAATAGACTTTCCTCTGCACCTATCATAGCACCACCATGCTGGGATTTACCTTTTGAGTTGATGTGTGATGCATCAGATTTTACTGTTGGTGCTGTTTTCGGACAGAGGAGAGATAAGTTGGTGCATGTTATTTACTATGCTAGAAAAATCCTCAATGAGAATCAAAGGAATTACACCACTACAGAGAAGGAACTTCTTGCCATAGTCTTTACATTTGATAAATTTAGATCATATCTTATTGGCTCTAAAGTTACTATTTTCACTGATCATGCAGCCCTCAAATATCTGCTGACCAAGCAAGAATCCAAGCATAGGTTGATAAGATGGTTCTTGATACTTCAAGAATTCAACATAGAGATAAAAGATAGAAGTAGAGCAGAGAACAAAGTGGTTGACCACCTATCAAGAATCCCATATGGAAAGGATGAAGCACAGCAATTTGAAGTGAATGAAAGCTTTCCTGATGAGCAGTTGATGATGATTCAAGAAAGCCCTTGGTTTGCTGATATAGCCAACTTCAAGGCTATTGGGGAGTTGCCCACCAACATCAACAAATACATGAGGAGGAAGCTACTCAATGATGCTAAACATTACATCTGGGATGAGCCTTATTTGTTTAAAAAGGGTGTTGATGGAATCTTGAGGAGATGTATTTCACAAGAGGAAGGGCAAGAAGTGTTTTGGCAGTGCCATGGATCCACATATGGAAGCCATTTTAGTGGAGAAAGAACAACAGCTAAGGTGCTCCAATATGGGTTCTTTTGGCTAACAATATTCAAGGATGCAAAGGAGTTGGTGTCAAGGTGCAATGAATGCTAAAAGGCTGGCAATCTACCCAAGAAGAATGAGATGCCACAGAGGTTTATAATGGAATTAGAATTATTTGACGTGTGGAGAATTGATTTTATGGGACCTTTCCCATCCTCCTACTCAAACAATTATATATTGGTGGTTGTAGACTACGTGTCAAAGTGGGTAGAAGCCATAGCCACAACAACAAATGAAAACAAGGTTGTGATAAGCTTCTTGAGAAGAAATATCTTTAGCTGATTTGGAGTTCCTAGAGCCCTTATTAGTGATGGAGGGACACACTTTAGCAACAAGCAACTTGAGACACTCCTACTCAAGTATGGAGTCAAGCACAAAGTGGCAACCCTATACCATCCACGGACCAACAGGCAAGCTGAGATATCAAACAGAGAACTCAAAAGAATCCTTGAAAGGACTGTTGGCAATTCAATAAAGAAATGGTCAAAAAAGCTGGATGATTGATGACAAGTCATCTTAGGCTAGTTTCACAAGCCTATTTCATTAGTTTTCACTTGGTTTTCATGCATTTTTAGGCAATAAGTAAGTGTTTGAGTGAGAATTTCATGATTGTCTTAATTCAATCAAACATTGGTAATTTTATGCATTTTCATTAAATGTCTTGCAAGATTTAGTTGATAATATGAATGATGCAAGATTTGATGATTATGCGAAGGCTTTGATGTATTTGTTTGGTTGATGATAGGTGAAAAGATGAAGGAGATGGAGCAATAAAAGCACTAAAAGAAGAATCACAACCCCAAGGTGGCAAAAGAGTGGAAACAAGCTCAAGAGGAGCAAAGAGGTTTTGCAACCATGACCTCTTCACACTCCAACAAAAATAACTCGAGCTACAAAGCTCCAAATGAGGTGATTCTAGTGGCATTAGAAAGTAGGAATCTAGAGCTTTCCAAGCATATATGGCACTGCATGGTGGACACTAAATCTGAGGGAGAAAACTTACCCCGAAAGTGCAAAGATGAACATAGTATGAACCGGTAGTAAGGCCAGCTGACCTCTATCAAGTTTGGGCCTCAGAAGCAGGCGCTAAACTTTGGCCTCCAAAACAGCATGACCATGCCTTCTTCAAAGGACCATAACTTGAGCTACAGATATCCAATTGATGTGATTCTAGTTACGTTGGAAAGATGATATTTAGAGCTTTCCAACGATATATAGCAATATATATTTGGCATGAAATTGAAGTACAAGTGAAAGGCATCTTTAAGGTCCAAAAACCAAGCTTAGGAACGCAAACAGCTAGCGTTCACTTTGGAAGTGAACGTAGTGTTCACCCTTACCACCTTTTTCGTGAATTTTGGACAGGGAAGCTGAGCGCGCACCAAGAAATATGAGGAGTAGTGCTCAAAATTTGAGCACAGCGTTCACTTATTGAATGCTAGGAGAGGCCAAATGCACACCAAGGAAGCACACATGAAAAGTGAACGTGGAGTTCACTTTTCCAAACAGGACATTCCCCTGGGAGCTAGCCAACTCCACCCTGACCCATGCCACTTGAACCAAGCCATTCAGATCCACTCTTCTTCAAGTCCAAAGCAAGCAAAAGCCCATGGACATCACTCAAAGGCCCAAGAAACAATTAGAATAAAAATTTCATTTAAATTGTAATTTGTCTTCAATTTCAATTTCATTTTCATTTTGTAAAGCCTATATAAAGGCATCAATTTCATTTCATTAAAAAAGGCTGGCTCTGCTAGAGAGCAATATGAGTAGGAGTAGGATAGAATAGAAAGCTCTCTTTGATACACTTTTAATTTTCTGCACTCTTTACATTTCAGATTTCAATTTAGCTTTATGCAATTTCCATTTCTCTGCTGCAATTTCCTCTTTTGCTACAATTTCCGTTTCTGTAAATTTTCCTTTCTGCAATTATACACTTCAGTTTACATTGAGCTTGAATTTAAATCTTCTGTTCCATTTGCTTTCAATTTACTTTCATGCAATTTAATTCTTCTGCAATTGTTCTGCATTTTACAATTCTTGCTGTGATCTGAATTTACTCGTCCTACAATTTAAATTTCCAGTCACTTGTTCTTAAGTTCTTTTCGATGCTTGATCTATTGTTTCTTTAATTTCCCAACCCCAAATTCCCTTTACATTTACTGCACTTTACATTTCTTTCTCTTTAAGATTCAGTCACTTTACTTCCTGCACTTTATAATTCCTGCAATTTACTTTTTTGTTGCTTCAATTTCACTCAATCCACCACTGTTAGCGTAACTAGACTAATCACCTCACTAAAGTTGCTTGATCCATCAATCCCTGTGGGATTGACCTCACCCTTGTGAGTTATTACTACTTGATGCGACCCGGTACACTTGTCGGTGAGTTTTGTGTTGAATCACTTTTTTCTTATCAAGTTTTTGGCGCTGTTACCGGGGATTGATATAGATCGACAATCATTAAGTGGGTGAGAAGTCTAGATTAAGCATTTTCTTTGTTTTTGTTCTCTGTTTTAAATTGACACCAAGGTGTTTGAGTTATTGCCTTACTAAGAAATTCTTCTCTGAGATATGAATTTTAATTTTCATTGGTGGTATGTTTTACAAAATTCAAATGGAGTTCAACTCATCTTTTGATCAAACAAATTTTATGGGATATTACCCACCAGCACCAATCTCTAATGGTGGCTGGGAATATCACCAAGAAATCACAGATCTTGATCACTCCAATCCATGGAGATATGCTTCAAAACCACAAGATCAGCAAGAGAATCATATGGGATACTTCCCACCACCACAAAATGATTCAACTCATTATTCTAATGGTGGTTGGGAGTATCACTGAGAATTGAAAGAGTATGAACACCTCCAAGAACCACAAGATGACTCGTACTGCTATAACAACCACTCATATTGTTGCTAGGAAAGTCAAAATCAAAGGAATCTTGATGATCCATAATTTGTTCATCAAGAAACATCATCACTGGAGTGTGCTTTCAATAAATTCATGCAAAATTGTCCCCCAATGCCACAAGATGATCCATACTGTGATGAATTCAACAATTCTTCAAGTTGTGCTTGGGAGAATCAAAATCAGAGAGTACTCAATATGTCATACTCCATTAATCAAGAGCCATCATCACTTGAGCAAACCTTCAATTCATTCATGCTAAATTGTCCAACCTAACCTCCCAGCTTCTCATATGAAAACCCTTCATCACTTGATGATACCTCAACACAAAATTTCCTCCATGATCTATACCAACCACAAAATTCATTCCATGCCCCTCAAAACATCACCACAATACATCCATGCCCACAAAAATACTCTCAACCTTCATCCCTTGAGCTAGCATTTGAACAATACTTGCAAACATCCATAGACTCTTGGAAAGAATAAGAAATCCTCTGCAATAAGATGGATGGATATTTGGAGCAAGCAAGTAGAAACAAAGAATTGCTAAGCAAGGAATATAAGGACCACTGGGTGGATGATGAGTATTTTGGTGAAAGTAAATTTCCCCCAAAATACACAAATCTAATCGGCAAGTGTACCGGGTCGTATCAAGTAATAAAACTCACGGGAGTGAGGTCGATCCCACAGGGATTGAAGGATTGAGCAATTTTAGTTTAGTGGTTGATTTAGTCAAGCGAATCGAGTGTTGGTTGGGTGATTTGTGATTTGCAAAAAGTAAATTGCATGAAAGTAAAGAGAGCAGGAAATTAAATTGCTGAATCTTAAGGAACAAGAAATTAAATGGCAGAAACTTAGAGTGCAAGAAATGTAAATTACGGAATCTTAAAGTGCAAGGAATGTAAATTGCTTGAAATGTAAAGGGGATTGGGGCGTGGGTTTGCAGAAATTAAACAAGAAAAAGTTAAATTGCATCAAACAGAAGAGTAAAAGGGAGTTGGGATTGGATCGGATCTTATAGCAGAAAAGTAAATGAACATGGAAAGCAAGAAACAGAATGTAAATTGGAGATTTGGATCTCAGGACCCAGAGACTAGAAAACTAAGTCTAGATCTCAATGCCTTCCTAGATCCAATAAAAACAATTGCAAGGGAATTGTAAATTGCAAAGAGAATAGATGAAGAGCAATTAACCGGAATTGAAATTCAATTAACAGTAAAGAAACAGAGAGACCCAAGATTGAGATTGAAACAGAATTTCTTCAATTCTCCAATCCAAGATCCAAGACAAGTGTAATTGAAATTGAAAGCAATGAAAACAAAGAAATTAAAGATCACTCTATGCCAAAACTATGAAAATTCCAAAGAAAAACTCTTTCGGAAAAAGCTCCCGAATAACTTGAATTCTATCCTATTTATACACTTTCTTCCAATGATCTTCAAGTCTTGAGTTGGGCCTTTGCTCTTGGTGGAATTGGGTTGAAAGAGGCCTTGGTTGATTGCTCTTGAAGTTTGGAGAAGAACCAAAGTGAACCAATTGAACCGGGTTTGAGTTTTGCAAAAGTTGGACCAAAAGTTTGAGCCAAAGTTAGGGGTCTAACTTTGGCTCCAACTTTTCATATCAGCTAGCACAATTTGCTGATATCAACGTTGGCCTTGCCTAGTGTGCTTGTGGCGCCAACGTTAGCCTCCAAGTTAGGGGTCTAACGTTGGCGCAAACTTTTGCTCCTCTCCCTTGTAATTTCATGTGCCAACGTTAGCCTCCAAGTTAGGGGTCTAACGTTGGCGCAAACGTTAGGTGGCCAGGGAGGAGTTTCTCATGCCAACGTTAGCCTCAAAGTTAGGGGGCTAACGTTGGCGCAAACTTTTGGAGCCCAGGGGAGAATTTTCAAGTTCCAACGTTAGCCTCCAAGTTAGGGGGCTAACGTTGGGGCTAACTTTTCAACCAAAAGTTTGTGCAAAAGTTTGATGCTAACTTTAGGTCCAGCTTTTTGCTTCCTGGTTCAATTTCACTTATTCCATTGTCTTCTCTTTACTCCTAGCTATTCCTTCTTGCTTCAACCTTTCTCCAAGCTTTCTTCACCTATCATTAATCAACCAAACACATCAAAGCTATGCTCAAAATCATGAGATATTCATTCTTTCATAATATGCAACAAATATAGCATAAAACCTCATGAAATGGCATGCATTCATATATGGTTGATTCAATCAAGGGAAACATGAAAATCTACTCAAATAGCTTGCTTGTAGCTCAAGAAAGTGCATAATTCTAATGAAAACAAAAGAAAAAGACTAGTTAAAATAGGCTAGGATGACTTGTCATCAGTGGATGTGAAGGAGGAAGTAGAAGAGCAAGAGGAAGAGGCTACTGTGTCAAGTGAATTTTCAGTGAAGAAGGAAGAGGTGGTGGAAATATTTGAACCTGAATGTGCATATCCACAGAAGCCACTTGAGATGACAAGGGAACATAAAAACTCTCAACCCTCATAAACTTCCCTGAACCAAAACATCTCAGCACTTGAATCTATGATTGAAAGATATGAAGAGGAGATGAAGAAAGCTTGGGAAGAACAACAAACTTCCTCCATGAAAGTGCTATTAAGTAAAACGTTGAGTGCAAAGGAGGAAGTAGAAGAACAAGAAAGTGAGGAAGTCAATCAAGAGAATTCACACTCAAGTGAAGCACAAAGTTGCATAGAAGAAGGACTCATTGAACCAACAATTCAAAAGGCTCTTGCTGAAGATAAAACTCTAATAATCACACAGCAACCATGTCTTGAAATCAAAGAAGTGAAGGCAACCAACAACAACACCGAAGAGAGAATTGTGACCAAGCTACAATTGATCATATCAAGGAAAAGGAAGAGGTCCACCACAAGCAATCCAACCACTGAACTACCAGCAAGCAAGCTCAATAAAGTCATTTACCAAAGGAAGCCTGCTGGGACGATGCCAAGGAAGGGGGCACTGACTGGCTCCTCTTTACCATTGAGGTCATTCCTCTTAACAAACTGGAAGAAGAGGAAGAAAGTCATCAGCTACAGGTCAGTAGCTTTTCCTTTCTTAGATTATTTCAATAGAGGAGTTAAGTAGATTTCTCTATATTACAAAGAGCTAAGTTTAGTGTTGCACACCAAAATAATTAAGGGGTGAATGTTGGATGCTAAGTTTGGTGTTTCACCAAAATTTCATTAAGAACACATTGCACCCTCAGCATGATTAATATCAGCTCCAAACAATCAGAGAAACCACTTAATAATTGTCATGTTTCTAGTTTTCAGTTTGTTTTCTAGTTCATAGTTTATATTCTTAATAAAAAGTACTTGATGTTTCATGCATGTATCTATTCTGCTACACATAGAAGTAGGCAAGGAACTAAGTTTGGTGGTCCCACACCAACTTAGGATCAAAGAATCACAAGCATACATGCATGCTAACTGTTTCTCAAGTGCTTGGGGAACAAGCAACTTTCAATATCTCTTGTAGGAAGTCATTCATTCTCTTGGAGGAAAAGATACATCATCATGGACAAATGGAGGATATGAAACCCAACAATGATGATAACACAGAGGAAACAAATGGACTCCAAGAGGTTGTATTGTTTTCTGACTGACTTTAGCCTAAACATGCTGATTGAAAGTGCAAATGTCCCCTGTTGATTAGTGTCTTCTTAGATTTATTTACTATTTGTTAGTTTATTTGTTTTCATGCTGTTATAGCTTGCTAGTCTAAGTGCTTAATTCACTTTCATATTACTTGAATTATAAGCTTTGTTCCTCATGCTTGAATAAAAGAAAAATAACTGTGAAATAGAGAAAGAGTAAAGTCTGGTATGATATGAGATAGAATAAGGTTATGTGGCTATATGTGCTGGTACATTAGTTGATTTGTAAATAAGGCTGAATGTTGGCATGACTTTGTGATATGAACTTGAGTTACATTTCATGAGACTTGACAAATGAAAAAGGTCCAAAATAAAAGAAAGAAAATGCAAGAGAAAGAAGCAAAAAGAAATAAACAAAGCTGGGCACCAATGGCTGGAAATTTGGATAAATGCCTGTGATGTTCTTGTACAAAGATAAGCTTGGATAACTAGGTTCTAAGGGGTGCTTCATCACCCGGCAACTTGGGTTAACTAACCCGGGATTGCCAACTGAAACTCCACCATCAAGAGCTACTTTGAGACAACGCATTTAATGACCCAAAGAGGTGCTGTGCATCAATTTCCAAAGGACAAAACAAAGCTAAATGACTGTGATGTGTGTGTGCTAAGGAGAGGCTTGAGCAAGTAAGCCCATAGAGGTGTTTCAATACCTAGCATCTTGAACCAACTGGGGCGGGAATGCTGGCTGAAAGCTTACTCTAAAAAGCTGCCTTATCACATAACATTAAGCCTCAGTAAGCAATAAATCTCAGTCAAAAGAAAGAGAGCAAGAAAAACTAAGGACCAAGTAATAACAAGTCTCATTTTTTGTGTAATTCAAGTAAGGATCCAAAGGAGTGTTGATGTCTCAGCCACAGAATAAAAATCTCTAAGATACCATGCCTGAAACCCCATTAACCAGAATTGAATGTTTTGCAAATAAAGACTTATACTCTTCTCTGTCTTCATTCATTCTTGTTCTGTTTTGCTGCTTGCTTGGGGACAAGCAATATTTAAGTTTGGTGTTGTGATGACAAGTCATCTTAGGCTAGTTTCACAAGCCTATTTCATTAGTTTTCACTTGGTTTTCATGCATTTTTAGGCAATAAGTAAGTGTTTGAGTGAGAATTTCATGCTTGTCTTTATTCAATCAAACATTGGTAATTTTATACATTTTCATTAAATTTCATGCAAGATTTAGTTGATAATATGAATGATGCAAGATTTGATGATTATGCCAAGGATTTGATGTATTTGTTTGGTTGATGATAGGTGAAAATATGAAGGAGAAGGAGCAATAAAAGCACTAAAAGAAGAATCACAGCCCCAAGGTGGCAAAAGAGTGGAAACAATCTCAAGAGGAGCAAAGAGGATTTGCAACCATGACCTCTTCACACTCCAACAAGAAAAACTCGAGCTACAAAGCTCCAAATGAGATGATTCTAGTGGCATTGGAAAGTAGGAATCTAGAGATTTCCAAGCATATATGGCACTGCATGGTGGACACTAAATCTGAGGGAGAAAACTTACCCCAAAAGTGCAAAGATGAACATAGTATGAACCTGCAGTAAGGCCAGCTGACCTCTTCATCTTCCAAGGAAGATAACTTGAGTTGTAAAGCTTGGAATGATGCGCTCTCAAATGAATTGGAAAGTAAACATTCAGAGCTTTCCAACGATATATAATAGTATGGGGTGAACATCAAGTTTGGGCCTTAGAAGTTGGTGCTAAACGTTGGCCTCCAAACAGCCAGTGTTCACTAAAGTGAACGTAGCGTTCACTAAATTGAACGTTTTCGGCCTCCAAAACAGCATGACCATGCCTTCTTCAAAGGACCATAACTTGAGCTACAGATGTCCAATTGATGTGCTTCTAGTTGCGTTGAAAAGATGATATTTAGAGCTTTCCAACGATATATAGCAATCTATATTTGGCCTGAAATTGAAGCACAAGTGAAAGGCATCTTTAAGGCCCAAAAACCAAGCTTATGAACACAAACAGCTAGCGTTCACTTTGGAAGTGAACGTAGCGTTCACTCTTTCCACCTTTTTTGTGGATTTAGGGCAGGGAAGCTGAGCACGTACTAAGCAACATGAGGAGTAGCGCTCACAATTTGAACGCAGCGTTCACTTATTGAACGCTAGGAGAGGCCAAATGCACACCAAGGAAGCACACATGAAAACTGAACGTGGAGTTCACTTTTCCAAACGGAACGCTCCCTTGGGAGCTAGCCAACTCCACCCTGACCCATGCCACTTGAACCAAGCCATCTGGATCCAGTCTTCTTCAAGTCCAAAGTAAGCAAAAGCCCATGGACATCACTCAAAGGCACAAGAAATAATTAGAATAAAAATTTCATTTAAATTGTAATTTGTCTTCAATTTCAATTTCATTTTCATTTTGTAAAGCCTATATAAAGGCATTAATTTCATTTCATTAAAAAAGGCTGGCTCTGCTAGAGAGCAATAGGAGTAGGAGTAGGATAGAATAGAAAGCTCTCTTTGATACACCTTTAATTTTTTGCACTCTCTACATTTCAGAATTCAATTTAGCTTTGTGCAATTTCCATTTCTCTGCTACAATTTCCTCTTCTACTATAATTTCCCTTTCTGCAAATTTTCCTTTCTGTAATTATACACTTCAGTTAACATTGAGCTTGAATTTAAATCTTCTGTTCCTTTTGCTTTTAATTTACTTTCATGCAATTTAATTCTTCTGCAATTGTTCTGCATTTTACAATTCTTGTTGTGATATGAATTTACTCATCCTGTAATTTAAATTTCCAGTCACTTGTTCTTAAGTTCTTTTCGATTGCTTGATCTATTGTTTCTTTAGTTTTCCAACACCAAATTCCCTTTATATTTACTGCACTTTACATTTCTTTCTCTTTAAGATTCAGTCACTTTACTTCCTGCACTTTATAATTCCTGCAATTTACTTTCTGTTGCTTCAATTTCACTAAATCTACCACTGTTAGCTTAACTAGACTAATCACCTGACTAAAGTTGCTTGATCCATCAATCCCTGTGGGATCGACCTCACTCTTGTGAGTTATTACTACTTGATGCGGCCCGGTACACTTGCCGGTGAGGTTTGTGTGGAATCACTTTTCCCTTATCAAGTTTTTGGCGCCGTTACCGGGGATTGATATAGATCGACAATGATTAAGTGGGTGAGAAGTTTAGATTAAGCATTTTCTTTGTTTTTATTCTCTATTTTAATCCTACCCTTGCCTAAGCCCGATTACAACTCACAAAAGTCCTCATGATATTTACATTCATTCATCAAATGTTAGTTGATTGTTAGACAACTTGCAAATCTTTGAGAAACATGATTAAATAAGGATTGAGTGATTAAGCCCTAAACACTGAGCGACTAGAGTATAAACACATCCGGTGAAGGGTTCAATCGCTCAATTCTATGATTCCATTGCTTATCATGACTTCTTGCAAGTTGTTGAACTTAATTTTGAAAATTTCAAATCAAATCTTTGGGTATTGATCATATTGCTATATTTGTTTTGTCTTGGCCCTAATCTTCTACCATGGATTGATTGTGATTCTCTTGTTTGTTTGTGCCAAACTAATTAGGAACCATAGTATGGATATATGGATAGATAGTATTTAGCCTAGTCTCTTGCATGTAGTTAGTTGCATTGAATAAATTGCTTACCCTTTGATCTTTCTCCTTTGATTGTAAGTAGCATGAAGACATGCTATTGTTTAAGTGTAGGGGAGTTGATGAGTCCATATTTTCCGATATATTTTTGTTTTATTTGAGTGGATTTCATCACTTAACCCCACATTTATTCACCCAAATAGCATACTTTTGTGTTTTCTCCCTTAATTGAGTCTAAATGTGAAAACATGCTATTTTGTGCTTATTTTAATCACTTTTATCCCACTTTTATCCCATTCGAAACCTTGATGGTTTGATGAGTGATTTCAGGTGTAATAGGTTGGAATGGCTTGATAAGAGTGGAAGAAAAGCATGGAATTGGGAGAAAACATGAAGAAATCAAAGGAAAAGCACACATTGGAGTGTGCGTACCCACAACCAACTGTGCGTATGCACAAGAACCACAAAGCTATGTGTGCATACACACGACCACCTGTGCGTACAAACAAGACGAAAATCAGCATGTGGGCGTACGCACACACCTGTGCGTGCGCACAAGCCCCAGCGCGTTACTCACTCAATGGAAATCACTGGGGACAATTTTTGGGCCTCCAGGGCCCAATTTTGGGACTTTCTGAAGCTGATTGTTGCCATATAAAAGGAGCCTTCTTTCCATGTGAAAAGGGGGGAGCAATTAGGGTAGATTTTTATCATGTAGTTCAATTTCTAGAGAGAGAAGCTCCCCCTTCTCTCTAGAAATTAGGGTTCTTAGTTTACTTTCCTTGTAATTTGCCTTTTTAATTCTTGTTTTACTTTAATTTCTTCTACCTTTCCTTGTTCTATTGTCTTAATTTCATTATTTTATCTTGTCACTTTCTCCATTTTTGCCACTTTTATGTATTTGCACTCTTGTTACTTTAATTTACATTTAATGCAATTTTATGTTTCATGCCTCTTTATTGCTTTATTGAGTTGCTATCTTTATTTTCCTTGCAATTGGTAGTTGTAGCATTTATTATTTCCTGTCATTTACCATACTTTCTTTTCATGCCCATCAAGTATTTGATAAAATGCTTGGTTGAATTTTTGCATAGTTTTTCTCACTCTTGGTTGAGAATTGGATACCTAGGTGACCGTGAGTCATAGATGTCCATTCGATATTGTGATTAGGATTGTTAGTTGGTTTGGTTTTCACTAACGCTAGTCTTTCACTAAGTTAATTAGTGAGTTGATTAGAATTTGTGGATTGAGATCAATTATGCCCTTTTGACTTATACTTGATGTTAGGATTGACTAATTGGGATTAATTCTTAGCAATTATCATGTTTGTGGTCTATGATTATGATAGGAATCCTTAATTCCCAATCCTTGCCAAGAGTCCTTTTTGCCACTTGAATTCCATTTTTGATTTACTTGCTTTAAGCTTTAATCCTTACATGCTTCTTTACTTCCTTGGACTTTAGTTTCTTGCTTCTTGCTATCACAAACCCCTTGTTTCCCTTATAGCCAATAAGATGACACTTAATTACAATTCCTAGGGAGAACAACCCGGGAGTTTAAATACTCTTGGTTATTTGATTTGAATTGTGACCATTCTTTGATTTAAACTTTGATTGTGAGAGTTCATTGTTGGTTTGGACTATGCTATTAATGAAGTGATTTTTGTTTTGATTAATTCTGAACCGACAATAATTCTCGCATCAGCGTGCCACTTGGTATTGAAGGCATGGTGCGCCAGCTTCAAATCATCACTTGGGCGTGCCACTTGAAGACCCAGACGTGGCACGCCAAGCTTAAAGGAGCCACATTAAAGTGGGCGTGCCACTTGAGCATCAAGGCGTGGCACGCCAGTACAAGTTTCCAAAGAAGAGGTTGACAGTCCAAAAAGCTGGTCGTGCCACTTGGTGTCAAAGGCATGGCACGCCAGCTCTCAATCCTCACTTGGGCGTGCCACTTGAAGACCCAGGCGTGGCATGCCAACCCTAAAGAAGGCCAAAGCAAAGCTGGGCATGCCACTTGGTGTCAAAGGCGTGGCACACCAACACTAAAGAAGGGCAAAGCAAAGCTGGGCGTGCCACTTGGTGTCGAAGGCATGGCACGCCAGTTCTCAATCCTCACCTGGGTGTGCCACTTGAAGACCCAGGTGTGGCACGCCAGCTACTGGACCAAGGAAGAATGCTGCGCACGGCACGCCAGTTCTATTTTCTAGAGAAGAGAATGAAGCACATACAAGGGGCGTGGCATGCCAGACCCTGGGCGTGCCACGCTAGTTCAACTTTCCAGAGAGGAGAAGAAGAAGGAAAAGGCCTGGGCGTGACACTTGGGCTCGAAGGCGTGGCATGCCAGGCCAACCAGAGATTAAAGAAGACCCTGGGCGTGCCACTTGGGTTTGAAGGCGTGGCATGCCAGGGACACCAACACATGAGGCGTGGCACGCCAAGCCAAATTGGAGGCTAGGCGTGGCACACCACTTAATTACCTGTCACACGCCAGGCTGGAAGGTCACGCTTATTGAGTTTTCTTTTCCCTCCAAATTGTAATTTTCTTTTCTCTTTTGTATTTTCTTTATTCTAGTGCTAGGAGTAGTATAAATAACCCCTGAAAGTACTGAGAAAGCGGTTGTTGAGTAGTAGTTTTGTTGAAGTATAGTTAGATTTACTTTTCACATCATCTCTTCCATCTCTTGTACTTTTCTCTGAGCTATGAGTAGCTAAATTCCCTCTCATTGAGAGAGAGAGCTCAGTTGTACTTGATGGATTGATGATAGTGATTTTCTTCTTCTCTTCATCTTCTCTTTGATTTGCTAGAAGGAATTTTGTTTTAATGCTAGTGTTCAATCATCTTGGGAAAGAGGTTGAATACGAAATGGGTTTCATGGGAACCTTGGAAAAGGAAACATGAAACCATGCTTGAAATCCCTTTTCACATTTGAGTAGATCTGGGTTTTGGTGATTGGATATGGTGACATATAATCCACCCTCTATTCTGGATCTACAAGGATGTGTGGTATAATCAGGGATCAAGCATATCTCTCTTTATGAGTAATTAGACCAAGGAATTGGCTGATTATCAAGATTTGAGAGATTAAGTCACCAAGGGATTGGAGCTTAATCAATCATGATTGCCAAGAGGTCAATGAGTTGCATAATTGAAGATGAGATGAGCTGGATTTAATCCAAAAAGAACAACATCTCCTGGTCTCAATGAATCCCCCCTATTCTTATCTTTCACATTCTTTATAGCTTTCTTTACATTCTGTCAATCCTCATTCCCATTTGCAATTAAGTCATTTATGTTTCTGCATTTTATATTATTGCAATTTCTTTTTCTACACTTTACTGCTTCTCTTTACCTTTGAGCCATTTACTTTCCTGTTCATTTACAATTCTGCAATCACACTCTATATTGCTCAGCTTAACTAATTCACCAATTGATTAAAATTGTACAAATCTACCAATCTCTGTGGATACGATCCCACTCCACTGTAGGTTATTACTTGACGATAATTTTGGTGCGCTTGCCAAAAGAACGGATTCATCATTTTTATATGGGGAGTAAATTCCGGTCATCACTTGTCTTTTAGAAGAGTAGAAGTACTCATTGTTAGCCACCATGTCTATAAGATCATGTGCCTCTTAAGCAGTTTTCATCATTTGCAAGGATCCTTCCGAAGAATAATCCAAAGCCTTCCTTGAACTCATGGTCAAGCCTTCAAAGAAATTTTGTAGTTGCACCCATTCACGGAACATTCCCTCAGGACACCTTCTGATCAAAGCTTTATACCTCTCCCAGGCTTCATACAATGATTCTCCTTCTAACTGCCTGAAGGTTTGCACATCAGTTTTCAGCTTAATGACTCTTTAAGGGGGTAGAGTTTGGCTAGAAATTTGCTCACTAGATCATCCCAATTAGTGATGCTTTCTTTAGGAAAGGTCTCTAACCAGTGTGTGGCTTTGTCTCTCAGTAAAAATGGGAATAACTGAAGCTTATAGATGTCAGGGTGGACTCCATTGGTTTTGACAGTGTCACAAATTCTCAAAAATACAGAGAAATATTGGTTTGGATCTTCAGCAGCACTTCCTCCATACTGACAATTATTCAGGACCAGGGTAATCAATTGAGGCTTGAGTTCGAAGTTATTAGCATGGACATTGGGGGTTAAGATACTGCTCCCACAATTCCTTGGGTTTGGAATAGTGTAAGAGGCTAAGACTTTTCTCTGAGGCTGACCATTGTTGGTGGCCACATCCTCAGGTGGATTAGGGATGTTTCCCTCCATCTCTTGATCTTCCTCTTCTAATTCTTCTTCTTCAATAACTCCCTTCCCTCTTGCTTCTCTTCTCAATCTCAAGAATGTTCTCTCTGGCTCATAATCAAAGGAGGTGGATTCACCTCTTCTTCCTCCTGGCATACAAACACAAATAATCCAAAAACTCAAACAGAATACTCTGTTGCTAGAGTGAGGTTATGGTTAGCAAAAACAAAATCAGAAACAGTTAAAGTGCTTAGTAGAAACAAAAAAAAAAGTGCTTAATCTAGATTATCACCTACTTAATCATTGTCAATCTAAATAATCCCCGGCAACGGCGCCAAAAACTTGATAAGAGAAAATTGATTCCACACAAACTCACCGGCAAGTGTACCGGGTCGCATCAACTAGTAAAACTCACAAAAGTGAGGTCGATCCCACAGGGATTGATGGATTGAGCAACTTTAGTTGGGTGATTAATTTAGTTAAGCAGACAGTTGATGATTTGAGTGAAAGTTGAATAACAGAATGTAAATTACTTCAAAATTTAAAGTGCAGAATGTAAATGACAGAATCTTAAATTGCAGGAAAATTAAATTGCAAAAACTTAGAGTGCAAGAAATTAAAAGAGCTAAAACTTAAATTGCAAGAAAGGTAAATAACTAAATCTTAAAGTGCACGAAATTTAAATTACAGAATCTAAATTGCAAGGAAACTTAAATTGCATAAAGGGATTTGGGTGCTAGGAATCAAAACAGAAATGGAAAATGTAATTACAGTGAAATCAGAAACTCTAAGATTAAGAAATTCAAAGAAAGTGATTCATCAGGGATTGGAGATATTGTAATTCTTCCTAAATCAAATTAGTTTCAACTCCTTTCTTAATCATTTAGTAGATCTATGGCGGATTGAAATTGATTGGATCCCAATTCCTTGGTAATCCAATCTCTCTAATCACAATCAATCTTGCTAATTCCTAGATCTATTTGTCATGAGAAAAGGTGAAGTACATTTCTCTCATCCATAAGCCACACTAACTCTCAAGATCTCAATTCCTCCCGAATGGTGTTGATCAAGAGAGTAGTGAAGGATAGAGCCCCAAATCTAATGCAAGTGATTCCCCTTCCGAGGCTCACACAAGCATTCAATTGAATTCAACCTCCTTCCGGAGTGAAGAATCCTAAATAAAAACAGAAGATATCCAATAGCTACAAAAGTGAATTGAGAAGAAGAAGAATTTCATTGATTCATTGGAATTACAATAGAGCTCTTCCCCCTAATGAAATTAGGATTCAGTTCATCATTGCTCTAGTACCAAAACAGAAAAGAAAAATTGCAAGAGATGAAGGAAAATAAAGAACAGAAAGTAAAATGAAAAGCGGATCTACAAATTCTAATGAAATCCTAAAAAGAACTAAAAGAAAAAGTGGTGGAAGGTCCTCAAGAAATCAAATTTTCTCCTATTTATACACTTTCTAATTTAGTTATCAAGTACTTGGAGTGGGCTTTTTGGCCTCCGATGAAGTGGGTTAGAATTGGTACTTGGTTGCAGCTCCAAGAGAACGTAGCGTTCTGAAATTGAGTGCTGCGTTCATTCACCCACACGTACGCGTCCCCTGCGCGTGCGTGTCCTTGCTCGCTGAATGCATCATCACGCGTACGCGTGCTTCGCGCTCATGCGTCACCTTGCATTTTTGTACATCGACGCGTACGCGTCATGTACGTGTGCGCATCACTGCCATCTTCAACCTCCATCATGCTTGCGTACACCATTCACGCGTGCGGGTCACTGATAGCATTCGTTAAATAAGCGCTACGTTTGCGCCATGAACACTACCCACGCGTGTGCGTCCTCTACGCGTGCGCGTGGGTGGCAAAATGTCAATTCCAAGCTTCTGCGCCAACCACGCCTATGCGTGCTTCATCCCAGATACTCCATCGACGCGTGCGCGTCACATACACATGTACGTCGGTTGCAAAACTTCAATCCCAAATTCAAATTTTGTCGCAGGCGCTCGTTTAAGTAACGTAGCGCTCTCTTTGCAAATGAACGCCAATTACATCCACACGTACTTGTCATGTACGCGTACGCGTGGGTCTTCAAAAATCCTTCCCTGACGCGTAAGCGTCCTGTACGCGTAAGCGTCGCTAGAGAGCGTGGCATTCTTTATTTGAATGCAGCGTTACTCTACACTGCCCCTCTTTCTCTCCATTTTTTTCACCTGAAATCAACCAAACATGCAATAAAAGTCTCACCAAAATTATAAGGTTTTTCATCATTCATAATAATCACCTAATTCTTACATAAATCTCATGATTTTGTATAAAATTAATAATGTTTGATTGAATTAAGATAACCTGAAATTACACTCCAATCACTTACTTATTGTGCAAGAAAGTGCATAAAACCTAATGAAACAAATGAAAAATGCTTGTGAAACTAGCATAAGATGACTTGTCATTAACTGACTCATCATAATTACCATAGTTGTGGTTATAGCAATGATATGGTTCTTAGATTCTCATTCCCAAGTTAAGACTTCTTATGTGTTTATAGTATTTTCACTAAGTTTTGATCTTATCTTCTCTTTAATTGCATCAATTACAATTTTGATCATTGATGCCAAGGCATCATAGGCTAGTTTCACTAGCATTTTTCTGTTAGTTTTAGTTGTTTTATGCATTTTCTTGAGCTTAAAGTAACCAAAAATGGTTAAATGAAGAACAAAGTAATGAACCATCCAAACAATATGATTTTGATGCAAATTCCATGAGTTTTAGTTATAATACTTAAATGCTATGAATGGAAGATTTCTCATGAAATTTTGCAAGACTTTGATGCAAGTGTTTGGATGATTTCAGGGAAGAAGAGGCTAGGCAAGGAAGCAACAAAATCAATAAAGGAAGCTTGAATATCACATGTGGAGTTTAAGTTCCAGTTTAAGCCTAAACTAGAGCTTAAACGCCAAAAATCATGAAGGATAAGAAATGCTGGGATTGAAGTTTAACCTCCAGTTTGACCTCAAACTGGAGGTTAAACGCCAGAATGAATAGCCTCACTTAAGGAGCATTCCACGTTTAACCTCCAGTTTGACCTCAAACTGGAGGTTAAACGCCAGAATGAGTATGCCACCCAGGGAGGAGTTCCACGTTTAACCTCCAGTTTGACCTCAAACTGGAGGTTAAACGCCAGAACCAGGAAGAGTACCAGGGAGCCATTCCACGTTTAAGCTCCAGTTTGACTCAAACTGGAGCTTAAACGTGTTCGATAGCTTTTCTACTCCAGGGTTGCTCTCTCCATTTCCACGTTTAACCTCCAGTTTGACCTCAAACTGGAGGTTAAACGTGTTCGACACCTCCAGGGCTACCATTCTAAGCTTCCACGTTTAACCTCCAGTTTGACCTCAAACTGGAGGTTAAACGTGTTCGACCTCCAGTATGCCTCCACCCTTTTCCACGTTTAACCTCCAGTTTGACCTCAAACTGGAGGTTAAACGTGTTCGACCTCCAGGGCTGCCCTTCCTATCTCCACGTTTAAGCTTCAGTTTAACCTTAAACTGAAGCTTAAACGTGTTCGACTACATGACTCTCCAGGGCTACCTTCTTCCATTTCCACGTTTAAGCTTCAGTTTAACCTTAAACTGAAGCTTAAACGTGCTTCTACAAAAGGCCTCACTGGAAGTGTCTGGCGTTTAAGCTGCAGTTTAAGCTTAAACTACAACTTAAACGCCACTCTTGGAAAAGGTTTCTGGGCCAAAAATATTGGGATTTAAGTTAGTCTTTGAGCACAAATATTAACTTAAACTTACTTTGGTATGAAACCCAATTGAATATCATGGTTTATGGGATTGGGCCTGAAGGATTGATGAGTTTGAAATCTCAATTTATTGAGTCATGTGTCATTATTTGATTATCACTAAGTTGGCTCAATAAATGTTACAGGATTTGGATCAACAACCTCATCAAGATTATGGATCATAAACCCAAGGCAAAAGGAAAGCAAGGAGAGGCCTCAAAGCCCAAGAAGCACAACTGAAGCTCAATATAGAAAGTGTATAAATAAGATAGAAGTTAAGTTAGAGGGGAATTTTACTTTCACTTTTAGCTAGTTTTCCTTTTCTTTGTAATTGAATTCAGAGCTATGATTCACTAAACTCCCTTTCATTGGGTTAGGGAGCTCTATTGTAATTCAATGAATCAATAATAGTTTATCTTCTTCTTCAATCTTTTCTCTTGAATTTTGTTAGAAAGCTTCTCGATCTAATTCCATTGAGTAGTTGTCTTGGGAAAGAAACTACTCATACTTGGAATCCTTCGGAGCCTTGGGAAAGGAATGGAGGATTCATGCTAGAGAAGCTTTCTCACAGTGGATTGGATTGGGGTTTGGATGGATATTGTGACATGTAATCCTACCAAATTGTGGTTCATGAAATTGTGTGGTATAATCAGTGATCAAGCATCATCTCTTCTTATGAACATTTAAACCAAGGGATTGGGAATTTGTTTATTTTTAGAGAGCATTGGTGAGCCAAGGAATTGGGATCCAATCATATAAGATTGCCAAGCAAAATTCAATGAACGCATTGGTTGAGGAAGAGATAAACATGTTTTGATTCGGAGATCTCAATATCTCCTATAACCCAATGAATTCCCCATTTCTGATTTCCACTTTCTCTTTACATTCTGCAACTCAATTCTTGCAATCACCCCCATTCCCTTTTAATTTCAGCAATTTACATTCTGCTCTTTAATTCATGCAATTTAAGATTCAGCCATTTAATTTTCTTGTCATTTACTTTTCCCGCCAATTTTACATTCCGCAATTCTCATCTCAAATCTTGATTCAGCTCAACTAGAACACACTTCTAATCCGAATTGCTCACTCAACCAATCCTTGTGGGATTCGACCTCACTCTATTGTGAGTTTTTACTTGACGACGATAACCGGTGCACTTGCCGGAAGGAATTTTGCCGATTGTGCAATTTCCTAAATCGTAGCATAACAAGTTTATGCGCATCAAGTTTATGGCGCCGTTGCCGGGGATTGGTTTTCGATTGACAATTCTCAAATTGGAAGCTAACTAGATTGAGCAATTTTCTCTTGCTTTGTTAATTCTGTCCAAGATACTTGTTGAACTTTAATTTCTGCACTTGGTTACATGCTTTCCTTCTTTATGCCTTTAAATTCATGCAACTAACTCACTGACTCACTAACTGTTTGAATTAATTCCTCAATTGAGCTAACCATACTCTTCCATTAACCAAGAGTATTTCACTTGTTTGTGTTTGAGCTGTGTTCGTGTATGACAGGTAGGAGAGGAGAGACATCAACTCCTCCATATACCGAACCAGAGAGGACCCTTCATAGACTTAGAAGGGAAGCAAGAGGGAAGAGAGTAGTGGGAGAAGAGGAATCTGAAGGAGAATCTGAGGACAATTTTGAGGAAGCTTTAGATCTCAACATGGATAGAGAAGTTCACAACCATGAGAGAGCTGATGGAAACGATGCCATCCCTGAGAGGAGGGTTCTTAGTTCATACATAAACCCAACCTCTGGGAATTGTGGTAGTAGCATCCAGAAACCACCCATTCAGGCCAACAATTTTGAGCTCAAGCCACAGCTAATATCACTTGTGGAAAATCATTGTTCCTTTGGAGGAAGTGCTAATGAAGACCCAAACCAACATCTCACAAAATTCCTGAGAATTTGTGACACTGTGAAGTCCAATGGAGTCCAGGAAGATGCCTATAAACTGCTTTTGTTCCCATTTTCACTTAGGGACAAAGCAGCTAAGTGGCTGGAATCATTCCCAAGGGGGAGTCTAACAACATGGGATGAGGTGGAAAGCAAGTTTCTGGCACGTTTCTACCCTCCACAAAAGGTCAATAGGCTTCGATCTGAGGTTCAGACTTTTAGACAACAAGATGGTGAAACTCTCTACGAGGCATGGGAGAGATTCAAGGACTTGACAAGGAAATGCCCACCAAACATGTTCCATGATTGGGTGCAACTGCACATCTTCTATGATGGGCTCTCTTATGAATCAAGGAAGGCTGTAGACCATTCATCAGGAGGTTCATTGAACAGGAAAAAGACTGTGGAAGAAGCCATTGAAGTGATCGAGACAGTGGCTGAGAATGAGTACTACTATGCATCAGAAAGGCACAACACTAAGGGAGTCATGGAGCTGAACCAGGTTGATACAATTCTAGCCCAAAACAAGGTGTTTGCCAAGCAACTAGCAGAGCTTACCAGGCAATTAGAAACAAAGCAAGTGGCTGCAATACACACACAAGATCAAGAGGAAGTAGGCATTGAAGGAGGTGATTGGGATGAGGTTAACTATGTGGGAAACCAACAAAGGCAATCATATGATCCACATTCCAACACTTACAACCCAGGCTGGAGAAACCACCCAAACTTTGGGTGGGGAAACCAACAAACCCAACCACAAAACCACAAACCTTACAACCACAACCAACATAACAATTCCACATACCAAAACTCCAACCAAAGCTCATACCAAGCCACACAAAACACTTACCCCCAATCATCATATCATGGCCAAAATAATCAACATACCCAACCTAATCCGAACCAACAATTTCAAGATCAATTAAACCGGATAGAAGGAATTATGGCAACCATGAGTCAAGACATCATTGAACTGAAGAGCTTCAGGGATGATGTGAGAACTACCTTAAGAAACCATGGTGAAAAACTCAAAAGGATGGAATCTCAAGTAGGAGAGCTATCTCAACAGGCACCCAAATCAACTGCAGTGTTCCCTAGTGACACAGAAAAGAATCCTAAAGGGGAACAAAAGAGAGTAAGATGGGAAGAATGCAAAGCCATCACCATAATGAAGGAAGTCTCAGAAGAAGAAGGAATCAGGCCCTCAGAGCAGGAACCAGAAATCTTGAAGGAAGGTGTGGAAGAAGTTAAGCAAGAAGGTGGAACTGAGCAAGCCAAGGAACTGCAAAAAGGCATGATGGAAGTATACCAACCAAAAGCACCATTTCCTGAGAGGTTAGGAGGAGGTGAAAAAGGAAAACCTATTCAAGGTTTCTAGAGACATTTAACTCTCTTCATGTCAATATTCCCTTTCTTGAGATTCTTCATCAAATGCCCACACACATCAAGTATTTAAAGGAATTGTTAAGCAAGAAAAGAGTTTTGAAGGGAGGACAAACGGTAACAATGAACAAAGAATGCAGTGCTCTCATCAAGAAGGACACACTCTCTAAGAAAACGGACCCAGGAAGTTTTCATATCCCTTGCATCATAGGGGAAACAAAAATTGACAGAGGATTCTGTGATCTAGGAGCTAGCATAAACGTGATGCCTCTAACTCTTATGAAGAGGCTAGAACTGAATGAGGTGAGATCCACTGATGTAATCATACAACTGGCTGACAAAACTCAGAAGCAAGCTGAAGGGGTAGTTGAAAATGTGTTGGTGAAAGTGGGGGATTATTATTTCCCCACAGACTTTGTCATCGTGGACATGGAGGAAAGCTACTTACACCCTATCATTCTGGGCAGACCATTTCTAGCCACTACTAGAGCGCTCATAGATGTAGAACAAGGAGAGCTAATTCTGAGAATACATGATGAACAGCTCATTTTCAAAGTCTTCAAACCTGCATCTGAGCCTGAACCAGAACCTGAAAAGCCTAAAGATGATAGTAGCCATCCGTGTTTGGAGGAAAGTAATCCAGCAGCTGAGACTCTAAAACAGTCATTGGAAGGCAAACAAGAGTTGCAAGAGTTAGAGCCACGAGAATCAGTGGAAACAGATAAGAAGGATCCTCCTGACATAAAGGTCAATGAAGAAATCCTCAAGAGAAAGGGAAGAGTGATAGGGAGATTGCCAAGAGGATGGAGAAACAAGAAAATTCCCACTGAAGGTTTTTCTCTGGGAGATAACGTGATATCAAGTCATTATCTGCCAATCCCACCTGGCCTCAAAACCATTCCTTCCCAGCTCCCTCAAGTGTTCACAATCAGGAAAGTTCTTTCTATGGAACATTTAGAGGTCATGAATGAATCAAGTGGGGACGTTTTCATAGTGAGAGGAGAAGATGTCAAGCACTACAATCCACCCTAACAAGGGACAACCGTCAAGCTAGTGACGTTAAAGAAGCGCTTCATGGGAGGCAACCCATGTTTTTAGTATCCTTAATCTTTAGCGCTTTGCTTTACATCTAATAAAGCATGGTTTCTTATGCATGAACTTGAATCCTCAGGACAACTATTGATTAAGTGCACTAAACCTTGCATGTAAATTACAATTGGTCTCTAAGTTTGGTGTGCCTGATGGCACTCCCAAATCTTACTCAAATTGAATTCCATCTTTCATTCAAGGTGCACAACCAAACATTAAGTTTGGTGTTCTTTTTGAACACAGTTTATGAAAAGCAAGAAGTTCCTCTGGATTTCAAAATTCATGACAAGTATACCATTCACATGTTTTAATAATTTGGTTTCAATTACTTAGGGTAGTAACTTTGTTTAGAATCAAAGAGCCAAGGTGACTATGATTTATTAGAATTATGCACACTCATTAAGGACAACCAATATGGATTTCATGTCATCAGGAGACTTAACCAAACACTAAGTTTGGTGTCCAAATAATAAGTGTGCATACATGTAGAAGTCACGGCTATAAGCTCATAAAGACAAGCATTGATTTACATGTGCAAATACTATTCATAATTCACATGGACCGAAAAAATGATAGCAAATTTGTTTGTTTGTGCAGGTACAAAAGAAAAGACAAAAATGGAGGAAAAAGACAAAGGAAGCACAAGTGGTCAAAAAGAGGCAGGAAGCAAGAAGAAGCAGGATCCCAAGAATTAAGAAGAACCAAGCAATAAATAAGAGGTGGTCTCGTTCCTTAATAATCAAATGATAATTGGTGAACTGTCTTTATGAACGTGTTTTCATCATAAGTCATTTAAGTGTTATGTGGAGTTTTTTTTTTTTATGAGTCGTTTTTTTTAGTATGTCTGTTTGTTAATTGCTTTGAATAAAGTGAATGCCTAGATGTTTGGATATAACTTCACCTTCTTAAACAAGTGCGTGCCATGCTTGCTCTGTTTCCAAAAATAAAAGAAAAGTTTGAACAAAAGTAACTTGGCTAAATTAGTGACAAATCAAGTAGAATTAAGTGGTGGTATGCATGCTTGATTGTTTAGTCAGATCACTAAAATTAGAGTGTAGAATTATCATTTTTTTATGTAGAAAGTGAACATTGTCTATGGATCTTGATGAATAAATGTCTTTGGCCATGAAAAAGAAAGAAAAAGAAAAAGAAAAAGCCACAGAAAAAGGCAACCAAAAAGCAAAAAATTGAGAAAATAAGCTAGGTACCAATGGTTTGAACTTCGGAGACAAATGCCTGTGGTGTTTATGTATTAAGGATATGCTTGGATGAATAGGTTCTGAGGAGTGTTTCAACACTTGGTAACTTGGGTTAACTAACCCGGGATTATCAACCAAAAGTCCATTATCAAGAGCAACCTAAATACAAAACATTTAGTCACACAAAGAGGTGCTGGGCACCAATGTCTCAAGAAGAAATGTGAACTAAAATGCCTAAAGTGGATATGTGTAGTGCACTGATAAGAAAAAGAAAATGCCAAAGGCTTGTGCAACACATGACACTAAGCAAACAAGGAGCAAAAGAAGCTCTAAGAAAAAGAAAAGAAAAACAAAGAAGAGAAAAGTGCCAAAGACATAAGAATAACAAGAGGCCATAGCAATGTTTGATGGATGCAATGGAAAAGTGATAATCCTACCTGATAAGTATGAAAAAGTGATGCTGCAACTTTCTGCATAAAACCCTTCTGATGAACTTCAAATGCTTGCTAATATAGGCAATGTAATTGCTTTCTGTTTCATACTTTCTTCTCAAATAACTCAGGACTTGCTTAGGGACAAGCAAGTATTAAGTTTCGTGTTGTGATGCCAAGGCATCATAGGCTAGTTTCACTAGCATTTTTCTGTTAGTTTTAGTTGTTTTATGCATTTTCTTGAGCTTAAAGTAACCAAAAATGGTTAAATGAAGAACAAAGTAATGAACCATCCAAACAATATGATTTTGATGCAAATTCCATGAGTTTTAGTTATAATACTTAAATGCTATGAATGGAAGATTTCTCATGAAATTTTGCAAGACTTTGATGCAAGTGTTTGGATGATTTCAGGGAAGAAGAGGCTAGGCAAGGAAGCAACAAAATCAATAAAGGAAGCTTGAATATCACATGTGGAGTTTAAGTTCCAGTTTAAGCCTAAACTAGAGCTTAAACGCCAAAAATCATGAAGGATAAGAAATGCTGGGATTGAAGTTTAACCTCCAGTTTGACCTCAAACTGGAGGTTAAACGCCAGAATGAATAGCCTCACTTAAGGAGCATTCCACGTTTAACCTCCAGTTTGACCTCAAACTGGAGGTTAAACGCCAGAATGAGTATGCCACCCAGGGAGGAGTTCCACGTTTAACCTCCAGTTTGACCTCAAACTGGAGGTTAAACGCCAGAACCAGGAAGAGTACCAGGGAGCCATTCCACGTTTAAGCTCCAGTTTGACTCAAACTGGAGCTTAAACGTGTTCGATAGCTTTTCTACTCCAGGGTTGCTCTCTCCATTTCCACGTTTAACCTCCAGTTTGACCTCAAACTGGAGGTTAAACGTGTTCGACACCTCCAGGGCTACCATTCTAAGCTTCCACATTTAACCTCCAGTTTGACCTCAAACTGGAGGTTAAACGTGTTCGACCTCCAGTATGCCTCCACCCTTTTCCACGTTTAACCTCCAGTTTGACCTCAAACTGGAGGTTAAACGTGTTCGACCTCCAGGGCTGCCCTTCCTATCTCCACGTTTAAGCTTCAGTTTAACCTTAAACTGAAGCTTAAACGTGTTCGACTACATGACTCTCCAGGGCTACCTTCTTCCATTTCCACGTTTAAGCTTCAGTTTAACCTTAAACTGAAGCTTAAACGTGCTTCTACAAAAGGCCTCACTGGAAGTGTCTGGCGTTTAAGCTGCAGTTTAAGCTTAAACTACAACTTAAACGCCACTCTTGGAAAAGGTTTCTGGGCCAAAAATATTGGGATTTAAGTTAGTCTTTGAGCACAAATATTAACTTAAACTTACTTTGGTATGAAACCCAATTGAATATCATGGTTTATGGGATTGGGCCTGAAGGATTGATGAGTTTGAAATCTCAATTTATTGAGTCATGTGTCATTATTTGATTATCACTAAGTTGGCTCAATAAATGTTACAGGATTTGGATCAACAACCTCATCAAGATTATGGATCATAAACCCAAGGCAAAAGGAAAGCAAGGAGAGGCCTCAAAGCCCAAGAAGCACAACTGAAGCTCAATATAGAAAGTGTATAAATAAGATAGAAGTTAAGTTAGAGGGGAATTTTACTTTCACTTTTAGCTAGTTTTCCTTTTCTTTGTAATTGAATTCAGAGCTATGATTCACTAAACTCCCTTTCATTGGGTTAGGGAGCTCTATTGTAATTCAATGAATCAATAATAGTTTATCTTCTTCTTCAATCTTTTCTCTTGAATTTTGTTAGAAAGCTTCTCGATCTAATTCCATTGAGTAGTTGTCTTGGGAAAGAAACTACTCATACTTGGAATCCTTCGGAGCCTTGGGAAAGGAATGGAGGATTCATGCTAGAGAAGCTTTCTCACAGTGGATTGGATTGGGGTTTGGATGGATATTGTGACATGTAATCCTACCAAATTGTGGTTCATGAAATTGTGTGGTATAATCAGTGATCAAGCATCATCTCTTCTTATGAACATTTAAACCAAGGGATTGGGAATTTGTTTATTTTTAGAGAGCATTGGTGAGCCAAGGAATTGGGATCCAATCATATAAGATTGCCAAGCAAAATTCAATGAACGCATTGGTTGAGGAAGAGATAAACATGTTTTGATTTGGAGATCTCAATATCTCCTATAACCCAATGAATTCCCCATTTCTGATTTCCACTTTCTCTTTACATTCTGCAACTCAATTCTTGCAATCACCCCCATTCCCTTTTAATTTCAGCAATTTACATTCTGCTCTTTAATTCATGCAATTTAAGATTCAGCCATTTAATTTTCTTGTCATTTACTTTTCCCGCCAATTTTACATTCCGCAATTCTCATCTCAAATCTTGATTCAGCTCAACTAGAACACACTTCTAATCCGAATTGCTCACTCAACCAATCCTTGTGGGATTCGACCTCACTCTATTGTGAGTTTTTACTTGACGACGATAACCGGTGCACTTGCCGGAAGGAATTTTGCCGATTGTGCAATTTCCTAAATCGTAGCATAACAAGTTTATGTGCATCAATCATCTCTTGGTCTTTTATTACTTAGTTCTTTTAGTCTTTCATTCCTTGCTTGAAAACCCCTTGTTGTCCTCTATAACCGAAAGCGTAACATTTCATTGGCATTCCTAGGGAGAACGACCCGAGGATGAAAGACTCTCAGTTAATTTGTATTAGATTTAATATTTGATCTTGAGAATTCATTGTCAGTTTAGACTATGCTACCAACGAATTGATGCTTGTGTTTTGATCGATTCTGAACCGTAATAACAACGAATTCTCAACGCTATCACCTACCTCTGACTTTTATGGCAGAAGAATTGAATTACCTGCCATTGGAGCTAACAATTTTGAGCTTAAGCCTCAGTTAGTCTCTCTTCTGCAGCAGAACTGCAAGTTTTATGGACTTCCCTTAGAAGATCCACATCAGTTCTTAGCTGAATTCTTACAGATCTGTGATACTGTAAATACTAATGGAGTTGATCCTAAAGTCTACAAGCGGATGCTCTTTCCCTTTGCAGTAAGAGACAGAGCAATGCTATGGTTGGATGCCCATCCAAGAAAGAGTCTTGACTCTTGGGAAAAGCTGGTTAATGATTTTCTTGCTAAGTTCTTTCCTCCTCAAAGGATGAGCAAGATTAGACTGGAAGTTCAAACCTTCAGACAAAGAGAAGGTGAATCCCTCTATGAAGCTTGGGAAAGATACAAGCAACTAATCAGGAGATATCCTCCTGACATGCTCTCAGAATGGTCCATCATAGGCGTGTTCTATGATGGCTTGTCTGAGATATCCAAGATTTCCTTAGATAGCTCTACAAGTCGATCCCTCTACTTGAAGAAAACACCTGCAGAAGCAAGAGAACTCATTAAAATGGTTGCTAACAATCAGTTCATGTACACTTCTGAAATAAATCCTGTGAACCTTGGGATCTCTCAGAAGAAGAGAGTTCATAAAGTTGAGACTCTAAATGCCATATTGGTTCAGAATTAGATCTTGACCCAACAGGTCAACATGATCTCTCAACATCTAACTGGGATGTAAACTGCAGCTAGCAGTGCTCAAGAAGCTTCTCCTAAAGAAGAAGCTTATGATCCTGATCAACCCACCATGGAGGAGGTGAATTACATGGGAAAACCCTATGGAAACACTTACAACCCTTCATGGAGGAACCATCCCAATCTTTCATGGAAAGATCAATAGAAACCTCAGCAAGGTTTCAAGAATAGACCACCATTCCCATGTACTCAAGGGAATATGGAAACCTCTAAGCAGAGCCTCTCTGACTTAGTTACTCTGGTTTTTAGCCTCTCTAAGACCACTCATAGTTTCATTAATGAAACAAGGTCCTCCATTAGAAACTTGGAGGTGCAAGTTGGTCAACTGAGCAAGAGGATCCCTGAGATTTCTCCTGAAATTCTTCCCAGTAATACCGGGGTTAATCCTAGAAAAGAGTGCAAGGCCATAACAATGGAAGACATTGTCGAATCAGAGGAGAATAGGAAGGTGTTGAATGCAGTGAAGAAGTCTTCACTGGGCGTTCAACGCCCACACTGGCAGCAAGCCTGGCACTGAACGCCAATGAGGAACCCCTTACTGAGCGTTCAACGCCCATCCTGGCCATAGAGCTGGCATTGAATGCCAGCCAAGGAGAGCTGGCTGGGCTTTCAATGCCCAAACACCCAGGCTTTCTGGCATTGAACGCTAGTGAGGAACTCCTCACTGGGTGTTCAACGCCCAACCATGCAGCCATTCTGGCATTGAACACCAATGAGGAACCCCTCACTGGGCATTCAACGCCCATTTACCCAGGGAAGCTGGCGTTGAATGCCAGAAAGGATATCCTTGCTGGGCGTTCAACACCCAGAATGCTAGAGGGACTGGCGTTTAACGCCAGTCAGGGTGGACAGCAAGGGCGTTCAATGCCCAATAAGCTAACAGAGCTGGCGTTGAACGCCAGTCAAAGCACACCCTTTGAGTGCCTAAGTTCCACTCAAGAACCCTCTATCCCAGAACCAAAGGAAACCATAAAGACCATTGAGGTTCCTTTGCATGCACTTCTGCAGTGCATGAGTTCTGATGACTACTCATCCTCAGGTGAGGATGAAGATACTAGGGAAGAGCAAGTTGCCCGGTACCTAGGAGCTCTTATGAAGCTGAATGCCAAGATATTTGGTACAAAGCCTCTAGAGGAAGAACCTCCATTGCTTACCAAAGAACATCATGCTTTGGTTCAGCAAGAGCTACCTCAGAAGCTTCCAGATCCTGGATGCTTTCTGATTCCTTGCACCATAGGCACCATGACCTTTGATAAAGCTCTATGTGACCTAGGGTCAAGCATTAACCTCATGCCACTCTCTGTAATGGAGAAACTGGGAATCCTTGAGGTACAAGCTGCACACATCTCTTTAGAGATGGTAGATAAGACCATGAAGAAGCCATATGGCTTAGTGGAGGATGTCTTGGTTAAAGTTGAAAACCACTACATCCCTGCAAACTTCATTGTCTTAGACATAAGAGAGGATGAGGATGGATGTGTCATCCTTGGAAGTCCCTTCTTAGCTACTGCAAAAGCCATGATTGATGTGGTGTTATTTGCTTCTGTTTTCTGAATGTATGAAATAAATAGTGCATATTTGAAGTTGAAATTTTAGAATGTTGGCTCTTGAAAGAATAAGGAAAAAGAAAAAAATATTATTGATAATCTGAAAAATCTAAAAATTGATTCTTGAAGCAAGAAAAAGCAGCAAAAAGAAAAATTAAAAGCATGTTGTAAAAGAAAAAAATATTATGCATGCGAAAAAAGAAAAAAAAATTGGCGAAAAGAAAAAAAATAAAAATGCAGAAAAATCCATTACTTCCCAAAAAATGCAGGAAAAGGAGGGTAGATTGAAAAAGCTAGTAACCCTTTAAACCAAAAGGCAAGGGTAAAAGGACCCAAGGCTTTGAGCATTAATGGATAGGAAGGCCCGAAGGAATAAAATCCTGGCCTAAGCGGCTAAACCAAGCTGTCCCTAAACATGTGTTTGTGGCGTGAAGGTGTCAAGTGAAAAGCTTGAGACTAAGCGGTTAAAGTCATTGTCCAAAGCAAAAAGAGTGTGCTTAAGAACTCTGGATACCTCTATCTGGGGACTCTAGCAAAGCTGAGTCACAATCTGAAAAGGTTCACCCAGTTAAAGTGTCTATGGCATTATTGTATCCGGTGGTAATACTGGAAAATAAGGTGCTTAGGGTCACGGCCAAGACTCTGAAAGCTGTATTCAAGAATCAAAATGAGCTTAACTAGGAAAGTCAATAATATCATCTAGATTCTAAGTTTCTAAGGATGCCAACATCTATGAGTTTCAATGGATAGTGAGATGCCAAAACTATTCTAAAGCAAAAAGCTACTAAGTCCCGCTCATCTGATTGTAACTAAGCTTCGTTTGAAACTTAGAAATTTTTTGTATCTTAATTTTCTTTTTATCCTAATGTGTCTTTAGTTGCTTGGGGACAAGCAACATTTTATGTTTGGTGTTGTGATGAGCGGATATTTTATATGCTTTTTGACATCATTTTTATATAGTTTTTAGCGTGTTTTATTAAGTTTTATTAAGTTTTTATAGGTTTTAGTGTTAAATTCACATTTTTTGGATTCTACTATGAGTTTTTGTGTTTTTGTACAATTTCAGGTATTTTCTAGTTGAAATTGATAGCTGGAGCAGAAGTCTGATTCAGAGGCAGAGAAAGCACTGCAGATGTTGTCTAGATCTGACCTACCTGCACTCAGAAAAGCTTTTTGGAGCTATAGAAGTCCAAATGGAGTGCTCTCTGATAAACCTGAATTTTGTGGTTTATCTTGTGCTTATTTTGGGGAATTTTATCAACTTTTCTCACATTTATTCAATGAAATAGCATGGTTTTGCAATTCTCCCTTGATTTGTGCTTAAATGTGAAAACATGCTTTTTAGGCCCTAAAATTGGTGATTTTAATTCACTTTACTTCCATTCGATGCCTTGATATATTTGTTGAGTGATTTCAAGTTTATAAGGCACGTATTGGATGGAAGAAGTGAGGAGAAAAGCATGCAGGTGGGAGAACTCATGAAGAAATGAAGGAACTGTAAAGCTGTCAAGCCTGACCTCTTCGCACTCAATCGACCATAACTTGAGCTACAGAGGTCCAAATGAAGCGGTTCTAGTTGTGTTGGAAAGCTAACATCCGGAGCTTCAAAATGATATAAAATTTGTCATATGTTTCGTTGCTTATAGGGGAGCGCACGTGCAATGTACGCGTGCGCGCCGATGCTACTCGTGGCCAACTAAAGTGAAATCGCCCCCAGCGATTTCTGAAGCACTTTGGGCCCAACCCAACTCATTTCTAATGCTATTTCATATAGACTTCAAGCTTGGGCAAGGGAAGAGCAATTGTTTGGTAGTATAGCATCATGTAGGTTAGTTTCTAGAGAGAGAAGCTCCCTCTTCTCTCTAGAATTAGATTAGGTTAGGTTAATTCCATCTTAGATCTAGGTTTTTATTATTGTTCTCATCTTATTTCTCTTATGATTTCTTGTTTCTACTACTTGATTCTCTTAGTTCTCGTGTTAATTTTTCCTTTTATACTCTTTTATGTTCATGGATGCTCATGTTGAATTTGATTTACAATTAATGCAATTTGATGTTTGATGTTCTTTATTGTTGATTTGAGTTGTTGATTTTACTTTCCTTGCAATTGGTAGTTGGTAGATTTTATTATTCTTGCATTTTTACCATACTTTTCATTTGTACCCACCAAGTGTTTGACAAATTACTTGGTTGGGCTTTAGAGTTGATTTAGAGCATTCTTGGCTTGGGAATAGTAATTGGGCAATCTTGAGTCATGAAAACCCAACCTATGTTGGTGATGTAGAATTGTTAGTTAATATCATTTTCAATGACTATAATCTTTTGCTAATTTAATTAGTGAGTTGATTAGGAATTTTGAATTGAGATTAACTAGTCTTGTTTGACTTTCTCTCATGGAAGATAACTTACACCTTCTTCCAATGTTGGGAATGACGAAATGAGATAGATTCTTGTTATTATTGTGATATGATTGATTAGTCTTATTTGACATTCTCCCTATGCGAAAATGACATGATACCTTCTTTCATTTGTTGGAGTCAACTAAATAAGATGAATTAATCATTGTATGACTAGGATAGAAAGCCTATGATCTCAATTCTTG
The DNA here is from genome assembly GCF_003086295.3 of Arachis hypogaea. Taxonomy (NCBI): domain Eukaryota; kingdom Viridiplantae; phylum Streptophyta; class Magnoliopsida; order Fabales; family Fabaceae; genus Arachis; species Arachis hypogaea. The sequence continues at coordinate 57,857,912 of NC_092050.1, forward strand.
CCATGAATGTCTCTCTTTATTAATTACCTTCTTTAGTTACTTGCTTGATTTACTTTCTTGTCATTTATTTTCTTGCAAAAAAATATAAAATCAAACCCCCCCTTTTGTTCCTTCATAGCCAATAATTGAGCACTTCATTGCAATTCCTTGTGAGACGACCCGGAGTTCAAATACTTCGGTTAATTCTTATTTGGGATTTGTTACTTGTGACAACCAATATTTTTTATTGGGAGGATTGTTTATTAGTGTAGAACTATACTTGTAACGAGAATTCATTCAATTGAGGAAATTCTATACCACGACAATTTTCGCTAATCAAAATGGCACCGTTGCCGGGGAGTTGCAATGGTGCTTCGTTATTGCCTATTGTGAATATGTGAATATGTTTGCCTTTTGTTTGTTTGTTAGTTTTTGTTAGGTTTAGGACTTTGTTCTTATTTTTGTTAGTTTTTGTTTCTCTTTGCTATTATGAATTTTCATCCTCACTTTGGCTGTGGGTTTGGCTCAAATTATGTTGTAGAGAATGGAAGCTACAATGAGGATGTGCATCAAGGATGGAACAAACAAAGGTGGGAGGAGCCTCAAAGGATTGATCAACCTTATTGGCAACAACTCCCTCCGGATTCTTATGGGTATAACTCTAATCCTAATGCATATCAACCTAATGGATGTGGTGACCCTTATTGTAATTGTCAACAACCATCACCATATGCCTATGAACCACCCTCTCAACATGACTTTGAACCACCTTACTCACAAGCCCCCTACCACCAAACACCTCATTATGACCCTAATCCTTATCCACCATACCAACCACCTTATGAACCATATGAACCACACATGGAACCACCACTATTCCAACACAATTACTCTCAATATACACCACCTCAATATACACCACCTCAATATACACCACCTCTATACCCTTACCGAGATAAACCACCTTCTAATTATGAGCCCTCTCTCCCAAATAATGAATCCTCTTTTTTCACACCACCTCCAATGGATGATTCTCTCCAAGAATGTGTTAGCTCTTACATTCTAAGGCAAGAAGAGAACCAAAAGGAGTTCAAGGAGTTAGAAGCCAAGATAGATACCATAGCAAAATCCATTCACAATATGGTCTCCTCCCGACTAAGCCTAAGCAACCAAGGTACTCCCATTGACGAATGTGGAGAAGCAACCAATGAGCATAGTGAGGGAGTGAGTTTAGAGCTTCAAGGTGAAGAAGAAGAGTTGAAGAAAGAATTTCCATAAGGGGAGGAAGATGAGACAATTGAGCCGGAAGGAGTGGTTGAAGACATAGGAGATGTTGGAAGTCCATGGGAATGTAGCATTAGAGAACCTTCTTTCAAGAAGCTTGACATTGATGTTGAGGAGGGTGTACAACCTCCAAAGCATATCATGATTGAAAACTTTGGAAAGGTTGATCAAGAGATGGATTCAATTATTGACGAATTCTTATCTACAATTGAATCCTCTCCCATTGGGCTTGACATGGAGATTGAAGAAGAAGACACCTCACCTTCCATACCCTTGGTGAGCAATGAAGAAGAAATTGAATTGGAAGCGAGCCACCAAGAGGAAGAGGTTGAAGTTGAGGAAAGTTGTAAAGAGGTGGAGGTAATCAAGGATGAGTACAAGGGAGTGGAGCTTGCAAGATCATTGGGACCATCCCTTCCTAAGTCACCATCATCCAACACAACATTCAAGTGGGTAAAATTTCTATCCCTAAGCTTTACTTTCTCACTTGAATATGGTTTGATTGAAAATGATGGTCAACTTATAGCTCTTTGTGGAGTTAAGAGTAGGAGATAGTTGTGTAGTGGTTGGAGACCTCCTTCTAGGTTCATGATGGTTGCATGCTTGAAATTTAATAGCAATGGTTCGTGTAGAACCAAATTGCATGGGTCTAGGAGAATGTTTGGATGCTTAATTGAGAATTCTAAGGTCATGCCACCCAATTGGAATCATGATGATCAATTTGAAGATGGGTGTCAAAACAAAGTATGGGATCCCGGATCGCACAAGGAGAATCAAATTTGGGAGCCCATGGCTTGTGTGGAACTCCATCAAGGCTTAGAGTTATCATCTTTGAAGACTAAAGCTTATTGGAGATTCAAGCATTGGTGGATGTTCAAGGATAGCTTCAAGCACAAGCCACCTTAAGAGGAGCTCCCCATAAGTCCAACTTAAGGACAATAAACAAATGTGCTAGGTGGGTGATGAGCGGATATTTTATACGCTTTTTGGGGTTAATTTCATATAGTTTTGAGTATATTCTAGTTAGTTTTTAGTCTATTTTCATTAGTTTTTAGGAAAAATTCATATTTCTGGACTTTACTATGAGTTGTGTGTTTTTCTGTAATTTCAGGTATTTTTCTGGCTGAAATTGAAGGAGCTAAGCAAAAATCTGATTCAGGCTGAAAAAGGACTGCTGATGCTGTTGGATTCTGACCTCTCTGCACTCAAAGTGGATTTTCTGGAGCTACAGAACTCGAAATGGCATGCTTCCAATTGCTTTGGAAAGTAGACATCCAGGGCTTTCCAGAAATATATAATAGTTTATACTTTGCACAAGGATAGACGACGTAAACTGGCGTTCAACGCCAGTTCTCTGCCCAATTCTGGCGTCTAGCGCCAGAAAAGGATCAAAAGCTGGAGTTGAACGCCCAAACTGGCACAAAAACTGGCGTTCAACTCCATAAATGGCCTCTGCACGTGAATTGCTTAAATCTCAGCCCCAGCACACACCAAGTGGGCCCCAGAAGTGGATCTCTGCATCATCCATCATAGTTTACTCATTTTTTGTAAACCTAGGCTACTAGTTTAGTATTTAAACAACTTTTAGAGACTTATTTTGCACCTCATGACATTTTAGATCTAAACTTTGTACTCTTTGACGGCATGAGTCTCTAAACTCCATTGTTGGGGGTGAGGAGCTCTGCTGTGTCTCGATGAATTAATGCAAGTATTTCTGTTTTCCATTCAAACACGCTTGTTCCTATCTAAGATGTTCATTCGCGCTTAACTATGATGGAGGTGATGATCTGTGACACTCATCATCTTCCTCAAACCATGAACGTGTGCCTGACAACTACCTCCGTTCTATATACGATTGAATAAGTATCTCTTAGATTCCTTAATCAGAATCTCCGTGGTATAAGCTAGAACTGATGGCGGCATTCATGAGAATCCGGAAAGTCTAAACCTTGTCTGTGGTATTCCGAGTAGGATTCAATGATCGAATGACTGTGATGAGCTTCAAACTCGCAAGTGCTGGGCGTTAGTGACAGACGCAAAAGGACGAAGAATCCTATTCCAGTATGATCGAGAACCGACAGATGATTAGCCGTGCTGTGACTGAGCATGTGAGCATATTCTTCACTGAGAGGATGGGATGTAGCCATTGACGACGGTGAACCCCTACATACAGCTTGCCATAGGAGGACGTGTGTGCGTGAACAAGAAGACAGAGGAAAGCAGAGATTCAGAAAACAAAGTATCTCCAAAACTCCAACATATTCTCCATTACTGCATAACAAGTAACCTTTAATCCATGCTCTCTTGTTTATTCGCAACTCAACTGATAAACATAATTGACTTCCTGACTAAGATTTACAAGATAACCATAGATTGCTTCAAACCAACAATCTCCGTGGGATTCGACCCTTACTCATGTGAGGTATTACTTGGACGACCCAGTGCACTTGCTGGTCAGTGGTACGAGTTGTGAAAAGTGTGATTCACAATTTGTGCACCAGTGGGAGACACCCCACCATGGTAAATTCTTTTCATTTTTCCCTTTTCTACATATTGGTAATTAGTTTGATTTCATATTTTATTTAGTTTGTTGAGTATATTTGGTAGTATAATAGGTTAAATAAGGTTTTAGGGTGTTTGGGTAGCTGTTTCGAGGTTTGGAAGGCTTGGTTTGGTGCAAGAACTTGGAAAAATTTTGAAAAACAGAGCACCAACCCAAGCGTGCGCACACCTGGCGTGTACGCGCGCCTCAAGCATTTTCGACCATCCACGCGGACACGCAATGTATGCGTACGCGTGGATGCAAAAATTCCACCCCCAGCCAAAAAAACCCGATAGTCATGCCCATCTTGTGCCCATTTCGTGCCAGGCACCCACGCGCCATCGTGCAAGCCGCCTGCGCGCCCCGCGCAACTTTGCCATCGACGCGCAAGCACACCGTGCGCGCGCGCACCGATGGTGTAGTATGAACTCCCTGGTACAAAAACTAGAGAGTTGTGCCATGCTTGTGCCTAGTTTTGTGCCCCACGCATGCGCGCACCTGGAACGTACGCATCCTTTGGCCAAACTGCGCATCGGCGCGGAAGCATGCATGACGCGTCCTCGACGGTAAAAAAAAAAAGAATTTTTCTCTCATCTTCCGTTTTCTTTTGTCCATTGCATTCGCATACTTTTATTCTTTGAATTTTCATTTTGTCTTTATAGCTTGTTTTTACCTTCTTTTTTTTGAGCTTCTTATTTGAATAATGGTGTTGAATTTTCTTACTCAATTGTTGAGAATTTCTTGGTTAATCTTGGTGCCTCTTGACTTGTTTGATATTGTTGGGTGATGAAACTTTTAAATCAATGCTAATCTTGTATGACTCTTATATTCTTTGTGCATTGATATGAACTTGCATGTCTTTCATGACCCACTCTATTTATTTGAACTTGATGCTTTTGAGTGCTCTTCATGCTTTGACTTTTCTCTTGCATCAAGTATTAGTTAATATGCCTTAGCCTATATTGTTTTCTCACTTACATGCATAGCTAACATGTAGTGAGAACCTTATTCTTATTTGGCATTAGCCCTCGCCTATGTTCAATTTTCTTTGCTATCTTTGTTGTAGGCATAATTTTCTTTCTTTTCTTTCCTTTTAGGTTGGCCACCAAGAAGGAAAGGAATAAGAAAGCTTCTAAATGGGGCAACAAACAAGTTCACCAGCACAACCTTTTGAAAGAGCTCATCAATTGTAGCAACCCGTCTACCTTGCTCTTCTTTTTATGCACCAAGGACGGTGCAAATTTCTAAGTGTGGGGAGGTCGTCCGACCGATCTCCATAGGTAACAACTTTCTTTTTCAACACTAATTTTTAATTTTTGTCTTTGTTAGATTAGTTATTGCATTGCATGATAGGTTGCATGTTAGTTAGAATTTGTACATACCTTACCACTTCTTTCTTATTAGGACTACTTGGTTAGGGTGATCTCTTTTCCAAGAAAAATTATTTTTAGGGCACCCTACCAATTTGAAAAAATTTTTTTTTGTGACAAACTTGCTTGAAGAATTTATTTTGGAACATGGTTTTTGAGCTAAGAACACAAGCATGTGAGTTTTGAGCCTAATTGTGTGGTTACATCTTATAACCACTTATTTTCATTCTTGTGTGTATTATTCTCTCTTTGTGATTGTAATCTTTGATTTGTTTGATTCTTTATGTCCATTATTCCATGTATACATGCATTTATATGATTGAGGTCATCATTTCATTTAGCTCACTTACCAAATAGCCTACCTTTCATCAACCATTGTTAGCCAATTTTGAGCCTATTGAATTCCTTTTGTTCTTAATTATAGCACATCACTACCCATAAGCGAAAAATAATAAATGTCCTTAATTTGGATCTTTGATTAGCTTAGGCTAGTGAGGGTGTGTATCATTTGGGTATGGGAAACTTGGAACATTGGTTGAGGTAAAAGTGTAATTTTTTTTGTTAAAAATATTGGGAATTGGGTACATATTCATGCACCATATGTAAAACCATATGCATTGATATATTTGTATATACTTTAGAAAAAAAATGATAAAGAAAAAGAAAAAAAGAACATATATATATATATATATATATCAAAGAAAATATATATATATATATATATAGGAAAAAAAAGAGAAAAAGAAATAAAAATGGGAGAAAAATGCCCGAAAGTAAAGTTCAATAAAAATCAATGCATATGGAATGTTAATTAAAGAGAATACATGAGTATGTGAAAAAAGTGGGAATCATGGGTAGCTAGGTTGTGTATTAGAATTGTATAGGTTGTTATATGTGTTTGGTGAGAGCTTAGGTTAATCAAAGATTCAAATTTCAAGCTCACTTGACCATATGCATCCTACTTTGACCCTAGCCCCATTACAACCTATGAACAAGTCCTCATGATGAATGTATGCATGTATTGAATAATTGTTGATTGTTAGATGAAAAACAAATCATGGAAAGCATGAGTAGAAGATAATTGAGTGATCAACCCTATACACTTGAGCGACTAGAGCGGATACACATCCGGTGAGGGTTCGATGCTCAACTCCTTGTTCCTGGCTTTCATGAGCTTTTCTTCTTGCAAGTCTATTTGTGCTTTATTTTGATATTTGAATTGGTAGGATTCATGAATCTTCATATGATCTTAGCCCAACTTGTTCATACATGCTCCTGGAGATTGATTTTCTTTTGACCAAGTAGGTAGAATCATATTGCATTTAGTTGCATGCATGTAGATAGGTTTATATAGTTTCTTTGCATTGAATAAATGTTCATACCATTTTCTTGTCCTTCTTTATTCTTAGCATGAGGACATGCTTGGTTTAAGTGTGGGGAGATTTGATAAACCCCAATTTTGGGGTTTATCTTGTGCTTATTTTGGGGGATTTTATCAACTTTTCTCACATTTATTCAATGAAATAGCATGGTTTTGCAATTCTCCCTTGATTTGTGCTTAAATGTGAAAACATACTTTTTAGGCCCTAAAATTGGTAATTTTAATTCTCCATTCGATGCCTTGATATGTTTGTTGAGTGATTTCAAGTTCATAAGGCAAGTATTGGATGGAAGAAGTGAGGAGAAAAGCATGCAAGTGGGAGAACTCATGAAGAAATGAAGGAACTATAAAGCTGTCAAGCCTAACCTCTTCGCACTCAATCGACCATAACTTGAGCTACAGAGGTCCAAATGAGGCGGCTCCGTATCTTTCTTCGCGTATAGGAGAGCGCACGCGCCATGTACGCGTGCGCGCCGATGCTGCTCGTGGCCCACTAAAGTGAAATCACCCCCAGCGATTTCTGAAGCACTTTGGGCCCAACCCAACTCATTTCTAATGCTATTTCATGCAGAATTCAAGCTTGGGAAAGGGGGGAGCAATTGTTTGGTAGTATAGCATCATGTAGGTTAGTTTCTAGAGAGAGAAACTCCCTCTTCTCTCTAGAATTAGATTAGGTTAGCTTAATTCCATCTTAGATCTAGGTTTTGATTATTGTACTCATCTTATTTCTCTTATGATTTCTTGTTCCTACTACTTGATTCTCTTACTTCTCATGTTAATTTTACCTTTTATGCTCTTTTATGTTCAAGGATGCTCATGTTGAATTTGATTTACAATTAATGCAATTTGATGTTTGATGTTCTTTATTGTTGATTTGAGTTGTTGATTTTACTTTCCTTGCAATTGGTAGTTGATAGATTTTATTATTCTTGCATTTTTACCATGCTTTTCATTTGTACCCACCAAGTGTTTGACAAAATACTTGGTTAGGCTTTAGAGTAGATTTAGAGCATTCTTGGCTTGGGAAGAGTAATTGGGCAATCTTGAGTCATGAAAACCCAACCTATGTTGGTGATGTAGAATTGTTAGTTAATATCATTTTTAATGACTCTAATCTTTTACTAATTTAATTAGTGAGTGGATTAGGAATTTTGAATTGAGATTAACTAGTCTTGTTTGACTTTCTCTCATGGAAGATAACTTACACCTTCTTCCAATGTTGGGATGACAAAATGAGATAGATTCTTGTTATTATTGTGATATGAATGATTAGTCTTGTTTGACATTCTCCCTATGCGATGATGACATGATACCTTCTTTCATTTGTTGGAGTTAACTAAATAAGATGAATTAATCATTGTATGACTAGGATAGAAAGTCTAAGATCTCAATTCTTGCCATGAATGTCTCTCTTTATTAATTGCCTTCTTTAGTTACTTGCTTGATTTACTTTCTTGTCATTTATTTTCTTGCAAAAAAATATAAAATCAAACCCCCCCTTTTGTTCCTTCATAGCCAATAATTGAGCACTTCATTGCAATTTCTTGTAAGACGACCCGGAGTTCAAATACTTCGGTTAATTCTTATTTGGGGTTTGTTACTTGTGACAACCAATATTTTTTATTGGGAGGATTGTTTGTTAGTGTAGAACTATACTTGCAACGAGAATTCATTCAATTGAGGAAATTCTATACCACGACAATTTTCGCTAATCACTCTCAACGGCTATGGAAAGCTGACTTCTAGAGCTTTCCTGAAATATATAGTAGTTCATACTTTGCTTCGGATTAGAAGGCACAAAACTGGCGTCCAACGCCAGCTACCTGCCCACTTCCAGGCGTCCAGCGCCCAAAAAGCAGAGACCAATGTCCAAACGCCCAGAGAGGACCCCCTAGCTAGCGTTCCACGACCAAAAGACCTCATAGCACGTGAATCTTATCAAAGCTCAGCCCAAACACTCACCAATTTGGCCCCAGAAGTAGATTTTAGCACTAAATAAACTGTTTTATCCTTACTAGTCATCTGTTTAGTATTTAAGGGATTTTATTTATGTAATTCAGACAATCTTCGATTCAGGAGAGAATCATACACGCTTACATTGTCTTTTATATTCAGTATGAGTTTCTAAACCTCCTAGGTCGAACGGAGGAGCCCTGCTGAGTCCTATGAATTAATAAAAGTATTATTGTTTCTTCTTCGATCCGTGTTTGATTTATATCTAAGATGTATAATCTGATCTTCATCGTGGTGAATAGGATGATCTAACCAATTAGCTCTATTCATCACATTAAGACGAACGTCCCTGAAAAACACCCGCGTCTACTTGGGTTCGTGTGAATACGTGATTGGAAAGTACACGCCAACAGCTATGTTTATACATCTCTCAGACGGTTAATCCACAACTTCGTTGGGGACTTCTTGAGACACCAGTTCAGCCAATTTTCGGGGAGATTAGGGTCTCCATGGTATAGGCTAGAATCCTAAGAAGCAGCATCCTCTGATCTGGAAGATTCAACCTTGTCTGTGATGTTTTGAGTAGGATGACCAAGAGAATGGACTGCTATGCGCTTCACCCTTTGTCATATTAGATGACCACGGCCAATGGCGTTCAATCTGTAGAAAAGAAGATCAATGACCATGGCCCATGGTATTGATCACATACAGCCTGCCATAGAAGAAGATCATTCACAAGAAAAGAAGGCACTAGTACCAGAGTTAATTCAGAAAGATCAATTACCATAGCTTGCTTCAAACCACAGTCCTCGTGGGATCGACCCTGACTCGCTCAGGTATTACTTGGACGACCCAGTGCACTTGCTGGTACTGCTGTACAAAGAGTCTGGGGTTTGTACACACCACATATGCATTGGGCATGTGTACGCATGACTGGTACTTTTTTTTCATATGCATACACAAAACCTGGACGCACAATGCAAGAAAAACTGACTGCCTCATCAGGGTTCGGCACACAAAATAGGGTTGTGTACGCGAGAAACAGGTCACGTACACGAGCATACTAAGACTTCTAAATCAAAATACTTCGACAAAATGACCTAAAACTGAACTATTTACATCCTATATGAATATATATTTAGAAGACAACCAAAAATGAAAAAATTGAACTAAATACAAGAAATGAAATTGGAAGATCATACCATGGTGGAGTGTCTCCCACCGAACACTTTTAGTTATATTCCTTAAATTGGACATTTTAGCAAACTCCTTGTAATGGTGGCTTATGCTTGAACTCATCCCTGAACGTCCACCAATGCTTTGACTTCCAACGTGCTCCAAAGTTACAAGTTATTTGCACCAAGCTTTGATGACGTTTCGAACAAGGTAGGAACTCCCAAAATCGATCTTCATGTATTCCAGGATCCCAAGTCTTATTCCTACACCTGTCTTCTAATTGATCATCATGATTTTATCTGGGTGGTAAGCAATCTAAATTCTCATTTAGGCACCAAACTCTCCCCCTAGACCCAATCAATCGAGGACTATACCAACCCTTGAACTTAAGCCTCGAAGATGCCACTACAATGAACCGAGAGTGGTGTTTCCAACTACTAACCATCTCTCTTTTGCTCTTGAATCCACAAAGAAATCTAAGTTGACCATTAATCTCAAGCAACCCATATTCAAGTAGAATAAGAAAGCTAAAGAATATGAATTTTACCCACTTGAATGATGTAATGGATGATGGTGACTTAGGAAGAGGTGTTTCCAACAGTCTTGCAAGTTTCACTCCCTAGTGCTCTTCTTTGATTACCTCCACCTCATTTTTCATTTCCACTTCTCAGCAAGATTCCTCATATTCAATTACTTTCTCACCAAATTCTTCTACCTCTTCCCCATCACTCAAGTCATACCTCGGAGGTTGCATAAAATCTACGTCAACACCCATTTCGAATTTAACGGGAGAAGGCTCAATAAGATCATCGACGGGATTGGTCAGTATGGACGAAAAATCATTAATGATATAATCCACTTCCTGATCAATCTTGCTCAATTCTCCAACCACTTCTTTTGGTTCAATTATCTCAACTTCTTCCTTTTGTTGCCATTCTTGCTTCAACTCTTCTTCTTCTCCTTGAAACTCTAAGTTCTCTTTCTAACTACACTCCTCAGTCGAGTCTCCACATTCGTCAATGGGAGTGTCTTAATTGCATGAGCGCAATAAAACTAAGCAGTTCACATTTTCAGCCATGATAGAACCATGGTTTCTAGCCCTCTTTGATCTTCTTCTTGCTTTTAGAGAAAAGAGTAAAGATCTCTTCATTCTTGTATTAATGGTTGGAGGACTTCATTCAGTGAAGGAGTTGGTGAAGAAAATGGCTCATTGTTTGGAAGAAAGGTGTCATAGTTGGTAGGTGGTTCATATTGGTGAAAGTATGGAGGTGGTGTATATAGAAATGGTGGTTTTTAGGAGTTTTTATGTTGGAATGGTGATGGCTCTAAGTATGGCTCATATGGCTCATATGATTGTTGGTATGGTGGGTATGAGTTATAGGAAGAAGTTTGGTGAAAAGATGTGGCTTGGGAGTAAGGTTGATAACAATGTTGAGGAGTTGGTTCATATTTGTGTGCATTATAGCGTTGATTGTAACCATAAGAAACCAGAGGTTGTTGCCAAGAAGGTTGTCCACAAGAATATGGCTCCTCACTCAATTGATTCCACTACCCATGATGCGACCCATCATTGAAACTCTCACTTCCTAAAAAGAAATAAAAACAAAAGCTAATAAGAAACAAAGAAAAACAAACTCCTAAACCAAACTAGCAAACAAACAAAAAGAAAACTAATCATAATATTCACATATGAACAATAACCAATAACAAGCACACATTGCAACTCTCCGGTAACGATGCCAAAAACATGATGAAGGCCAAACGTTGGTTCGGAAATTTTCTCAATAAATAGAATTGCTTCGTTGCAAGTATAGTTCCAAACCAACAATTTCCCAAATCAAAGTTTAATTTGTTTATCACGAATGCAAACCAATAAAAATCGAGAGTATTAGATATCGGGTCGTCTTTCAAAGGAGTTGTAGTGAGGTATGCATGTTATCGGTTATAAGAATCATGGATGAGATAGCAATTGACACAAAATTTAATGGCAAGAAAGTAAATAACAATTAACTAATCAAATAAAGGAAATTCAAATGCTATGGGATCACTTGGCAAGGGTTGAGGGTTGATGCGTGAGCATCTTATACCCTTTTTCTTTGCATTTTCTAGTTGTTTCAGTTAGATTTTATTTATTTTTACTTAATTTTAGTGCTAAAATCTATTTTAGATGCTACTTTGAGTTGTTTTGGTATTTTTATAATTTTAGGTAAAATTCAGAGCAATTTGGCGGAGTTTGGAGCAAAAAGGAAGAAAGCTGTCAGCACCCTCCCTGGGCGCTAAATGCCCAACTGGCGTTTAGCGCCAGCAAGGGACATTAGCGTGCATTAGACCACTCCCATTTGGGTGTTTAATGTCCAATCTGACATTAAACACCAGTAGTTGTCTGGATTCACACTCATGTGGGCCTCTCGAGTGGATTTAGCATTTATTAGTTTTATTTTATTTTCTTTTTGTAATTTTTATTTACAAACAATATCTTTTAGGCTTAGAATTTATTATTTTATTTTATTTCCATTTCAAATTAGGTTAGTATTTAAAGGAAAAGATCACTTAGTGCCAGGATCTTCTTCCTTCCGCACGTTTTCAGAACCCTATTTTCTCTGTAAGTCATGAGCAACTAAACCTATTGGTTAAGGTTAGGAGCTTTGTTTATTTCTATGGATTAGAACTATTATTCTTCTATTTTAATTAATATTTTGATTCAATTCTAAGGATTATTTTCGTTCTTAATCTTATGAATTTTGGTGGAACGAGAGTATGACCGTTATTCTACTTGAGTTCATGTGATTCTCGAGAGAGTTATCTCACTTGAACAACAGCTTGAAAACAAATTCTTCCTAAATTGCTAATTGCACGAACTGATTGGGATATGTGACATAAAATCCTGTTGGTTTTGGGTAATTAGGGATTTTGTGGCGTTAAACTAGTTTTTTGAACTTAACCTTCTAATCGGAATTAAGTGACCACGAGAGTGGCGGTTAATGAAGGTCAGAGGAGGCTAAATCACTAAGAGATTAAGGTTTAGACATTTACAGTTTGCCATGGAATGAAACATGCATTGTTAAAATAGTTGGTAAGAACTTTTATTCTGGAAAGATAAACATGTCCGAAGCCTTAAATATTTTCTCCCACTGACTTTACACCTAACCTCTTATTTGCTTTCTTTATTTCCCTGTTTACTGTTTTATGCGTTTTAACCACCAACCCCTTTTTCTAATTCGCGTAACTAAACCAACTTGACAACCATTGTTTTCTCAGTCAAACAATCCTCGTGGGATCGACCCTGAATCACCTGAGGTATTACTTGGATGACCCGGTGCACTTGCCGGTTAAGTTGTACGAGTTCTCAATTCGTGCACCAAGCTTTTGCCGCCGTTGCCGGGGATTGTTTGTGATTGACAACTACCAGTTATCTTGTTGCTAAGATAAGGTATTTTTCTTAGTTTTGTTTATTTACTTTTTCTTTTAATTTTTTATCTTAACTTTTATTTATTTTCCCTTTACTTTTCGAATTTTGCTTTATTTATTTTTCTTTAATTTCTGATTTTACTTTTGGTGTCCCGTTAGTGTTTTTCCTTTTATTTTATTTTATTTCTTTTTACATAGGATATCTCATTGGGAGTTCTCTACACTTTGACATAGATACTCCCACTTTTCTTTGTCTTTTGTTTATTTATGAGAAAGAACAGGGACAAAGAACCCCTTCTTGAGTTTAATCCTGAATCTGAGAAGACCTTGAGGTGGCATTTGCAACACACTAGGGATTATAAATTCGAAGAAAATCTCAAGGAAACTTTTGAGAAGGAAGTTGAAGAGCTCACGGTGGACCCTAATGGAGGAAACCCAAATGCTAATGAGCATGCAAGGAGGACTCTGAGCTTATACACTGCACCCATTCCTGACTTCTATGGGCGCAGTATCTCAGTACCTACTATTGGTGATAATAATTTTGAGCTGAAGCCGCAGTTGATCACTCTAGTGCAACAGAACTGCCAGTTTCATGGACTCCCTCAAGAGGATCCCAACTTATTCATCTCTAACTTTCTGCAGATCTGTGACACTGTGAAGACAAATGGAGTGAACCCTGAGGTTTACAAGCTCATGCTCTTCCCAGTTGCTGTTAGGGACAAAGCAAAATAGTGGCTTGACTCTTAGCCTAAGGAGAGCCTAGACACATGGGACAAGGTGGTCACTGAATTTCTGACCAAATTTTTTCACCTCAGAAGATAACTAAGCTTAAAGTGGACGTTCAGACCTTCAGGCAAAAAGATGGAGAGTCCCTTTATGAAGCTTAGGAGAGATTCAAGCTGATGATTAAGAGGTGTCCCCCTGACATGTTTCCCAAATAGACCAGGCTGTAAATCTTTTATGATGGCCTCTCTGAGATAGCCAAGATATTACTAGACAACTCTGCTGGTGGTTCCTTACAAATGAAGACGACGCCTGAAAAGGGGAACGAGCTTATTGAGATGGTTTCCAACAACCAGTATCTTTATACTTCTGAAAGGAACCCTGTGAACATTGGGACTACTCAAAAGAAAGGAGTCTTGGAGGTGGATACACTGGACGCCATTTTGCCTAAGAATAAGATCCTGTCCCAACAGATTAGCATGATCTCCCAGCACTTGATCGGAATGTAAGTTTTAGCTATCAACACTCAAGATACATCCTATGACATGAATGGAAACTTCACCCAAGAGGACGCTTATGGCTATATGCTCAACCCACCATTGAGTAAGTAAATTACATGGGAAATTCCTCCAAAAATCCCTATAATGATCCCTATGTGAATACTTTCAATCAGGGATGGGGGAAGAACCCTAACTTTGGGTGTAGAGAGCAGCCACATAAGCCCCAACAAGGCTTCAACAACAATCAGGGTGGAACCAATTAGAATAGGTTTAACAGTAGGCAGTTCTAAATTTCTCAGCAGCAATAAGGACCCTCTAAGAGCCAAGCCAATTCTGACCTAGCCACAATAGTCTCTGAGCTTTCCAAGACCACCCACAGCTTTATGCAAGAGACAAGAGCTTCAATTTAGAACTTGGAAGTACAAGTAGGTTAGTTGAGCAAGAGGATACCTGAGAGATCTTCCAACACTCTTCCAAGCAACACAGAGGTAAATTTAAGGGAAGAATGCAAGGCCCTCACAATGGACAAGAAGGCCGAGCTTAAAGAGATGCATGCTGCAGAGGATTTGAAGGAGAAAAAGGCTCAAGAAAATACTGGAAGTACACTAGTACACGCCCCAGCAATGGTGAAGGAGTCTGAAGTGCAACACCCTCAGAAACTGTAAGAGGAGACCAAGGATGAACAACTCACTCAATTCTTGGAAATCTTTAAAAAGTTACAAATTAATATTCCTTTTGCTGAGGTGTTGGAGAAAATGCCTCCCCATATGGCCTGTTTGAAAAGCGCACTCTCTAGAAGGCCTTGAAGGGAGTTGAAACTATAGTGCTGACCAAGGAGTGCAGTGCACTGGTGCAGAAGAAGCTACCCAAGAAGATGCTAGACCCCGGGAGCTTCCTAGTTCCCTGTACCATAGGAACTATTATATTTGAAAAGGCACTGTGTGACCTTGGTTCAAGTATAAACTTGATGCCTCTCTCTGTAATGAAGAAGCTGCGGATCCAAGAGGCGCAGCTCACAAGAATTTCACTGGAGATGACAGGCAAGTTCCAGAAGCGGGCATATGGATGGGTGGAGAAGGTTGAAAACTTTTACCTCCCTTCAAACTTTGTGATACTTGATACGGGAGAGGATACAGACGACTCCATCATCTTAGAAAGACCGTTCCTAACTACTGGGAGAGCTCTGATCGATGTAAAGAGAGGAGAGTTAGTCTTGAGGATGCATGAAGACTATATGTTGTTCAAGATTTTTAAACCTCCACCTCTCTGACAAAGGAGGTATGGGCATGCAGTGTTTAAGGCTCAAGCCCTCTCACTTGGTGGAGAGCCATACAGTTTTTCCTGATATCAAACCTAAGTTTGGTGTCGGGCATTCAGCACCCACTAAAGATGGAGAAGGCCACAAAAAGAAAGTACCCAAAGGCTGGAGGAACAAGAAGATTTCTATAGAGGACTTATCACTTGGCATGAAAGTAGTCTTCACAATAAGTCCAGTCATACCCCATACTGTGAACAGAATCTTGTCTCTGGAGAATGTTGAGCTAATTCATGAAAGTATAGGAAAGAAGTTCACTATGAGGGGTGAATATCTAAGGCCCTATAATCCTCCTCTTTAGAGGAGCTGTCCGTCAAGCTATTGACGTTAAAGAGGCGCCTATTGGGAGGCAACCCAACCATACGTATCCTTTAGTTTATTTCATCTTTGATTTAGTTTTTCTTTCCTTCGATTTCATATCATTTTATTGTTCATTGATTTTTATAGTTTTTCTAGTTTTTCTAATGTTTGTGATCATGTACGCGCTTAGAACAGGGACATGAGATCTTAGACAGAAAAACAGCATACCTTGGAGAAGACACGCTGCAGGAGCTAAACGCTAGGGAAGGCGTTTAACGCCAAGAGAGGGATTCTTGGCTTGGATGTTTAACGTACAAAAGGGATCTCACCAGCATAATTTTTGCTCCCCTAGGGAGTTTAACATCCATTACTGGCGTTAAATGCTACAAAAAAATAAAAAAATAGTGCATGACCCCCTGCTGGTGTTAAACACCAGAACCAGCGTTTAATGCCTAGGGGGAAGTCTCGAGAATGGAGGCATGGCTTTAGCCATTGGTTACAACCCACTACCAACCACTTTTACCCATTCAAACCTTATCCATTCTCTTTCTTACTTTCCCACTTTTCCAACCACATTCATCCATCCCATCACCCATCCCTTCCCTTGATTCTCTTACCCCACCTCTCACTCCACTCAATCAACTATCATCAATCCCATCCATCTCTCCTGCCAACCACCCAAATTCAAATTCAACTTTCTCCCTCACCTAACTGAAACCCAACCCTTCCACCACCTATAAATACTCCTCTTCACTTCTCCTTTCACCACACCTCCCATTAATCTCTCCTTCTTACTTACATTTTACCAAACACACTCCTTTTCATTATTTTTCCCTTCTTCCACTACCAAAGTCGAAACCCCCCTCCACTCTCCTCTATCTCTTTCTTCTATTTTCTTTTCCTTTTTTTACTTTATATCTTTACCTTGCTCAAAGACGAGTAAACTTTTAAGTTTGGTGTTGGGCACTCCATTTTTTTCTTTGGATTTTTTAATATCTCCATGGAACCCAAGACCGGAGAATCCTCCTCAAGGAAGAGGAAAGAGAAGGCTCCTACATCTGACCCATGGGACTTCACCCGATTTCTTTCCAGAACACATGAGAACTACTTCAATCTGAAGCTGGAGGAGTACCCGGAGATCCTATATCAGATTCTGAGACGGGGTCGGAAAGTTCTGGCCAATCCCGTGACTGAGGTTGGAGTATTGATGGTGTGAGAGTTTTACGCTAATGCTTGGGTGACATACAAGCATGTTAGAGGCGTGAACCCATAGCCAAAGAATTGGTGCACCATGGATAGAGGGCATATCATGGATTTTAGCTTGGAGAGTGTGAGGGTAGCGTTACAGTTACCACCATCCAGAGAGTATCTTCACTCACACACTCATAGGGTCAGCACTAACCAGAGGTTGGATCAGGTCCTTGAGGACATTTGCCTCTCCAGAGCTCAGTGGAAGAGGAACTCTAAAGGCAAGCCATACCAGCTGGGTAGGCATAACCTTAAGCCAATTGCTAAAGGATGGTTGGAGTTTATCCAACATTCCATCAATCCTACGAGTAACTATTCTGAGGTTATAGTCAACTGGGCAATGATGATTCATTGTATTATGCTCAACAATGAGGTGGAGGTGCACGAGGTGATCCCTCAAGAGTTCTACAGAATAGCTGACGAGTAATCCACCACTGTGAGACTATATTTCCCTCATCTCATCTACCACCTCTCATTGATGGAGATACCCCGATCGGCATTGAGGCACCGATAATAAAGAAGGGTATGGAGCACACAAGAGAGCTCGGACAGGGACCGTAGCAGGAGCAATTTTCACCACCTCTACAAGATCTTCCGAAGATGCCTCAATGAGTTTACTTCTCTCCCTGTGACTACTTGGATCAGTTGACCATATCCATAGGGGAACTGACATCATCAGTTGATTAGCTGAGGCTAGAGCATCAGGTTCATACTACACTCCTCCATCAGAAGATGGAAGAGCAGAGGAGGCAGGGGCATCACATAGAGGTGCTGAAGCGCTATAGAGGATTCTTCAGAGGGAGCAGCAGCCACCATCACTGAGATGGTTAAGTTTTATTCTCCCTTCCTTTATCTTATTTCTGTTTTCAGTATTTCATTCTATTTTCTATTCTCTTTTTTGAGTTTGCATTATCACTATTAGGATTTTCTTGCTTTCTAGTTTAGTTGTTTATTTTAATATTTGTTTATTTTAAAAGGAAGTCTTATGTATTGTCCACTGAGATTAAACAAAAAAAATTAAAAGAAAAAGAAATAGTAAAATGCATGAGATTTTAAGTCAATATTGCGTGTTCTAGTACTTTGATGTGGTGGCACTATCCCTATTTCTGAATGTATGAATTAACTGTGCATATTTGATGTTGGAGTTAAGTATACTGGTTCTTAAGGAATAGGAACTTAGAAAAGTATTATTGATTCTCTGAAATAAGAAAAAGATTGATTCTTGAAGCAAAAGAAATAGCAAAAAGAATTTAAAAGAAAAAAAAATAAAAAAAAAGGTCCAAGGCTTTAATCATCAATGGTTAGGAGGGTCAAAACGGATCTAAAGCTCAAAAGAGTGGTTTTCCCTAACCATATGCTTGTGGTGTGAAGGTGTCAAGTAACCCTTGAGACTGAACACTTAAAGTCGTGACCAATTCTTGTTACAGAATATGCCAAAGACTCTGAGCACCACTATCTGGGAGAAATAAAAAGAAAAATTAGAACTCAAAGAATTCCCCAGTTAAGTGCTTGTGGTGTTCTTGTATCAAGTTAAACTTGAAGACAAAACACTTAGAGTCACGGCTAGGCTCACGGTGCAAAGCACCAAAGGAAAAAAAAGCTGTGTTCAAGAATCAATTAGAGCCTAAAGAAGAGAATCTATAATATTATCCGAGTTCTAAGTTCTGAAGGATACTAATAGCTCTGAGTTTCAAAGGATAGTGAGATGCCAAAGGTATTCAGAATTAGAGTGTCATAAGCCCGATTCAGCAACTAGACCTAAGCTTAAATGCCAACTCTAAGTCTCATATATTTTCTCTTCTTGGTTCTACATTGTTTTGGTTCCTTGAGGACAAGCAACAGTTTAAGTTTGGTGTTGTGATGCGTGAGCATCTTATAGCCTTTTTCTTTTCATTTTCTAGTTATTTTTAGTTAGATTTTATTTAGTTTTACTTGATTTTAGTGCAAAAATCCCTTTTGGATGCTACTTTGAGTTGTTTTGGTATTTTTAATGATTTCAGGTGAAATTCGGAGCAATTTGGCAGAGTTTGGAGCAAAAAGAAAGAAAAATGTTAGTACCCTCCCTAGGCACTAAACGCCCAACTAGCATTTAGCACCAGCAAGGGACTTTAGCGGTATTAAGTCACTCCCCTTTGAGCGTTTAACGTCAAATCTGGCAAGAAACGCCAGTAGTTGTCCGAATTCACACTCATGTGGGCCTCTCGAGTAAATTTAACACTTATTAGTTTTATTTTATTTTCTTTTTGTAATTTTTATTTACAAACAATATCTTTTAGGCTTAGAATTTATTATTTTATTTTATTTCTGTTTCAAATTAGGTTAGTATTTAAAGAAAAGATCACTTAGGTCTAGGATCTTCTTCCTTCCGCACATTTTCTGAAACCTATTTTCTCTGTAAGTCATGAGCAACTAAACATATTGGTTAAGGTTAGGAGCTTTGTTTATTTCTATGGATTGGAACTATTATTCTTCTATTTTAATTAATGTTTTGATTCAATTCTAAGGATTGTTTTTATTCTTAATCTTATGAATTTTGGTGGAACGAGAGTATGACCCTTATTCTACTTGAGTTCTTGTGATTCCCGAGCGAGTTATCTCACTTGAACAACAGCTTGAAAACAAATTCCTCCTAAATTTCTAATTACACAAACTGATTGGGATATGTGACTTAAAATCCTATTAGCTTTGGGTAATTAGGATTTTTGTGGTGTTAAACTAGTTTTCTGAACTTAACCCTCCAATCGGAATTAAGTGACCACGAGAGTGGCGGTTAATGAAGGTTAGAGGAGGCTAAATCACTAAGAGATTAGGGTTTATACATTTACAGTTTGTCATGTAATGTATCATGCATTGTTAAAACAGTTGGTAAGAACTTTAAATCCGAAAAAATGAACATCTTCGAAGCCTTAACTATTTTCTCCCACTGATTTTACACCAAACCTCTTATTTGCTTTCTTTATTTCCCTATTTACTGTTTTATGCGTTTTAACCACCAACCCCTTTTTCTAATTCGCCTAACTAAACTAACTTGACAATCATTGTTTGCTCTATCCAACAATGCACATGGGATCGACCCTCAGTTACCTGAGGTATTACTTGGATGACCCGGTGCACTTGCCAGTTAAGTTGTGTGAGTTCTCAATTCACGCACCAAGAGTCAAGGTTTTCTATCCCAATCATTGAACACAAATATGATAATTATGAAGAATTAATCCCATTTAGTCAACCCTAACATATTGGATAAGTCATATAGGCGTAATTGATTTAAATCCACATGTCCTTGCAAACTTACTATTTAACTTAGTGAAAGACTAGCTGATGGTGGAAATTGAATTCTGCATTAACTACCGGCAAGTGTATCGGGTCGTATCAAGTAATAAAACTCACTAAGAGTGACGTCGGTCCCACGAGGATTAATGGATTAAGCAATCAATGGTTAATTGATTATTCTAGTTAGACAAGCATAATTGAGAGATAATCAACAAGAAATGTAAATGGCATGAAAGTAAAGGGAAGCAATAAAGTGCAAGAAAGTAAATGGCAAGGAAAGTAAAGTACAAGAAAGTAAAATGTAAGAAAGTAAATGACTATAAAGTAAATGTAAGAAATAAAAATAAAATGAACATTAGGATAGAGAGATATTGAATTCTCTGGATCAATTACTTTCATCTCTTCCTCAATCATGCAACTCGTTGATCTCTTGGCAATCATGAGTGATTGAATCCCAATTTCTAGGCAATTCAATCTCTCTAAACTTGAACAATTGCCAATTTCTCGATCTCATTGCTCATGAAAAGAGATGAAGCTTGGTCATTGATTATACCACACACCTTCATAGATCAAAGTATTGGGAGAATTACATGTCACTATATCCGACCAACCCCTAACCTAATCTAATGTGAGAATGATTTCAAGCATAGTTCTATGATTCCTCTTCCAAGGTAATCACAAAACCCAAGTACATTCAATTTCTCTTCCAAGACAATTAAATGCTTGAATGAAGAACAAAATCTTTCTAGTAAATCAAAGAGAGATGAAGAGAAGAAGAAGAAGAAAAACAATTTAATCTATCAAATAACAATAGAGCTCTATTTCCCAATGAAAAGAGTTAGTAATTCATAACTAAATATTTACAAGTAAGAAAGTGAAAGAGGAGAGTAGTGTGAGTGAGAGGGTTTGAAGACCCTTCCCAGTGGTGTTTTCCTCCTCCCAGAGTGAAATCTAATGGCTATATATAGGCTTTCCTAAATTACAAATTGAAATGAAATTAAATGAAAATTCCTATTCTAGATGTTTCTTATGTCCTTGATTAGTTGACAATTGTGGACTTGCTTGCTTGAGCTTTAAAGTGGACTTGAGTGAGAGAAGTGCATCAGATTGAGGTCCAGAGTGGCTTGGCATTGGTGCTGGCGTTAGCACTAGCGTTAGTCACACTAACGCTATGACTTGCTCCTACGTTGGTGTTTTTGGGGCTTAAAGATTCCTATTGTTTGTGCTCTAATTTCATGCCCACTATAGACTATTATACATCTTTTGAAAGCTCTGAACGTCAGCTTTCTAATGCAACCAAAAACACCTCAATTGAACCTCTGTAACTCAAGTTATGCTCCTTTAAAGGGGACAAGGTCACTGGCATTGTTGCTGGCGTTCGTGTGCTTAATGCTGCCACCAACGCCAGCGTTAATGGCATTAATAATGCCAGGTTCTGACGATCAAACCTAATGTCCACCCCATACTATTATATATTTTTGGAAAGCCCTGAATGTCTATGAAAGAACTGAAGATTAATGGTTTAGAAGTTATAATGAATACTCGTTGTAAGTATAGTTACTAAACCAAGCAATCAACCTTTCTTACAAACGTTTTGGTTGTCACAAGTAACAAACCTCTTAAAATTGTTAACCGAGTATTCAAACCTCGGGTCGTCTTCTCAAGGAACTGTAAGGAAGTATGTTCTTATTATTGTCTATAAAGGTTGTAATCGGGGTTTAGAAGATGAGAAGCAAGTGATTTTAATGGCAATAAACATCAATAAATAACTGTAAAGCAAATTTTGGCAGGGTAAGAGAAATTGGAAGTCCAACTTGGTTATCCCTCTCAACAATAATGAAAGTTGAATCTTAATTCCTCTTAGTCAACCTTTAAAGCAAAGGAAAGTCAAGGGACTAATTAGTTTGACCTTCGAATCCTATATATTTCCTAAGAAAAAGTTGGGATTATTGAAGTTCAGTTCAATTAGCAAGATAACGATTATCAATTATACTGAGTTTGATAATGTTGAGTTACTGATTTCTTAACCAAGACCAAAAGGAGAAAAAGTAAAAATGCTGGAATAAAAATGTCCTTAGATGGGAAGCGAAAATATCTTAATTCAAAGAGAACAATAATAAACTGAAATACCTCAAATAATCATTAATTCAAATCATAACATGGAAACGGTTCATAAGCCAAATTGGCAACATTTATAGATACGAATAAAAGCATTAAAGTAAAAGTAGCATAGAAACATAAATTAAAGTAAATACTAAACCTGGATCGAGAGTTACTCTTAAAAACTAAGAGAAGGCCTAAATCCTAATCCTAAGAGAGAGAGTAGAGAACCTCTCTCAAACTAAATCTAAATCATGGAAAGTGAAAATTGGCGAGCTCCCTCTGAATGGATGCATTCCCTCACTTTATAGCCTCTAATCTGTGTTTTTCGGGCCGAAAACTGGGTCAACAACAGCCCAGAAATCGCCCCCTGCATATTCTGGTGCGTTCAAGTCGCGGACAAGTGACGCGGAAGCGTCGTCCATGCGGCCGCGCGGATTGAAGTTTGCAGATGCAATGCGTCCGCGTGGATCACGCGTTCGCGTCGCCTAGCTTCAGAGCAACTATGGCATATTATATATCAAATCGAAGCCTCGGACGTTAGCTTTTCAACGCAACTAGAACCGCGTCGTCTGGACCTCTGTAGCTAATGTTATAGCCGTTTGAGTGCAAAGAGGTCAGGCTGGACAGCTTAGCAGTTTCTCCAACTTCTTGTATTCCTTCCACTTTTGCATGCTTCCTTTCCATCCTCTGAGCCATTCCTGCCCTGTAATCTCTGAAAACACTTAACACACATATCAAGGCATCTAATGGTAATAAGAGAGGATTAATAATAAGTAAATATAAGATCAAAGAAGCATGTTTTCAATCATAGCACAAAATCAGGAAGGAAATATAAAACCATGCAAATATTATGAATAAGTGTGTAAAGAGTTGATGAAATCCACTCAATTGAGTACAAGATAAACCATAAAATAGTGGTTTATCAGTCTACTTTCCAATGCTTTTAAAAGCGCATCATTTGAAGCTTTGTATCTAAAGTTATACTCCTTGGAAGATGAAGAGGTCAGCTGGCCTTACTACAGGTTGATACCATGTTCATCTTTACACTTTTGGGGTAGGTTTTCTCCCTTAAATTTAGTGTCCACCATGTAGTGCCATATATTCTTGGAAAGCTCTAGATTCCTACTTTTCAATGCCACTAGAATCAACTCATTTGGAGCTTTGTAGCTCAAGTTATGCTCCTTTAAAGAGAGAAATTGTAGAGAACAAGGTTGGGTGAGAAATTGTCAATTTCTTACCACTTTGTTTCGAAGGTTTTGTAGAGAATTCTGAGATGAAAGCGTGGCTGCTGACGGCTTGTCAATTGGAGTTGCATATTGAAAGTTATGATGGGTTGAATTTGGAAGTGGAGTTGGCTAGGGTTCTCCCCTCCCCCCCCTGATGAGTATTTTGGAGGAAAAATAAATCTCTCCCAAAACACACAAATCTAACCGGCAAGTGTACCGGGTCGTATCAAGTAATAAAAACTCACGGGAGTGAGGTCGATCCCACAGGGATTGAAGGATTGAGCAATTTTAGCTTAGTGGTTGATGGTTTTGTGACTTGCAGAATTAAATTGCATTGAAGTAAAGAGAACAAGAAATAAATTGCTGAAACATAAAGGACAAGAAATTAAATAGCAGAAACTTAAAGTGCAAGAAATGTAAATTACGGAATCTTAAAGTGCAAGAAATGTAAACAGCTGGAATTGTAAAGGGAATTGGGGAATGGATTTGCAGAATTTAAACAAGGAAAAGTTGAATTGCATTAAACAGAAGAGGGAAAGGGAATTGAGATTGAACCGGATATGAAGCAGAAAAGTAAATGAACATAGAAAGGAAAGAAACAGAATGTAAATTGGGGATTTGGATCTCAGGACCCAGAGACTAGAAAACCAAGTCTAGATCTCAATGCCTTCCTAGATCCAACAAGAACAATTGCAAGGGAATTGTAAATTGCAAAGAGAATAGATGAAGAGCAGTTAACCGGAAATGAAATTCAATTAACAGTAAAGAAACAGAGAGATCCAAGATTGAGATTGAAACAGAATTTCTTCAATTCTCCAATCCAGGATCCAAGACGAATGTAAAATGAAATTGAAAGCAATGGAAACAAAGAAATTAAAGTTCACTCAATAACAAAAGCTCTCCGAAAACTATTATGAAAATTTCAAAAGGAAAGCTCCCCGAAGAACTTGAATTCTATCCTATTTATACACTTTCTTCAAATGATCTTCAAGCCTTGAGTTGGGCCTTTGCTCTTGGTGGAATTGGGTTGAAAGAGGCCTTGGTTGATTGCTTTTGAAGTTTGGAGAAGAACCAAAGTGAACCAATTGAACCGGTTTTGAGGTTAGCAAAAGTTGGACCAAAAGTTTGAGCCAAAGTTAGGGGTCTAACTTTGGCTCCAACTTTTCATAGCAGCCAGCACAATTTGCTGGTATGAACGTTGGTGCCAACGTTAGGGGTCTAACTTTGACCCTAACGTTGGCCTTGCCTTGTGTGCTAGTGGCGCCAACGTTAGCCACCAAGTTAGGGGGCTAACGTTGGCGCAAACTTTTGCTCCTTCCTCATTGAATTTTCATGTGCCAACGTTAGCTCCAAGTTAGGGGGCTAACGTTGGTGCAAACGTTGGATGGCCAGGGAGGAATTCATGTGCCAATGTTAGCCTCCAAGTTAGGGGGCTAACGTTGGCGCAAACGTTGGATGGCCAGGGAGGAATTCATGTGCCAACGTTAGCCTCCAAGTCAGGGGGCTAACGTTGGCGCAAACTTTTGGAGCCCAGGGGAGAATTTTCAAGTTCCAACATTAGCCTCCAAGTTAGGGGGCTAACGTTGGGGCTAACTTTTCAACCAAAAGTTTGTGCAAAAGTTTGATGCTAACTTTAGGTCCAGCTTCTTGCTTCCTGGTTCAATTTCACTTATTCCATTGTCCTCTCTTCACTCCTAGCCATTCCTTCTTGCTTCAACCTTTCTCCAAGCTTTCTTCTCCTATCATTAATCAACCAAACTCATCAAAGCTATGCTCAAAATCATGAGATATTCATTCTTTCATAATATGCAACAAATATAGCATAAAACCTCATGAAATGGCATGAATTCATATATGGTTGGTTCAATCAAGGGAAACATGAAAATCTACTCAATTAGCTTGCTTGTAGCTCAAGAAAGTGCATAATTCTAATGAAAACAAAAGAAAAAGACTAGCTAAAATAGGCTAGGATGACTTGTCATCACAACACCAAACTTAAAGCTTGCTTGTCCCCAAGCAAGAAAAGATTTATTGAGAAGAAAGAATGAAATAGAAGATGATGTTCATGCTAGCAGAGTATTATTGATAGTTCATGGGGTTTTGTGTGGATATGCCAATACTCACTTCTTATTGACTCCTAGGCCTAGAAAGTCTCCTTCAAGCTTCAAGTGACATACTGCTATGACCTCTCATTATTCCTTTATCCTTGGCTATTACTTTGTTCATCAGCTTTATTTGAGTGTCATGTGTAGCAAGTTCATTTTCTTTTCTTTATACTTGACACATTATTCACCATAGACACTTGGCTCACATTCCTTCTTAAAACATTGATGCCCAGCACCTCTTTGGGTTACTAAATGCCTTGTAGTTAGGTTGCTCTTGATAGTGGACTTTCAGCTGATGATCCCGGATTAGTTAACCCAAGTCACCGAGTGTTGAGGCACTCCTAAGAGCTTACTAATCCAAGCAGATCCTAGTACAAAGACATCACAGGCATATATTTCAAAGTTCAAGCTATTGGTGTCCAGCTTTGTTTCTTTTTGTTTTTCTTTTGTTCTGCCACTTTTTGGCTATCTTTTTTTTTTTCTTTCCTTCTTTTTGTTTTTCTTTCTAACCAAGGAATTTAATTCAATTGAGATTCATAGACAGTAGGCCACTCTTTACTTAGAAGGAGATATCCTAGCTCTTTATCCACTAAAAGTGAGTTATTATACAATCACACACATACCACCACTTACTTTTATTCTACTTCTATCTAACAGAAACCATTTTACTTCACATTCAAACTGTTCTTTTATTGAATTTAAAGATGCAGGGGACAACACATGCTTCTTGTCAAGTGAAAGTGAATACACAAGCATACACATAGACTAGTTTTACTTGTTCTAAGGGAAGTTTGAATCTGTTTGAACTAAATGAACACTTTATCAAGACATCAATCAAAAATATTTCCCAACAGTAAAGGTTAAGTATAGATACAACCTATTGGTTTGCATTTCTTTTGTTCTCCTTTCTGTTGTGCCCCTTTTTGAGTCTTTATGCATGGGACCTTCAATTGGTGGTTAATTCCCACTTAATTCCTTGCTACTTCTTCTGATTCAACAGGTTAACTCTGGGCAAACTTTTGTGTCCTTGCTAAAGGTTAAGATATTGGGACTAAACAAAAATAGTTAAGTTGTTGAATAATCTGTTTGATTGCTTGGAACTAGCAATGTGCAGGAAGTTAGAATGAAGTTTTGGTGGAACACCAAACTTAGCATCTTGCATTCTCCCTTCGATTGTTTTTGGTGTGCAACACCAAACTTAGCTTCTTGCAATACATAGCAGTTATCCAACACTCTTATTGAAAAAGTTATGAAAAGAAAACTACCTCCGGTTGGGTTGCCTCCCAACAAGCGCTCTTTTATTGTCACTAGCTTGACATCTTTCAATTCTTTTTAAGAGGGCTGGAGGTGTTGAACCTCTTTTTCCTTATCCAATTGTCCTCCCAAATACAGCTTTGCTCTGTGACCATTTGTTGTGAATTGATTCTTTGTTGCCTCATCTAGCAGTTCAATACTCCCATAGGGAAAAACCTTTGTCACCAAGTATGGGCCAGTCCATTTAGACTTCAGTTTGCCAGGGAAAATTTTAAGCCTCGAATTATACAGGAGCACTTGCTGTCCTGGCTTGAATTCCTTCTTTGTGATCTTCTTGTCATGCCACTTCTTAGCTTTCTCCTTGTATATCTTCGCACTTTCATAAGCCTCTAGTCTAAATTCATCCAACTCATTTAGTTGTAACAACCTTTTTTCCCCTGCAGCTTGGGGATCAAGGTTGAGGAGTTTAGTGGCCCAAAAAGCTCTGTGTTCAAGCTCTACAGGGAGGTGGCAGGATTTGCCATACAATAGCTGAAAGGGTGACTTGCCAATAGGAGTTTTAAAAGCTGTCCTATAAGCCCACAATGCATCCTCTAGCTTTCTAGCCCAATCTTTTCTTGTGATTCCCACTGTTTTCTCTAGGATCTTCTTTAATTCTCTATTTGCAAGTTCAGCTTGGCCATTAGTCTGAGGATGGTAAGGTGTGGCTACTTTGTGAATTACTCCATATTTGTGAAGGAGTTTCTCCATTTGTTTGTTGCAAAAGTGACTACCACCATCACTAATAAGACCTTTGGGCACTCCATACCTAGTGAAGATGTGCTTTTTAAGGAATTGGAGGACGATCTGTGCATCACAGGTGGTTGTGGCTATGGTTTCCACCACAGTTTGAGACATACTCCACTGCTACCAGGATGTATCTAAAAGAATAGGAAGGAGGAAAAGGCCCCATGAAATCAATTCCCCATAGATCGAACAATTCTAATTCTAAGATAAAGTTTTGAGGCATCTCATTCCTTCTTGTTAATCCTCCTGCTTTCTGGCATTCATTACATTGGTGTACATATTCTCTGGCATCCTTGAAAATAGTTGGCCAATAGAAGCCACTCTGCAGTATTTTTGCGGCTGTTTTTTCTGGGCCAAAGTGTCCACCATAAGCTGAACCATGACAATGCCACAAGATGTCCCTCACTTCACTTTCAGGAATACACCTTCTGATCACTCCATCAGAGCATCTCTTGAATAAGAAGGGTTCATCCTATGAAAATTTCCTTGCTTCGTTGATCAACTTCTTCACTTGTTGCTTAGAGAATTCTTGCGGTATCTTCCTTCCCACTTTGTAATTTGCTATGTCAGCAAACCAAGGTGCTTGCTGGATCTGCAGAAGGTGCTCATCTGGGAAGCTTTCATTTATGGGCTGGGATGCTTTTTGACTTGTTTCATGTGGTAGCCTTGACAGATGATCAGCGACCTGATTTTCAGTGCCCTTCCTATCTCTTATCTCAATGTCAAATTCTTGTAGGAGCAGTATCCACCTGATGAGTCTTGGTTTAGCATCCTGCTTTGACATCAAATACTTAAGTGCAGCATGATCAGTGTAAACCACAACTTTTGATCCTATCAGATATGATCTAAACTTATCAAATGCATAGACTACAGCTAGCAACTCTTTTTCTATTGTAGTGTAATTTCTTTGGGCCTCATTCAACACTTTACTTGCATAATATATGACATGATGCAAATTTC
Source organism: Arachis hypogaea (assembly GCF_003086295.3). Lineage (NCBI taxonomy): Eukaryota > Viridiplantae > Streptophyta > Magnoliopsida > Fabales > Fabaceae > Arachis > Arachis hypogaea. Next base: position 57,886,795 of record NC_092050.1, read on the forward strand.
CCTTCTTTTGCCCAAGTACAGCACCAATTGCAATGTCACTTGCATCACACATGAGTTCAAAAGGTAATTCCCAATCTGGAGGTGTGATGATTGGTGCTGTTGTGAGTTTATTTTTTAAAGTTTCAAATGCATGCTCGCAGTTTTCATCAAAAACAAAAGGGTTATCAAGCATTAACAGATTACTTAAAGGTTTGGCTATTTTTGAAAAGTCCTTGATAAACCTTCTGTAAAATCCGGCATGCCCCAAGAAACTTCTAACAGATTTCACATTAATTGGTGGAGGGAGTTTTTCTATAATCTCAACCTTTGCCTTATCAACCTCTATCCCTTTTCTTGAAACTTTATGGCCAAGAACAATCCCTTCGGGTACCATGAAATGGCATTTCTCCCAGTTTAAAACCAAATTAGTTTCTTGGCACCGTTTCAAGACAAGAGTTAAATGGTTTAGGCAAGCATTGAAATTATCACCAAAAACAGAGAAGTCATCCATGAAGACTTCTAAAAATTTTTCGACCATATCAGAAAAAATGGAGAGCATACACCTTTGAAATGTGGCAGGGGCGTTGCAGAGCCCAAAAGGCATCCTCCTATATGCAAAAACTCCAAATGGACATGTAAAGGCAGTTTTCTCTTGGTCCTTGGGGTCCACCACAATTTGATTATACCCAGAATATCCGTCCAAAAAGCAGTAATAGGCATGGCCGGCTAACCTTTCCTGCATCTGATCAATGAATGGGAGAGGAAAATGATCCTTCCTGGTGGCATCATTCAATCTTCTATAGTCTATGCACATCCTCCACCCAGTCACTGTTCTAGTAGGGATCAACTCATTCTTCTCATTAGTGATGACCGTCATCCCTCCCTTCTTTGGCACAACTTGAACCGGACTTACCCATGGGCTGTCAGATATTGGGAAGATTATCCCTGCATTCCACAACTTCATTACTTCCTTCTGGACAACTTCCTTCATTGTAGGATTTAGCCTTCTTTGCGGTTGAACCACTGGTTTGGAATTATCTTCCAAGAGGATCTTATGCATACATACTGCAGGGCTGATTCCCTTCAGGTCATCAATGGTCCATCCTAAAGCATCCTTATGAGCTTTGAGTACGTCAAGAAGTTCTCCTTCTTCCTTCTTTGTCAGGGATGAATTAATGATTACTGGGAAGCTCTCCGATGTGCCAAGGAATGTATATTTGAGATGGGTGGGTAAAGGTTTCAGTTCTTGTTTTCGCACATCTTCATTGCTATCTTGTCTTTCATCTTGCTCAGTGAAGGTCTCAGCCACTTGTTCCTCTGTTGCCCCTTGATTTCCTTCTTGCTCTTGAAAATTTTCTTCCACTGTTTCTTCCACCAAACTGTCTATCATATCCACTCTTACGTAATCCTCTTGCTCAGGAGCGTTTTGCATTGATTTGAACACATTTATGATCATTTGTTCATTATGGACCCTGAAGGTCATTTCTCCTTTTTCTACATCAATGATGGCCCTTGCTGTGTGTAGAAATGGCCTTCCCAGAATGATTGAGTCGTTTCCTTCTTCTTCAGTGTCCAAAATTACAAAGTCTGCTGGGAAAATAAACTCCCCAACCTTCACCAACAGATTCTCCACAATTCCATTGGGTGTCTTGATTGATCTGTCAGCCATGACTAGTGACATCCTGGTGGGTTTAAGTTCTTCTATGGCAAGTTTTCTCATCATTGAGAGAGGCATTAAATTGATGCTGGCACCCAGGTCACAGAGAGCCTTGTTGAGAATTATCTTGCCAATAGTGCATGAGACTACAAAGCTTCCCGGATCCTTAAGTTTTGGTGGAATACCCCGTTGAATCACAGCACTGCATTCCTCGATGAGTAATATGGTTTCCCTTTCAAGCCAACTTCTTTTCTTGTTGATAAGATCCTTTAGAAATTTGGAATATAGAGGCATTTGCTCAAGTGCTTCAGCCAAGGGAATATTGATTTCCAACTTCTTGAAAATCTCAAGGAATTTGTGAAAATGCTGGTCTTTAACCTCTTTGTTGAACCTCTGGGGATATGGTAGTGGAGGTGTGATGCTCTTTCCTATTTGCTGCTGCCCCTGAGCTACTTCCTTTGAGCTATGTGGCTGGTTGTCCTTCTCTTTGAGTTTCTCAGTGCCTTTGTTTGGCATCACAACTTGCTTATTAGCCTCATCTACCTTTGTTTGATTCTCATCCTCCATTGGTTCTTTGGTGTTCTCTGCTTGCTTCCTTGTAGTGTCATTGTTGCTTATCAATGTTCTCCCACTCCTTAATTGTATTGCCTTGCATTCCTCCTTGGGATTTGGAATTGTGTCACTGGGCAGTGAGTTTGAAGGTCTCTCAACAGATACTTGCTTGGAGAGTTGCCTCATCTGTCTCTCTAGGCTCTTAAGGGAGGCTTCCTGATTCTTGGCTACCATTTCCTGGTGTTTCAGCATTTTGTCTATCATGGCCTCCAAGTGAGTGATTCTTTGGGCTTCAGGTGATATTTGAGGTGGGTTATGAGATGTGGGTGGTGGATGGTAGGCATTTTGGTTGGTGGGTTGGTTATTAGATTGGTATTGGTTGATGTTGGGGTAGTTGTTTTGAGGTTTTCTGTAGGGGTTTTGGTTAGTCTGCTGCTGGTTGTGGTTTTGGTTGCTTCTTGGGTTGTGTTGGTTTGAGTTCCTCTGCCATGGTTGTTGGTTTTGGGCATGGTTATCTCCCCATCTGAGGTTTGGGTGGTTCTTCCAGGATGGATTGTATGTATCACCATACACTTCATTTGGTCCTTGGTTGTGCATATACTGTACTTGCTCTTGTTGTTGTTCTTCTTGAGTTTCTTCACTCTGTCCCCATGTGGTTGATGATTGGCTAGTGTTGACTGCTGCAACTTGGAGACTATCAATTCTCTTGGCCATTTGCTCAAATTGTTGCTGAATTTGCTGCTGCATCATCTTGTTTTGAGCTAGGATTGAATCCACTCTTTCTAGCTCCATTACTCCTCTCCTTTGTGATGGTTGGCGGCCTCTTTGATGAGCAAAGAAATATTGATTGTTGGACACCATATCAATGAGTTCTTGAGCTTCTTCTGCGGTTTTCATGAGTTGCAAGGAACCTCCAGCTGAATGATCCAAAGCTTCCTGAGATTTCAGTGTTAAGCCTTCATAGAAGTTTTGAAGCTTCTCCCACTCATTAAACATAGCAGGGGGACATTTCCTGATCAGAGCCTTGTACCTCTCCCATGCCTCATAGATGGGTTCGGCCTCCATTTGTGTAAATGTTTGTACCTCAGCCTTTAACCTTATAATCCTCTGAGGTGGATAAAATTTGGCAAGGAATTTAGTTACCAAATCATCCCAGTTGTCGATGCTGTCCCTTGGAAACGATTCCAACCATTGAGTGGCCTTGTCCCTGAGAGAAAATGGGAACAGCATCAGCTTGTAGCTGTCAGGGGGCACTCCATTAGTTTTGACAGTGTTGCATATCCTCAAGAAAGTGGACAAATGTTGGTGTGGGTCCTCAAGTGGTCCTCCACCAAAAGAGCAGTTGTTCTGAACCAACGTGATGAGTTGTGGCTTGAGTTCAAAATTGTTAGCATTGACATTTGGAGCCAAGATGCTGCTCCCACAATGTCTAGGATTTGCAAAGGTATAGGAAGCCAAAACTCTCCTCTGGGGTGGGTTGCCATTGTTGTTGTCTTCTCCACCTGGTGGATTGGTTAAATGTTCCTCCATCTCTTGGAATTCTTCGTCTGATTCCTCTTCTCCAACAATATTTTTCCCTCTTTCAGCTCTTCTTAACCTCCTGAGAGTTCTTTCGTCTTGTTCATGAAAATTGAGTATGGTTCTTCTTGTACCTGACATACAAGCAGAGCATGAGAAATGCACAAAACTAGTGACACTTCAATTTACTGCCAGATTGAAGTGTTAGTTAGTTTAAGCAAAAAATCAAACAGTTAGTAGGTTAATCAAAATTAAAGAAAAAGTGCTTGATCTAGATCACCACCTCACTTAATCATTGTCAATCTAATCAATCCCCGGCAACGGCGCCAAAAACTTGATGAGTATTTTGGAGGAAAAATAAATTTCTCCCAAAACACACAAATCTAACCGGCAAGTGTACCGGGTCGTATCAAGTAATAAAAACTCACGGGAGTGAGGTCGATCCCACAGGGATTGAAGGATTGAGCAATTTTAGCTTAGTGGTTGATTTAGTCAAGCGAATCAAGATTTGGTTGATGGTTTTGTGACTTGCAGAATTAAATTGCATTGAAGTAAAGAGAACAAGAAATAAATTGCTGAAACATAAAGGACAAGAAATTAAATAGCAGAAACTTAAAGTGCAAGAAATGTAAATTACGGAATCTTAAAGTGCAAGAAATGTAAACAGCTGGAATTGTAAAGGGAATTGGGGAATGGATTTGCAGAATTTAAACAAGGAAAAGTTGAATTGCATTAAACAGAAGAGGGAAAGGGAATTGAGATTGAACCGGATATGAAGCAGAAAAGTAAATGAACATAGAAAGGAAAGAAATAGAATGTAAATTGGGGATTTGGATCTCAGGACCCAGAGACTAGAAAACCAAGTCTAGATCTCAATGCCTTCCTAGATCCAACAAGAACAATTGCAAGGGAATTGTAAATTGCAAAGAGAATAGATGAAGAGCAGTTAACCGGAAATGAAATTCAATTAACAGTAAAGAAACAGAGAGATCCAAGATTGAGATTGAAACAGAATTTCTTATATTCTCCAATCCAAGATCCAAGACGAATGTAAAATGAAATTGAAAGCAATGGAAACAAAGAAATTAAAGTTCACTCAATAACAAAAGCTCTCCGAAAACTATTATGAAAATTTCAAAAGGAAAGCTCCCCGAAGAACTTGAATTCTATCCTATTTATACACTTTCTTCAAATGATCTTCAAGCCTTGAGTTGGGCCTTTGCTCTTGGTGGAATTGGGTTGAAAGAGGCCTTGGTTGATTGCTCTTGAAGTTTGGAGAAGAACCAAAGTGAACCAATTGAACCAGTTTTGAGGTTAGCAAAAGTTGGACCAAAAGTTTGAGCCAAAGTTAGGGGTCTAACTTTGGCTCCAACTTTTCATAGCAGCCAGCACAATTTGCTGGTATGAACGTTGGTGCCAACGTTAGGGGTCTAACTTTGACCCTAACGTTGGCCTTGCCTTGTGTGCTAGTGGCGCCAACGTTAGCCACCAAGTTAGGGGGCTAACGTTGGCGCAAACTTTTGCTCCTTCCTCATTGAATTTTCATGTGCCAACGTTAGCTCCAAGTTAGGGGGCTAACGTTGGTGCAAACATTGGATGGCCAGGGAGGAATTCATGTGCCAACGTTAGCCTCCAAGTTAGGGGGCTAACGTTGGCGCAAACGTTGGATGGCCAGGGAGGAATTCATGTGCCAACGTTAGCCTCCAAGTTAGGGGGCTAACGTTGGCGCAAACTTTTGGAGCCCAGGGGAGAATTTTCAAGTTCCAACGTTAGCCTCCAAGTTAGGGGGCTAACGTTGGGGCTAACTTTTCAACCAAAAGTTTGTGCAAAAGTTTGATACTAACTTTAGGTCCAGCTTCTTGCTTCCTGGTTCAATTTCACTTATTCCATTTTCCTCTCTTCACTCCTAGCCATTCCTTCTTGCTTCAACCTTTCTCCAAGCTTTCTTCTCCTATCATTAATCAACCAAACTCATCAAAGCTATGCTCAAAATCATGAGATATTCATTCTTTCATAATATGCAACAAATATAGCATAAAACCTCATGAAATGACATGAATTCATATATGGTTGGTTCAATCACGGGAAACATGAAAATCTACTCAATTAGCTTGCTTGTAGCTCAAGAAAGTGCATAATTCTAATGAAAACAAAAGAAAAAGACTAGCTAAAATAGGCTAGGATGACTTGTCATCACCCCCCCAAAAAAATCTCTCTTCTCAGCATGAAATGAAGGAAATAAAGGAGAAGAAGGCTGTGTTTTTCCTTATATATGTTGAGCCTTGGGCCCAATACAGGTTCGGTTCAACTGTTTCGGCCTGTTGGCCCGATTTTGGGTCAAAATCTTTAAAATTAATGTTAATATTCATATTTTAAATATAAATTACCCAAGTTTACATTCTACCAACCTAATAAAAATTTTCACCATCGAAAATATCGATGATGCCGGGGCATTTTGGCCAGTTTTACTAACCTTTTCTTTACTGTTTTAGGGTAGTTTCATGCATTTTCTTAGGAAATAAGCAAGTTTTGGGTAGAATTTCACTTACATCTTGATTTAAGCATACATTGAGCACTTTACATGATTTCATGAGAATTTTGCATGAATTAGATGACAAATTGGATGATGCATGTCTCATGATATGGATTAGAACTTTGATGCACTGTATTGCTTGATTTCAGGACAAAGGAAGCAAGAAAGAGCCACGTTAGCAGCCACGTTAGTCTAACTAACGTGACCACCAACGTGGAATGGGAGCTAGCTTGCAACGTTAATGAGAAAAGTAATCGCCAATAATGTCCTCGAAAGCCATCATAGCCCACGTTAAGAGTCACATTAACTAAGTTAACGTGAACTCTAACGTTGGGAAGCAAAAGAGAAGCCAACGTTATTGACACTCACCTTTGTCACTAACGTTGGCCAAGCTACAATGAGCCACGTTAGTTGCCACGTTAACTTAGTTAACGTGGAAGCTAACGTGGAGAAAGCAAGTGATCGCCAGTGTTAGTGACACTTACCTTTGTCACTAACGTTGGAATGAGCCACTATGATCCACGTTTACTCCCACGTTAACTTAGTTAACGTGGAAGCTAACGTTGAGGATAGGATGATGAGCCAATGTTAGTGACACTCACCTTTTTCACTAACGTTGGAGATGGCTATCATTACCACGTTAGAAGCCACGTTAACTTAGTTAACGTGGACTCTAACATGGGAAGTAGGGGCACCTTGGAACGTTAGTGACAAAGGTAAGTGTCACTAACGTTCTCGAAGAATTGGCAAGCCTAAGTTAAGAGCCACGTTAACTAAGTTAACGTGAACTCTAACGTAGGGGGAGGGAGGACTCTCAACGTTATTGGAAAAGGTGAGTCCCAATAACGTGTGCAAAGGATCAAGAGGCAACGTTAGTGGTCACGTTGATGCCACTAACATTGAAGTTAACATGGATCATCCCTGGGTGAGGAACGTTAGTGAAAAAGGTGATTGTCACTAACGTTCTCGAACCCACACTCTCACTTAACGTTAACGCCACTAACGTCCTGAGCTAAAGACCCTGCCTACTTCACACTTTCTCTCTGCAAGTAAAGCTAAGCCCACTGCGGAAGATAACTACTTCAAACTCAAGATCCAAAGGCCCATATCCAATACTTGAAGAATCAATTAGAAGATCAGAAGAGTAATATATATAGGGGTAGTTTTGAATTAGAAAGTAGCTTCGGGGAGTGAGGAATTTTGAGAACTATTCTCTGTAATATTTTACTTTCTCTGCACTTCTTGTTTACCTTTCATAATGTATTTTCCATCTTTGTTTTCGATTTTTAGAGCTATGAACAACTAAACCCCTTTCATTGGGTTAGGGAGCTCTGTTGTAATTTAATGGATCAATACTAATTTTTATTGCTCTTCTTCTATCTTTTCTCTTGATTTTACTAGAAAGCTTTCAATCTTCGTCCAATTGGGTAGTTATCTTGGAAAAGAAGCTATTCATACTTGGATCTCTTCTGAACCTTGGAAGAGGAATGAAGAGATCATGCTAGAAATGCTTTCTCATGTTGGACCAAATTGGGTTTGGTTGGTGATGAGATGAACTCTTGACGATTTAGAATTTCCTCAAATGAATTCTCGTTGTAAAGTATAGTTTCCAAACCAATCAATAATCCTTTCATGCAAAAATTTAGGTTGTCACATGTACAAACCCCAATAAGAATTAACCGAAGTATTTGAACTCCGGGTCGTCTCACAAGGAATTGCAATGAAGTGTATGCTTTTTGGCTATGAAGATCAAGGGGGGGTTTGGTTTGATAAGAGGACAATAAAATAAATGTGCAAGAAAAATAAAGAGAGCAATTAAAGAAAGCAATTAATAAAGGGAGACATTCATGGCAATGGATTGAGATCATAGGCTTTCTATCCTAGTCATGCAAAGATTAACTCATCTCATTTAGTTAACTCCAACAAATAGGGAGAATGTCAAACAAGACTAATTAATCATACCACAATAATAACAAGAATTTATCTCATTACGTCAACTCCAACAAATAGGGAGAAAGTCTAACGAGACTAGCTAATCTCAATCCAAAAGTCCTAACCAACTTACTAATTAAATTAGCAAAAGATTAGCATCAATGGAAACGATATTCCATAAGTCCTAATCAACTCACTAATTAAATTAGCAAAAGATTAGCGTCAATGGAAACAATACTAGCTAACAACTCTAGATCACCAACATAAGTTGGGTTTTCATAACTCAAGATTACCCAATCACTCTTTCCAACCCAAGAATGCTCAAAATCTACTCTAACATCCTTCCAAGCATTTTGTCAAACACTTGGAAGGATTACATGGAAAGCATAATAAAATGTGCAAGAAATATAAATCTACCAACTATCAATTGCAAGAAAAGTAAATCAACAACTCAATTCATCAATAAAAAGAACATCAAACATAAATTGTATTAAAGGAAAATTAAGATCCAACAAAGTTCCTGAACATAAAAGCAACAAAATAAAAGAAATGAACAAGTAAAAACTAGAAGAGTAGAGATGCAACAACAAGAAATTAAAAGGAGAAACTAAATCAAAACAAGAATTAAAAGTTGGATTTAAGAAAATTAAACCTAAACTACCCTAAATTCTAGAGAGAAGAGAGAGCTTCTCTCTCTAGAATTCTACCTTAAAACATGATGAAAAACTAAACTATGACTACTTCCTACATTCCCCCTTCAATCCTTGGGTTCAATAGCATCAGAAAAGGGTTGGATTGGGCCCAAAATGAGCTGTAAAATCGCTGGGGGCGATTTCATTAAAGTGGGCCACGGATAGCATCGGCGCGCGAGCGCAAAGTGCGCGTGCGCGCCCCTGAACGTGAAGCAACATATGGCAAAATTTATATCATTTTGAAGCTCCGGATGTTAGCTTTCCAACGCAACTGGAACCGCCTCATTTGGACCTCTGTAGCTCAAGTTATGGTCGTTTGAGTGCGAAGAGGTCAGGCTTGACAGCTTTACGGTTCCTTCATTTCTTCATGAGTTCTCCCACTTTGCATGCTTTTCTCCTTACTTCTTCCATCCAATACTTGCCTTATGAACATGAAATCACTCAACAAACATATCAAGGCATCGAATAGAATTAAAGTGAATTAAATTTAGCTATTTTAGGGCCTAAAAAGCATGTTTTCACATTTAAGCACAATTCAAGGGAGAATTGCAAAACCATGCTATTTCATTGAATAAATGTGAGAAAAGATGATAAAATCCCCCAAAATAAGCACAAGATAAACCACAAAATCAGGGTTTATCAGTTGGGTATGGTGACTATAATCCTACCAACACTTGATTTGGGAATGCATGTGGTATAATCAGTGACCATACTTCATGTCTTCTCATGAGCAATTGACTAAGCAATTGGCTATTGATCAAGATTTGAGAGATTGAATTACCAAGGAATTGGAATTTGATCACTTAAGATTGCCAAGGAGATCAATGAATGCATTGATTGAGGAAGAGATGAAAATGAACTTGATCCGGAGAATAAAACATCTCCTAAGCCCAATGAATCCCCATTTATGATCTTACCCATTCTCTTTAATTTCTGCAATTTACTTTCATGAGCATCTTCCCCATTCCTATTTACAATTCTGCAATTTACTTTCCGTCATTTACTTTCAGCTCTTTACTTCCAGCATTTACATTTTCTGCTATTTACTTTTCCGCCATTTAATTTCCTGCAACTCTCAAACCAAATTCTGCTTCACTCAACTAGAACATTCCTTTAATTAAAGTTGCTTGACCAATCAATCCCTGTGGGATTCGACCTCACTCTATTGTGATTTTTTACTTGACGACAATTCGGTATACTTGCCGAAGGAAAATTGTTGAGAGACAAGTTTCCGTGCTATCAAGTTTATGGCGCCGTTGCAGGGGATTGATTTTGTATCAACAATGACTAAATTGGAGGATAACTAGATTGAGCATTTTTCTTTTGTTTGATTTAAATTTCTGTTAGAGTTAATTACTTTCAGTTTTTGTTATTTTCCTCCCTTTCCCCCTACTCCTTTTTCTTAGTTATTTACCATTCAGTTCACTAACCCACAAACTGTTTGATATATTGCATCACTCACACTAACAGCAATTTTAACAAGAGTACTTTCTGCATCTATTTCCTTGCTTGTGCCTTGTTGGTTGTATGACAGGGAGAAGAAGCGGGGCTTCAACTTCCTTTGATTCTGAACCTGAGAGGACCTTCCTTAGATTAAGGAGGGAAGCAAGAGGAAAGAGAGTAGTTGGTGCTGAGGAAGAGGAGGAGTACTTTGAACCAGATATGGATGAAAACATGGAGAACCATCATGAAGAAGAGGCTCACAACCATGGCAGAGAAGGTCCAGCGCATCAGGCTGGACAAGAGAGAAGAGTTCTGGGTTCTTACATCAACCCAAACCCAGGAAACTGTGGAAGCAGCATCCAAAGGCCAATCATACATGCCAACAACTTTGAACTAAAGCCACAACTCATCACCCTTGTTCAGAACAATTGTTCATTCGGAGGAGGTGTCCAAGAAGACCCCAATCAACATCTAACCACCTTTCTGAGGATATGTGATACTGTGAAGTCTAATGGTGTTTATCCTGACACCTATAGACTACTTCTGTTCCCTTTCTCACTTAAGGACAAGGCATCTAAATGGCTGGAATCCTTCCCAAAGGAGAGTTTAGCAACCTGGGAAGATGTGGTGAACAAATTCTTGGCAAGATTCTATCCTCCTCAACGGATCAACAGGCTGAGAGCTGAGGTACAAATATTTAGGCAGCAGGATGGTGAGACTCTTTATGAAGCATGGGAGAGGTTTAAGGACCTGACAAGAAGGTGTCTACCAGATATGTTCAATGAATGGGTGCAACTACACATTTTCTATGAAGGCCTCTCTTATGAATCAAAGAAGGCAGTAGACCATTCATCCGGGGGATCTCTGAACAAGAAGAAGACCATTGAAGAAGCCATAGATGTCATTCAGACTGTAGCGGAGAATGACTACTTCTATGCTTCTGAAAGAGGCAACACTAGAGGAGTGATGGAGCTAAACAATGTGGATGCACTGCTGGCCCAAAACAAGCTTATTACCAAGCAGCTGGCTGACCTCACCAAGAAGATGGAGAGGAACCAAGTGGCAGCAATCACCACCTCATCAGCAACCCAAGAGGGAGTGAATGCTGAGGCAGAGGAGGAGCAAGAACAAGCCAACTACATTGGAAATTCACCCAGGCAGACCCATGATCCTTACTCGAAGACCTACAACCCTGGATGGAGGAATCACCCAAACTTTGGGTAGGGAAATCAATCAGATCCAAGCCAAGATCAGAGACGTCACAACCTCAACAACCATGCAGCTCACCAACATTCCACACAGAGATCATATCAACACCACCCTAACAACACCTCTCCACATCCATACCAAAACCAAAATAACCCAACCCACCAATCCACTATCAACTCACCATCATCTGAAGATAGACTCTCTAGAATTGAGACCCTACTTGAGGGCATATGCAAAGAGATTCAAGACAGTAAGGCATTCTGCGAAGAAGTGCAGTCCAATATGCAAAATCAAGATGCTGCCATCAAGAAACTTGAGACACAAATTGGATACCTATTCAAGCAAATTTCCAGCCACAACCCTCGCAGTGATGCAGACTCAAACCAAAGGGAGGAGTGTCAGGCTATCACCCTCAGAAGTGGAAAGGAATTGAAGGAGACTCCCAAGCAACCATAAGAGAAAGATTCAGTTGGAAAGAAGGAGGAACAAGATGAAGTTCAAATCCCCACCTCCAACTCACATCAAAAGGAAGGAGAGGTGAAGCCATATGTTCCAAAAGTCCCATATCCTCAACAACTGAAGAAGAAGGGGGATGACAGCCAGTTCTCCAGATTTTTAGAAATCTTCAAAAAATTACAGATTAACATACCCTTTGCTGAAGCAATAGAGCAAATGCCGCTCTATGCCATGTTCTTGAAGGAATTAATGACTAAGAAGAGAAGTTGGAAGAGCAATGAAACTGTAATACTAACAGAAGAATGTAGTGCTATCATTCAGCATAAACTACCCCAAAAATTAAAGGATCTTGGGAGTTTCCAGATCCCTTGTATTATAGGGGAAATCACAGTGGAGAAGGCTCTATGTGACTTAGGAGCCAGCATAAATCTGATGTCAGTAGCTATGATGAGAAAAATGAAAATTGAGGAGGCTAAGCCAACAAAAATGGCCTTACAACTGGTAGACCAATCGTTCAAGTTCCCTCATGGTGTAGTGGAAGATTTGCTGGTGAAGGTGGGGGATTTCATCTTCCCAGTAGACTTTGTGGTATTGGACATGCAGGAGGAAACCAAGGCCTCTATCATCTTGGAAAGACCGTTCTTAGCTACTGCTGGAGCTCTCATTGATGTCCAAAAAGGTGACCTCACCTTAAGATTATACAATGAAAAGATGACATTCAATGTGTTCAAGGCCATGAGTTACCCACCAGAACAATTGGGAGAATGTATGAGGTTGGACTCACTGGAAGATGCAGTGTAGGAGAGCTTTGACGAAGAAGAACCTGAAAGGTTAACAGAGGAGGAGTCAACATCTAGTGAAGAGGTTGCAACAGCAGAGATTCATATACAAGGTGCACCAAAGGAAGAGAATGAAAAGTTAGAAGCACCCAAACTTGAACTCAAAGCACTGCCACCCACTCTCAAATATGCATACTTAGGCGAGAATGAAAGCTACCCAGTGATCATAAACTCATCCCTCAGCCAAGATCAAGAGAATGAACTGCTCCAAGTGTTGTGAAGGCATAAAGATGCCATTGGATGGACCCTCACTGACCTAAAAGGGATCAGTTCGGCCATATGCATGCATAAAATACTGTTAGAAGATGATGCCAAACCATCCATTCAATCCCAAAGGAGGCTGAACCCAATCATGAAGGAAGTGGTACAGAAGGAAGTTATGAAGTTGTGGCAGGGAGGGGTAATCTACCCGATCTCAGACAGCCCCTGGGTCAGTCCCGTGCATGTTGTTCCAAAAAAGGGAGGAATCACTGTAGTTCCCAATGAGAGGAACGAACTAATCCCCACCAGGACAGTCATAGGATGGCGGATGTGCATAGACTACAGAAAACTAAATGAAGCTACACGAAAAGATCATTTTCCCCTTCCATTCATGGATCAGATGTTGGAAAGACTCGCAGGACACTCATACTATTGTTTTCTCGACGGTTATTCAGGATATAACCAAATAGTAGTTGATCCTAAAGACCAAGAGAAAACCTCATTTACTTGCCCATATGGAGTGTTTGCTTACAGGCGCATGCCATTTGGGCTATGTAATGCACCTGCGACTTTCCAATGCTGCATGCTTTCTATCTTCTCAGATATAATAGAGAAATTCATTGAAGTTTTTATGGATTATTTCTCGGTATTCGGAGATTCCTTTCCTAGCTGCCTAAATCACCTAGCCTTAGTATTGAAAAGGTGCCAAGAGACCAATCTGGTTTTGAACTGGGAGAAATGTCACTTTATGGTGACAGAAGGAATAGTCCTTGGCCATAAGGTTTCTAACCAAGGCATTGAGGTGGACAGAGCTAAAGTGGAACTTATTGAAAAACTTTCTCCACCCAGTGATGTCAAGGCAATTAGGAGTTTTTTAGGGCATGTTGGCTTTTACAGAAGGTTTATTAAAAATTTTTCAAAGATAGCCAAGCCCTTAAGCAATCTCCTTGTATCTGATACACCATTTATCATCAATGAAACATGCATGCTAGCGTTTGAAAATTTGAAAAAGAGATTGTTCTCTGTCTCTATCATTTTCCCACCCGATTGGAACTTACCATTTGAATTGATGTGTGATGCATCTGATTTTGTAGTTGGGGCCGTGTTAGGGCAGAGGAAAGATAACTTAGTCCATGTGATATACTATGCTAGCAAAGTCCTCAATGAAACTCAAAGAAATTATACCACTACTGAAAAGGGGTTGCTAGCAATAGTTTTTGAATTTGACAAGTTTAGATCATACCTCATTGGTGCTAAAGTGATTGTTTTCATAGATCACACGGCACTTAAATATTTGTTTACCAAGCAAGAATCAAAACCAAGACTAATAAGATGGATCTTATTATTACAGGAATTCAATATTGAAATTAGAGACAAGAAAGGAGTAGAGAACAAGGTAGTGGATCACCTATCCAGAATCCCTCATGATGAAGGTGGAACACATGATACAAGTGTAAATGAGCTCTTCCCTGATGAGCAGTTGATGACAGTTCACAAAGCACCATGGTTCGCAGACATTGCCAACTTCAAGGCAACTGGGGCTTTACCTCCAGAAATCAACAAACATCAAAAAAGAAATCTCATAAATGATGCAAAATATTTTGTCTGGGATGAGCCATATCTCTTCAAGAAATGTTCAGATGGAATCCTGAGAAGATGTGTTTCAGAAGAAGAAAGACGGGAGGTCCTGTGGAAGTGCCACGGCTCATGCTATGGAGGCCATTTTGGAGGGGACAGAACTGCAGCAAAGGTGTTACAAAGCGGATTCTTTTGGCCCACCCTTTTCAAGGATGCTAAAGAACTAGTAAAGAGCTACAATGAGTGCCAAAGATCTGGGAACTTGCCCAAAAGAAATGAGATGCCACAAAATTTCATCTTAGAACTGGAACTATTTGATGTATGGGGAATCAATTTCAAGGGACCATTCCCAACCTCATATTCAAACAAGTACATTTTGGTGGCAGTGGACTATGTTTCCAAGTGGGTGGAGGATATTGCAACCCCAAAAAATGATAACAAGGTGGTCATGAACTTCCTCAGGAAGAATATTTTTAGCCGGTTTGGAGTCCCACGAGCACTCATCAGTGATGGAGGGAGCCATTTTTGTAACAGACCACTAGAAGCTCTTCTCCTACGATACGGGGTGAAACACAAGGTTGCCACACCTTACCATCCCTAAACAAGTGGGCAAACTGAGATATCTAACAGAGAGCTAAAAAGGATTTTGGAAAAGACCGTGGGTACATCAAGAAAGGATTGGTCGAAGAAGCTGGATGATGCTCTTTGGACATACAGAACAGCATTCAAAATGCCACTAGGGATGTCCCCATACCAACTGGTGTATGGGAAAGCTTGTCATCTACCACTAGAGCTGGAACACAAAGCTCTCTGGGCTCTCAAGTTATTAAATTTTGACAGCATCGCTGCTGGTGTAAAAAGGATCTTGCAGCTGCAAGAGATGGAGGAATTTAGATCTCAATCCTATGAAAATGCCAAGATTTATAAAGAAAAGGCGAAGAGAAGACATGACCTGCATCTGGCACCAAGGAGTTTCAAAAAGGGGCAGCAAGTACTCCTATACAACTCCAAATTGAGACTGTTCCCTGGCAAACTCAAATCAAGGTGGTCAGGACCCTTTCTTGTCACAAAAGCCTCGCCATATGGGGGCATAGAAATCATAGATGAAAGTTCGGAGAGGACTTTCACTGTGAACGGACAAAGGCTCAAACACTATATGGGCAACATGGGGGAAAACCCCAAAGTGAAGTATCATCTCAAGTAATAGAGGAATCGTCGAGCTAGCGACGCTAAAAGAGCGCTTTGTTGGGAGGCAACCCAACCTGAGGTAGTTTCTTTTTCATCGTCATTTCAATAAAAATCACAAGTTGTTTCCCCTGTATTGCGAGGAGCTAAGTTTGGTGTTCCACACCAAAACAAATCCAAGAGTGAAAGTGTAGTTTTAAGTTTGGTGTTCCACCAAAGATATTCGTTATAATCACACTATACTCCAATGACAGATTGCTAGCTCCAACCAATCAGGGGAACCACTTAGCAGTAGTTTAGTCTGAAGTTAATGGTTATTTTATTAATAACAACATATGAGGCTCTCTGCAATTATGCAATCTGTTGTACTAGGAAAAAGAACTAAGTTTGGTGTTCACACACTAAATTAAGTTCAGAAATTCGCAAGCATACATGCAAGCTAACTATGTCTCAAGTGCTTTGGAAACAAGCAACTTCCAATAACTTTGCAGGAACCTTCTGAGAAAATAGTGCACCATCATCCAAGGAAGTGAAGGAGCAAAAACTATGGATAAGGACAACAAGGGGATAGCAAGAAACTATCACCCGAAGGTTGTGTTGTTACTTAATTCCATATACTTAAGATGCTAAAAAAATTGGAAGTCCGAAGGAACTTGATTTATAGTTGCTCATTAGTTTAGATGATTAGAGTTTAATGTTGCTCTATTGCTTTTGTCATATGTGTGCTGTCCACGATACCTGCTGGATTTTCACCTTGCTTACTTGTATGCTTGTCTCCTTTTTAATAAAAAGAGAATGTGTGTTATCAAAGACCAAAGTGGAGTTCATATTGTGGAGTAAGTTCCTTAGTGCGTGATGTGGTCATAAGTTAGCTAAGTTGGTTCACCAACAACGGTGGGAAGACAACTATCTGTCCTGAATCATATGCTTGAAACACACCCCATGAGACTAGCCAAATAACAAGATCCTAATAAAAAAAAAGGGAAAAAGAACAATAAGAGTTGAAAAAGAAAGAAAAGTTAATAAAGAATAAGGCTAGGCACCAAGGGTTTGAAACTTGAGAGATGTGTCTGTGGTGCTCCTGTACCAAGGATCTGCTTGGATGAATAAGTTCGTAGGAATGCTTCATCACTTGGTAACTTGGGTTAACTAACCCGGGATTATCAGCTGAAAGTCCACTATCAAGAGCAACCTTGCTACAGAACATTTAGTAACCCAAAAAGGTGCTGGACACCAAGGTCTCAAGAAAGAAAATAAACAAACCATGTGCCTGTGGTGTGTATGTATGGGGGAAAGAGACTTGAGGGAGTAAGTCCTTAGGGGTGTCTTAACACCTAGCACCTTGAACCAACTAGTTCGGGAGTGCTGGCTGAAAGCTTATCTTAAAGAGTCGCCCCCTTATAGAGCACTTAGCCTAAGAACACAAATAAGCCCAGAAAATAATAAAAGGATCAATGAATAAGAGTCTCATAGGGTGCAATTAAGTGAGTATTCCAGGACATCATAAAGGTCTAAAAGCCAGTGAAGGAATGAACCTAAGTTGTTATGCATGAAACCACCATAAAACCAAGGACATGACTTCCACAATAATGACTCATTTCTCTTGGCATTTCATTCATCATTCTCTTGTTCCAGTACTTGCTTAGCGACAAGCAAGCTTTAAGTTTGGTGTTGTGATGCCAGGGCATTTTGGCCAGTTTCACTAACCTTTTCTTTACTGTTTTAGGGTAGTTTCATGCATTTTCTTAGGAAATAAGCAAGTTTTGGGTAGAATTTCACTTACATCTTGATTTAAGCATACATTGAGCACTTTACATGATTTCATGAGAATTTTGCATGAATTAGATGACAAATTAGATGATGCATGTCTCATGATGTGGATTAGAACTTTGATGCACTGTATTGCTTGATTTCAGGACAAAGGAAGCAAGAAAGAGCCATGTTAGCAGCCACGTTAGTCTAACTAACGTGACCACCAACGTGGAATGGGAGCTAGCTTGCAACGTTAATGAGAAAAGTAATCGCCAATAACGTCCTCGAAAGCCATCATAGCCCACGTTAAGAGTCACGTTAACTAAGTTAACGTGAACTCTAACGTTGGGAAGCAAAAGAGAAGCCAACGTTAGTGACACTCACCTTTGTCACTAATGTTGGCCAAGCTACAATGAGCCACGTTAGTTGCCACGTTAACTTAGTTAACGTGGAAGCTAACGTGGAGAAAGGAAGTGATCACCAACATTAGTGACACTTACCTTTGTCACTAACATTGGAATGAGCCACAATGAACCACTATGAGCCACGTTAACTACCATGTTAACTTAGTTAACGTGGATGCTAACATTGAGGATAGGATGATGAGCCAATGTTAGTGACACTCACCTTTGTCACTAACGTTGGAGATGGCTATCATTACCACGTTAGAAGCCACGTTAACTTAGTTAACGTGGACTCTAACGTGGGAAGTAGGGGCACCTTGGAACGTTAGTGACAAAGGTAAGTGTCACTAACGTTCTCGAAGAATTGGCAAGCCTACGTTAAGAGCCACGTTAACTAAGTTAACGTGAACTTTAACGAAGGGGGAGGGAGGACTCTCAACGTTATTGGAAAAGGTGAGTCCCAATAACGTGTGCGAAGGATCAAGAGGCAACGTTAGTGGTCACGTTGATGCCACTAACGTTGAAGTTAACGTGGATCATCCTTGGGAGAGGAACGTTAGTGAAAAAGGTGATTGTCACTAACGTTCTCGAACCCACACTCTCACTTAACGTTAACGCCACTAACGTCCTGAGCTAAAGACCTTGCCTACTACACACTTTCTCTCTGCAAGTAAAGCTAAGCCCACTGCGGAAGATAACTGCTTCAAACTCAAGATTTAAAGGCCCATATCCAAGACTTGAAGAATCAACTAGAAGATCAGAAGAGTAATATATATAGGGGTAGTTTTGAATTAGAAAGTAGCTTCGGGGAGTGAGGAATTTTGAGAACTATTCTCTGTAATATTTTACTTTCTCTGCACTTCTTGTTTACTTTTCATAATGTATTTTCCATCTTTGTTTTTGATTTTTAGAGCTATGAACAACTAAACCCCTTTCATTGGGTTAGGGAGCTCTGTTGTAATTTGATGGATCAATACTAATTTTCATTACTCTTCTTCTATCTTTTCTCTTGATTTTACTAGAAAGCTTTCAATCTTCGTCCAATTTGGTAGTTATCTTGGAAAAGATGCTATTCATACTTGGATCTCTTCTGAACCTTGGAAGAGGAATGAAGAGATCATGCTAGAAATGCTTTCTCATGTTGGACCAAATTGGGTTTGGTTGGGTATGGTGACTATAATCCTACCAACACTTGATTTGGGAATACATGTGGTATAATTAGTGACCATACTTCATCTCTTCTCATGAGCAATTGACCAAGGAATTGGCTATTGATCAAGATTTGAGAGATTGAATTACCAAGGAATTGGAATTCGATCACTTAAGATTGCCAAGGAGATCAATGAATGCATTGATTGAGGAAGAGATAAAAATGAACTTGATCCGGAGAATGCAACATCTCTTAAGCCCAATGAATCCCCATTTCTGATCTTACCCATTCTCTTTAATTTCTGCAATTTACTTTCATGAGCATATTCCCCATTCCCATTTACAATTCTGCAATTTACTTTTCGTCATTTACTTTCAGCTCTTTACTTCCAGCATTTACATTTTCTGCTATTTACTTTCCCGCCATTTAATTTCTTGCAACTCTTAAACCAAATTCTGCTTCGCTCAACTAGAACATTCCTCTAATTAAAGTTGCTTGACCAATCAATCCCTGTGGGATTCGACCTCACTCTATTGTGAGTTTTTACTTGACGACAATTCGGTATACTTGCCGAAAGAAAATTGTTGAGAGACAAGTTTCCGTGCTATCAATCGATCCCCACAAAAGTAGACGAGAGTAGTTCTCTTTTAACTCAACGCAAAGTTTCCCCGACCTTTTGCCAATCTCTGCAACGCCTTGTCTCCCGCACTCCTCCTCCTCATCCTAGTAGTCCTAATGTCTTCACAATCACCGCGCTTCCGTGATCGTAGTCTGATTCTTTTTTCGTTAAGAATTTGATAATTTGCCCCACACCAACCAAAATCTCCTTAAACTCTGCATGCTCTAATGTCAATACCCTACTCGACACAATTCAGTTTAGTTCTAAGTTTAACACTAAACATGACATTTTCAGTCTTAAATTTTTATTCTTGTCATTAACTAAGAATAAATGCGGTGTTTCAAAATCATATACTACAATTCCCTCAAACCTGCTGTTGCGATCGATTTGTATACTGAATCCTCCCACATGGATTGGGACAGCCCTAACCAGATTCCCTAGCAACCTACACCGGTAACACAAACCTAGCCCGTTCTTGCGCTACTTATCAGGACAGTAGCTCCCATTTTTCTTGAAGTTTTGTCTCCTTGGTGGTAAATTTGTGCCTTGATCCTTCTCACGGAATTCCGGATGATCATTCCTTGCCATCACAATCTTTCTCGAGCACTCCTCCACTAGTCAACTCTTATTAACTAGCTCAGGAAAGATTCTATTCTCCATTAGGACCACTGATGTGGGATGAACCAAATGCATATGGTTAGGAACTTGATTATCAAAAATGGGATTGGCGTTGTAAATATAGTCCTAACTCAACAAATGGGACATCCATCAAATTGGAAATTTACAAGATGTGTCACAAGCAAAACCAATTCAAAACCGAGAGTAATTCACTCCCGAGTCGTCTCCCTAGGAGCACTTTTAGAAAAATGAGTGTGCAATTTCGGTTGTAGTGATCAAGAGGTTGTCAATGAAGAAATGAACATATAAAGCAATAAAAGAACATGCAAAATTGTAATGATTGAACTAATGAAGAAATTAAAGAACCGACTATGTAATATAAACAAGTAAAGTATAAAAGAGATTAACATAAAAATGTATGAAAGATTGAAAACATAAAAAGAGGCTTGCCTTGGAGTGAGCTAAGGGTCCTTTCCTTGTTGGAACCACAACTATGACAATTATGATGGATTAGTCTCACTTGATCAACCTTCACTTCGGAAAGTAAGTTAAATGAGCATAAGTGTTCTTAACCCACAAATCCTAACTTGCTTGCTAATTGCCTTAGCAACAAATTAGCGTTGTGGGAACAAGAACAATTAACAATCCAAGAATTAAAACTAAATGTTGGACATTCCAACCCTAGGAACCCAATTGCTCACTTTACCCAAGCCAAGAGCCAAAAATTTAGCGTAAAGTCATGTTTGACATTTTGTCAAACACTTGGTGGGCAAAAAGCTTAAAAATGGAGAAAATAAGAAAAGGCTTAAAACTAAAAGCAACAATTGATCTCAATTAACAAGAATAACACAAGAAAGCATGAAACAAACATCAAACATCAAATTCATCAACAAGAAATTGAAATTGCAAGAGAGAAGCAAAATTGAACTATAACTTGAATTAGAAGAAAGAGTAATGACAATGTAACTATAAAGAGTAATAACAAGAGAATACTTACAATGAAAGCTAGTAAAATCCAAGATCAAAATTGGAAATGGCACTTAATGTAAAACCCTAATATAAACCCTAATAGAGATGATGAAAAACTTAGAGAAAACTTGATAAACCCCATTTTTAGGGTTTATCTTGTGTTGGATTTAGAGCATTTTGATAACATTTCCTCACATTTATTCAATGAATTAGCATAGTTTTGTGATTGTCTCCGTATTTGTGCTAAGATGTGAAAATATGATTTTTAGACCTTTAATTTGATAGTTTTAATCTTCCTTTGATTCCACTAGATGCCTTGATGTGTTTGTTAGTGATTTCAGATTGAAAAAGGCTAGGAAAGGGTCAAAGAGTGAAAGAAAAGCATACAAAGTGGAGAAATCATGAAAAGCCAAAGATTTGGAAAAAGCCCAGGGACGCGCGTGCACACTATGCGCCTACGCGCAGATTGCAAAATGCTCCATGGATGCGTACGCGCACTGTATGCGTACGCGCTGAAGGTCGCACGTGATTTTTAAAGAAGAACTCGTGCCTAGCGATTTTGGAGGGTTTCTGGCCCTATTTGGAGCTGAGTTTTTGGCGGGAAAAGGCTAAATAGACCAAGGGATGAAGGGGAAGGCATCATCACTTCACACAACACACATTAGGCTAGTTTTAGTTAGTTTTAGAGAGAGAAGCTCTCACTTCTCTCTAGGATTAGGATTAGGATTAGGTTTAGGTTAATTTCAACTCTTAGATCTAGGTTTTAATTCATGCTTTCATCTACTGCTACTCTTCAATTCTTTGTTGTTACATTCATCATTCTTCTATTGTTTGTTGTAATTTCTTCTACTTTATTTCTATGCTTTGTTGTGGATCTACTTTTGTTCATTCTATTTTCTTTCAATTCAATTTGAGGTAATTCATGATGATTGTGTTTCTTTTGATTGTTGTTATTAGTTCCTTGCAATAATTGTTTTTAGATTCTATTCTTGTTGTCAATTTACTATGCTTTTATTTTGTGCCTTCTAAGTGTTTGTTGAAATGCTTGAGAAGATGTTAGAGTAGAATTTTATGCTCTTGGCTTGGGAAGGTAACTTAGGAACTCTTATGGACTCCAAGTAATTGATGATTGGGAGCCATTGACTCTAGTTCTCACTAATTGATTAGGTGGAGAGCTAGGACTTATGGACTTAGATTGATATAGCTCACTTAACTTTCTTCTACTATTGGTTAGGGAATGACTTAGTGGGATTGATCCTTGCCAATTCTCATGTTGTGGTTAGTGATAAGGATAGAGATCCTTGACCGCCAAACCTTGCCAAAACCGCCTTATCATTTACATTTCCATTGCCATTTACTTTTCTTGTTTCCTAATCAAAACCCCAAAATATGCAACTCATAACCAATAACAATAACACTACCCTGCAAGTCCTTTGAGAGATGACCCGAAGTTCAAATACTTTGGTTAATAAATTTAGGGGTTTGTACTTGTGACAAACAATCATTTGTATGATAGGATTATTGTTGGTTTAGGAACTATACTTTACAACGAGACTTCATTAGTGAATTCTAAACCGTCGAAAATCCCGTTCATCAAAATTAAACTAAAAGCTTCCTACCACTACTCCCAAACTATACTAATGATATGCTATATTATGTCCTTCATTTTCCTTCCAATATGAGCTAGAAGACTTTAGAAATGGGCCTCCAAAGCCCCCAAATTGCGAGGCATGTGCTCTTTTAATGAAGTCATGTGCGGACACCTGTGCGTACGCACAAGTAGCTGTGCGCACGCGCACTAGGCGATGCTTGGCTGGACGCGCGACGCGCTCGAAATAATCCACGCGCTCTGATTGGGCGGCTGTGCGTACGCACGAGTAGCTGTGTGCATGCACACATCTCTGAACTCGTCTCCTTTGATTCTTCATGTTTCCTCCACTTTGCATGATCTTCTTCCATTTTCTCCAATCCATTCCTACCTTATACACCTAAAATCACTCACAAACAACATCAAGGCATCGAATGAAAGGCAAATGGAATAAAATAGATTAAATTAGGCACAAAAGAGCATATTTTCATAATCAAGCGCAATTTGGAAGGAAAGTTCAAAAGCATGCTATTCAAGGGAATAAGTGCAAGTTTATGTGATGAAAATCCATTCAATTCTAACTCAAAAATCATCATCAAATATGGATTGATCAGGTCTCCCACACTTAAACACTATCATGTTCTCATGCTAACCACACGCAAAGGAGATAGATGAAAGGAAAAATTACTTATGCTATATACTACTTAAATGCATGCAACTATCCTAAGGCTAATCACTAATATGTACTATGATGAGAGTTGGTAGAAACAAACCATGAAATTCCAATCCATCACTAGAAAACTTTGGGGCCAATGTAAAGCGTTCATGCACTAAGATCAATATCCAAAGAATTGAATTGAAGTTATCAAAACTATCATATTAAACAACTTGCAAGAAGATACAAACATAGAATTGAGCGATCGAACCCCTCACTGGATGTGTATCCATTCAATTTGCTCAGTGTTTAGGGTTTAACCACTCAATTCCTTTTATCATACTTTTCAAAGATTTGCAAGTCATCTAACAATCAACTAGTATTTACTGCATGAATAACAAGTATCATGAGGTCTTTAGAGGGATGTAATGGGGTTAGGGTTTAGGTAGGATGAATTATGGTTGAGTGGACTTAAAGAATTAGTTCTTTGATTAGCTTGAGTGTCCACCTAATCCTACATCCTATGCATTCATAACAATTCAACCTTTCTACCCATTTTCTTTTTCTATCTCACCTCACTCATGCATTTTCTTTTCAAACATGGCATATGCATCCTTTATTTACTCTTTTATTTCATACTTTGTTATGCACAAGTTTTTTTTTTTAATTTGAACTATGAATGCATTTGTTTTAATTAATGAAATGCATGAGCATTACCTAATTGCCCAAAAATTTTTTCACAAAGAGTTCATGCCTCTATCACCAATGCTTCCCAAAATTCCCCCACACTTAAAATTTACACACTAATCCACCAAAGCTAATCAAAGAGTAATTCAGGGACATCAATGGTTTTCCGCTTAAGGGGAGTAATGTGCTATCATCAGAACAAAAAGGGATTCATAGGCTCAAAGGGATTCACAAAGGTGAATGCAAGGGTTGACCATATAGGTTAGTGAGTTTATCATCAAAGATGGCCTCAATCATGCTAAATGCATCCAAACACAAATACAAGACATAAAGAATCATGCAAATCAATTATCACAATCAAAAAGGGGTATAATCACATACAAGAACAACATTATGGTTGAAAAGTGCAACCATCTATTAAAGCTCAAATCTCACAAGGTATGTTGTTCTAGCTCTTTTCCATGTTCTACAAACAAAATACTCCAAGCAAGTTGGTAAACGTAATCTTTCTTCAATTCAATCAATGGTATGCCCCTAGAAACGGTTTCATGGAAATTTCTTAGTGTTTCACCAACTTATTCATTCTATCATGCAACATGCAAATATTACAACTAAATATCCATCAACGATAAAGAAATATTTACAATAGACCAAACAAGATGCAATAGAAATAAAACTAGTCAAAATGAAGAAAAAGTACTACTAGAAACATTGCAAAGTGTCTTTAAAAGAGATATTTTTACCCCCTTGAAGTCATCAATCCTCCCCCACACTTAATTTGTGCACGGTCCTCCGTGCATGCTTACAGTCTGGGAGGATGAAGAGGGGCCACCTTCAGCTGGTGGACTCAGGGGTGGGTTGGTCAACTACATCATGCTCTTCCCCAGCTAGCTCAGATAAAGCTCTAGGAATTGGGCCGGGGTCTCTTCCTTCTAGCTTTGCTGCTATCCACTTGAAATGCTTTTGCTCTAAATGCTCCATGTTGTGGATGTCGTGTAAGATGTCTTGAAATAATTCCGGAAGAGGAGGGAGAAAGGGTAAAGCAGTTGATGAGGTTGGTAGAGTTGATGGTGGTGGTATGGGTGTCTTCGTGTCGGAGGGTGTTATGTTTGTTGATCTTTCCAAATCTCCCCTCGAAATAAACTTGTTGCCTCTAGGAACCTGGAACATAATGTCCATTAGTCGCCTCTCTACCCCCGCTGCGTTTGCTAAGTGCATCACCATCGATGGAAATGGAATGCTTATATTCTTCTTCTCAACCAATTTCCAAATTGATTTGCGCAATAAAGGCAAGATGGCTATATGCTTCCCATGCATAATAGCCCACAGTAGCAAAGCAGTTCTAAATCTCACATGGGTAGTGTGGGTGCTCGGGATGATGCAGTCCACCACAATCTGATGCTATATACGAGCTTCAGCATTCAAATCAGAGTAGGCAATACTAGTGGGAATAGAATTTCTCCCTTTGCTATACTCCCTAGATGCACCAGGACGGCCTATTCTCTCAAGGATGGGAGTCAAAGATACCCTTCCTTTGAAGACATCCACTTTTATCTTGCAAGATTCATCCTTCTCAAGTGGAATGTGGGAGATGTTCAGAATAGTTTCTAGAGCTTGATTGGATGTATCTAACATTCCCCGGAGGAAGACTGACTTTGCTTCCCAAGCTTGGTAGTTTGCATAGAATTCCCGCACCATAGTCTCATTGACTTCAATGGGTTCTCGCTCGAGAAACTCCCAATGAAGCGAGGCAATCCTTTGGTGAATAATCAACCTTCAACGGCTGCTCCCAATGGATTGTACGCTTCTCAATAACCTCGTATTGAGAGTCAGCTCTTCGGTTGACCAAGGTGTTCAGTTTATCACCTTGGCGATCCCACCAAACATCAGGAAAGTGAGCACTAGTTTGCTCAACCGGCAAAGTAACCAGTGCCTTACCCTTCTTTCTCATCCTAAAAATACAAAGAAAAGAATTTCATTATCATAGGGCAACAATAAAGTAAAATCATTGAGGAAGCACTAACAATATTAAAATAAGCTTATAGAAATAGTGTGATTTACAAAAACACGGTGTGTATGTTCCAATGATGCGTGCGGTTGGAACACACACACTGGCTGGATATCACGGTAATCACACCCTAAAGGCAATTCACAGTTTAAAGCTTCACGACGTAGTACTCAAGTTGCAAATATAAAACAGAGATATGAAAGCAACTTCAAGCAAGCACCAATAGGGAATTGTACATTGTTCATCCTCAAGAGGTGGTAATCACACATACAATGTTCTTAATTGGAAGCCAAAAGATGTTTGATCAAGACATCGTTAAAATTTGAACAATTGTAAAGTGATTGCCAAATCAAAATTCCAAGATGAACAATGCCAATTGGGTCTTATACAACACAATGCATTTTCAACCTAAATTGCACATCGAAAAACAAGGAAATGCATTGGTCAATTCCCTTAACTACCATCAAAAATCATAATAGAAGTTGCACAATTTATACAATATGCCTAACAAGAGATAAATTGAAGACATATGATGGCCAAGTCATATGAATCAAACAAAATATTCATTGAGGCATTTTATCAAACATGTGGTATGCAATATGCAAATTCATCACAATTAAGCTCAAATTTGATCATAATCAACCCAACAATCAAGCAACAATACTTTGCAGCACAAAGAAACAACAAAGAAATCAACTAATTTAATCTAAGCAACATAAAAGAAATGAAAGCAAATGCGAAAATATTAACATGAATAGAAAGGAAAAACAAGAACCTGAGATATAGAGGTTGAAAAGAACAAGAACTAGGGAGGAACAATGGCACGTCTTATAGCCACTGCGAAATCACGGTGTTTGGGTTTGCCGGAAAAAGGAGCACCATAAGAGAGAACTCACCAGTGGTGAATAGAAAAAAGAGAAGGGAAAGAAAGAAAGAAAGAATAGAGAAGAGAGGTAAGAGAAAGAGAGAGAGAGAGAGAGAGAGAGAGAGCTCACCGGCGGTGGGCTGACGGCAGCGGTGGCCGACGGCAGCGGTGGCCGACGGCAGCGGTGGCCGACGGCAGGGACTAGTGGAGCTGGGCAGAAAAGAGAGAGAGAGGGCAGCAAAGACGAAAAGAAGAAAAGAGAGGGTTGCCTCTCAACAGGGCAGGTTGCCCTCTTAACGCCCAGAATGCAACACGTGCGAGTGTACAGGGGCCTGTGCAAACGCACAGAGAGCGCAACCTAGAAGGGTGCGAACGCACACAGTGTACGATCGCTGCGACCAGAGTGGTTGTATAAAGACGTGCAGATATACAAAGACGTGCGACTGCATAGACAGGCTCTTTTTTTTTTTTTAATTGAGGACAGACTTATGTGTGCGTGCGCACACAGGTCTGTGCGCACACACAGAGGCTAAAAATGGTGGAGGCTGATCAGGTGCACAAGCTGTTCCCTCGCTCCCGCCAAATGGGTCTGCAATTGGTGTGCAGATGCACACGTCTGTGCGGCCGCACAGAAGAAGTATGAAAGGGAACGTGTGCATGCGCACGCGGCCGTGCGCACACACAGATTAAAGAAAACAGAGCGGCGTGCACGCACACGCTGTGCTGGCGCTGCGACCAGAGGGCACATTAAGGTATGTGTGGACGCACAGGCTGGTGCGTCCTCACAGATGGCGAAAAATATAGTTTTGTGCGCACGCACAGATTGGTGCGGACGCATAGATGCCCTGTTTCAAAAAATTATTTTCTCTTCAAAACTAAGGTTCCTACCCTTAGCATATCAACATACCAACCCCAAATCATTCAGACAAGCACAATGTCATGGTCCACAAGTAATTTAACTTATTCAAGTCAAAGTCATCAAACTAAACCTAAGCTAAGGATTGTATCACAAAAAAAAAACAATTAATTCAAAAAGATATAAACAAGAGATAGAGTTGGAATAATGTCACCATGGTGGGGTGTCTTCCACCAAGCACTTCGGTTTAGAGTCCTAAGTTGGACTTGCATGGCTTCATTGGTCACTTGGAAACTTCACCAAGGACGAAAATCTCCAACTCTTTGGGATTCTTGGGTTGAGTGTGATCCTTTGAGTTGGACTTTTTTGCAACATCCTCTTCTTCATGCTCTTTGCCATCCTCAATAACTTGCTCTTCAACTATGTCACACCCAAAAATAGAATAAGCTTCAAGAACGGGCTTGTTGGACTCCTCCAAAGTGAACTTGACTAACTTGCCATCCGATTCAAAAGAATAGACTCCCGAATGTGCATCTAGCTTGAAACGGGCCGTCTTCTAGAATGGCCTTCCAAGGAGTATGGATGATGGCTTGTTTGAGTCAATTGGTGGGGTCTCCAAAATGTGAAAATCAACTGGAAAGAGCAATACTTGAATATTGACTAGGACGTTCTCTGCAATCCCCACAACTGACACAATACTTTTATCGGCTAGCACAAACCTCCCCCTGGACCTCTTTAGAGGTGAAAAATTCAATCTTTCATAAATGGGGAGTGGCATATGCTTACGCACGCCCCCAGATCACACATACAGTCCATGAATTTCATCCCACCAATCAAACAAGTGACCAAACATGGGCCGAGATCATTACATTTTTCAGGAAGTAAAGAGGAGATAGAATCATCTACCAGCTTTTTGTTGAGGTTTCCAAGCTTGTCTTTGTGAGTGCAAACATCTTTAAGGAACTTGGCATATCTTGGCACTTGTTGAATGGCTTGAAAGAGGGGGACAGTGACTTCAACCTTTTTAAAAACTTCCACCATAGTGGGGTCAAGCTCTTCTTGTTTCTTGGCCTTCTTGGCTAACGTTGGGAATGGAATGGGCAAGGGCTCTTCAAGCAAAGTCTTTCTCTTTGGCTCCTTGATCTTGGGTGGTTCTTCCTCGCTTTTGTCAACACTTTTATCTTCATTCCTCATCACCTCCACTTCATCTCCTACCTCTTCATTGGTTGTCTCCTCACTCAACTTTGTAGGTATAGCAACATTCTTATCCAGTTTAGTGCCGCTCATAAGGGTAATGGCATTAATGCTACCCTTAGGGTTAGGTTGAGGTTGGGAAGGTAAACTACTCGAGGTTGAAGCTTGTTAGGTGTTTTGTGCGGTTTGTGGAGGGAGAGTTAAACGAAAAAGAGTTTCGGCTATCGTAGCTATATACGCCTCTTGTTTCTTATGGAACTCTCGTTGTTCTTGCATGAAGGTGTGAATTGTGTCAATCATGTGAGGTTGATTGGAGGGAAGGGCTTGATTAACTTGAGGAGGGCTAGGCCTACTATGTGGGTATAGGTATTTCCCTTGAGGTTGAGATTGTGGGGGTTGTTGGTAGGGTTATTGGTATTGTGGTTGACCTTGGGGTTCTTGATGGTAGTAGACTTGAGCATTTTGGTTGGGTTGAGCTTGAGGAGCTTGGTTCCACCTTTTTTTTGAATTATCCCTCCACCCTTAGTTTTGATTGCCTCCATGTTGGTAGGATCCTTGGTTGTAATTTGGTCTTTGTGGATAAGAGTTGGCTATTGCCAATGTAGTGTCCTCTTGGAGCTGAGGGCACTCATCGGTGTAATGAGTGTTACAAGCACAAACACCACATATCGTTGATGGTCCTTCGATCCTTGGAGGTTGAAGTGTAGCATTTATCAAAGCTTGAGGAATTTGTTGCCCTTGGGTGAGTTATCGCAACAAGATTATCATTTCACCAAGGGTCTTGGTCAAAACAGCGTCTCCGGAGGGAGAATCTTCACTCAAAGCTTTCGGTTGTGGACTCCTTGCCTTTGAGTATTGGGTAGAGTCCGCTAAATCAGATATAACTTCCCACGCTTTTGCAGCGGTCTTATTTTTGGTCAATGATCCTCCACTCGCGGCATCTAAGAGAAGCTTGTCTTGGTGGTGAAATAACTGATAAGAACCAACTCATCAATCCGGTGGTGAGGGCAAGCCTCCAGCAACTTCCTGAATCTCTCCCAGTATTCATACAAAGTCTCCCCATCTCGTTGCACAATGCAAGAGATCTCTCTTCGCAACTTGTCTGTTTTCTCAGGAGGGTAGAACTTTTCCAAAAATTCTTTACGCAACAAGTCCCAATTGGATCTAACTTCACCCGTTTGACTATAAAACCACTCCTTCACTTTTCCCTCCAAAGAGAAAGGGAAAGCAAGGACCAACACTGCGGCTTCATCCGCCCAATGTCTTCTCGCAGTTTCACATGCAACTTGGAAATCCTTTAGATGCTTCAGAGGATCTTCCCCATGTAGTCCATTATATTTGTGGAGCAAGTTTATCGTGCCGGACTTGAGCTCAAAATTTGGATCTAAAGTCGGATACAAAATTTGAAGCGATTATAAGTCAAGATCAGGAGCTCCGGCCTCCTTCAAAGTGATTCTTCGAGGTGGGTCCGCCATGACGATGTCACCTGAGTCACTCAAAGAGAATTCAGTACTCCCCGCAGATGAATATAGAGTCTCCTCGTTGATTGGAGAATGATGGTCACGAATGGTTGGTGATAGTGAATTGGAGTGCTCCTCAAGGGAACCCGATTCACTATTCATGGACTTCCATCAGAAGATCCTTTTCAGTTCCTAACTGAATTCTTGCAAATCTGTGAGACTGTTAAGACCAATGGGGTTGATCTCGAGGTCTACAGGCTTATGCTTTTCCCATTTGCTGTAAGAGACAGAGCTAGAATATGGTTGGACTCTCAACCTAAAGATAGCCTGAACTCTTGGGATAAGCTGGTCACGACTTTCTTAGCCAAGTTCTTTCTCCCTCAAAAGCTTAGCAAGCTTAGAGTGGATGTTCAAACCTTCAAACAGAAAGAAGGTGAATCCCTCTATTAAGTTTGGGAGAGATACAAGCAACTGACCAAAAAGTGTCCTTCTGACATGCTTTCAGAATGGACCATCCTGGATATATTCTATGATGGTCTATTTGAATTATCTAAGATTTCATTGGACCATTCTGCAGGTGGATCCATTCACCTAAAGAAAACGCCTACAGAAGCTCAGGAACTCATTGATATGGTTACAAATAACCAGTTCATGTACACTTCTGAAAGGAATCCTGTGAGTAATGGGATGCCTCAAAGGAAGGGAGTTCTTGAAATTGATACTCTGAATGCCATATTGGCTCAGAATAAAATATTGACTCAGCAAGTCAATATGATTTCTCAGAGTCTGAATGGATTGCAAGCTGCATCCAACAGTACTAAAGAGGCATCTTCTGAAGAAGAAGCTTATGATCCTGAGAACCCTGCAATAGCAGAGGTGAATTACATGGGAGAACCCTATGGAAACACCTATAATCCTTCATGGAGAAATCATCCAAATTTCTCATGAAAGGATCAACAAAAGCCTCAACAAGGCTTTAATAATGGTGGAAGAAACAGGTTTAGCAATAGCAAGCCTTTTCCATCATCCTCTCACCAACAGATAGAGAATTCTGAGCAGAATCCATCTAGCTTAGCAAATATAATCTCTGATCTATCTAAGGCCACTCTAAGTTTCATGAATGAAACAAGGTCCTCCATTAGAAATTTGGAGGCACAAGTGGGCCAGCTGAGTAAAAGAGTCACTGAAACTCCTCCTAGTACTCTCCCAAGCAATACAGAAGAAAATCCAAAGAGAGAGTGCAAGGCCATCGATTTGACCATCATGGCCGAACCTACAAGGGAGGAGGGGGACGTGAATCCCAATGAGGAAGACCTCATGGGACGTCCTCTGAACACTAGAGGGTTCCTCAATGAGGACCTGAAGGAATCTGAGGCTCATACAGAGACCATAGAGATTCCATTCAACCTATTTCTGCCCTTCATGAGCTCTGATGAGTATTCTTCCTCTGAAGAGGATGAAGACATTACTGAAGAGCAAGTTGCTAAGTACCTTGGTACAATCATGAAGCTGAATGTCAAATTATTTGGTAATGAGACTTGGGAAGATGAACCTCTCTTGCTCACCAATAAACTGAATGCATTGGATAGGCAGAAATTACCTCAAAAGAAACAGGATCCTGGTAAATTCTTAATACCCTGTACCATAGGCACCATGACCTTTGAGAAGACTCTGTGTGACCTGGGTCAGGCAGTAACCTTATGCCACTCTCTGTAATAGAGAAACTTGGGATCTTTGAGGTGCAAGTTGCCAGAATCTCATTAGAGATGGCAGACAACTCAAGAAAACAAGCTTATGGACTAGTAGAGGACGTGCTAGCAAGGGTTGAAGGCCTTTACATCCCTACTGATTTCATAATCCTAGACACTGTGAAGGATGAGGATGAATCTATCATCCTTGGAACACCCTTCCTATCCACAGCAAAAGCTGTGATTAATGTGGACAGAGGAGAGTTGGTCCTTCAACTGAATGAGGACTACCTTGTATTTAAGACTCAAGGTTCTCCTTCTGTAACCATGGAGAGGAAGCATGAAAAGCTTCTCTCACTGCAGAGTCAACCAAAGCCCTCATAGTCAAACTCTAAGTTTGGTGTTGGGAGGCCACAACCAAACTCTAAGTTTGGTGTTGAACCCCCACATTCAAACTCTAAGTTTGGTGTTGGCAGGTCCCAACAATGCTCTGAACATCTGTGAGGCTCCATGAGAGCTCACTATCAAGCTATTGACATTAAAGAAGCGCTTGTTGGGAGGCAATCCAATGTTATTTAATTATATCTATTTATTTTCCATTACTATTTTATGTTTTCTTTAGGTTGATGATCATGTGAAGTCAGAAAAACAACTGAAAAATAAAAAATAGAATGAATAGTAGCATTAAAAATAGCTCACCCTGGAGGAAGAGCTTACTGGTGTTTAAACGCCAGTAAGAAGCATCAAACTGGCGTTTAACGCCAGAAAGAAGCATCAAGCTGGCGTTAAACGCCAGAAACAAGCAGCAAGCTGGCGTTTAATGCCAGACATGCATTCTAAGGGCGTTTTGCACGCCTAATTGGAGCAGGGATGCTAAGTCCTTGACCCCACTGGATCTGTGGACCCCACAGAATCCCCACCTACCCCACCTCTTCTTCTCTCCTCTTCACACCTTTTCATAACTCTCTTCCCCAAATACCCTTCACCAATCACCTCCATACCTCTTCCCCAGATACCCTTAACCACTCACATCCGTCCACTCTTCCCCATAAACCCCACCTACCTCCAAATTTCAAATTCTTTTCCCTCCCACACCCAACCCTAATGGCCAAAACCTACCATCCCCCCACCCTATATAAACCCCTCAACACTACTCCATTTTTACACATTACAACTATCACTTCTCCCCCTTGGCCGAATACACCTTCTCCCTCCATCTTCTCTATTTTCCTCTTCTTCTACTACTTTCTTTCTTCTTTTGCTCGGGGACGAGAAAACCTTTTAAGTTTGGTGTGGTAAAAGCATTGCTTTTTGTTTTTCCATAACCATTAATGGCACCTAAGGCCAGAAAAACCTCAAGAAAGAGGAAAGGAAAGGCAATTGCTTCCACCTCTGAGTCATGGGAGATGGAGAGATTCATCTCAAAGGTCCATCAAGACCACTTCTATGAAGTTGTGGCCAAGAAAAAGGTGATCCCTGAGGTCCCTTTTAAGCTCAAAAAGAGCGAATATCCAGAGATCCGACAAGAGATTAGAAGAAGAGGATGGAAAGTTCTCTCTAATCCTATTCAACAAGTCGGGATCTTAATGGTTCAAGAGTTCTATGCAAACGCATGGATCACTATGAACCATGATCAAAGTATGAACCCGAATCCAAAGAATTGGCTTATCATGGTTCGGGGGAAATACTTAGATTTCAGTCCAGAAAATGTAAGGTTGGCGTTCAACTTGCCAATGATGCAAGAAAACGCACGCCCCTACACCAGAAGGGTCAACTTTGATCAAAGGTTGGACCAAGTCCTCATGGACATATGTGTGGAAGGAGCTCAATGGAAAGTTGACTCAAGAGGCAAGCCGGTTCAATTGAGAAGACCGGACCTTAAGCCTGTAGCTAGAGGATGGTTGGAGTTCATCCAACGCTCAATTATTCCTACTAGCAACCGGTCTGAAGTTACAATAGACCGGGCCATCATGATCCATAGTATCATGATTGGGGTGGAAGTGGAAGTTCATGAGATTATACCTCAAGAACTCTACAAGGTGGCTGACAAGTCCTTCACTTTGGCAAGGTTAGCCTTTTCCTCACCTTATTTGCCACCTCTGCAATTTGGCTGGAATTGACATAGAGGGAGATATCCTCATTGATGAGGACAAGCCCATCATTAAGAAAAGGATGGAGCAAATAAGAGATCATGGACCTCAACAAGAGCATGAGGAAATTCCTCACCATGAAATCTCTGAGATGCCTCAAGGGATGCACTTCCCTCCACAAAACTATTGGGAGCAAATCAATACCTCCCTAGGAGAATTAAGTTCCAACATGGGACAACTAAGGATGGAACACCAAGAGCACTCCATCATTCTCCATGAGATTAAAGAAGATCAAAGAGCTATGAGGGAGGAGCAACAAAGACAAGGAAGAGACAAAGAGGAGCTCAAGAGCACCATTGGTTCTTCAAGAAGAGGAAGACGCCACCCTCACTAAGGTGGACTCGTTCCTTAATCTCCTTGTTCTTATTTTCCTGTTTTTCAGTTTTTGAGCCTTATGTTTTATTTAAATTTGTGTCTTTACTATATGATCATTAGTGTTTAAGTGTCTATGTCTTAAAGCTATGAATGTCCTATGAATCCATCACCTCTCTTAAATGAAAAATGCTTTTAATCACAAAAGAACAAGAAGTACATGATTTCGAATTCATCCTTGAAATTAGTCTAATTATTTTGATGTGGTGACAATATTTTTTGTTTTCGGTTGTGGACTCCTTGCCCTTGAGTGTTGGGTAGAGTTCGCTAAATCAGATATAACTTCCCACGCTTTTGCAGCGGTCTTGTTTTTGGTCAATGATCCTCCACTCGCGGCATCTAAGAGAAGCTTGTCTTGGTGGTGCATTCCTTGACAGAAATAACTAATAAGAACCAACTCATCAATCCGGTGGTGAGGGCAAGCCTCCAGCAACTTCCTAAATCTCTCCCAGTATTCATACAAAGTCTCCCCATCTTGTTACACAATGCAAGAGATCTCTCTTCGCAAATTGTCTGTTTTCTCAAGAGGGTTGAACTTTTCCAAAAATTCTTTACGCAACAAGTCCCAATTGGATCTAACTTCACCCGTTTGAGTATAAAACCACTCCTTCGCTTTTCCATCCAAAGAGAAAGGGAAAGCAAAGACCAACACTGCGGCTTCATCCGCCCCATGTCTTCTCACGGTTGCACATGCAACTTGGAAATCCTTTAGATGCTTCAGAGGATCTTCCCCAGGTAGTCCATTGTATTTGTGGAGCAAGTTTATCCTGCCGGACTTGAGCTCAAAATTTGGATCTAAAGCCGGATACAAAATTTGAAGCGGTTACAAGTCAAGATCAGGAGCTTCGGCCTCCTTCAAAGTGATTCTTCGAGGTGGGTCCGCCATGACGGTGTCACCTGAGTCACTCAAAGAGAATTCAGTACTCCCCGCAGATGAATATAGAGTCTCTTCGTTGATTGGGGAATGATGGTCACGAGTGGTTAGTGATAGTGAATTGGAGTGCTCCTCAAGGGAACCCGATTCACTATTCACAAAAGCTAGCCGGCGCCGAGCTTGCCTTATACGAGTTAAAGTTCTTTCAATTTCCGGATCAAAAGTGGCCAAGCTCGGGTCTAGAAGCGACTGTGTCATTCAACTGAGGAGGCAATAAAACCATGCAATTATGAAAGGCAAAACAAAAATAGGCAAGTAAACAAGAGCCAATTTAACAATCAACGACTACTAAGACTAACTAAAGAGAAAAGTAGTATTTACAATTTGTGCCAAGTAACAAACCAAAAATCAAGTATTTACACTATTCATTTATTTACAACAACCCAAATTGTAGCACTCATTGCACTTAAAGTGAACTCCCCGGCAACGGCGCCAAAATTTGATGTGGGATGAATGATGAACGGATAATTTATACGCTTTTTGGCATTGTTTTTACATAGTTTTTAGTATGATTTAGTTAGTTTTTAGTATATTTTTATTAGTTTTTAAATAAAAATTACATTTCTGGATTTTACTATGAGTTTGTGTGTTTTTCTGTTATTTCAGGTAATTTCTGGCTGAAATTGAGGGACTTGAGCAAAAATCAGATTCAGAGGCTGAAGAAGGATTGCAGATGCTGTTGGATTCTGACCTCCCTGCACTCAATTGCGTTGGAAATTAGAAATCCAGGGATTTCCAGCAATATATAATAGTCCATACTTTGCCCGAGTTTAGACGACGCAAACCGGCATTCAACGCCAGCTTTCTGCCCTATTCTGGAGTTAAACGCCAGAAACAGGTTGCAAAGCAGAGTTAAACACCAGAAATAGGTTACAAACTGGCGTTTAACTCCAAGGAAGACCTCTACACATGAAAGCTTCAATGCTCAGCCCAAGCACACACCAAGTGGGCCCGTAAGTGGATTTCTGCATCATTTACTCATTTCAGTAAACCCTAGTTACTAGTTTAGTATAAAAACTACTTTTAGTGATTTATTTCATATCTTTGGAACATTTTTAGATCTTTGGAACGTTTTTCCTTAGACGTTTAGGGGGCTGGCCATTCGGCCATGCCTGGACCTTGTTCTTATGTATTTTCAGTGGTAGAGTTTCTACACACCATAGATTAAGGTGTGGAGTTCTACTGTTCATCATGAATTAATGCAAAGTACTACTGTTTTTCTATTCAACTCAAGCCTATTTCTTCTCTAAGATATTCATTCGCACACAAGAACATGATGAATGTGATGATTATGTGACGCTCATCACCATTCTCACTTATGAACGCGTGCTTGACAAACACTTCTGTTCTACATGAAAGCAAGCTTGAATGCATATCTCTTAGCCTCCTGATTTACGATCAGAGTCTTCGTGGTATAGGCTAGAATTATTGGAGGCCATTCTTGAGGTCAGGAAAGTCTAAACCTTGTCTGTGGTATTCCAAGTAGAATATGGGAAGGGTTGGCTGTGACGAGCTTCAAACTCGCGAGTGCTGGGCGTAATGGCAGACGCAAAAGGATTACGGAATCCTATTCCAGCAGGATCGAGAACCGACAGATGATTAGCCGTGCGGTGACAGCGCATTTTGGACCATTTTCACTGAGAGGACAGGATGTAGCCATTGACAACGGTGATGCCCAACATACAGCTTGCCATGGAAAGGAGTATGAGTGATTGGATGAAAGCAGTAGGAAAGGTGACCATAGCATTATCTGAAATTCTCACCAATGAATTACATAAGTATTTCTATCCTATTTTATATTTTAATTATATCTTAATTATCAAATCTCCATAACCAATTGAATCTGCCTGACTGAGATTTACAAGGTGACCATAGCATGCTTCAAGCCGACAATCTCCGTGGGATCGACCCTTACTCACGTAAGGTTTATTACTTGGACGACCCAGTGCACTTGCTGGTTAGTTGTGCGAAGTTGTGAAGAAGAACTAAGATTATGAACGTGCGTATTAAGTTTTTAACGCCGTTACCAAGGAATGAACAATCACGATTTCGTGCACCAAGTTTTTGCCGCCGTTGCCGGGGATTGTTCGAGTTTGGACAACTGACGGTTCATCTTGTTGCTCAGATTAGGTAATTTTATTTTAATTTTAAGCTTTTTGTTTTTATTCTTTTATTTTTGAAAAATTTTTTTCTAAAAAAAAATTTAAAAATAAATTATTCTATGGCTTCAGAATTTTTAAGAATGAATTCTAGAGTTTCAAGATAACATGTTGAAGCCTGGCTGGCTGTCAAGCCATGTCTAAATTCTTTTGGACTGAGGCTTCCTCTTCACATGCTTGAACTATGTATGTTGAAGCTTGGCTGGCCATTGGCCATGTCTAGTGTTTTGGACCGGAGCTTTCACTGAAAGCTTGGTTGGCTAGTAAGCCATGTCTAATTCCTGGACCGGAGCTTTAGACTAACTGTTCCGAGGGTTATCTGAAACTGTAGGTCGATCTCGGACGAGATCTTCTGTACTGGTCGGAGTTGACGTGTCCGGCTGGCGGGTTGCGGCCGGAGCTGGTGTGTCCGACTTGTTGGACTGATAGTGCTGTTGATCCTCTGTCACCGAAGGATGGGAGGTACCTGCAAGGGACTCCGATGCTTAAGTTAGCAAGGGTATTAAGCAGGTTTTTAGTAGAATCAGAGTATGAGTTATACCTGGGTGCTCCAGTGTATTTATAATAGTGTGGGATGACCTTCTTAGATAGATAAGTTAGTTATCTTATTGAAGAACTGAGGATTGATGGTTTAGAAGTTATAGTAAACTCTCATTGCAAGTATAGTTACTAAATCAAGCAATCAACCTTTCTTACAAACGTTTTGGTTGTCACAAGTAACAAACCCCTTTAAAATTGATAACCGAGTATTTAAACCTCGGGTCGTCTTCTCAATGAATTGCAGGGAGGTATGTTCTTATTATTTGTTATGAGTCTTGTAAATTGGGGGTTTTGAAAGTAAGGAAGCAGTATGTTGAATGATAATAAGAATAAAATAAAAAACTATAAAATAGACTCTTGGCAAGGTACGAAAACTTGAAGTTCTATCCTGGCTATCCTTATCAATTGTAATGAGAATTGGATTTTTCTCCCACTTTGTTAACCTCTAACTGTGAAGGTAAGTTAAGTGGATGAATTAATTTTGATTCCTCAAGTCCTAGTCTTTCCTTGGGAAAAGTTAGAGTTTTTGGAACCCGAATTAATTCTTAAAGTATTCCAATTTTCAATCAACAATGAGTTTGATAACTCAAGTGTCTCCAATGACTCAACCAAAGCCAAAAGGGAAAAATCTAAATTATTTATATAAATAAAAGAAAGCAATCATAATTCTGAAATACCTCAAATTATTTTAAATAAAGAAATCAATTCTAACATGGAGTTCATAAGCCAATTAGGCAACATAACTAATACAAGCATTAAAGCATCTGAAAGTAAAAGAGAAATATAAAATAAAAGGAATATTGAACTTGTGATGAAGAAGAAATAATCCTAAATCCTAAAACTAAATCCTAAGAGAGAGGAGAGAACCTCTCTCTCTAAAAACTACATCTAAATCCTAAAATTGTGAATATGAAAGCTTGTTTATGAATGGATGCATTTCCCCACATTATAGCCTCTAATCTGTGTGTTCTGGGCTGAAAACTGGGTCAAAAATAGCCCAAAAATTGCCCTCTGCGATTTCTGTTACGTTCAGCTCGCGGGAAAGTGACACGAAGGCGTCGTCCACGCGTCCGCGCGGATTGAAGTTCGCAGATGCGATGCGGGCGCGTCATTCACGCGTTCGCGTCATCTAACTTCAGGGAAGCTATAGCAAATTATATATCAAATCGAAGCCCCAGACGTTAGCTTTCCAACACAACTGAAACCGCGTCGTTTGGACCTTTGTAGGTAAAGATATAGCCGTTTTAGTGCGAAGAGGTCAGGCTGGACAGCTTAGCAATTTCTCCAACTTCTTGTATTCCTTCCACTTCTGCATGCTTCCTTTCCATCCTCTGAGCCATTCCTGCCCTGTAATCTTTGAGATCACTTAACACACATATCAAGGCATCTAATGGTAATAAGAGAGGATTAATATTAGCAAATATAAGGCCAAAGAAGCATGTTTTCAATCATAGCACAAATTCTGGGAAGGAATTGTAAAACCATGCAAATAGTATGAATAAGTGGGTAAAGAGTTGATAAAAACCACTCAATTAAGCACAAGATAAACCGTAAAATAGTAGTTTATCACTTATCTTATCTTATCTTTTGGCGAGGTCAGCTTATCTTCAATGGAACCGCCCTTATCTCTATAGGCTTGGGCTGCCTTTGGATCTGGGTCGTATTCCTTGAGTTGAGCCCTTTTTTGGGCTTTCCTATCGATTTGACCGAGCTCTTTTAAGAAGAGGTCGGATAGTCTGACCTGAAGAGGTCGGTCGCTTTGTCGCCAATCATCTCGGGTCGGATAGCTCAATCCAGGGTATGAACAGTGCCCCTGCTTGAGCTCGGTCTTCTTTTTTGAGGTCAAGTCCTTGATTTCGGTCCTTCTCTTAGTGAAGCCAAACTCAAGCATTTAGTCGATTCCTTTCTTTGTAGAACCTTTTTGAATGTAGAACGTTTTCCTCCAAAAGCGTGCACTTTTATATCAGCGCTTTGTTCTTGGGAACATGCAAGGGTTTAATACCTTCATTAATTGGTATTGATTGCCCCGTTCCCCTTGGCTTTACTTTGAATTTTGCAATTTAGAAACGGTTTCTCTTCTTCGTAACCTCCCTTACTTTTCTTTCTTTCTGTTTTTCGCCTAGAGTTCATAGTTTCTCCTTGCGATGCCTGCTTGCTACTGCTTTCTGTCGAAGAGGGGTGATTCTGGATTTCACCTTCCGTTTCCTACTTTTGGCGAGTTTTTCCGTTCGAGGGGTGGCTCTTTTGCCTACCACTTCTGCTCTTCAGCCGTCTTTTGAGGCTTTCTCCTATTTTCCAGGTTTTTGATTTTTCTTCCTTTCTCTTTTCTGTGTCACTTTTTCATGTCTGATTTTGAGAAAGTTTTGATTTTTCTTGGAGAAAGTTTGGATCTTTCTGCTTTTGCTGTGCTTGATTGCTGTTGTAATGTGTGTTCTCGGA
Organism: Arachis hypogaea; assembly: GCF_003086295.3. Lineage (NCBI taxonomy): Eukaryota > Viridiplantae > Streptophyta > Magnoliopsida > Fabales > Fabaceae > Arachis > Arachis hypogaea. The sequence continues at coordinate 57,927,676 of NC_092050.1, forward strand.
GTTTCTTCGCCTTTTTGCATGAACCTTTCTGCCTTTCCTGTTGTTTGATGCTTTTAGGGCTTTTGCATGTTATCACCGTTTCTGTTTGTGCTTTTGATGATAGTTTTGTTTGATTCTAAAAAAAGGGGGTTGTTCCTTTGAAGATTTCTGCTTGGCATGTTTGATGTTGGCGATGCTTTTTGCTGATAGACTGTAAAAAGATAGTGGCTTTGATGACTTTTTTGTGTTTTGACTTTCTTTTTCAAAATGTTTGTTATTTGAAATCTTCTTTTCTTGTTTGAGAGATGCCGGGACGTAAGCTGTAGATTTTTCCTGAAACCTTGCTTTGTTACTGCCTCCAAAGGATGCCCCAGGGCTTTGGTTTGAGTCTTGGGGTTTTCCTTTCTGTTTGTTCTTCTGTATCATATTAGTCGAGTTGTTTTGCCCCTCGTCTGAGATGTTTTTTAGTAATCCAATCTTCTTTTCTTATTGTAGGATTAGTTGGCCTCATGTCTTCTCGCAATAACATTGTAGAGATGTCTTCTAAAGTTCCCGAGGGGATGTCTGATTGGCTGGACTCCCTTGTCTTAATGTGTGTCTCTGTGGTGGATACTGATTTTTGTGTAGAGCTGAGGAAACGTCATAGGATTTGTGGTAGCGGTGCCCGGGAGAGGGATTATGATCTTGTAGCGCCCGACTCTGACGAGAGGGTTTGTTTTCCTACTTCGGTCGGGGGGGGGAGCGTCCTTTCTTCTATGCCTATGAATATTTCTTCAGCCAGTTGGACATTACTTTTCCATTTACTTCTTTCGAGACCGACTTGTTGTGGTCGTGTAATATTGCCCCATCCCAGCTTCATCCGAATTCCTGGAGTTTTATCAAGTTCTTTCAGCTGCTTTGCCAAGAGTTAGGCGTAACACCTTTTCAAACTCTTTTCCTTTATCTTTTTGTTTCTGCCAAGCCTGGTGCCTCTTCCAAAAAGAAAGCTTCCTGGGTTTCTTTCAGGTTTGCCCAGGGTCATAAAGTTTTTCCCATGTACGATGAGTCTTTTAAGGACTTTAAGAATTATTTCTTTAGAGTCCGTGCTGTTGAGGGGGTCCGCCCCTTTTTTCTTGATGAGAATGACGAGCCTGCTTTCCCTCATTATACGTGGGAGATGCTTGACGACGTTGAGCGGGCTTTTGTTATTGTTCTTGAAGATTTATGGGGGGAACCACCCCATCTTGATACAAAAAGGTTTTTGAATGACCCGTCCCTGGTTCGAACTGTTTTGGGTACTGTCTGACTTGTTTCTGTACTTGTTTCTTAGTTTTGCTTCCTCTTTTGTGATTGTAACCCATTACTGTGGTTGATTCTGTTTTTTCAAAGATGTCAAAAAATAATGATTCCATGAAGGCCTTCAAAAAGGCAAGGAAGGCTGCTGCTGCTCAAAATATCTCGGCCAAGGCGACGGGAGAGGGATCTTCTCAAGTTCAGGTGAAGCTGCCCGTGCCGAGTACTCCTGGGCCGAGGAAGGTGATTCCCACTCCTCGGCTTCACCTGGCCAACCCTCCACAGTCTTTCGCTGCTACTTCTGGTGCTCCTCCCAACAAGAAACAAAAAACAATTGCGCCTTTCAACCTTGATGCCCTTGATTTTGATGCGGTCGAGTTCGTAGATCAGCAGATCGGTCCCTATGGTGTCCTCCCTATGGATGATATATCACTCCTTCGTCATTTGGATTTCATAACTCAGAGTAGTGTAAAAATGGCACATATGGGAGCTGCCCTGTACCGAACTGCTCAAAATCTTCCTCTTTATGCCACCAAAGCTTTTATGGAGGAGGCAAAACAGGAGTTCGATCGGATGAAGGGCATTAAGGAGGAGCTTGAGGTGTAGGTGGCCAAACTGGAGAAGGATCTGAAGAATGAGAAGGCGAGTTCCCTTGCTCTGGCGGCTTCTGTGCGGTTGGCCGAGGACACGGCATTGAGGCATAAAGACAGCTACGTCACATCCTATCGGGAGGGAATGCATTTGAAGGAGGAGTTGGAGAACGCCCGAGCTGATTACTCTGAGCTCCAGGGTCATCTTGTTGGCAGTGTGAATGCTGCTTACGAGAACCTGAAGGAGCAGGTTCGAATTATTGCTCCCGAGGCCAACCTTACTCTTTTTAGCCTGGACAATGTTGTGAGGGATGGTAAGATTGTCCCTGATGACCAGGATGATGACGATATCGAACCTCCCCCTGTGCCTTCTGCCGAAGTGTCAACTTCTACAGTTCCTCTAGTTGAGGTCGGTCATTCCGTTTCTGATCCGGACTGTCAGATCTTGAATTGGGATGATGGTACCGTGGATGCTGTGCCTATTGATGACAAGTCATCTTAGCCTAGTTTCACTAGCCTTTTTCTTTTGTTTTCAATAGAATTATGCACTTACTTGAGCCAAAAGCAAGCCAATTGGGTAGATTTTCATGTTTCCGTTGATTTAATCAACCATGTATGAATTCATGCTATTTCATGAGGTTTTATGCTATAATTGTCACATATTATGAAAGAATGAATATCTCATGATTTTGAGCATAGCTTTGATGTGTTTGGTTGATTAATGATAGGTGAAGAAAGCTTGGAGAAAGGTTGAAGCAAGGAGGAATGGCTAGGAGGAAGAGAGGACAAAAAGTTTGAGCAAAAGTTTGCCTCAAACTTTAGCTCAAACTTTTGGATTAATTGAAAATGAACCAGGAAGCAAAAAGCTGGACCAAAAGTTAGCCTCAAACTTTTTAGCTAACTTTTGGGCAAAAGCTGGAGCAAAAGTTAGCCCCTAACTTTTTGGCTAACTTTTGGCATGAAAAACACTCCCTGGATGAGCAAAAGTTTGCACCAACGTTAGCCCCTAACTTTTTGGCTAACGTTGGCGCATGAAAAACACACCCTGGAGAGCAAAAGTTTGCGCCAATGTTAGCCTCTAACTTTTTGGCTAACGTTGGCGCCACAAGGCATACAAGGGGTATACTTCCAACATTAATAACTTGAGCTACAGAGCTCCAAATGAGGTGATTCAAAAAGAAATGGAAAGTAGGAATCAAGATCTTTCCAGGCATATATGGCACTGCATGGTGGACACTAAAATTGAGGGAGAAAACTGCCCCGAAATGTGCATAAACGAATATGGTGGCAACATGCAGTGAGGCCAACTGACCTCTGCACCTTCGACGGAGTATAACTCGAGCTGTAGAGCTCCAAATGATGTGCTTCCAAAATCATTGGAAAGTAGACATTCAGGGATTTCCAACAATGTATAATAGTATGGGGTGAACAATGCGTTTGAGCCTCCAGAACTGGCGTCTTCGTCCACGTTTGAGGCAAACTTTACCTCAAACGCTGCACACCAAGGCCAGCGACCTTGTCCTCTTCAAATGAGCATAACTTGAGTTGTAGATGTCCAATTGAGATGATTCCAATTGGGTTAGAAAGCTGAAATTCAGAGCTTTCCAACCATATATAATAGTCTATAGTTGGCATAAAATTGGCAACGTTGACAAGAGGACAAAGTAACACCCCACACATGCACACAAGGGGGCCAACGTTGGAGCAAAAGTTAGACCCCTAACTTTCGCCCCAACGTTGGTATCAGCAAAACAAGGGTGCTGATGTGAAAAGTTGGAGCAAAAGTTAGACCCCTAACTTTTACTCTAACTTTTACTCAAGCTTTCATGATTCCAACCCGGTTCAATTCGGTTCTTCTCCAAACTCCAAGAGCAATCAACCAAGGCCTCTATCAACCCAATTCCATCAAGAGCAAGGGCCCAATTGTCATCACTCAAAGGCACAAGAGATAAATAAAATAGGAATTTCATTTAATTGTAATTTGTTTTGAATTTCATTTTTATTTTGTAAAAATGCCTATATAAGGCATCATTCTCATTTTAGAAAGTAAGCCCGAATAGAGAGAATAGGGGGCGAGCTCCACTAGGGAGCATTAGGAATACAGAACTCTCTCTCTTAGTTTTCATTTTTGTTTTAAATCTTGGGTTGAGAATTGAAGAAATTCTATTTCAATCTCACCTTGAGAAATCTCTCTGTTTACTTGTCTACATAATTTCAGTGAATTGTGATTTGAATCAAAACTCTCTTTACTGCTTTCTTCTCTATTTTCTTTTGCAATTATTCTCTGTTGGATCAAGGAAGGAATTGAGATCTAGACTTGGTCTCTAGTCTCATCCAACCCCTGAGATCTTCAACCTCTCATTTAGATTTTGCAATTGAGCCAAGTTGCTCTCTGTTTTGATTTTAAAGTGATTTTCCAAATCTGTTGAACCTGCTGCATCTTTCACTTCTCTGTTTGATTTTTATTTACACTTCCGTGTTTGATTTCATGAATCCCAGTACCTAATTTCCTTTATTCTTCTTGCAATTTAACTTTCCAATTGTTCTAAGCTTTGATTTACTGCTTTCATTTAATTTCACTGCACCCAGTCCCCTTTACTTTCATGCAATTTATATTTCTTGCAATTTAAGTTTCAGCTATTTTACTTTCTTGCTCTTTAAGTTACTTGCAATTTTACTTTCTGCACTTTATAATTCCTGCAAGTTTACATTCTGTTGGCTTCAATTGTCATTCAAATCACTCAATGTTAGCTTGACTAAAATAATCACCCACTAAAGTTACTTGATCCATCAATCCCTGTGGGATCGACCTCACTCCCGTGAGTTTTATTACTTGATACGACCTGGTGCTCTTGCCGGTGAGTTTTGGGTGTTTTGGAGAAATTCGTTTCTCCGTAAAAATATCCCATCACCTATTCAGACTCGCCCTCCTTCTCCCCGTACTGATGATGCCGAGAAGGCTCCCGATCTTAGCTGATTTTTCTTGGATGTTTGCGTAGATAGCCCGACTTGTGGGCTTTTAAACTCTTTATTTTGTAGTTTGAATATTTTGCTGACCGTTGATACTCCTTCTGGTTGCTTGTTTGGCAACTTTTTATTTTGAAAAAACAACAAGTAGCTTTCAAGCTTTTGGGCCTGACCCTGAAGCTTGTTATAATATTGTATTTTATATCATGCTTGTTTGCTCTTGTCTTGGCACCTTTCTGGGTTTTGAGTGTCGATTGCTTTGTACTTATTGCTTGTAGCTTGGATCCTTTGAGGTCGTGGATGTGTAGATCCAACTTGTATTTCGGTTTTCTCATTCTTACTTGTATTTATTTCTAGCAATCCATAACCGATTTCTTTACGTTGGTCCTCTTTTCAGTTATCTTTGTAGTCCTCTTTTTTGGACCATCGTCAGGTCTCTTTCAGGGACTACTTTTATAACTTGTTTGTTGGGAGGCTGACTTCTTTACGTCGTCCCTTTCCAAGTTATTTTTGTAATCCTCTTTCTTGGACCTTTGTCAGGTCTCTTTCAGGGATTACTTTTATAACTTGTTTTTTGTAGGAGACCGACTTCGTCATGTCGATCCCTTCTAAGTTATTTTGTAATCCTCTTTCTTGGACCTTTGTCAGATCTCTTTCAGGGATTAATTTTATAACTTGTTTTTTGTAGGAGACCGACTTCGTCATGTCGATCTCTTCTATGTTATTTTGTAATCCTCTTTCTTGGACCTTTGTCAGGTCTCTTTCAGGGATTACTTTTATAACTTGTTTTTTGTAGGAGACCGACTTCGTCATATCGATCTCTTCTAAGTTATTTTGTAATCCTCTTTCTTGGACCTTTGTCAGGTCTCTTTCATGGATTACCTTCATAACTTATTTTTTTATAGGAGACCGACTTTGTCATGTCGGTCTCTTCTAAGTTATAGCAATTCCTCTTTTATAGGGTTGGCCAGACTTCTTTCCAGGGATTTGCTGATAACTTGGGTTGACTCGGTCCGACTTTTTTTTAATGTCGGCCAGTCTTTAAGTTATTATTTAGCAATCCATTAAGACCTCGTCAGGTCCTTTCTCCAGATCACTTTCGATAACTTCTTGCATTATTCTGTTTTCATCTTTGCCGATTTGTAGAAAGTGGATTAAATCCTTGTTTAGTCGACCTTTAGATGAATTTGGTTTTTATCTCTCTTGGTCTTTATCGTGATTGGGCAGTGAATTTGTTTTTCACTTTTTGCCAATTTGTTGCTTTATAATCGGACGATGAATGTTTCAGATTAATACGTCTTGAAAACTTGTAGAATCGTCTAATATATTTTATTTAAAAGACAATGAAAATATGTACATATAGATTTTTTTATCCTTTTGAATTGGATAATTCTGGATCTCAACATGGTACCTTATTAAAAAACCTTCTCAGGAAAAAGAGTGCATCTCATGCTGGTATCCTTTATTTCTAACTATAGTACCTTCTTAAGTTGCAGGCATGCCACGATCTGGGGAACTCTCGCCCGTCGAGTTCGGATAATCTGTAGTAGCCCTTCCCAAGTACTTCTATGACTCGGTAGGGTCCTTTCCAGTTTGCCGCCAGCTTTCCTTCTCCGGGTCGAGTTGTTTCGATATCATTTCGGATTAGGATGAGATCATTTTCAGCGAAACCCCGTGGCACTACTTTTTGATTATATCTTGAAGTCATTCGGCGCTTTAGCGCTTCTTCTCCGATCCGAGCTCTTTCTTGGATTTCCAGAAGTAGGTCGAGCTCTTCTCTTTAAAGTTGAGAGTTGGCTTCTTCATTGTAGTGGACTACTCTAGGCGACCCTTCCTCAACCTCCACTAGGGTTATTTTCTCCACTCCGTACGCTAATCAAAATGGTGATTCATTTGTGGTGGAATGTGGTGTTGTTCGATATGCCCATAGGACTTGTGGAAGTTCTTCGGCCCAAGCTCCCTTTGCATCTTGCAGTCTCCGTTTCAGCCCAGCCAATATGACTTTGTTGGCTGCTTCGGCTTGTCCATTGGCTTGGGGATGTTCAACGGAGGTGAACTGGTGTTTTTTGTTCAAGTCGGCTACTAACTTTCTGAAGCCTGTATATGTGAATTGGGTGCCATTGTCTGTAGTGATGGAGTATGGAACCCCAAACCTTGTGACAATGCTCCTATATAGGAATTTCTGGCTCCTTTGAGCAGTGGCGTTGGCTAGGGGCTCTGCCTCGATCCACTTTGTGAAATAGTCTACCCCGACTATGAGGAATTTAACTTATCCCGATCCCTGGGGAAAGGGTCCGAGAAGATCGAGTCCCCATTTTGCAAATGGCCATGGCGAAGTTACGCTGATGAGCTCTTCTGGCGGGGCGATGTGAAAGTTGGCATGTTTATGGCATGGTGGACATGTCTTTACAAGTTCTGTAGCTTCTTTTTGTAGAGTTGGCCTGTAAAATCCCGCCCGGAGTACCTTTTTGGTGAGAGCTTGTGCTCCGAGATGGTTGCCACAAATGAGCGCTGTGTACTTCCTCTAAAACTTCCCTTGTGTTGGAGGTCGGCACACATTTTAACAATGGTATTGAAATCCCTCTTTTGTATAGGGTGTTGCTTATGATAGTGTAGTATTGTGCCTCCCGCTTTAACTTCTTTGCATCCTTTTCATCTGTGGGGAGTGTTTCTGTCTTGAGGTAGTTAATTATAGGGGTCATCCATCCTTGATCCTGTCCTATTATGGCTAGCATTTTTTCCTCTTCCGAGATTGATGGGCTTTGTAGCATTTCCTGGATGAGACTTCTATTGTTGCCTCCTGGTTTGGTGCTGACTAGTTTTGAGAGTGCGTCAGCTCGGGCATTTTATTCGCGGGGTTTGTGGTGGATCTCATATTCCCCAAGTTGTCCGAGCTGTTCCCTAGTTTTATCCAAATACTTTTTCATGGTGGGATCCTTGGCTTGGTAGCTCCCTGTTATTTGTGAGGTGACTAGTTGTGAGTCGCTGAAAATGATGAGTTTTTGGGCTCCAACTTCCCTAGCCAGCTTCAAACCAGCTAGTAGTGCTTCATATTCTGCCTGGTTGTTTGAGGCAGGGAACCCGAATTTGAGGGAGAGCTCAATTTGGGTTCCTTGGTTGCTTTCGATTATCACACCTGCGCCGCTTCCGATTTTATTCCAAGAGCCGTCCACGTATATATTCCATTCTATGGGGGTCTCTGGGGTGTCTGTAAACTCTGTGATGAAGTCGGCTAAATATTGTGATTTAAGCTGTCCGAGCCTCGTATTGAAGGTCGAACTCAGACAACTCGATTGCCCATTGTAGGATTCTTCCTGCTAGATCTGTCTTCTGCAATATCTCCTTTATGGGTTGGTTGGTCCGAACCTTAATGGTGTGAGCTTCGAAGTACGGGCGGAGTCGTCGAGATGTTAGTATAAGAGCATAGGCAAACTTTTCTATTTTTTGGTAGTTCAGCTCGGATCCTTGTAACGCTTTGCTGATAAAGTACACGGGTTGTTGCCCACCGTCCTCTTCTCGAACTAGTGCTGAGGCTATTGCTCGACTCTCTACCGCGAGGTATAATATGAGTGGTTCCCCTTGTCGTGGCCGAGATAGGATGGCTGGCCGTCCTAGAAATCTTTTGAAATCTTGGAAGGCTTGTTCGCACTCCGTTGTCCATTCGAAGTTCTTTCCTTTCCTTAGAGTGGCATAGAAAGGAAGGGATCTTATCGCTGATCCCGCTAGGAATCTGGACAAGGCTGCCAATCTCCTGTTGAGTTGTTGTACGTCTTTGATACAAGTTGGGCTCTTCATGTTGAGTATGGCCTAGCATTTATCCGGATTTGCCTCAATTCCTCTTTCTGTGAGCATAAAACCCAAGAATTTGCCTGCTTCTACTGCAAAAGTGCATTTTGCAGGATTGAGTCGCATGCCATGCTTCCTTATAATGTCGAACACCTAGGCCAAGTCGGACAATAGTGTCTCTTCACTTTGTGTCTTTATCAACATGTCGTCCACATAGACTTCCATTATTTTTCCGATATGGTCCGAAAAGATGATGTGCGGAAAATGATCCGACACAAAACTCACCGGCAAGTGTACCGGGTCGCATCAAGTAATAATAACTCACATGAGTGAGGTCGATCCCACAGGGATTGAAGGATTGAGCAATTTTAGTTTAGTGGTTGATTTAGTCAAGTAGATCAAGAGTTGGTTGAGTAATTTGTGATTAACAGAAATTAAATTGCATGAAAAGTAAAGGGAGAGGGGTAAATTGCAGGAAATTAAAGAGAACAGAAAATAAAAGTGCTGAATCTTAAAGAACAAGAAATTAAATGGCAAAAACTTAAAACGCAAGAAATGTAAATTGCAAAATCTTAGAATGCAAGAAATGTAAATTACAGAATCTTAGAATGCAAGAAATGTAAATGGCTTGAATTGTAAATGGATCAGGGATGTGGGATGGCAAAAATTAAACAAGAGAGCAGTAAATCTCAACAAACAGAAACGTAGAAGATGGATCTAATTGAACCGGATCTTAAATGCAAATGAAAATAAACCTGGTGTAGCAATGTAACAAGGAAATTGAAATTGAAAGATGTAGATCTCAGGACTCAAGAGACTAGATAACCAAGTCTAGATCTCACTGCCTTCTTAGATCCAAATTTAGAATTCAATTGCAAGAGATTAAAATTCAAAACAGAAGAAAACTTGGATTCAAATCTCAATTCTCCAATGGTGCAGTGAAAGAAACAAAAAGAGATCTCAAGGTGAGATTGAGACAGAATTTCCTCAATTCTTCAACACCCAAGACTCTAAATCTCCAAATAGCTCAAAACCCAAAAGTTCTCTACTGTGAATACTCTGAAAACTCTTAAAGAAAACTCTCAAAGAAAAAGCTCTCTAAGACTTCAAATCCTAAGCTATTTATACACTTTCTTCAAATGATCATTAAGCCTTGAATTGGGCCTTTAGACTTGATGGAATTGGGTTGATAGTAGCCTCCGTTGATTGCTCTTGGTGTTGGAAAGAAATCCATTAGTGAACCGGGCCATGAACTATTCACGTTTGAGTCAACGTTTGAGGCAAACGTTGACTCAAACGTCACTTGTGTAAAATTATGCAGCTAGGCCAAGATGCTGTCATCCACGTTTGGCTCAACGTTTGAGGTCAAACGTGAGCTCAAACGTGGATCTCCCCATGCTCTCTTTTTGGCCAACGTTTGGCCCAAGGTTTGAGGCAAACGTTGGCGCAAACGTGGCTCACTCAATGCATCAAACAGAGGTGCTCTTCCTTGCTTTTATGGCGCCAACGTTTGACCTCACGTTTGAGGCAAACGTTGGCGCAAACGTTGGCTCTTCTCCAGGGTGTTCTTCATCTGCTTCTCATGTTTGAGTTAACGTTTGAGGTAAACGTTAGCTCAAACGTGAATCCCTCTTTTCAAGCCATTCTTGCAACCTTCTTCCAAGCTTTATTCCACCTATCATCAACCAACATTTACATCAAAGCTATGCTCTAACCATGAGAGTTATTCTTTTTCTTGTCATATAAGTAATTATGGCATAAAACTCATGAAAATGCATCAATTCATCCATAGTTGATTGAATCTAAGGAAACATGAAATTCCACCCAATTGGCTTACTTGTGGCTTAAGAAAGTGCATAAAACTAAATGAAAACAAAGGAAAAAGACTAGTGAAACTAGGCTAAGATGACTTGTCATCACAACACCAAACCTAAAACTTGCTTGTCCCTAAGAAAGAAAAGAATTATGCTCAAAGGTTCTTTCAATTAGAATGGATTTGAAGAATTGCATGTACTGTCCTGTGAGTGAAGTGATTAAGTGACAGTGGGGTGAACTCTAAATTATATGCTCATGCAAGGGTTTCAGTGCTCACTAGTCCCTACATCTTGGGAGTCTTAGGTCTTTAGAACTTTCATCCAAATAATATCATGGAGATCTCTTTATATGTAATCACCTTGAAGCAGCTTATAGTTTCTGTGCTTTGGCCTTGACTCTAAGTGTCATGTCTCAAAGCGGCTCTTTAGATAAGCTTTCAATCAATACTCCTAAACCACTTGGTTTTAAGGTATTAGGTGTTGAAGCACCCCTTAGGATTTACTTGCTCAAGCATCTCTTTTTGACACAGTTCGACCACAAGCATTTACTAGGATAACAACTCTTTGAGTTCTTGTTTCTTTCTTCTTTTCTGCCTAGTAATGCTCAGAGCCTTGGGCCATGTTCTTTTTGTTTTTGTATTTTCTTTATTTTCTTTTGTTTTGTTTGCTGCTTCTTAGATCAATAAATGTTTGAGAATCTCCACAACACTTCTTTGAACTCTATGTCCCGCCTATGAGCTCCCATGCAAGTTTTCATAAGCGTGCAACCTCAATACATAATCATACAACTAGAACCACCACTTTTCCTAATCTTTTGCTTGCCTCAAAATTGTTTAGTTCCTCAATCCTTCTTTTCAAAGAACTTTCATGTGATGCATTTTTGAAATATTGAGTGCAAACAAGTTTGGAGAGTATAGTGTTGTAAATGATCAAGCATCTTGATTATTGAATTGTAGAAAAACTCTACTAGACAGAAGGATAGATAGGGGTATAATATCACTTTCAATCATAGCAATATCTGATAATGAACAATACAACCTTTTGGAGTTTACTTGATGTTCTCTTCCTCATCATCATTGCTGGTCTTCACATTCCTCTTTCACCTCTTTGATTGATGATGCTAAATCTTCCAACAGTTTGTATGGTGCTCTGCAATGATATTGAAAGTTGCTTGTTCCCCAAGCACTTGAAAAATGGTTAGTATGCATGATTTATTTGTGGGCCTTTGAACTTACTTTGGTGTGTGAACACCAAACTTAGTCCCTTGCCAAAGTTTATGATGCGTTAAGTTAACCATATGTGAAACTCTTTTTCTCTTTCAAAAGCAATAAAACTGGAAACTAGGAAACAGCAGAATAGTTAACTAGTTTATCTAAATGCTTGAAGCTAGCATTATGCAGAAGGTGAGAATGTGTTTTATGATGGGATTTTGGTGGAACACCAAACTTAGAATCCTTCATTCTCCCTTATATTATTTTGGTGTGCAACACCAAACTTAGCTTCTTGTAATATAGATAAAACTAATTAACCTTTTTATTAAAATAGCTATGAAAAGAAAACTACCTCAGGTTGGGTTGCCTCCCAACAAGCGCTTCTTTATTGTCATTAGCTTGACATCCTCTATGCTTGCTCAGCTCAGATTCTGAGCTTCCTTCTCCTTGTCCCATTGTCCTCCTAAGTGAGGCTTTGCTCTGTGATGCTCATCCTGGATGAGTGATTCTTTTCCTTTAGCACTCTTCTCACTCATTTCTGCGAGGTTCTTAGCCAGTTGTTGCATTTGCTTCTCGATTCTTCTGACTGAGGCTTCCTGGTTCTTCATTGTCACCTCTTGGTGTTTCATCATTCTCTCTATTAAGATCTCCAGATTGGTGATCCTCTGAGAGTCTTGTGAGATTGGTTGGTTGTGGGGTGTTGGGGGTTGGAAGAGTGGGTAGTGTGGTGGTATGTAGTGATTGTTGTTGGTATGGTGGTGTTTTTGCAGGTTTGGGAAATTGGGGTTGTTGTAGTTGAAGTCCCTTTGTTCCTGCTATTGAGATTCCCTCATTCTTAGGTAAGAATGTGGCTTCCATGGTGGAAATTGTGCATTCACTGTAGTAGAATGTAGAAAATCGATTTGTCTAGTTATTGACTTCAATTGTTGCTGAGTTTGCTGGTGTAGCTGTTTGTTTTGATTCATGACTGCCTTTACTCCTTCAAGATTCATTACTTCCTTTTCTGGAATTGCATTCTGTGGTGTCTCAAATGAGTGTTGGTATTTGGCTTTTTTGTCATTGAACTCTGCAGTTTCTTGGCCAGTTGCTGTTGCTTTGAGTAGGCCATCTGAGAAGTAATCCACCGCTCTTCTTGTTTCTGAGGTTAATCCTTCATAGAACGCTTGGAAACCCACTTTGTCACTTGCTTTCTTGTATCTTTCCTATGCTTTGAACAAAGTTTCTTCCTCTCCTTGTATGAATGGATGTATTCCCTCTTTCATCTTGATGTTTTGTTGGGATGAGGAGAATTTGGCTAGAAACTTGGCAACCAAATCATCCCAACTAGTGATACTTCCTTGGGGAAAGGTTTCAAGCCATTGTGCCGCTTCATCCTTCAGTGAGAAAGGAAATAACAAGAGCTTATAGGTATCATGATTTACACTATTGAGATTGACAGCACCACAAGTCCTCAGAAAAATGGATAGGTGCTGTTTAGGATCCTCCAATGGACTTCCACCATAGGAACAATTGTTCTTGATTAGTGTAATGAGTTGCGGCTTCATGTTGTGGTGTTCTTATTTCTCAGAAACTCCTTCTTCAATGATATCCTTCCCTCTGGCCTCTCTTCTTTCCTGTGACATATGAACCAACAAACAGAACACACAGTGGTACTCTTGAAAATTGAGTATAGTCAGTTGAGACAAAACTTCAAACAGTTAGTGGGTTAGTCAAAAATTAAAGAAAAAGTGCTTGATCTAAACTACCACCTCACTTAATCATTGTCAATCTATTCAATCCCCGGCAACGGCGCCAAAAACTTGATGTGCGGAAAACGATCCGACAAAAAACTCACCGGCAAGTGTACCGGGTCGCATCAAGTAATAATAACTCACATGAGTGAGGTCGATCCCACAGGGATTGAAGGATTGAGCAATTTTAGTTTAGTAGTTGATTTAGTCAAGCAGATCAAGAGTTGGTTGAGTGATTTGTGATTAACAGAAGTTAAATTGCATGAAAAGTAAAGGGAGAGGGGTAAATTACAGGAAATTAAAGAGAACAGAAAATAAAAGTGCTGAATCTTAAAGAACAAGAAATTAAATGGCAGAAACTTAGAATGCAAGAAATGTAAATGGCTTGAATTGTAAATGGATCAGGGATGTGGGATTGCAAAAATTAAACAAGAGAGCAGTAAATCTCAACAAACAGAAACGTAGAAGATGGATCTAATTGAACCGGATCTTAAATGCAAATGAAAATAAACCTGGTGTAGCAATGTAACAAGGAAATTGAAATTGAAAGATGTAGATCTCAGGACTCAAGAGACTAGATAACCAAGTCTAGATCTCACTGCCTTCTTAGATCCAAATTTAGAATTCAATTGCAAGAGATTAAAAATCAAAACAGAAGAAAACTTGGATTCAAATCTCAATTCTCCAATGGTGCAGTGAAAGAAACAAAAAGAGATCTCAAGGTGAGATTGAGACAGAATTTCCTCAATTCTTCAACACCCAAGACTCTAAATCTCCAAATAGCTCAAAACCCAAAAGTTCTCTACTGTGAATACTCTGAAAACTCTTAAAGAAAACTCTCAAAGAAAAGCTCTCTAAGACTTCAAATCCTAAGCTATTTATACACTTTCTTCAAATGATCATTAAGCCTTGAATTGGGCCTTTAGACTTGATGGAATTGGGTTGATAGTAGCCTCCGTTGATTGCTCTTGGTGTTGGGAAGAAATCCATTAGTGAACTGGGCCATGAACCATTCACGTTTGAGTCAACGTTTGAGGCAAACGTTGACTCAAACGTCACTTGTGTAAAATTATGCAGCTAGGCCAAGATGCTGTCATCCATGTTTGGCTCAACGTTTGAGGTCAAACGTGAGCTCAAACGTGGATATCCCCATGCTCTCTTTTTGGCCAACGTTTGGCCCAACGTTTGAGGCAAACGTTGGCGCAAACGTGGCTCACTCAATGCATCAAACAGTGGTGCTCTTCCTTGCTTTTATGGCGCCAACGTTTGACCTCACGTTTGAGGCAAACGTTGGCGCAAACTTTGGTTTGCTCCAGGGGTGCTTCTCCTTGCTCATATGTGGCCAACGTTTGACCTCATGTTTGAGGCAAACGTTGGCTCAAACGTTGCCATCCCTTGCTCCTTCTTCAGCCAACGTTTGCCTCAATGTTTGAGGCAAACGTTGGTGCAAACGTTGGCTCTTCTCCAGGGTGTTCTTCATCTGCTTCTCACGTTTGAGTTAACGTTTGAGGTAAACGTTAGCTCAAACGTGAATCCCTCTTTTCAAGCCATTCTTGCAACCTTCTTCCAAACTTTATTCCACCTATCATCAACCAACATTTGCATCAAAGCTATGCTCTAATCATGAGAGTTATTCTTTTTCTTGTCATATAAGTAATTATGGCATAAAACTCATGAAAATGCATCAATTCATCCATAGTTGATTGAATCTAAGGAAACATGAAATTCCAGCCAATTGGCTTACTTGTGGCTTAAGAAAGTGCATAAAACTAAATGAAAACAAAGGAAAAAGACTAGTGAAACTAGGCTAAGATGACTTGTCATCAAAAGACTTTGTTCATTAGCCTTTGATAAGTAGCTCCCGTGTTTTTAAGACCAAAAGGCATTACGATGTAGCAGTAGTTTTCTTTTGGTGTTAAAAACGAGGTTCTTTCCTGATCAGGTGAATACATTGGGATTTGATTGTATCCAGAATATGCATCCATAAACGAAAGGTATTTATATCCTGATGAGGCATCCACCAGAGCGTCGATACTTGGGAGTGGATAAGGATCTTTTGGGCAGGCTTTGTTGAGATTGATGTAGTCAGTGCACATCCGCCATTTTCCATTTGATTTTTTCACCAAGACGACGTTGGCTAGCCATAGTGGGTACTTGACTTCTCTTATGAATCCTGCCTCCAGTAGTGCTTGTACCTGCTCCTCTACATCTTGGGATCATTCTGGCCCAAGTTTTCTTCGTCTCTACTGTACCAGCCAAGATCATGGATAGACCGCCAACTTGTGGAACATTAGTTTGGGGTCTATGCCTGGCATGTCCACCGCTTTCCATGCGAAGAGGTCGACATTATCTCGTAAGAACTCTACTAGTGATTCTTTTGCGTCTCCTTTTAGGATTGTGCCAATATTAGTTGTTTTGTCCGAGGTGTCTCCGATCTGAACTTTCTCTACTTCACCTTCGGGTTGTGGACAGAGTTCCTCTCGTCTCTGAACTCCTCCAAGATCAATTGTATGGAATTCTTCTCCTCTGCCTCTGAGGTTTAGACTTTCATTATAGCAGTGGCGCGCCATCTTTTGATCTGCTTTTATTGTAGCTATCCCTTTTGCAGTTGGGAATTTCATGCACAGATGTGGAGTTGAGACTATTGCTTCGAGTTGATTCAATGTTGTCCAACCTATTAAGGCATTGTAAGCTGAACTCACGTCGACCACTATGTAGTCTATTTTGAATGTTCAGGATTGGTTTCCTCTTAGCGAGATGTAACCAAGTGGTTGCACTGGGGTGTCTCCCAGTCCAAAAAGGCTGTTTGGGTATGCTCTAAGCTCCTTTTCTTCTAAACCAAGCTTGTCGAAGGCCGTTTTAAATAAGATGTCGGCGGAGCTCACTTGGTCTATCAGCATGCGGTGGAGATTTGCGTTTGCTAGTATGATGATGATGACCATGGGATCGTCGTGTCCCGAGATAATACCGGATGCATCTTCTTTGGTGAACGTAATTACAGGGATGTCAGGTTCTCCTTCCTTCCCCTCAACATGATATACTTCTTTAAGATATCTTTTGTGAGATGATTTGGAGATTTCTCCTCCTGCAAATCTGCCGTGTATCATGTGGACGTGTCTTTCTGGTGTACGAGGTGATTGCTCAGCTCGTCCGACATCTTCATCCCTTCTTCTCTTTCTTTGCTCATCATCTTGGGTGGCCAGAAACCGATCTAGTTTTCCTTCTCTCATGAATTTTTCTATGACGTTTTTTAAGTCGAAGCATTCGTTGGTGGAATGTCCTCGGACTCGATGATATTCACAGTATTCATTCCGATTTCTTCCTCCTCTTTTGCCTTTGAGTGGTCGAACTGGGGGTATCTTTTCTTTGTTACAGACTTCTTTGTAAATATCCACAAGGGACACCCGAAGAGGGGTGTAATTATGATACTTTTTTATTTTTTCCCCTGTTCGATCTTCCTTCCTCTTGGATTCTTTATCTTTATCTTGGTAGGTGAAACCGGATCTCGAGGCTTCTCGAAGTCGGGAATTTTCTTCCATGTTGATGTACTTCTCCGCCCACTCTTGCACCTCATCCAGAGATGTGGGGTATTTCTTTGATATAGATTGGCTAAAAGGTCCCTCCCATAGGCCGTTGATGAGGCCCATGATAGCGGCCTCTGTTGGTAGGCTTTGTATGTCTAGGCATGTTTTGTTGAATTTTTCCATGTAGTTGTGAAGCCTTTCCCAATCTCCTTGCTTGATTCCTAAGAGACTGGGGGCGTGCTTAGCCTTATCTTTTTGGATTGAAAATCTAGCCAGGAACTTTTTGGCTAAGTCATCAAAGCTTGAGCTAGATTTCGGAGGTAGGTTGTCGAACCATCTGATGGCAGTTTTGGTGAGGGTTGTTGGAAAAGCTTTGCAACGAACTGCATCCGAGGCATCGTTGAGGTACATTCTACTTCTGAAATTGCTGAGGTGATGGTTGGGGTCTGTGGTGCCATCATACAAAGTCATATCCGGAAGTTTGAAGTCTTTTGGGATTTTGGTCTTCATGATCTCCCTAGTGAATGGATCCTGATCCTTGCGAGAGCTGTCTTCAGGGGTGGATCGAGTAGTTTTGGCTTCGAGATCGGCTTCGATTTTTAGAAGTTTATCTTCCAATTCCTGGAGTCGCCTTATCTCTCTTTGTAGATCCTTTCTTGCTTCTCACTGATGTTGGGCTTCTTTCTCAAATTGCTTTAAACGATCTTGAAGCGCCTCTATCGGATTTGATGAGTTTTTGTCCCCGTTAGGGTCCGGAGTGTCTTTTGGTGTAGCGTCTGCATTTTTGTGCGGCGTTTTATCCTCTAGATTTGAATCATGGTCGTTGTCATGGTCGTCCGCCATGGTGATGGGATGACTTTCTGGTTCCCCAGCAACGGCGCCAATGTTCCGAGGGTTACCTGAAACTGTAGGTCGATCTCGGACGAGATCTTCTGTACTGGTCGGAGTTGACGTGTCCGGCTGGCGGGTGGCGGCCGGAGCTGGTGTGTCCGACTTGTTGGACTGATAGCGCTGCTAATCCTCTGTCACCGAAGGGTGGGGGGCACCTGCAAGGGATGAGTTATACCTGGGTGCTCCAGTGTATTTATAATAGTGTGGGATGAACTTCTTAGATAGATAAGTTAGTTATCTTATCTTATCTTATCTTTTGGCGAGGTCAGCTTATCTTCAATGGAACCGCCCTTATCTCTATAGGCTTGGGCTGCCTTTGGATATGGGTCGTATTCCTTGAGTTGGGCCCTTTTTTGGGCTCTCTTGTCGATTTGACCGAGCTCTTTTAGGAAGAGGTCGGATAGTCTGACCTGAAGAGGTCGGTCGCTTTGTCGCCAATCATTCCGGCTCGGATAGCTCGACCCAGGGTATGAACACTAACATTGCATGATTCCTGGAATTCTCATTAAAAATTTTGAAATCCTAATTTTCCTTTTCAAAATAATTTTCAAAAAATATACAAAAAATTAATAAAATCATAAAATCAAAAATAATTTGATGTTTCTTGTTTGAGTCTAGTGTCAAATTTTAAGTTTGGTGTCAACTGCATGTTCTAATCTTTCATAAAAAAATTTTCGAAAACTCATGCATAATGTTCTTCATGATCTTCAAGTTGTTCTTGATGAATTTCTTTGTTTTGATCTTTGCATTTTCTTGTTGTGCATCTTTTCTTGTTTTTCATATGCATTTTTAATTTGTTAGTGTCTAAACATTAAAAATTTTCAAGTTTGGTATCTTGCATATTTTTCTTTTCTAAAAAAATTTTCAAAAACATGTTCTTGATGTTCATCTTGACATTCAAAGTGTTCTTGGTGTTCATCTTGACATTCAAAGTGTTCTTGCATATTTTTCTTGTTTTGATTCATAATTTTTATGTCTTGTGTCTTTTGTGTTTTTCTCTCTCCTCATTAAAAATTCAAAAATCAAAAAAATATCTTTCCCTTATTCTCTCATAAATATTCGAAAATTTGAGTTGACTTTTTCAAAACTTTTTAAAATTTAGTTGTTTCTTATGAGTCAAGTCAAATTTTTAATTTAAAAATCCTATCTTTTCAAAATTTTTTTTAAAAAATTAAATCTTTTTCAATTTTCTTCTTAATATTTTCAAAAATTTCAAAATAATTTTCAAAAATCTTTTTCTTATTTTTGTTTCATATTTTCGAATTCATTGCTAAATTTTAATATTTTGATTCAAAAATCTCAAGTTGTTACTTGCTTATTAAGAAAGGTTCATTCTTTAAATTTTAAAATCCTATCCTTTAGTTTCTTGTTAGTCAAGTAATCAACTTTAATTTTCAAAAATCAAATCTTTTTAATTTCCCTTTTAAATCTTTTTTCAAATTAAATTTCAATCATATCTTTTTCAAAATCAATTTCAAAATCTTTTCTAACTTCTCACCCTTTCAAATTTGATTTTCAAATCTTTTTCAATTAACTACTTGACTTTTTGGTTTTTTTTTAAAAGTTTTCTATTTCAATCATATCTTTTTCAAAACCACCTAACTACTTCTCTCTCTTATTTTCGAAAAACCCCTCCCCTCTTTTTCAAAATTTCTTTTTAATTAACTATTTGCTTTAAATTTTAATTTGATTTAATTTTATTTTTTCTTTTTAAATTTTTGAATTCTAACTAAGAATTAAAATAAAAATAAAAATACTTTTATTTTATTTTATTTAATTTTCAAATTTTTCTCTTCCCCTTCTTCTATTCTTCTCTTCTTCTACTCACATAAAGGAATCTCTATACTGTGACATAGAGGATTCTATATTTTCTTTTCTGTTCTCTTCTTTTTCATATGAGCAGGAACAAGGATAAGAACATTCTTGTTGAAGCTGATCCAGAACCTGAAAGAACTCTAAAGAGGAAGCTAAGGGAAGCTAAAGCACAACTCTCTGGAGAAAATCTGACAGAAATTTTCGAAAAAGATTGAGACATGGCCGAACCCAACAACAACGCAACGAAGATGCTTGGTGACTTCACTGCACCAAATTCCAAGTTACATGGAAGAAGCATCTCAATCCCTTCCATTGGAGCAAACAATTTTGAGCTAAAGCCTCAATTAGTTTCTCTGATGCAACAGAATTGCAAGTTTCATGGACTTCCATCAGAAGATCCTTTTCAGTTTTTAACTAAATTCTTGCAAATCTGTGAGACTGTTAAGACCAATGGGGTTGATCCAGAGGTCTACAGGCTTATGCTTTTCCCATTTGCTGTAAGAGACAGAGCTAGAATATGGTTGGACTCTCAACCTAAAGATAGCCTGAACTCTTGGGATTAGCTGGTCACGGCTTTCTTAGCCAAGTTCTTTCCTCTTCAAAAGCTTAGCAAGCTTAGAGTGGATGTTCAAACCTTCAAACAGAAAGAAGGTGAATCCCTCTATGACGCTTGGGAGAGATACAAGCAACTGACCAAAAAGTGTCCTTCTGACATGCTTTCAGAATGGACCATCCTAGATATATTCTATGATGGTCTGTCTGAATTATCTAAGATGTCATTGGACCATTCTACAGGTGGATCCATTCACCTAAAGAAAACGCCTGCAGAAGCTCAGGAACTCATTGACATGGTTGCAAATAACCAGTTCATGTACACTTCTGAAAGGAATCCTGTGAGTAATGGGACACCTCAGAGGAACGGAGTTCTTGAAACTGATACTCTGAATGCCATATTGGCTCAGAATAAAATATTGACTCAGCAAGTTAATATGATTTCTCAGAGTCTGAATGGATTGCAAGCTGCATCCAACAGTACTAAAGAGGCATCTTCTGAAGAATAAGCTTATGATCCTGAGAACCCTGCAATAGCAGAGGTGAATTACATGGGAGAACCCTATGGAAACACCTATAATCCCTGACGAATGGATTTTCTATCTGTAAATAAATTCACAAATATATTATCGCATTGTAAGTATAGCTTCTAAACTAACAGAAAATCCTTTTGTACAAACGTTTGGTTGTCACAAATAACAAACCCCTTTAAAATTTATAACCGAAGTATTCAAACCTCGGGTCGTCTTCTCAAGGAATTGCAGGGAGGTGTTCTTATTATTGGTTATGAAAAATTGTGTTTTGGGGTTTTTGATTAAGATAAAAAGCAAGAATAGCAATGGCAGAGGAAATAAAATAATAACAATAAAAGCCTTGATTATGAGAGATTAATCGGAAGTTCTATCCTTGTTGGATTTTTCCCAAGATCAATTGATAATTGAAGGTTGCCTCTACTTAGTTATCCTTTACCAAGTAAAGTAAAAGAAAGTCAAGTAACTTGGAAGTCTGCTTCTATTCACAAGTTCTAATCCTCTCCCTTGGGAAGGATTAGCGTTAGTGACTAGAGAGCCAGCCAACAATGAACCCAATTATAATTTAACTCTTGAGTAATTCAACTCAAGGGTCTCCAAATATTAATCAATTCCAAAATCAAGTTAGGATCTAACTTAGAACATCAATTAATAACAAACAATAGAGGAAGTGATAAATCTGAAATACCTCAAAATGCATTAAATAAAAGAAATCAAGTTAAACATGAGAATTCATGAACCAAATTGGAAAAATAAATAAAAGGAACATTGAACCTGGAAATTGAGAAGAAATAGTTCTAAATCCTTTAAGAGGAATCCTAATCCTAAATCCTAAGAGAGAGAGGAGAGAACCACACTCTCTAAAAACTACATCTAAATTATGAAAAGTGAATAATGGAAGACATGTTAATGAATGGATGCATTCCCCCACTTTATAGCCTCTAATATGTGTTTTCTGGGCTGAAAACTGGGTCAAAAACAGTGCGAAAATCTCCTCCAGCGTATTCTGGTACGTACAGGTTGAGGGAAAGTGACGCGGAAGCGTCGTCCACGTGTTTGCGTGGATTGCGTTTCTGCCAGGTCACGCATCCGCGTGATCCATGCATTTGCATCACCTGGCTTCGGAGCAGCTATGGAAAATTATATATCAAATAGAAGCCCCAAACGTTAGCTTTGTAACGCAACTGGAACCGCGTCATTTGGACCTCTGTAGCTCAAGTTATGGTCGTTTGAGTGCCAGGAGGTCAGGCTGGACAGCTTTAGCAGTTCCTTCAGTTTCTTGTATTCCTTCCACTTTTGCATGCTTCCTTTCCATCCTCCAAGCCATTCCTGTCCTGTAATCTCTAAAAACACTTAACACACATATCAAGGCATCGAATGGTAATAAGAGAGGATTAAACATATCAAAATTAAGACCAAAGAAGCATGTTTTCAATCATAGTACAAAATCAGGAAGGAAAACGTAAACTCATGCAAATCATATGAATAAGTGTATGAAAGATTGATAAAATCCACTCAATTTAGCACAAGATAAACCATAAAATAGTGGTTTATCAATCCCTCATGGAGAAGTCATCCAAATTTCTCATGGAAGGATCAACAAAAGCCTCAACAAGGCTTTAATAATGGTGGAAGAAACAGGTTTAGCAATAGCAAGCCTTTTCCATCATCCTCTCATCAACACACAGAGAATTTTGAGCAGAATCCATCTATCTTAGCAAATATAGTCTCTGATCTATCTAAGGCCACTCTAAGTTTCATGAATGAAACAAGGTCCTCCATTAGAAATTTGGAGGCACAAGTGGGCCAGCTGAGTAAAAGAGTCACTGAAACTCCTCCTAGTACTCTCCCAAGCAATACAGAAGAAAATCCAAAGAGAGAGTGCAAGACCATTGATTTGACCATCATGGCTGAACCTACAAGGGAGGAGGGGGATATGAATCCCAATGAGGAAGACCTCATAGGACGTCCTCTGAACACTAGAGGGTTCCTCAATGAGGACCTGAAGGAATCTGAGGCTCATACAGAGACCATAGAGATTCTATTCAACCTGTTTCTGCCCTTCATGAGCTCTGATGAGTATTCTTCCTCTGAAAAGGATGAAGACATTACTGAAGAGCAAGTTGCTAAGTACCTTGGTGCAATCATGAAGCTAAATGCCAAATTATTTGGTAATGAGACTTGGGAAGATGAACCTCCCTTGCTCACCAATGAACTGAATGCATTGGATAGGCAGAAATTACCTCAAAAGAAACAGGATCCTGGTAAATTCTTAATACCCTGTATCATAGGCACCATGACCTTTGAGAAGGCTCTGTGTGACCTGGGGTCAGGCATTAACCTTATGCTACTCTTTGTAATGGAGAAACTTGGGATCTTTGAGGTGCAAGCTACCAGAATCTCATTAGAGATGGCAGACAACTCAAGAAAAAAGGCTTATGGACTAGTAGAGGATGTGCTACTAAGAGTTGAAGGCCTTTACATCCCTATTAATTTCATAATTCTAGACACTGGGAAGGATGAGCATGAATCCATCATCCTTGGAACATCCTTCCTAGCCACAGCAAAAGCTGTGATTGATGTGGACAGAGGAGAGTTGGTCCTTCAACTGAATGAGGACTACCTTGTATTTAAGACTCAAGGTTCTCCTTCTTTAACCATGGAGAGGAAGCATGAAAAGCTTCTCTCACTGCAGAGTCAACCAAAGCCCCCACAGTCAAACTCTAAGTTTGGTGTTGGGAGGCCACAACCAAACTCTAAGTTTGATGTTGGACCCCCACATTCAAACTCTAAGTTTGGTGTTGGGAGGTCCCAACAATGCTCTGAACATCTGTGAGGCTCCATGAGAGCTCACTGTCAAGCTGTTGACATTAAAGAAGCGCTTGTTGGGAAGAAACCCAATGTTATTTAATTATATCTATTTATTTTCCATTACTATTTTATGTTTTCTTTAGGTTGATGATCATGTGAAGTCACAAAAACAATTGAAAAATCAAAAACAGAATGAAAAGCAGTATTAAAAACAGCTCACCCTGGAGGAAGAGCTTACTGGCGTTTAAACGCCGATAAGAAGCATCAAACTGGCGTTTAACGCCAGAAAGAAGCATCAAGCTGGCATTAAACGCCAGAAACAAGCACCAGACTGGCGTTTAACGCCAGAACAGAGCATGGAATTGGCGTTAAACGCCAGAAACAAGCAGCAAGCTGGCGTTTAATGCCAGACATACATTCTAAGGGCGTTTTGCACGCCTAATTGGAGCAGAGACGCTAAGTCCTTGACCCCACTGGATCTGTGGACCCCAAAGGATCCCTACCTACCCCACCTCTTCTTCTCTCCTCTTCACACCTATTCATAACTCTCTTCCCCAAATACCCTTCACCAATCACCTCCATACCTCTTCCCCAAATACCCTTAACCACTCACATCCATCCACTCTTCCCTATAAACCCCACCTACCTACAAATTTCAAATTCTTTTCCCTCCCAAACCCAACCCTAATGGCCGAAACCTACCCTCCCCCCCACCCCTATATAAACCCCTCAACACTACTCCATTTTCACACATTACAACACTACTCTAATTTCTCCTTTGTGCGAGTCTGGTATTGCCCTTTTTAGTTTGTTGAGAGGTCTTTTCAACCTTCTTCTGACTTTGTTTGTCTTCACTGCTCGGGCTTTTTAGTCATAATCCAACAACTTTTTAGGTAGTGTTCCAATGGGGAACCTTTTTATAGTTTGTTTGGACGACTTTTTAGCTCCGTCTTTGAGGCCGTGCTTTTTGCTTTTTAAGTAGTGTCTTTTTTCAACACTTTGTACTTTTCAGCGAAGCACTTCTAGCTTTGGTTTTTTGACCTTTCCTTGGCCTTTGTGAGATGTTTATAGAGTGTTGGTACTTTGCTGTCCGACCTCTTTTTGATTAGATCTTTTTTAGTCCGTCTTCGGTTTAGGCGGGATGACCTTTGGGGCTAACTTGTCCGACAACTTTTTAGTGTTCTTGGTAGAACTTTTTTAGTTGGTCTGAACAATTTTGATAGCCTTGTCGTGGAGCCGTGGCTTTTTGGGCGGAGTGATAAACCACTATTTTATGGTTTATATTGTGTTTAATTGTGCAGTTTTATCAAATCTTTACCCACTTATTCATGTGATTAGCATGCATTTATAATTCCTTCCTAAAAAAACTTCATGGTTGAAAACTTGCTTTCTAGAGACTTTTAATTTTGTATTTTAATTCTCCTTTATTCCATTCAATGCCGTGATCTGTGTGTTAAGCGTTTCAGGCTTTATAGGGCATGAATGACTTGGAGATTAGAAAGGAAGCTTGCAAAAATGGAAGGAGCACAAGAAATTGAGGAGATGACCAGCGAGAAGTGACGCGGACGCATGGCTCATGCAACCGCGCGACGTAGAGGAAATTGCAGTGACGCGGACGCATGGCTCACGCGACCGCACGGATTGGAAACTGCACAAGTGACGCCAAGACGTGGACGACGCGCACGCGTGGCAAGGCAAAACGCTAGATGACACGAACGCCTGGATGACGCGATCGCGTGACGTGCGCGATCTGCAGAATCTGCAGAATTCGCTGGGGGCGATTTTAGGTCCTGTTTTGACCCAGTTTTCGGCCCAGAAAAGTAAATTGGAGCCAAGGAACATGCAGAGACCAGAACAAAACATTCATTCTGCATAATTTTAGTTTTAGATCTGATTTTACTCCTCCTCTAGGTTTTCTCTCTACACATTCATAGTTTTGAGGATTTTGATTTTATTGCTTTTTGGACTGGGATATTGAGAAGAGTTATTACCTCCGTCAAGACCTCGTCATTCTAGTTTGTTTCCTTACCTGTCACTTACTCTTCCATGTCCTTTATTTACTCAGAGTTACTCGTGGATTATTTTTAGAATTTATTTATACAAGAACTATTTTTATTTTTAATTGATCCTTTTGATTATTATTTATCATGTCTTTCAATATTTCCCTTTCTTATTTCGTGGATTTTACAATCATAATGAGCGAGTAGTTCCATAACTTGATGAGGAGTTGATTGACAGGAAGACCTTGAGTTGGATGCTCAAGAGTAAAATTATAGTTGGGTTTCGCGTTGGGTCGCCCTCTAATCACTGACACTAGTCCTTCCCAAGGGAGAGGATTAGAACTTGTGAATAGAAATTGACTTTCAACTTGCTTAACTTTCCTTTACCTGGTAAAGGATAAGTGAGCAGGCAACCTTTAATTATCACTTTTATCTTGAGAGAACTCCATCAAGGATAGGGCTTCCAACTAATCTACTCCCGGTCATGGTTCTTATTTAAATTACATAAATTCTCTGATTTAATTTCCTGTTTATCAACTCAAACCATTTTTAGAAAATATCTAATTAATAAAATAGCACATCTTCATGCAACTCATTGGGAGACGACCTGGGATTCATACTCCCAGTATTTTAATTTTAATTTTGTGACAACCACTTCTAAATTGATAAGCGGATTTTTAGTTGGTTAAGAACTGTACTTGCAATGTATCTCTTATAACAATTTCTTAACTCGCCAATTTCCGCCACGTCAATTTTTGGCGCCGTTGCCGAGGAGTTGCAATAGAGTGCTAAGTTATTCATTGGAATTTATTTATTTGCATTTTATTTTATTTTGCTACTATGAGCTACATGTTTCTTTCATTAAATGACGCGTTCACTTCCTGATCCAAGCTTGCTAGTATTTGATCCTGAGATTGAAGGAACTATTTCACGTATAAGGCAAGCTCGGCGTCGGTTAGTCCTCTCTGAGGGCGAATCTGAAACGTCACTTGAGGAAGAAACAAGCCCCCGTTCTACTGATTCGGTTGATTCACGCGCAGGTGACATGGCAGCACCTAGGAGAGTTACTATCCAGGAGGCTGGAGCCCCTGATTTCACAATACAACCGTTTCAAGCGCATCACCCAGTAGTGGCTACAGATTTTGAAATAAAGACTACACTACTCAACTTGATGCCTAAGTTTCATGGCTTACCTGCTCAAGAGCCTATCAAGCACCTGAGGGATTTCCAAGCAGCCTGTTCTACTGTTAGGCGCGATGGTGCAGATGAAACTTCTATTTTGTTAAAAGCTTTCCCATTCTCTCTTGAGGGAAAGGCGAGAGAGTGGTACTACACTCAACCCGCAGTAACTGTTTTCGACTGGGATACGCTTAGAAGAGAATTTTTGGAAAAATTCTTCCCAGCTGAAGTTATTGATAAACTGAGGAAAGACATTTCCATGATTGTCCAGCACGAGTCCGAGACTCTCTACGAATACTGGGAGTGCTTCAACAACCTTCTGGAAGTATGTCCCCACCATATGATTGACAAGATAGTGTTGCTCGGCTACGTCACACAGGGCATGAGGCCCCAAGATAAGACCACATTGGAAAGTGCTAGCAATGGGTCTATGAAAAAGTACAAGACCATTGATGAGGCATGACAATTGATCAGTGACTTGGCTGAGTCTACAAGGAATCACAGGCAGAAACAAGGCCAGTCAAAAGCTGTTGCGGAGGTATCTTCTAGCAAGGAAACTACTGCTCTGACTCAGAGTATATGTGAGATGACCAACTTACTGAAGCAGATGCAGTTGAGTCAACAACAAGCACAACAAAGCCAACAGTTAGTCCCATAGAGAGTGTGTGGGATCTTTGCTGATTACAGCCATTATACTGATGAATGCCCGCAGCTCCAGCAGGAAGACAACACTGTGGCAGCCACTCATAACTTCTATGACCGCCCCAACCAAGGGTACAATCAAGGTGGCAGTTACAACCATGGGTGGCAGGACAATCCCAACCAAGGTTGGAGGGATAATTCCAACCAGAATTGGAGAGACAACAATAACAGAGGAGGTAGAGACAATCAAGGAAATCAGAGGTGGAATAATAACAACAACAGGCAGCAGAACCAGAACCATCCTTACAGAGCACCTCACTTGAGGCAATCCCAAGGACCACAGCACAACCAACAGCAGACCTCTCAGATCACTTATCCATCTTCATCTTTTAATGACGAGTTACTACAATCTATTGATCGAAGACAGCAGGCCATGGAAAACAACCTTACTTCTACTCTAAATGGTCTGAACTCTACCTTGCAAGCTCTTATCTCTCAAATTGGATCACTAAATAACTCCAACAACTAGCCTTTGAGCTCCAGTGGAATCCCCTCTCAACCATTGCCCAATCCAAAGGGTGGCATCAATGCCATCACCCTAAGGTCCGGAACCACACTGCAAGAGAGGAATCAGGAGGAGCCAAACCCACTAGAACACGCCTCAGCTGAAGAGGTGGTGGAAGTAGAGGATGCTGAAGAGGAAGAGGACATACAAGACATGGTTGAAGAAGAAGAAGTTCAACCACAGAAAGAAGCACCAAAGGATGCAGGCGCTGCAGAAAACGTCCTTTCTATTCCATTTCCACAAATTGCGAGGAAGCCCAGGAAGCAGATGGAACTTGACCCCAAAATGGTAGAGATATTCAAAAAGGTTGAGGTAACTGTTCCCCTTTTTGATGTTATTCAGCAGGTACCTAAATACGCAAAATTTCTAAAAGATTTATGCATACATAAAGACAAAATTAATGAATTAGAAACTATTCCTTTAGGTAGCTCTATATATGCTTTAATGGGAGGTATACCTGAAAAGTGTAGTGATCCAGGTCCATGTATGGTTAATTGTACTATTGGTGGTGTGATATTTTCTGACTGCATGTGTGATTTAGGAGCATGTGTTAGTATAATGCCTTTGTCTATATATGATACTTTGAGGCTCCCTCCCTTAAAAAGGTCAGCACCTCGTTTTGTGTTAGCAGATAAAAGCATTATTACAGTGGTTGGAGTTGCTGAAGATGTATTAATGAGCATTAAGAGACTCACATTTCCCATTGACTTCTATATTCTGGAAATGCCCCCTAATGACTAAGGACGGCCATCATCAATCCTGCTTGGAACACCATTCCTGATGACTTCAAAGTTCAAGCTGGATGCATTTTCTGAAACTTATTCCTTTGAAATAGATGGCAGAATAGTGAAACTCAGTTTAAATGGAGCTATGAAGCACCCTCTGGATGACCTTTCAATCTCCCAGTATGACATCATAGTTGAAACCGTGGCTGAAGTTCACCAGGAGGAGTTAGAAGAGAAGTACACCGGATAAGATCCAAGTGTGGGGACACTCTTGGAGGAAAATGAGGGCACTTTGCCATTATCACCAACCCCAGATAATCCAGAGCCTGACAATGAGCAGAAATTAGAATTAAAGCCCCTCCCTCCACACCTAAAGTATGCTTACCTTGAGGATAAGCAGAGATTTCCAGTTATCATTGCAAGGGAACTCACTTCCCAACAAGAAGAACATCTACTCAATGTGCTGAGGAAACACAAGAAAGCAATTGGATGGAGCCTGGTGGATATAGTAAGCATCAGCCCTCAAGTTTGTGAGCACAGAATATTCCTGGAAGAGGGAGAAAAGCCTGTCCGTCAACCTCAGAGAAGACTGAATCCCACCATCTTAGAAGTTGTCAAGAAAGAAGTGACCAGGCTACTTGAAGCAGATTTCATTTACCCCATCTCAGATAGCGAATGGGTCAGTCCAGTACAAGTGGTGCCCAAGAAGTCTGGAATCACAACAGTAAGAAATGAGCATGGAGAGCTTCTGACAACTAGAGTGCAGAATTCTTGGAGAGTTTGCATTGACTATAGGCGTCTTAACCAAGTCACTCGCAAGGATCATTACCCCTTGCCGTTCATTGATCAGATGCTTGATCTCCTGTCAAGTAAATCCCATTATTGCTTTTTAGATGGTTATATAGGCTATTTTCAAATTCATATAGCTCTTGAAGATCAGGAAAAGACTACTTTTATATGTCCTTTTGGGACTTATACTTATAAGAGAATGCCCTTTGGCTTGTGCAATGCACGAGCTACTTTCCAAAGGTGCATGATGAGTCTTTTATCTGACCTTATTGAGAACTGTATGGAGGTTTTTATGGATGATTTTAGCATTTATGGTGATTCATTTAGCCTTTGCTTGGATAGTTTATCTAGAGTATTAGATAGATGTGTCAGTACAAACCTTGTATTGAATTTTGAAAAATGTCACTTTATGGTAAAACAAGGGATTGTACTTGGACATGTTGTATCTAATACTGGCATTTTTGTAGATCCAGCAAAGGTGGATGTTATTTCTAGTTTAACTTACCCCTCCTCTGTGAGGGAAGTCCGTTCGTTCCTTGGCCATGCAGGTTTTTACCGGAGATTCATTAAGGACTTCAGTAAGGTAGCACTACCCTTATCCAGACTACTGCAGAAAGATATTGAGTTCGAGTTCAGTGAGGATTGCAAACAAGCATTTGATAAGCTAAAGACTGCCCTGACTCAAGCTCCAATTGTGAGAGGACCTGACTGGAGCCAGCCATTTGAAATCATGTGCGTTGCTTCCAACCATACAGTAGGAGCAGCGTTGGCTCAGCGTGAAGGTAAGGATCCTTTTGTAATTGCTTATGCATCTAAGACTTTAGACACAGCTCAGTCTAATTACACTACTACTGAGAAAGAGCTTCTTGCTATTGTTTTTGCTCTGGATAAATTCCGAGCCTATTTACTTGGTACTAAAGTAGTAGTGTACTAAGACCATACAGCTCTAAAGTATTTATTAGCTAAAAAGGAGTCCAAACCAAGGCTTATATGTTGGATACTGCTACTACAAGAATTTGATTTAGAAATTAAGGATAGGAGTGGTAACCAGAATCTAGTGGCAGACCACTTGAGTCGCCTTGAGCACATTAAGGATACCGCCACTCCTATAAATGATAATTTCCCATTTCATGACTTACAAGTAGTATCTGAAGTAATCCCTTGGTATGCACCTGTAGCTAATTATCTAGTTAGCCGCATGATAAGCGGATAATTTATACGCTTTTTGGCATTATTTTTACACAATTTTCAGTATAATTTAATTAATTTTTAGTATATTTTTATTAGTTTTTAATTAAAATTCACATTTCTGGACTTTACTATGAGTTTGTGTGTTTTTTTGTAATTTCAGGTATTTTCTGGCTGAAATTGAGGGACTTGAGCAAAAATCAGATTCAGAGGTTGAAGAAGGACTGCAGATGCTGTCGGATTCTGACCTCCCTGCACTCAAAGTGGATTTTCTAGAGCTACAGAACTCCAAATGGCGCGCTCTCAATTGCGTTGGAAAGTAGACATCCAGTTCTTTCTAGCAATATATAGTAGTCGATACTTTGCCCGAGTTTAGATGACGCAAACTGGTGTTCAACGCCAGTTCCATGCTGTATTCTGGAGTTAAACGTCAGACACAGGTTGCAAAGTGGAGTTAAACGCCAGAAACAGGTTACAAACTGGCGTTCAACTCCAAGAGAAGCCTCTACACGTGTAAAGCTCAATACTCAGCCCAAGCACACACCAAGTGGGCCCCAAAAGTGGATTTCTGCATCATTTACTCATTTCTGTAAACCCTAGTAACTAGTTTAGTATAAATAGGACTTTTTACTATTGTATTTACATCTTCGGATCAGATCTTTGATCAGTTTTATGATATCTTAGACCTTTATAGGGGCTGGCCATTGATGCACGGAAACTTGTCTCTCAACAGATTTCCCTCGGCAAGTATACCGAATTGTCGTCAAGTAAAAACTCACAATAGAGTGAGGTCGAATCCCACAAGGATTGATTGGTCAAGAAACTTTAATTGGAGGAATGTTCTAGTTGAGCTAAGCAGAATTTGATATGAGAATTGCAGGAAATTAAATGGTGGGAAAGTAAATGGCAGAAAATGTAAATGCTGGAAATAAAGAGCTGAATATAAATGACAGAAAGTAAATTGCAGAATCTTAAATGGGGAATGGGGAATTTAGCATGAAAGTAAATGGCAAAAACGAAAGAGAATGGGTAAGATCAAAAATGGGGAATTCATTGGGCTTAGGAGATGTTGCATTCTTCGGATCAGGTTCATTTTCATCTCTTCCTCAATCAATGCATTCATTGATCTCCTTGGCAATCTTAAGTGATTGAATTCCAATTCCTTGGTAACTCAATCTATCAAATCTTGATCAATAGCCAATTCCTTTGTCTGATTGCTCATGAGAAGAGATGAGGTACGGTCACTGATTATACCACATGTATTTCCAAATCAAAGTATTGGGAGAATTATATGTCACCATATCCGCCCAAACCGCAATTTGGTCCAACTTGAGAAAGCATTTCTAGCATGATCTCTTCATTCATCTTCCAAGGTTCAGAAGAGATCCAAGTATGAATAATTTCTTTTCCAAGACAACTATCCAATTGGATGAAGATTGAAAGCTTTCAAGTAAAATAAAGAGAAAAGAAAGAAGAAGAATAATGAAAACTATTATTGTTCCATCAAATTACAACAGAGCTCCCTAACCCAATGAAAGGGGTTTAGTTGTTCATGGCTCTAGGAGTGAAAACCAAAGATGGAGAGTACATTCTGAAGTAAAACTAGAAGTTGCAGAGAAAGTAAAATTATACAGAGAGTAGTCCTCTCAATCCCCCAAAAGCTCCTCTCTAGTTCAAAACTACCTATATATATACTACTCTTCTGATCTTCCAGTTGGCTCTTCAAGTCTTGGATATGGGCCCTTGGATCTTGAGTTGAAACAGTTTGGAATCTTCAGTGGGCTCAGCTTTACTTGCAGAGAAAATGTGAAGTAGGCATGGACTTTGGCTAGGACGTTAGTGGCGTTAACGTTAAGTGAAAATGTGGGTTCGAGAACGTTAGTGACAATCACCTTTTGCACTAACGTTCCTAGCCCAAGATGAGTTACGTTAACTTCAATGTTAGTGGCACTAACGTGACCACTAACGTTGCCTCTTGATCCATCGCGAGTGTTATTGGCGTTTACTTTTGCCAATAACGTTGCCCTTGGCCCCTTCTTCCCTACGTTAGAGTCCACGTTAGTGTAGCTAACGTGACTCTTAACGTGGGTATGCCTCAACTTCGAGAGCGTTAGTGACACTTACCTTTGTCACTAACACTCCAAACACCCTTCTTCCCACGTTAGAGTTCACGTTACTTAGGTTAACTTGACTTCTAACGTGGTAGTGATAGTCATCTCCAACGTTAGTGACAAAGGTGAGTGTCACTAACGTTGGCTCATCATTCCTTTCCTCCACGTTAGCTTCCACGTTAATGCAATTAACGTGGCAACTAACGTGGCTAATAGAGACTTAGTCCAACGTTAGTGACAAAGGTGAGTGTCACTAACGTTGGCTCTTCATTGCTTCTCCCACGTTAGAGTTCGCGTTAATGTAGTTAATGTGACTCTTAACGTGGCTAAGTGTGCCCCTCTCCCCAACGTTAGTGGCATTCACTTTTACCACTAACGTTGGAGCTTTACTTCTCTTCCATGTTAGCTTCCATGTTAACATAGTTAACATGGACACTAACGTGGGCTATGATGGCTCACGAAAGCGTTATTGGTGTTCACTTTTCTTGTTAACGTTGTAAGCTAGCCTCCTTTCCACGTTAATGGTCACATTAGTTCGACTAACGTGGCTATTAACGTGGCATCTTCCTTGCTTCCTTTGTCCTGAAATCAAGCAAATAAAGTGCATCAAAGCTAGGTTCTAACGCATGAGATCATGCATCATTCAATTTATCATTCAATTCATGCATAATTCTCATGAAATCATATAAAATTCACAATGTTTGCTTGAATCAAGATGTAAATGATTATTTACCCAAAACTTGCTTATTTCCTAAGAAAGTGCATGAAACTACCTTAAAACCATAAAGAAAAGGTCAATAAAATTGGCCAAAATGCCCTGGCATCACAACACCAAACTTAAAGCTTGCTTGTCCCTAAGCAAGTACTGAAACATGAGAATGATGAATGAATTGTCAAGAGAAATGAATCATTATTGTGGAAGTCATGTCCTTGGTTTTATGAGGTTTCATGCATAGCAACTTAGGTTCATTCCTTTATTGGCTTTCAGACCTTTACCATGCCCTGGGATACTCACTTGATTGCACCCTTTGAGACTTTTATTTGTTAATCCCTTTGTCTTTCCACGGTTTATTGCATCCTTAGGCTAAGTGTTCTGTGAGGGGGCGACTCTTTAAGATAAGCTTTCAGCCAACACTCCCGAACCAGTTGGTTCAAGGTGCTAGGTGTTGAAACACCCCTAAGGACTTACTCCCTCAAGTCTCTCTCCCCCATACATGCACACCACAGGCACATGGTTTGTTATTTTCTTTCCTTGAGGCCTTAGTGTCCAGCACCTCTTTGGGTTACTAAATGTTCTGTAGCAAGGTTGCTCTTGATAGTGGATTTTCAGTTGATAATCCCGGGTTAGTTAACCCAAGTTACCAAGAGATGAAGCACTCCTAAGAACTTATTCAGCCAAGCAGATCCTTGGTACAAGAGCACCACAGACATATCCCTCAAGATTCAAGCCCTTGGTGCCTAGCCTTATTTCTTATTACTTTTCTTTCTTTGTCAACTCTTATTGTTCTTTTCCTTTTTCTTATTAGGATCTTGTTATTTAGCTAGTCTCATGGGGTGTGTTTCAAGCATATGATTCAGGACAGATAGTTGCCTTCCTACCTTGTTGGTGAACCAACTTAGCTAAGTGATTACTACACCACAAATTTAAGGACCTACTCCACAACTTGAACATCACTCTGGTCTTTCATACCATCTCTTTTTATTTGGTTTAAAAGGACAAACATACAATAAGCAAGATGCAGATGAAAACAGGTAACTTGAACCAGCACACATATGACAAAAGCAGGGAAAGAAATTATTAAATTCTAGTGGTTTAAGCTAAAGAGTAACTATTAATCAGGGGCACATTCAAACTTCCAATTTTTAACATTTCCAAGCACAATGAATCAAGTAACAATACAACCTTTTGGTGGTGCTTTCTGTTTATCTCTTTGTTGTCATCATCCATAGCTTCTACGTCCTTCTTCGCCTCCTTGGGTGGTGGTGCACTGTTTTTCCAGAAGGTTGATTGAATTCCTGCAAAGTTATTGGAAGTTGCTTGTTCCCCAAGCACTTGAGGGATGGTTAGCATGCATGTATACTTATGATTTTCTGAACTTCATTTGGTGTGCGAACACCAAACTTAGTTCCTTGCCTAATGCACAGATTGAATACATGCAGAGAACCTCATGTGCTTTTATTAATAAAATGACTGTAAGATAGAAACTAAACTATTGTTAAGTGGTTTCCCTGATTGGTTAGGGCTAGCACTTTCCATTGAAGAGGTGTAATGTGATTCTAACTGAAATCTTTGGTGGAACACCAAACTTAAAATTACACATTCACTCTTGGATTGTTTTGGTGTGCAACACCAAACTTAGCTCCTCACAATACGGGGACTTACTTATAGCCTTCATTGAAATGATCATGAAAAGAAAACTACCTTAGGTTGGGTTGCCTCCCAACGAAGCACTCTTTTAGCGTCGCTCGCTCGACGATTTCTCCATCAGTTGAGATGATATTTCATTTTGGGACTTTCCCCCATGTTGCCCATGTAGTGCTTGAGCCTTTGTCTGTTCACAGTGAACGTCCTCCTTGAACTTTGCTCCATGATTTCTATGTGTCCATATGGCGAGACCTTTGTGACAAGAAAAGGTCCTGACCACCTTGACTTGAGTTTCCCAGGGAAAAGTCTTAATTTGGAGCTGTAGAGGAGCACTTGCTGTCCTTTCTCGAAGCTTATGGGTTGCAGATGGAGGTCGTGCCTTCTCTTTGCCTTTTCTTTATAAATTTTGGCATTTTCATAGGCTTGAGATCTGAATTCCTCCATTTCCTGCAGCTACAAGACCCCCTTTTCACCAGCAACAACGCTATCAAAATTTAGTAGCTTGAGAGCCCAGAGGGCTTTGTGTTCCAACTCCAATGGTAAATGACAGGCCTTTCCATACACCAATTGATATGGGGACATCCCGATTGGTGTTTTGAATGCCGTTCTGTATGCCCAAAGAGCATCATCCAGCTTTTTCGACCAATCCTTTCTTGATGCTCCTACAGTCTTTTCCAGAATCCTTTTTAGCTCTCTGTTAGATATCTCGGTTTGCCCACTGGTTTGGGGTGGTAAGGTGTGGCAACCTTGTGTTTCACTCCGTATCGTAGGAGGAGAGCTTCTAGTAGTCTGTTACAAAAATGGCTCCCTCCATCACTGATGAGTGCTCGTGGGACTCCGAACCGGCTAAAGATGTTCTTTCTGAGGAAGTTCATGACTACTTTGTTGTCATTCGTTGGGGTTGCAATAGCCTCTACCCCCTTGGAGACGTAATCCATTGCTACCAAGATGTACTTGTTTGAATATGAGGTTGGGAATGGTCCCATGAAATCGATTCCCCACACGTCAAACAGTTCCAGTTCTAAGATGAAATTTTGTGGCATCTCATTTCTTTTGGGTAGGTTTCCAGCTTTTTGACATTCATTGCAGTTCTTTACTAGTTCTTTGGCATCCTTGAATAGGGTGGGCCAAAAGAATCTGCTTTGTAACACCTTGGCCGCAGTTCTATCCCCTCCAAAATGGCCTCCATAGCACGAGCCGTGGCAGTTCCACAAGACCTCCCGTCCCTCTTCTTCCGAAATACATCTTCTCAGGATTCCATCTGAACACTTCTTGAAGAGATATGGTTCATCCCAAACAAAATACTTTGCGTCATTGATGAGCTTTCTTTTTTGATGTTTGTTGATTTCTGGAGGTAAAGCCCCAGTTGCCTTAAAATTGGCAATATCTGCAAACCAGGGTGCTCTGTGAATCGTCATCAACTGTTCATCTGGGAAGAACTCATTTACATTTGTATCATGTGTTCCTCCTTTATCATGAGGGATTCTGGATAGGTGATCTGCTACATTGTTCTCTACTCCTTTCTTGTGTCTGATTTCAATATTGAATTCCTGCAATAATAAGATCCATCTTATTAGTCTTGGTTTTGATTCTTGCTTGGCAAAAAATATTTAAGTGCTGTGTGGTCTGTGAAGACAATCACTTTGGCACCAATGAGGTATGATCTAAACTTGTCAAATGCAAAAACTATTGCCAGCAACTCCTTTTCAGTAGTGGTATAATTTCTTTTGAGTATCATTGAGGACTTTGCTGGCATAGTATATCACATGGACCAAGTTATCTTTCCTCTGTCCTAACACTGCCCCAATTGCGAAATCAGATGCATCGCACATCAGTTCAAATGGTAAATTCCAATTAGGTGGGGAAATGATAGGGGCAGAGGATAGCCTCTTTTTCAAGTTTTCGAATGCTAGCATGCACTTTTCATCAAAGATAAATGGTGTATCAGATACAAGGAGATTGCTTAAAGGCTTGGCTATCTTTGAAAAATCTTTAATAAACCTTCTATAAAAGCCAGCATGTCCTAGAAAACTCCTAATTGCCTTAACATCACTTGGTGGGAGTAATTTTTCAATGAGTTCCACTTTAGCTCTGTCCACCTCAATGCCATGGTTAGAAACCTTATGGCCAAGAACTATTCCTCCTGTCACCATAAAGTGACATTTCTCCCCGTTCAAAACCAAATTATTCTCTTGACATCTTTTCAATACCAGGGCAGGTGATTTAGGCAATTAGGAAAGGAATCTCTGAATACTGAGAAGTCATCCATAAAGACTTCGATGAATTTTTCTATCATATCTGAGAAAATGGAGAGCATGCAGTGTTGGAAAGTTGCAGGCGCATTGCATAGCCCAAATGGCATGCACCTGTAGGCAAACACTCCATATGGGCAAGTGAAGGAGGTTTTCTCTTGGTCTCTTGGATCAACCACTATTTGGTTATATCTTGAATAACCATCGAGAAAATAGTAATATGCATGTCCTGCAAGTCTTTCCAGCATTGGATCCATGAAAGAAAGGGGGAAATGATCTTTTTGTGTAGCTTCATTGAGTTTTCTGTAGTCTATGCACATCCGCCATCCTGTGACGGTCCTTGTAGGGATTAGTTCGTTCTTCTCATTGGGGACTACAGTGATTCCTCCTTTCTTTGGGACAACTTGCACAGGGCTGACCCAAGGGCTGTCTGAGATCGAATAGATCACCCTTCCTTGCCACAACTTCATGACTTCTTTCTGTACCACTTTCTTCATGACTGGATTCAGCCTCCTTTGGGGTTGAATGGATGGTTTGGCATCATCTTCCAACAGTATCTTATGCATGCATATGGCCGAACTGATTCCCTTCAAGTTAGCAAGGGTCCATCCAATGGCCTCCTTGTGCCTTTTTAACACTTGGAGTAGCTCATCCTCTTGTTCTTGGCTGAGAGATGAGTTTATGATCACTGGATAACTTTCATTTTCCCCTAGATATACATACTTGAGAGTGGGTGGCAGTGCCTTCAGTTCAAGTTTGGGTGCTTCTTTTTTTTCATTCTTCTCCTCTATTGTGTCCTGAACCTGAACCTCAGCTGTTGCAGCTTCTTCGCTTGATGCTGATTCCTCCTCTTCTGTTAACTCTTCAAGTTCTTCTTCTTCAAAAGTCTCTTGTACCACATCTTCCAGTGAGTCCAACCTCATACATTCTCCCAATGGTTCCTGTGGGTAGTTCATGGCCTTGAACACATTGATCATCATTGTTTTATTGTGTAGTCTAAGGGTAAGTTCGCCCTTTTGGACATCGATGACAGCTCTGGCAGTAGCTAAGAATGGTCTACCCAAGATGATAGAAGCCTTAGCTCCTTCCTTCATGTCTAACACTACAAAATTTACTGGAAAGATAAAGTCTCCTACCTTCACTAGCAAGTCTTCCACTATGCCGTGAGGAAACTTGAATGATCGGTCTGCCAGTTGCAAGGCCATTTTTGTTGGTTTGGCCTCCTCAATCTTCATTTTTCTCATCATAGCTACAGACATCAGATTTATGCTGGCTCCTAAATCACATAGAGCCTTTTCCACTGTTATTTCTCCTATAATACAGGGAATCTGGAAGCTCCCAGGATCCTTCAATTTCTGGGGCAGTTTATGCTGAATGATAGCACTACATTCTTCGATTAGTATCACAGTATCATTGTTCTTCCGGCTTCTCTTCTTGGTCATCAACTCCTTCAAGAACTTGGCATAGAGCGGCATTTGCTCTATTACTTCAGCAAAGGGTATGTTAATCTGTAGTTTCTTGAAAATTTCTAAAAATCTGGAGAACTGGCTGCCATCCCCCTTCTTCCTCAATTATTGAGGATATGGGGCTTTCAGAATATATGGCCTCAGCTCTTCTCCCTTTGGATGTGCATTGGAGGTGGGGACTTGAACTTCATTTTGTTCCTCCTTTCTTCCAATTACATCTTTCTCTTGTGGTTGCTTGGAAGTCTCCTTCAATTTCTTTCCACTTCTGAGGGTGATAGCATGACACTCCTCCCTCCGGATTTGGTTCAATGTTACTGTGAAGGTCATGGCTGGGAGCTTGCTGAAATAGGTAGCCAATTTGTGTCTCAAGTTTCTTGATGGCAGCGTCTTGATTATGCATGTTGGATCGCACTTCCTCTCGGAACACCTTACTATCTTGGATTTCCTTGCATATGCCTTCAAGTAGAGTCTCAATCCTTGATAGTCTTTCTTCCGATGATGGAGAGTTGAGATTGGAGGGATGAGAAGGGCCATTTTGGCTTTGGTATGGATGCTGAGATGTGTTGTTAGGTGAGTGCTGATATGATCTCTGTGTGGGATGTTGGTGAGCTGCATTGTTGTTGGGGTTGTGGCGTCTCTGATCTTGGCCTTGGTCTTGTTGATTTCCCCACCCAAAGTTTGGGTGGTTCCTCCAACCAGGATTATACATTTTGGAGTATGGGTCATGGTTCTGCCTAGGTGAATTTCCAATGTAGTTGGCTTGCTCCTGACTACCCTCTACTTCTTCATTCACTCCTTCTTGAGTTGCTGCTGAAGTGGTGATTGCTGCTACTTGATTCCTCTCCATCTTCTTGGTGAGGTCAGCCAATTGCTTGGTAATCATCTTGTTTTGAGCTAGCAGTGCATCCACATTGTTTAGCTCCATCACTCCTTTAGTGTTGCCTCTTTCAGAAGCTTAGAAGTAGTCATTCTCAGCTACAGTCTCAATGACATCTATGGCTTCTTCAATGGTCTTCTTCTTGTTCAGAGATCCCCCGGATGAGTGGTCTACTGCCTTCTTTGATTCATAAGAAAGACCTTCATAGAAAATGTGTAACTGCACCCATTCATTGAACATATCTGGCGGGCACCTTCTTGTCAAGTCTTTAAACCTCTCCCATGCTTCATATAGAGTCTCACTATCTTGCTTCCTGAAAGTTTGAACCTCAGCTCTCAACCTGTTGATTCTTTGAGGAGGATAGAATCTTGCTAAGAACTTGTTTACCATGTAACAACCCTGATTTTCGAGTACATGAGATCTTTTCTGAAAGTACGGATTTCTCCAGAAGATCAGTAAAGGAAACACCTATGTTATATCATCAAGCATCTCAATCCTCATTATCATTATGTAATCCTTAAGCTAGAACCTCCTCTGAGGCAAGCTCGATAATGCAATCGGGAAGAACCTAGTTTTTGAACCGTATTGGTTGGCAGTTTTGATTCTGATTTTCGTAAATAGTCTCTGTTTGATGAACCGGACTCGATTCATGAGAGAAGAGATATAGTATTATAATATTATCATTATATTAGTATTAGAAGCTTCTTGAATAATATTATAAGGTTACCTGGTCAGTTTTAGTTAAAAATAGAAAATCGGTTTAACCGGGTTTACAGTTTACTAGTGCAGCTTAGCACCAGCACTCCCTGATGACTTTAGCAATGCTAAGGCCTCATTATTCATGTTTTATTCTCATAATAAATATGTTACTAGTGTCATTTATGCTAGTAGCTCAGAAAAATAATTTTTAGAGATGTTTTTGCAAGTGTTCCGATCATCTAGTTTTAGTAGTTATACACCTGAGATATTTTAATATTATTTTAACCCACCTCCAAGCCAACCAATCACAAGTCACCTTACACCCCCAAGACCTCCAAGGCTGTCTCATTTCATCATTTTGGCCGAAAATAACAAGAGAGAAAAGAGAGAAACTTTCATGAACACTTAATCTTCAAAGCTTGATTTCTTCTGAACTAAAACTCAAATCAAAACTCCGATTTCAC
The DNA here is from genome assembly GCF_003086295.3 of Arachis hypogaea. NCBI lineage: Eukaryota > Viridiplantae > Streptophyta > Magnoliopsida > Fabales > Fabaceae > Arachis > Arachis hypogaea. The sequence continues at coordinate 57,968,470 of NC_092050.1, forward strand.
CAAAATGATCCTCTCTTATTCCTCTACATAACCATGTAACTTATCAAGGATGGAAATAAGATAATATGGCTGTCTCCCTCCCATTTCAATTCGGTTTTCAAGGAAAACCATGCAAAACATGTGTTTTCTTGATGTTCTTCCTTAGGAATCATGCTTAACTTGACTTGAGGGCCAAGAAACGTGAATTTCCAGCAAGTCTAAGGTGAGATATCTCTTTCTAACGTACTGAGTGAGATTTGGTCAGTTGAGAGTTTTTGGATTTAAAGTTGTTCTTGATGTGATTTAGGAGGAAAAAGTGCTTAAGGACCACCTGAAAGTTTAACCGAATTAGGAGCAGCAAAACCAGGTAGGGATTGACAAATTTAATCTTGATTGATTGTGTTTGAGTTGTGTGATTATGATATGGTTTGGCTGTGCTTGAAATTGATGATTTATATGAGTGATTCTTGTTGAAATTTTGGTGAAAATTTGATGAAATTTGATGATATTCAACTTTGAAATTATGTTCTTTATGGCTGCTGGAAAAACGAACCCTAGAGCTTAAATTGAGGTTCAATTTGTGTTAAAATCATGTAGAAAAGATGGGGCTTTAGTGGCTGGAAATTTATTTTGAATTTTGGTAAAAATCGGTAAAATTTTAATGACAGAAAAATAGACAGAGACTAGTGAACGAACTAGGGCAACTTAGTTAGTACTTGAGTTGTGACTAGGGTTAGGTGTTATATGAAAAGTTAAACTGTTTCAGTATAGACTTAATGAACCTATTTCTGTAAGCCGAAGTTCACTTACAGAGGTGCTATTTCTGTAGGCCGAAGTTCACCTACAGAAAGTTATTGTGATTAAACCATTTCTGTAAGCCGAAGTTCACTTACAGAGGTGTTATTTCTGTAGGCCGAAGTTCACCTACAGAAAGTTGTTGTGTTGTGTTTATATTATTCTTGTAAGCCGAAGTTCACTTACAGGGGCACTATTTCTGTAAGCCGAAGTTCACTTACAGAGGTGCCATTTCTGTAGGCCGAAGTTCACCTACAGAAAGTTGTTCTGTTGTGTTTAGACTATTCCTGTAAGCCGAAGTTCACTTACAGGAGTGCTGTTTCTGTAGGCCGAAGTTCACCTACAGAAATAAAGCCATATCTAGGACTAGTTCCTGGGTAATGTCAGGTTGCAGGGTGTAAACCGACACGTGAGCTCATGGCCTGCATAGGACAGACATGCATCATACTTGGTTGTGCATTTCCTCTGTTATGATTGTTGTATTAATGTATGCTTTCCTTGTTTTTATTCTATTCTCTGTGTTTGTATTTTACTTTCTTATATTCTTCTGTTTGTGATCTGTTTTTAGTTTACTCTATTTTCTCTATTCATCTGTCTTCTATTTACTGCATCTCTATATTCTGCTATATGTCTGCTAAGCGACACAGATTAATGAACTTAACTAATAACCCCGGCCCTACTAAGAACTCCCCAGTTCTTACCCCTTCTCTCTCCCTTCCCCCTTCAGATGGAAGCATGAGTACCCTTCCATAATTCGCTGACGATCATTCCCAAAAAGGATTCCGCTCTAGGTAGTCTTCTGAGTCTAGAGTGAACTCTGTTTCTGTTTATATGTATATACTGTGAGACCAGCCAACGTCTGCACCCCGTTCGTATGCGCACTTTAACCTAAATCCTGTGTACGAGATTCCTATTGTGTGGCTACTTCATGAGGTACCAGAGAGACGTCATATGGCAACGTCTGATCGTGCAGAGGAATAGCAGATGATGTTCTATCTTTTGATGAAGTTTCACCTGACTTGAGTTGTGAAGACTTAGAACGTACTTTCCCTCAGTTTAGTAGTTTACAGGGACTAGGTGAGTATAGAGTCTAGGCTAGCCTAGGCGCCAGCTTAGGGACTTCTTGAACGGGTCAGGGCCTAGGATATTGTATGTATATATATGTATATAGTTATTATCTAGCTATATCTAGAGGTGTTCTAACTAAAAGTCTATACTCTAATAAAGCCTGAATCACTGAATGTTGTTGACTACCTGTGATATATTTATGTGTGGTTGTTTATAACTGTTTTATCTGTTATCAGTTCTGAATTGATTATGAATGATTCTGTTTATTAATTCAAACATTTTCAATAAAAAAATTCCTCGCAAATTAACTACGCTTTTAACAACGAACAGGCTCATATAATAAATAATAGATAATAATTAGGAAGACAAGTTGGTAGCTCTCAGTTTCTAGTATGATCATGACGTACCAGAAATTGGGTCGTTACATACCACATCTTCCCAGGTTGTTAAGCTCTCCTTCGGGAAGGATTCTAGCCATTTAGATGCCTTGTCCTTGAGTGAGAAGGGGAATAAAAGTAGTCTGTAGGTGTCAGGATGAACACCATTAGACTTCACAGTGTCACATATCCTCAGGAAGGTGGTTAGATGTTGATTGGGATCTTCTTGCACACTTCCTCTGAATGAACAGTTGTTCTGAACAAGGGTGATAAGCTGTGGCTTTAGTTCAAAGTTGTTGGCATGTATGGTTGGCTTTTGGATGCTACTTCCACAGTTTCCTGGGTTTGGATTGATGTAGGATCCTAGAACTCTTCTCTCTTGCCCAGCATGATGCACTAGGCCTTCTCTGCCATGGTTGTGAGCCTCTTCTTCATGATGGTTCTCCATATTCTCATTCATGTCTGGTTCAAAATACTCCTCTTCTTCCTCCGTACCAACTACTCTCTTTCCTCTTGCTTCCCTCCTTAATCTAAGGAAGGTCCTTTCAGGTTCAGAATCAAAGGAAGTTGAAGCCCCGCTTCTTCTACCTGTCATACACCCAACAAGGCAAAAGCAAGAAGGGGGTAGATGCAGAGAGTATTCTTGTTAGAAATGTTGTTAGTGTGAGCGGTGCAATATATCAAACAGTTAGTGGGTTAGTAAACTGAATTGTAAACAACTAAAAAAAATGATAGGGGGAAAAGGAAGAAAACAGCTAAACTGAAAGTGAATTACTCAAATGAAATCAAACAAAATAAAAAAATTGCTCAATCTAGTTATCCACCAATTTAATCATTGTTGATGCAAAATCAATCCCCAGCAACGGTGCCATAAACTAAATGCACGGAAACTTGTCTCTCAACAGATTTCCCTCGGCAAGTATAACGAATTGTCGTCAAGTAAAAACTCACAATAGAGTGAGGTCGAATCCCACAGGGATTGATTGGTCAAGAAACTTTAATTGGAGGAATGTTCTAGTTGATCTAAGCAGAATTTGATATGAGAATTGCAGGAAATTAAATGGCAGGAAAGTAAATGGCAGAAAATGTAAATGCTGCAAATAAAGAGCTGAATATAAATGACGGAAAGTAAATTGCAGAATCTTAAATGGGGAATGGGAAATTTAGCAAGAAAGTAAATGGCAGAAATGAAAGAGAATGGGTAAGATCAAAAATGGGGAATTCATTGGGCTTAGGAGATGTTGCATTCTCTGGATCAAGTTCATTTTCATCTCTTCCTCAATCAATGCATTCATTGATCTCCTTAGCAGTCTTAAGTGATTGAATTCCAATTCCTTGGTAACTCAATCTCTCAAATCTTGATCAATAGCCAATTCCTTGGTCTAGTTGCTCATGAGAAGAGATGAGGTGCGGTCACTGATTATACCACATGTATTTCCAAATCAAAGTATTGGGAGAATTATATGTCACCATATCTGCCCAAACCCCAATTTGGTCCAACATGAGAAAGTATTTCTAGCATGATCTCTTCATTCCTCTTCCAAGGTTCAGAAGAGATCCAAGTATGAATAGTTTCTTTTCCAAGACAACTATCCAATTGGATGAAGATTGAAAGCTTTCAAGTAAAATAAAGAGAAAAGAAAGAAGAAAAATAATGAAAACTATTATTGATCCATCAAATTACAACAGAGCTCCCTAACCCAATGAAAGGAGTTTAGTTATTCATGGCTCTGGGAGTGAAAAGCAAATATGGAGAGTACATTCTGAAGTAAAACTAGAAGTTGCAGAGAAAGTAAAATTATACAGAGAGTAGTCCTCTCAATCCCCCAAAAGCTCCTCTCTAGTTCAAAACTACCTATATATATACTACTCTTTTGATCTTCCAGTTGGCTCTTCAAGTCTTCGATATGGGCCTCTGGATCTTGAGTTGAAGCAGTTTGGAATCTTCAGTGGGCTCAGCTTTACTTGCAGAGAAAGTGTGAAGTAGGCATGGACTTTGGCTAGGACGTTAGTGGCATTAATGTTAAGTGAAAATGTGGGTTCGAGAACGTTAGTGACAATCACCATTTGCACTAACGTTCCTAGCCCAAGATGAGTTACGTTAACTTCAACGTTAGTGGCACTAACGTGACCACTAACGTTGCCTCTTGATCCATCGCGAGCGTTATTGGCGTTTACCTTTGCCAATAACGTTGTCCTTGGCCCCTTCTTCCCTACGTTAGAGTCCACGTTAGTGTAGCTAACATGACTCTTAACGTGGGTATGCCTCAACTTCGAGAGCGTTAGTGACAGTTACCTTTGTCACTAACGCTCCAAACACACTTCTTCCCACGTTAGAGTTCACGTTACTTAGGTTAACGTGACTTCTAACGTGGTAGTGATAGCCATCTCCAACGTTAGTGACAAAGGTGAGTGTCACTAACGTTGGCTCATCATTCCTTTCCTCCACGTTAGCTTCCACGTTAATGCAATTAACGTGGCAACTAACGTGGCTAATAGAGGCTTAGTCCAACGTTAGTGACAAAGGTGAGTGTCACTAACGTTGGCTCTTCATTGCTTCTCCCACGTTAGAGTTCACGTTAATGTAGTTAACATGACTCTTAACATGGCTAAGTGTGCCCCTCTCCCCAACGTTAGTGGCATTCAGTTTTACCACTAACGTTGGAGCTTTACTTCTCTTCCACGTTAGCTTCCAAGTTAACTACGTTAACATGGACACTAACGTGGGCTATGATGGCTCACGAAAGCGTTATTGGTGTTCACTTTTCTTGTTAACGTTGTAAGCTAGCCTCCTTTCCATGTTAATGGTCACGTTAGTTGGACTAACGTAGCTATTAACGTGGCATCTTCCTTGCTTCCTTTGTCCTGAAATCAAGCAAATAAAGTGCATCAAAGCTAGGTTCTAACCCATGAGATCATGCATCATTCAATTTATCATTCAATTCTTGCATAATTCTCATGAAATCATATAAAATTCACAATGTTTGCTTGAATCAAGATGTAAATGATTATTTACCCAAAACTTGCTTATTTCCTAAGAAAGTGCATGAAACTACCTTAAAACCATAAAGAAAAGGTCAGTGAAACTGGCCAAAATGCCCTGGCATCAGCCATTCAGCCATGCCTGGACCTTCATCACTTATGTATTTTCAATGGTAAAGTTTCTACACACCGTAGATTAAGGTGTGGAGCTCTGGTGTTCCTCATGAATTAATGCAAAGTACTATTGTTTTTCTATTCAATTCAAGCTTATTCCTATTCTAAGATATCCATTCGCACCCAAGAAAATGATGAATGTGATGATTATGTGACGCTCATCATCATTCTCACTTATGAACGCGTGCCTGACAAACACTTCCGTTCTACATGGAAATAAGCTAGAATGAATATCTCTTAAATATCTAATACAGAGGACCGAGTCCGAGATATTAGAATTTTCGTGGTATAAGTTAGAACCCATGGACGGCCATTCCTGAGATCCGAAAAGTCTAAACCTTGTCTGTGGTATTCCGAGTAGGATTTGGGAAGGGATGGCTATGACGAGCTTTAAACTCGCGAGTGCTGGGCGTAGTGACAGACGCAAAAGGATAGTAAATCCTATTCCAGTATGATCGAGAACCGACAGATGATTAGCCATGCAATGACAGCGCATTAGACCATTTTCACAGAGAGGATGGGATGTAGCCGTTGACAATGGTGTTGCCCTACATAAAGCTTGCCATGGAAAGGAGTAGAAATGATTGGATGAAGACAGTAGGAAAGCAGAGGTTCAGGAGGAACGAAAGCATCTCTATACGCTTATCTGAAATTCTCACCAATGAATTACATAAGTATCTCTATCTTTATTTTGCGTTCTATTTATCTTTTAATTATTAAATCTCCATAATCAATTGAATCTACCTGACTGAGATTTACAAGGTGACCATAGCTTGCTTCAAGCCGACAATCTCCGTGGGATCGACCCTTACTCACGTAAGGTTTATTACTTGGACGACCCAGTGCACTTGCTGGTTAGTTGTGCGGAGTTGTGATAAAGAGTTGAGATTACAATTGTGCGTACCAAGTTGTTGGCGCCATTGATGATCACAATTTCGTGCACCAAGTTTTCGGCGCCGTTGCCGGGGATTGTTCGAGTTTGGACAACTGACGGTTTATTTTGTTGCTTAGATTAGGAAAATTTTTTCTTTTTGGTTTAGTGTCTTCTATTATTGTTTTTAGTTGAATTTTTTTTTTAATCCTTATTTTCTCTTTTTAATTTTTTCGAAAATTTTTATAAACTAATAATTGAGTTTTTCTGTTTGAGTTTAGTGATGCCAAGGCATCATAGGCTAGTTTCACTAGCATTTTTCTGTTAGTTTTAGTTGTTTTATGCATTTTCTTGAGCTTAAAGTAACCAAAAATGGTTAAATGAAGAACAAAGTAATGAACCATCCAAACAATATGATTTAGATGCAAATTCCATGAGTTTTAGTTATAATACTTAAATGCTATGAATGGAAGATTTCTCATGAAATTTTGCAAGACTTTGATGCAAGTGTTTGGATGATTTCAGGGAAGAAGAGGCTAGGCAAGGAAGCAACAAAATCAATAAAGGAAGCTTGAATATCACATGTGGAGTTTAAGTTCCAGTTTAAGCCTAAACTAGAGCTTAAACGCCAAAAATCATGAAGGATAAGAAATGCTGGGATTGAAGTTTAACCTCCAGTTTGACCTCAAACTGGAGGTTAAACGCCAGAATGAATAGCCTCACTTAAGGAGCATTCCACGTTTAACCTCCAGTTTGACCTCAAACTGGAGGTTAAACGCCAGAATGAGTATGCCACCCAGGGAGGAGTTCCACGTTTAACCTCCAGTTTGACCTCAAACTGGAGGTTAAACGCCAGAACCAGGAAGAGTACCAGGGAGCCATTCCACGTTTAAGCTCCAGTTTGACTCAAACTGGAGCTTAAACGTGTTCGATAGCTTTTCTACTCCAGGGTTGCTCTCTCCATTTCCACGTTTAACCTCCAGTTTGACCTCAAACTGGAGGTTAAACGTGTTCGACACCACCAGGGCTACCATTCTAAGCTTCCACGTTTAACCTCCAGTTTGACCTCAAACTGGAGGTTAAACGTGTTCGACCTCCAGTATGCCTCCACCCTTTTCCACGTTTAACCTCCAGTTTGACCTCAAACTGGAGGTTAAACGTGTTCGACCTCCAGGGCTGCCCTTCCTATCTCCACGTTTAAGCTTCAGTTTAACCTTAAACTGAAGCTTAAACGTGTTCGACTACATGACTCTCCAGGGCTACCTTCTTCCATTTCCACGTTTAAGCTTCAGTTTAACCTTAAACTGAAGCTTAAACGTGCTTCTACAAAAGGCCTCACTGGAAGTGTCTGGCGTTTAAGCTGCAGTTTAAGCGTAAACTACAACTTAAACGCCACTCTTGGAAAAGGTTTCTGGGCCAAAAATATTGTGATTTAAGTTAGTCTTTGAGCACAAATATTAACTTAAACTTACTTTGGTATGAAACCCAATTGAATATCATGGTTTATGGGATTGGGCCTGAAGGATTGATGAGTTTGAAACCTCAATTTATTGAGTCATGTGTCATTATTTGATTATCACTAAGTTGGCTCAATAAATGTTACAGGATTTGGATCAACAACCTCATCAAGATTATGGATCATAAACCCAAGGCAAAAGGAAAGCAAGGAGAGGCCTCAAAGCCCAAGAAGCACAACTGAAGCTCAATATAGAAAGTGTATAAATAGGATAGAAGTTAAGTTAGACGGGGACTTTCACTTTTAGCTAGTTTTCTTTTTCTTTGTAATTGAATTCAGAGCTATGATTCACTAAACCCCCTTTCATTGGGTTAGGGAGCTCTATTGTAATTCAATGAATCAATAATAGTTTGTCTTCTTCTTCAATCTTTTCTCTTGAATTTTGTTAGAAAGCTTCTCGATCTAATTCCATTGAGTAGTTGTCTTGGGAAAGAAACTACTCATACTTGGAATCCTTCGGAGCCTTGGGAAAGGAATGGAGGATTCATGCTAGAGAAGCTTTCTCACAGTGGATTGGATTGGGGTTTGGATGGATATTGTGACATGTAATCCTACCAAATTGTGGTTCATGAAATTGTGTGGTATAATCAGTGATCAAGCATCATCTCTTCTTATGAACATTTAAACCAAGGGATTGGGAATTTGTTTGTTTTTAGAGAGCATTGGTGAGCCAAGGAATTGGGATCCAATCATATAAGATTGCCAAGCAAAATTCAATGAACGCATTGGTTGAGGAAGAGATAAACATGTTTTGATTCGGAGATCTCAATATCTCCTATAACCCAATGAATTCCCCATTTCTGATTTCCACTTTCTCTTTACATTCTGCAACTCAATTCTTGCAATCACCCCCATTCCCTTTTAATTTCAGCAATTTACATTCTGCTCTTTAATTCATGCAATTTAAGATTCAGCCATTTAATTTTCTTGTCATTTACTTTTCCCGCCAATTTTACATTCCGCAATTCTCATCTCAAATCTTGATTCAGCTCAATTAGAACACACTTCTAATCCGAATTGCTCACTCAACCAATCCTTGTGGGATTCGACCTCACTCTATTGTGAGTTTTTACTTGACGACGATAACCGGTGCACTTGCCGGAAGGAATTTTGCCGATCGTGCAATTTCCTAAATCGTAGCATAACAAGTTTATGTGCATCAAGTTTATGGCGCCGTTGCCGGGGATTGGTTTTCGATTGACAATTCTCAAATTGGAAGCTAACTAGATTGAGCAATTTTCTCTTGCTTTGTTAATTCTGTTCTAGATACTTGTTGAATTTTAATTTCTGCATTTGGTTACATGCTTTCCTTCTTTATGCCTTTAAATTCATGCAACTAACTCACTGACTCACTAACTGTTTGAATTAATTCCTCAATTGAGCTAACCATACTCTTCCATTAACCAAGAGTATTTCACTTGTTTGTGTTTGAGCTGTGTTCGTGTATGACAGGTAGGAGAGGAGAGACATCAACTCCTCCATATACCGAACCAGAGAGGACCCTTCATAGACTTAGAAGGGAAGCAAGAGGGAAGAGAGTAGTGGGAGAAGAGGAATCTGAAGGAGAATCTGAGGACAATTTTGAGGAAGCTTTAGATCTCAACATGGATAGAGAAGTTCACAACCATGAGAGAGCTGATGGAAACGATGCCATCCCTGAGAGGAGGGTTCTTAGTTCATACATAAACCCAACCTCTGGGAATTGTGGTAGTAGCATCCAGAAACCACCCATTCAGGCCAACAATTTTGAGCTCAAGCCACAGCTAATATCACTTGTGGAAAATCATTGTTCCTTTGGAGGAAGTGCTAATGAAGACCCAAACTAACATCTCACAAAATTCCTGAGAATTTGTGACACTGTGAAGTCCAATGGAGTCCAGGAAGATGCCTATAAACTGCTTTTGTTCCCATTTTCACTTAGGGACAAAGCAGCTAAGTGGCTGGAATCATTCCCAAGGGGGAGTCTAACAACATGGGATGAGGTGGAAAGCAAGTTTCTGGCACGTTTCTACCCTCCACAAAAGGTCAATAGGCTTCGATCTGAGGTTCAGACTTTTAGACAACAAGATGGTGAAACTCTCTACGAGGCATGGGAGAGATTCAAGGACTTGACAAGGAAATGCCCACCAAACATGTTCCATGATTGGGTGCAACTGCACATCTTCTATGATGGGCTCTCTTATGAATCAAGGAAGGCTGTAGACCATTCATCAGGAGGTTCATTGAACAGGAAAAAGATTGTGGAAGAAGCCATTGAAGTGATCGAGACAGTGGCTGAGAATGAGTACTACTATGCATCAGAAAGGCACAACACTAAGGGAGTCATGGAGGTGAACCAGGTTGATACAATTCTAGCCCAAAACAAGGTGTTTGCCAAGCAACTAGCAGAGCTTACCAGGCAATTAGAAACAAAGCAAGTGGCTGCAATACACACACAAGATCAAGAGGAAGTAGGCATTGAAGGAGGTGATTGGGATGAGGCTAACTATGTGGGAAACCAACAAAGGCAATCATATGATCCACATTCCAACACTTACAACCCAGGCTGGAGAAACCACCCAAACTTTGGGTGGGGAAACCAACAAACCCAACCACAAAACCACAAACCTTACAACCACAACCAACATAACAATTCCACATACCAAAACTCCAACCAAAGATCATACCAAGCCACACAAAACACTTACCCCCAATCATCATATCATGGCCAAAATAATCAACATACCCAACCTAATCCGAACCAACAATTTCAAGATCAATTAAACCGGATAGAAGGAATGCTTGCAACCATGAGCCAAGACATAATTGAATTGAAAGCTTTTAAGGAAGAAGTAAATTCTAACTTGCAAAACCAAGGAGCTGCCATCCAGAAGCTAGAAAATCAAATTTTGTATTTGACTAAGCAAGCCCCTGGGACAAGCGGTTCTCATGCTGCCAAGGCTATAGCAAGGGAAGAATGTAAGGCCATAACCCTCAGAAGTGGAAAGAATCTAAAGGAGATCTCAAGGGAAACCACAGAGGATGAAGCAAAGGAAAATGTGAAAGACAAAGAACAAGGACAATCTTTTACACCGTTTGCAACAAAAGAAAAAGAAAAAGAGGTCCTGAAGCCTTACACACCAAAAGCACCTTATCCTCAACGTTTGATGAAAAGTGAAAAGGATGGCCAATTCTCCAGGTTCTTGGAGATTTTCAAGAAGCTTCAAATCAGCATTCCCTTTGCTGAGGCAATAGAGCAAATGCCACTCTATGCAAAATTCTTAAAAGAATTAATGACCAAGAAGAGAAGCTGGAGAAATGAGGAAACTGTGTTGTTAACTGAAGAATGCAGTGCCATCATTCAGCACAAATTGCCTCAGAAATTGAAGGACCCAGGCAGTTTCCAAATCCCCTACATCATAGGAGAAGTCATGGTGGAGAAGGCCTTGTGTGACTTAGGGGCCAGCATCAATTTGATGTCGCTAACAATGATGAGAAGAATGAAGATTGAGGAAGCCAAACCAACAAGAATGGCCCTCCAATTGGCAGATCGAACTTTCAAATTCCCTCATGGGATAGTTGAGGATTTGTTGGTGAAAGTGGGAGAATTTATATTTCCTGCTGATTTTGTAGTGTTAGATATGGAGGAAGAAGCCAAAGCTTCAATAATTCTGGGAAGACCCTTCCTAGCTACTGCTGGAGCCATCATAGATGTACAAAAGGGTGAACTCACTCTTAGAGTACATGATGAGAAATTGGTGTTTAATGTATTCAAGGCAATGAGCTATCCATCAGAATCACTAAGGGAATGCATGAGGGTTGATGTAGTGGACATTGCAGTACAAGAAACTTTTGAGGAAACAATAAAGGAAGTGGCAGAGGAGGAGTTCACCAAGGATATTGAAGTTAGTGATATCAAGGGTGCTGACACAACCATGCTAAGCATGCCAGAGAAAGTGAAAGAAGAAAAGGAAGCACCAAAACCTGAGCTCAAAGCATTGCCCCCTAATCTCAAGTATGCATACTTGGGTAGTGATGAGAGTCACCCTGTTATCATTAGCTCGGCCTTGAGCCAAGAACAGGAAGAAGAATTGATCAAGGTGCTGCAAACTCATCAAGATGCCATTGGATGGACCCTAGCTGATTTGAAGGGGATAAGTTCATCCATATGCATGCATAAAATCTTGTTAGAAGAGGATGCTAGACCCTCCATTCAAGCTCAGAGAAGATTGAATCCCGTCATGAAAGAAGTGGTACAAAAGGAAGTCAGGAAGTTATGGCAGGCAGGGGTAATCTACCCCATTTCCGATAGCCCATGGGTTAGTCCCATCCATGTAGTTCCCAAGAAAGGTGGCATAACTGTGGTGCCAAATGAGAAGAACGAACTCATACCCACAAGAACCGTTACTGGGTGGAGGATGTGCATAGACTACAGGAAGCTCAATGAAGCCACCAGAAAAGATCATTTCCCACTCCCATTCATGGATCAGATGCTTGAAAGGCTTGCCGGACATGCTTACTATTGCTTCTTGGATGGATATTCAGGCTACAACCAAATAGTAGTTGATCCTAGTGATCAAGAGAAAACATCATTTGTTTGTCCATATGGAGTTTTTGCTTATAGACGCATGCCCTTTGGATTGTGCAATGCACCTGCCACTTTCCAAAGATGCATGCTGTCCATCTTTTCGGACATGATTGAAAAATTTATTGAGGTCTTCATGGACGATTTTTCTGTGTTTGGGGATTCTTTTCCCAGCTGCCTACACCACCTTGCCTTGGTGCTTAAGAGGTGCCAAGAGACTAACCTAGTATTAAACTGGGAAAAGTGTCATTTCATGGTCACAGAAGGAATAGTCCTTGGCCACAAAATCTCTAATAGAGGCATGGAGGTGGACAGAGCTAAGGTGGAAATCATTGAAAAACTACCTCCACCAAGTAATGTCAAGGGAGTTAGGAGCTTTTTGGGTCACGCTGGTTTTTACAGAAGGTTTATTAGAGACTTTTCTAAAATAGCCAAACCTTTGAGTAACTTGCTTGTCTCTGATACACCCTTTGTATTTGATAAAAATTGCATGCTAGCCTATGAACTTTTGAAGCAAAAACTTTCCTCTGCACCTATCATTGCCCCACCTGATTGGAACTTACCGTTTGAACTGATGTGTGATGCATCAGACCTTGCTATTGGGGCAGTGTTAGGACAAAGGAAAGACAATTTGGTACATGTGATTTATTATGCCAGCAAAGTCTTGAATGCTAACCAAAGGAATTACACAACCACTGAAAAAGAACTCTTGGCAATAGTCTTTGCATTTGAAAAATTTAGATCTTATCTCATTGGATCTAAAGTCATTGTCTTCACTGATCATTCAGCTTTAAAATATTTACTTGCCAAACAAGAATCTAAACCGAGACTTATTAGATGGGTTCTTTTGTTGCAGGAATTTGACATTGAAATCAAAGACAAGAAGGGTGTAGAGAACAAGGTGGCAGATCATTTATCAAGGATACCATGTGAAGAAGGAAGCACACAAAGCACACATGTAAATGAGTGCTTTCCTGATGAACAACTCATGACAATTCACAAAGCACCCTGGTTTGCAGACATAGCAAACTTCAAGGCCACTGGGAGTTTACCTTTGGAATTTAACAAACATCAAAGGAAGAAATTGGTAAATGATGCCAAATACTTCATCTGGGACGAACCATACTTGTTCAAAAAATGTTCCGATGGCATACTCAGAAGATGCATATCCGAGGAAGAAGGAAGGGAAGTTTTATGGGACTGCCATGGCTCCACTTATGGAGGGCACTTTGCAGGGGAAAGAACAGCAGCTAAGGTGTTGCAGTGTGGTTTTTATTGGCCTACTATCTTCAAAGATGCAAAAGAATTAGTGAAGCACTGCCATGAATGCCAGAAAGCTGGGAACTTGCCAAGAAGAAATGAAATGCCACAACAATTCATTCTGGAACTTGAATTGTTTGATGTATGGGGGATAGATTTCATGGGACCATTTCCCTCCTCATACTCAAATAATTACATTCTTGTGGCAGTAGATTATGTCTCCAAATGGGTTGAAGCAATAGCAACTCCAACCAATGATAATAAGGTAGTCATGAACTTCCTCAGAAAACACATTTTTTGCCGTTTTGGGGTTCCAAAAGCAATCATCAGTGATGGAGGAAGCCACTTTTGCAACAAACCATTAGAGGCATTGCTCCTAAAATATGGAGTCAAACACAGGATAGCCACACCATACCATCCACAGACAAGTGGGCAAGCCGAAATATCTAACAGAGAACTCAAAAGAATCCTGGAAAAAACTGTGGGAACTTCAAGAAAGGACTGGTCGATTAAGCTAGATGATGCTCTTTGGGCATATAGGACAGCATTCAAAACACCAATTGGAATGTCTCCTTACCAACTAGTATATGGAAAAGCTTGCCATCTGCCACTGGAGTTGGAGCACAAGGCATACTGGGCCTTGAAACTTCTGAACTTGGACAACAAAGCCGCTGGAGAAAGAAGGATGTTGCAAATTCAAGAGTTGGAAGAATTCAGAGCGGAAGCTTATGAGAATGCCAAAATTTACAAAGAAAGAGCAAAGAAGAAGCATGACAGCAACATAGCCCCAAGGAAATTTGAAGAAGGGCAAAAAGTATTGCTCTACAATTCTAGGCTGAAGCTATTTCCAGGGAAGCTAAAATCAAGGTGGTCTGGACCATTCCTTGTCACCAAGGTCTCCAATTATGGACAAGTAGAAATCATGGAAGAAAAGTCACAACGAACCTTCAGTGTTAACGGTCAAAGACTCAAACATTACTTGGGAGATGTGGAGGAGAAGGACAAGGTTAAATATCACCTCAACTGAGGAAGCTGACCGTCAAGCTAATGACGTTAAAGAAGCGCTTGTTGGGAGGCAACCCAACCTGAGGTAATACCTTGTTGCTGTTTCTTTTATTTGTTTCAATAAAAAGGGTAAAGTAGTTTCTGTGCATTGCAAAGAATTAAGTTTGGTGTTTCACACCAAACAATGAATTCATGGATCAATAAGTCAAGGGGGAATGTGTGACTCTAAGTTTGGTGTTCCACCATAAAGATCAACTGAACACAACAACCTTTGAATTATATGAAAAGAACAACTATTCTAAGCAGTCACAGAAATGCTTAAAACCCTTAGTAGCAACATCATTCCAAGATAACTCAAGGATTCAAAGAACAGAGAGAAGTAAGTGGGAGACTAAGTTTGGTGTTCACACACCAACCTAAGAATCCGATACTTACCCACATATAGTTGAGCTAACCAGTCAAGTGCTTGAGAAGCAAGCAACTTCAGTACTCTTTGCAGGAAAGGAAACAAGAACCTTAAAGCATGAAGCAACATTTAGGAAGAAGAAGGAGAAATCAAATTGTTTCCTGACAACAAAGAGAAAACAAGGAATTTCACAAGGTGGTATTGTTCCTTGATAATTCTTTAAAAAGGGCAAACAAAAGCATGCGTGTTCTGGTTTAAACTGTAAATGTTGAATCTTTCTGGAATGTGTAGTTTTTTTTAGTATGTCTGTTTGTTAATTGCTTTGAATAAAGTGAATGCCTAGATGTTTGGATATAACTTCACCTTCTTAAACAAGTGCGTGCCATGCTTGTTCTGTTTCCAAAAATAAAAGAAAAGTTTGAACAAAAGTAACTTGGCTAAATTAGTGACAAATCAAGTAGAATTAAGTGGTGGTATGCATGCTTGATTGTTTAGTCAGATCACTAAAATTAGAGTGTAGAATTATCATTTTTTTATGTAGAAAGTGAACATTGTCTATGGATCTTGATGAATAAATGTCTTTGGCCATGAAAAAGAAAGAAAAAGAAAAAGAAAAAGCCACGGAAAAAGGCAACCAAAAAGCAAAAAAAATTGAGAAAATAAGCTAGGTACCAATGGTTTGAACTTCTGAGACAAATGCCTGTGGTGTTTATGTATTAAGGATATGCTTGGATGAATAGGTTCTGAGGAGTGTTTCAACACTTGGTAACTTGGGTTAACTAACCCGGGATTATCAACCAAAAGTCCATTATCAAGAGCAACCTAAATACAAAACATTTAGTCACACAAAGAGGTGCTGGGCACCAATGTCTCAAGAAGAAATGTGAACTAAAATGCCTAAAGTGGATATGTGTAGTGCACTGATAAGAAAAAGAAAATGCCAAAGGCTTGTGCAACACATGACACTAAGCAAACAAGGAGCAAAAGAATCTCTAAGAAAAAGAAAAGAAAAACAAAGAAGAAAAAAGTGCCAAAGACATAAGAATAACAAGAGGCCATAGCAATGTTTGATGGATGCAATGAAAAAGTGATAATCCTACCTGATAAGTATGAAAAAGTGATGCTGCAACTTTCTGCATAAAACCCTTCTGATGAACTTCAAATGCTTGCTAATATAGCCAATGTAATTGCTTTCTGTTTCATACTTTCTTCTCAAATAACTCAGGACTTGCTTAGGGACAAGCAAGTATTAAGTTTGGTGTTGTGATGCCAAGGCATCATAGGCTAGTTTCACTAGCATTTTTCTGTTAGTTTTAGTTGTTTTATGCATTTTCTTGAGCTTAAAGTAACCAAAAATGGTTAAATGAAGAACAAAGTAATGAACCATCCAAACAATATGATTTTGATGCAAATTCCATGAGTTTTAGTTATAATACTTAAATGCTATGAATGGAAGATTTCTCATGAAATTTTGCAAGACTTTGATGCAAGTGTTTGGATGATTTCAGGGAAGAAGAGGCTAGGCAAGGAAGCAACAAAATCAATAAAGGAAGCTTGAATATCACATGTGGAGTTTAAGTTCCAGTTTAAGCCTAAACTAGAGCTTAAACGCCAAAAATCATGAAGGATAAGAAATGCTGGGATTGAAGTTTAACCTCCAGTTTGACCTCAAACTGGAGGTTAAACGCCAGAATGAATAGCCTCACTTAAGGAGCATTCCACGTTTAACCTCCAGTTTGACCTCAAACTGGAGGTTAAACGCTAGAATGAGTATGCCACCCAGGGAGGAGTTCCACGTTTAACCTCCAGTTTGACCTCAAACTGGAGGTTAAACGCCAGAACCAGGAAGAGTACCAGGGAGCCATTCCACGTTTAAGCTCCAGTTTGACTCAAACTGGAGCTTAAACGTGTTCGATAGCTTTTCTACTCCAGGGTTGCTCTCTCCATTTCCACGTTTAACCTCCAGTTTGACCTCAAACTGGAGGTTAAACGTGTTCGACACCTCCAGGGCTACCATTCTAAGCTTCCACGTTTAACCTCCAGTTTGACCTCAAACTGGAGGTTAAACGTGTTCGACCTCCAGTATGCCTCCACCCTTTTCCACGTTTAACCTCCAGTTTGACCTCAAACTGGAGGTTAAACGTGTTCGACCTCCAGGGCTGCCCTTCCTATCTCCACGTTTAAGCTTCAGTTTAACCTTAAACTGAAGCTTAAACGTGTTCGACTACATGACTCTCCAGGGCTACCTTCTTCCATTTCCACGTTTAAGCTTCAGTTTAACCTTAAACTGAAGCTTAAACGTGCTTCTACAAAAGGCCTCACTGGAAGTGTCTGGCGTTTAAGCTGCAGTTTAAGCTTAAACTACAACTTAAACGCCACTCTTGGAAAAGGTGTCTGGGCCAAAAATATTGTGATTTAAGTTAGTCTTTGAGCACAAATATTAACTTAAACTTACTTTGGTATGAAACCCAATTGAATATCATGGTTTATGGGATTGGGCCTGAAGGATTGATGAGTTTGAAACCTCAATTTATTGAGTCATGTGTCATTATTTGATTATCACTAAGTTGGCTCAATAAATGTTACAGGATTTGGATCAACAACCTCATCAAGATTATGGATCATAAACCCAAGGCAAAAGGAAAGCAAGGAGAGGCCTCAAAGCCCAAGAAGCACAACTGAAGCTCAATATAGAAAGTGTATAAATAGGATAGAAGTTAAGTTAGACGGGGACTTTCACTTTTAGCTAGTTTTCTTTTTCTTTGTAATTGAATTCAGAGCTATGATTCACTAAACCCCCTTTCATTGGGTTAGGGAGCTCTATTGTAATTCAATGAATCAATAATAGTTTGTCTTCTTCTTCAATCTTTTCTCTTGAATTTTGTTAGAAAGCTTCTCGATCTAATTCCATTGAGTAGTTGTCTTGGGAAAGAAACTACTCATACTTGGAATCCTTCGGAGCCTTGGGAAAGGAATGGAGGATTCATGCTAGAGAAGCTTTCTCACAGTGGATTGGATTGGGGTTTGGATGGATATTGTGACATGTAATCCTACCAAATTGTGGTTCATGAAATTGTGTGGTATAATCAGTGATCAAGCATCATCTCTTCTTATGAACATTTAAACCAAGGGATTGGGAATTTGTTTGTTTTTAGAGAGCATTGGTGAGCCAAGGAATTGGGATCCAATCATATAAGATTGCCAAGCAAAATTCAATGAACGCATTGGTTGAGGAAGAGATAAACATGTTTTGATTCGGAGATCTCAATATCTCCTATAACCCAATGAATTCCCCATTTCTGATTTCCACTTTCTCTTTACATTCTGCAACTCAATTCTTGCAATCACCCCCATTCCCTTTTAATTTCAGCAATTTACATTCTGCTCTTTAATTCATGCAATTTAAGATTCAGCCATTTAATTTTCTTGTCATTTACTTTTCCCGCCAATTTTACATTCCGCAATTCTCATCTCAAATCTTGATTCAGCTCAACTAGAACACACTTCTAATCCGAATTGCTCACTCAACCAATCCTTGTGGGATTCGACCTCACTCTATTGTGAGTTTTTACTTGACGACGATAACCGGTGCACTTGCCGGAAGGAATTTTGCCGATCGTTCAATTTCCTAAATCGTAGCATAACAAGTTTATGTGCATCATTTAGTTTTATATTTTTAGTTTGGTGTCAATTGCATGTTTTTTTTTTTACTTTCTTTTAAACTTTCGAATTTGTGTTCATTGTTCTTTCTTAATCTTCAAGTTGTTCTTGTTTGTTTTCCTTGTTTGATCTTTAGCTTTTCTTGTTTTTTAATTTTTCTTGTTTTTCTTGTGCATTTTTGAATTATTAGTATCCAAAAAAAGAAATAAGATATTTTATACATTAAATACCTTTATTAAAACACTTTAAATTTATAACTCAATTGGCTAGAGCGTTGTGTCTATGTTCTTGTGAATAGTTACTCCTTTGAGTCTTTCTTTCTAAAATCTTTTCAAAAATAATTTTTCTTTGATTAAATCTTGTGTCAAGTTATAAGTTTGGTGTTTTCTTGTTAGTTCTTATTTAATTTTCGAAAATTAGTTTTTGGTTTTATAAAAATTTTAAGTTTGGTGTTCTTTTTTTATGTTCTTGAGTCCTTTGAGTCTTTGACTTTTTGTTCTTCGTGTTCTTGTGAATCTTCAAGGTGTTCTTAAGTCTTTCTTGTATTTTGATCTTAAAAATTTTAAGTTTGGTGTTCCTTGCTGTTTTTCCTCCAAATTTTCGAAAATAAGGAGCATTAGATCTAAAAATTTTAAGTTTTGTATCTTTTTATTATTTTTCTCTTTCCTCATTGAATTCAAAAATATATTTTTCCTTTATTTTAATTGATTTTTCGAATTTTCCTTTTAAAAATTCAGATTTTATTTTAAAATTTTTTATTTTATCTTATCTTAGTTTTAAAATTTCAAAATTCAAATCTTTTTTAAAAAAAAAAACATATCTTTTTCAAAATCTTATCTTTTCTAATCTCAAATCTTAAAATCAAATCTTTTTCATATCTTTTTATTTTATTTTCTTACAAGTATCTTAAATTTTAAGACATATCTTTTTCAAAACTTCCTAACCAATTTCTCTCTCTTCAATTTTTTTCGAAAATCCTCACCCACATCCTTTTCAAATCTTTTTAATTAATTAATTTAGTTTTCAATTTTATTTTATTTATTTTTCTTCAAATTTTTGAAATCATAATCAATTTTTCATTCATTTTCTTTTCTTTTATTTTATTTTAATTTCGATTTTCAAAAAAAAATTAATAAAAATAAAAATATTTTATTTGCAATTCACAACATCTCTCTTTCTCCATCATGGACCTAAGTGGAAATGAACAGTCCAGAAGGACTCTGGGGTCATATGCTAACCCCACTACTGCTTCATATGGGAGTAGTATCTATATACCCTCCATCGGAGTCAGTAATTTTGAGTTGAATCCTCAGCTCACCATCATGGTGCAGCAAAGTTGCCAGTATTCCAGTCTTCCACAGGAAGAACCTACAGAGTTTTTGGTACAGTTTTTACAAATTGCTGACATAGTACATGATAAGGAAGTGGATCAGGATGTCTACGGATTATTACTGTTTCCATTTGCTGTAAAAGATCAAGCTAAAAGGTGGTTAAATAACCAACCCACAGCAAGCATAAGGACATGGAAACAGTTATCAGACAAATTCCTGAATCAATATTTCTCTCCAAAAAGGAAGACACAGCTAAGGCTGGACATCCAAGGCTTTAAACAAGAGGATGATGAATCCCTTTATAATACCTGGGAGAGGTACAGAGGGATGCTAAGGAAATGCCCCTCTGAAATGTTTTCAGAGTGGGTGCAATTAGACATCTTCTACTATGGGCTTACAGAAAGAGCTCAGATGTCCCTAGACCATTCAGCTGGTGGATCTATACACATGAGGAAAACTATTGAAGAGGCTCAAGAGCTTATTGATATAGTTGCCAGAAACCAGCATATGTACATAAGTAATGGGTCCTCCATAAAAGAAGAAGCCAAAGCAGTGTCTACTGAAATTGGTCCTCCAGAACAAGTTGCTAAACTCAATCAACAAATGTGCTTTCTAACAAAATAGCTAGCAGAATTCAAGGAGATGCTACAAGACACTAAAAATGCTAATAAAAATATGGAGGCACAATTGAATCAGACAAAATAGCAATTATCAAAGCAGATAACAGAAGAGTGCCAGGCAGTTCAATTAAGAAGTGGGAAAACACTAAATACCACACTTCAGAATAGCAGAAAGCCAAGGAAAGAACAACTGACAGAGGATGAGCAAAATATCATCTAAAATCCCTCTGAGGACAGTAAGAGCCCATAGAGGAATGATTCTGGCGCTCAAACGCCAGAAAAGGATGGAGAGCTGGCGTTAAACGCCCAACCCATGCTCAGTTCTGGCGTTCAAATGCCAGGAACAAGCAAGGAGTTAGCGTTAAACGCCCAAAGAAAGCTCAGTTCTGGCGTTCAAATGCCAGGAACAGGTAAGGAGTTGGCGTCCAACGCCAATCCAACTTCCACCCCTAGCATTCAAATGCCAGTGAGGGATCAGACACACACAAGTGCTGATAATAACCCCTCTAAAAAGGCTTCCCCAACCACTCTGTAGGAAATAAACCTGCAGCAACCAAGGTTGAGGAATACAAAGCCAAGATGCCTTATCCTCAAAAACTCCGCCAAGAGGAGTAGGATAAGCAATTTGCTCGCTTTGCAGACTATCTCAGGACTCTTGAAATAAAGATTCCATTTACAGAGGCACTTGAGCAAATACCTTCTTATGCCAAGTTCATCAAAGAGATCTTGAGTCATAAGAAGGATTGGAGAGAAACTGAAAGAGTTCTCCTCACTGAAGAATGCAGTGCAGTCATTCTGAAAAGCTTTCCAGAAAAGCTTAAAGATCCTGGGAGCTTCATGATACCATGCACGTTAGAGGGTAATTGCACCAAGACAGCTTTATGTGATATTGGGGCAAGTATCAATCTAACACCTGCATCCACTATCAGAAAGCTTGGTTTAACTGAAGAAGTCAAACTAACCCGGATATGTCTCCAACTTTCTGATGGCTCCATTAAATACCCATCAAGCGTGATTGAAGACATGATTATCAGGGTTGGGCCATTCGCCTTCCCCATTGACTTTGTAGTACTGGAAATAGAGGAGCACAAGAGTGCTACTCTCATTCTAAGAAGACCTTTCCTAGCAACTGGACGAACTCTCATTGATGTCCAAAAAGGGGAAGTAACCCTGAGAGTCAATGAGGATGAGTTTAAGTTGAATGCTGTCAAAGCCATGCAGCATCCAGACACACCAAAAGACTTCATGAAAGTTGATCTTATTCACTCTTTGGTAGAGGAGATCAACATGGCTGAGAGTCTCGAATCAGAGCTGGAAGATATCTTTAAAGATGTTCAGCCTGATCTGGAGGATTCAGAGGAATTGAAAAAGCCTCTGGAAATTCCTCAGGAAGAGGAAAAACCTCCTAAACCCGAGCTCAAACCATTACCACCATCCTTGAAATACGCATTTCTGGGAGAAGGTGACACTTTTCCAGTGATCATAAGCTCTGCTTTGAATTCATAGAAAGAGGAAGCACTACTTCAAGTGCTAAGGACACACAAGACAGCTCTTGGGTGGTCCATAAGTGACCTTAAGGGCATAAGCCCAGCTAGATGCATGCACAAGATCCTATTGGAGGATGATGCTAAGCCAGTGGTTCAACCACAGAGGCGGTTAAATCCAGCCATGAAGGAAGTGGTGCAGAAAGAGGTCACCAAGTTACTAGAGGCTGGGATTATTTATCCTATTTTTGATAGCCCCTAGGTGAGCCCTGTTTAAGTTGTCCCCGAAAAGGGAGGCATGACAGTGGTTCATAATGAAAAAAATGAACTGGTTCCTACAAGAACAGTTACAGGGTGGCGCATGTGTATTGATTACAGAAGGCTCAATACAGCCACCAGAAAGGATCATTTTCCTTTACCATTCATAGATCAGATGCTAGAGAGACTAGTAGGTCATGATTTTTAGTACTTTTTGGATGGCTATTCAGGTTACAACCAAATTGCAGTAGATCCCCAGGATCAAGAGAAAATTGCATTTACATGTCCATCTGGAGTATTTTCCTACAGAAGGATGCCATTTGGTCTGTGCAATGCACCTGCAACCTTTCAGAGGTGCATGCTCTCTATCTTCTTTGATATGGTAGAGAAATTTTTGGAAGTCTTCATGGATGACTTTTCAGTCTTTGGAGACTCATTCAGCTCCTGCCTTAACCATTTAGCACTTGTTATGAAAAGATGCCAAGAGATCAACCTAGTTTTAAATTGGGAAAATGTCACTTTATGGTGACCGAAGGAATTGTCCTTGGGCATAAAATTTCAAACAAGGGAATAGAGGTGGATCAAGCTAAAGTGGAAGTAATTGAAAAATTACCACCACCTGCAATGTTAAGGCAATCAGAAGCTTTCTGGGGCATGCAGGATTCTTTAGAAGGTTTATAAAGGATTTTTCAAAAATCGCATAACCTCTGAGCAATCTGCTAGCTGCTGACATGCCATTTGTGTTTGACACAGAGTATCTGCAGGCGTTTGAAACTCTGAAAGCTAAGCTGGTCCCAGCACCAGTTATTTTTACACCAGACTGGACATTACCATTTGAATTAATGTGTGATGCCAGTGATCATGCCATTGGTGCAGTATTGGGGCAGAGGCATAACAAGCTTCTGCATGTCATTTATTATGCTAGCCGTGTTTTAAATGATGCCCAGAAAAATTACACAACCACAGAAAAAGAATTGCTTGCAGTGGTTTATGCCATTGACAAGTTTAGATCATACTTAGTAGGATCAAAAGTGATTGTGTACACTGACCATGCTGCTCTTAAATATCTACTTACAAAGCAGGATTCAAAACCCAGGCTCATAAGATGGGTGTTGCTTCTACAAGAGTTTGATATAGAAATAAGAGACAGAAAAGGGACAGAAAACCAAGTGGCTGATCATCTGTCACGGATAGAGCCAGTAGAAGGGGCGTCCTTTCCCTCTATTGAGATCTCTGAAACCTTTCCTGATGAGCATTTGTTCGCCATTCAAGAAACACCATGGTTTGCAGACATTGCAAACTATAAAGCTGCAAGGTTCATACCCAAGGAGTACAGCAGGCAACAAAAGAAAAAATTAATTACTGATGCAAAGTACTACTTGTGGGATGAACCCTATCTCTTTAAGAGATGTGCAGACGGAATAATCCGAAGGTGTGTGCCTAGAGAAGAAGCACAGAAGATCTTATGGCATTGCCATGGGTCACAATATGGAGGCCATTTCGGAGGTGAGCGAACAGCCACCAAGGTCCTCCAATGTGGCTTCTACTGGCCTACCCTCTATAGAGATTCCTGAGAGTTTGTACGTAACTGTGATAGTTGCCAGAGAGCTGGTAATCTACCTCATGGTTACGCCATGCCTCAACAAGGAATCTTGGAGATTGAGTTTTTTGATGTATGGGGTATTGACTTCATGGGGCCTTTCCCACCATCATACTCAAACACTTATATTCTGGTTGCAGTCGACTATATATCCAAATGGGTAGAGGCCATTGCCACACCCACTAATGATACTAAGACAGTGCTGAAGTTCCTCCAGAAACATATCTTCAGTAGGTTTGGTGTCCCTAGAGCACTAATTAGTGATGGGGGCACTCACTTCTGCAACAAACAACTTTACTCTGCTATGGTCCGGTATGGAATTAGTCACAAGGTGGCAACTCCATATCATCCACAAACAAACGGGCAAGCTGAAGTCTCTAATAGAGAACTAAAAAGAATCCTGGAACTGACTGTAAGTACCCGTAGAAAGGATTGGGCGAGAAGCTTGGATGATGCTCTGTGGGCTTACAGAACAGCATTCAAGACTCCTATAGGGACCTCTCCATACCAGCTTGTGTATGGTAAGGCCTGTCATCTGTCCATAGAACTGGAGCATAAGGCCTACTGGGCAACCAGATTCCTAAACTTTGATGCCAAATTAGCTGGAGAAAAAAGATTGCTCCAGCTGAATGAACTAGAGGAATTTAGACTCATTGCTTTCGAAAATGAAGCAAAAAGGTGGCATGACAGAAAGCTGTCATCTAGAGTCTTTGAACCAGGATAGAAGGTTCTGCTATTTAACTCTAGGCTCAGGCTATTCCCCGAGAAACTAAAATCCCGGTGGAGGGGACCATATGTGATTACAAGTGTGTCACCATATGGCTATGTGGAGCTTCAAGACATTGATTCTAATAAGAAGTTTATTGTTAATGGACAGAGAATCAAGCATTATCTTGAAGGCAATGTTGAGCAAGAGTGCTCAAGGCTGAGGCTAGATTAAAAGCTCAGTAAGGTCCAGCTAAAGACAAAAGAAGCGCTTGTTGGGAGGCAACCCAATGTTATTTAATTATATCTATTTAGTTTCCATTGCTATTTTATGTTTTCTGTAGGTTGATGATCATGTGAAGTCACAAAAACTACTAAAAATCAAAAACAGAATGAAAAACAGCATTAAAAATAGCTCACTCTGGAGGAAGAGCTTACTGGCATTTAAACGCCAGAAAGAAGCAACAAGCTGGCATTTAACGCCAGAAAGAAGCATCAAGCTGGCATTAAACGCCAGAAACAAGCACCAAGTTGGCGTTCAATGCCAAGAAAGGGGAAAAATGGCGTTTAATGCCAGAAACAAGCAGCAGTCTGGCGTTAAACGCCAGGATTGCACACTAAGGGCATTTTGCATGCCTCAATGGAGCAGGGATGCTAAGTCCTTGACCCCTTAGGATCTGTGGACCCCACAGGATCCCCACCTACCTCACCATTCCAATTCAAACCATTTCCCTCCCATACCCACCCATTCACACACCTCCTTCTCCTCCACTTCTCCTTCTACTCACTTTTATCTTCTTTTGCTCGAGGACGAGCAAACCTTTTAAGTTTGGTATGGAAAAAAGCGTTGCTTTTTGTTTTTCCATAACCATTTATGGCACCTAAGGCCGGAGAGGAAAAGGAAGGCAGTTGCTTCTACCCCCGAGTCATGAAAGATGGAGAGGTTCATCTCAAGGGTCCATAGTTCAGTGGTAGAGCATTTGACTGCAGATCAAAGAGCTATGAGGAAGGAGCAACAAAGACAAGGAAGAGACATAGAGGAGCTCAAGAGCACCATTATTTCTTCAAGGAGAAGAAGACGCCACCTTCACTAAGGTGGACTCATTCCTTAATCTCCTTGTCTATTTATTTTCTGTTTTTTGGTTTTTGAGCCTTATGTGTTATTTATGTTTGTGCCTTTACTACATGATTATTAGTGTCTAAGTGTCTATGCCTTAAAGTTATGAATATGAATCCATCACCTCTCTTGAATGAAAAATGTTTTAATTACAAAAGAACAAGAAGTACATGGTTTCGAATTCATCCTTGAAACTAGTTTAATTATTTTGATGTGGTGACAATACTTTTTATTTTCTGAATGAATGCTTGAACAGTGCATATGTCTTTTGAAGTTGATGTTTATGAATGTTAAATATGTTGGCTCTTGAAGAATAAGGAAAAAGGAGACATGTTATTTGATAATATGAAAAATCATAAAAATGATTCTTGAAGCAAGAAAAAGCAGTGAATACAAAAGCTTGTGAAAAAAAAAGAGAAAAAGAAAAAGAAAAAGCAAGCAGAAAAAGCCAAAAGCTCTTTAAACCAAAAGGCAAGAGCAAAAAGCCAATAGCCTTTAAAACCAAAAGGCAAGGGTAAATAAAAAGGATCCAAGGCTTTGAGCATCAGTGGATAGGAGGGCCTAAAGGAATAAAATCCTGGCGTAAGCGGCTAAACCAAGCTGTCCCTAACCATGTGCTTGTGGCGTGAAGGTGTCAAGTGAAAACTTGAGACTGAGCGGTTAAAGTCGAGGTCCAAAGCAAAAACAGAGTGTGCTTAAGAACCCTAGACACCTCTAATTGGGGACTTCAGCAAAGCTGAGTCACAATCTGAAAAGATTCACCCAGTTATATGTCTGTGGCATTTATGTATCCGGTGGTAATACTGGAAAACAAAGTGCTTAGGGCCACGGCAAGACTCATAAAGTAGCTGTGTTCAAGAATCAACATACTGAACTAGGAGAATCAGTAACACTATCTGAATTCTAAGTTCCTATAGATGCCAATCATTCTGAACTTCAATGGATAAAGTGAGATACTAAAACTATTCAAGAGGCAAAAAGCTACAAGTCCCGCTCATCTTATTGGAGCTAAGTTTCATTGATATTTTGGAATTTATAGTATATTCTCTTCTTTTTATCCTATTTAATTTTCAGTTTCTTGGGGACAAGCAACAATTTAAGTTTGGTGTTGTGATGAGCGGATAATTTATACGCTTTTTGACATTGTTTTTACACAGTTTTTAGTATAATTTAATTAATTTTTAGTATATTTTTATTAGTTTTTAACTAAAATTCACATTTCTGGACTTTACTATGAGTTTGTGTGTTTTTCTATAATTTCAGGAATTTTCTGGCTGAAATTGAGGGACTTGAGCAAAAATCAGATTAGAGGTTGAAGAAGGACTGCAGATGCTGTTGGATTTTGACCTCCCTGCTCTCAAAGTGAATTTTCTGGAGCTACAGAACTCTAAATGGTGTGCTCTCAAATGCGTTGCAAAGTAGACATCTAGGGCTTTCCAGCAATATATAATAGTCTATACTTTGCCCGAGTTTAGATGACGCAAACTGGCGTTCAACGCCAGTTTCATGCTGCATTCTGGAGTTAAACGCCAGAAACAGGTTGCAAAGTGGAGTTAAACGCCAGAAACAGGTTACAAACTGGCGTTCAACTCCAAGAGAAGCCTCTACATGTGTAAATCTCAATGCTCAGCCGAAGCACACACCAAGTGGGCCCCAGAAGTGGATTTCTGCATCATTTACTCATTTCTGTAAACCCTAGTAACTAGTTTAGTATAAATAGGACATTTTACTATTGTATTTACATCTTCGGATCAGATCTTTGATCAGTTTTATGCTATCTTAGACCTTTATGGGGGCTGGCCAGTCGGCCATACCTGGACCTTCATCACTTATGTATTTTCAACGGTAGAGTTTCTACACACCATAGATTAAGGTGTGGGGCTCTACTGTTCCTCATGAATTAATGCAAAGTACTATTGTTTTTCTATTCAATTCAAGCTTATTCCTATTCTAAGATATCCATTCGCATCCAAGAACATGATGAATGTGATGATTATGTGACGCTCATCATCATTCTCACTTATGAACGCGTGCCTGATGATGAGATATTTTGATGAGAAACGAATTTCTACCAAAACACCCAAAACTAACCGGCAAGTGTACCGGGTCGTATCAAGTAATAAAAACTCACGGAAGTGAGGTCGATCCCACAGGGATTGAAGGATTGAGCAATTTTAGTTTAGTGGTTGATTTAGTCAAGCAAATCGAGTGTTGGTTGGGTGATTCGTGACTTGCAGAATGTAAATTGCATGAAAGTAAAGAGTGCAGGGAATTAAATTGCTGAAACTTAAAGAACAAGAAATTGAATGGCAGAAACTTAAAGTGCAAGAAATGTAAATTGCGAAATCTTAAAGTGCAAGGAATGTAAATTGCTTGAAATGTAAAGGGGATTGGGATGTGGATTTGCAGAAATTAAACAAAGAAAAACTAAATTGCATTAAACAGAAGAGGAAAAGGGAGTTGGGATTGAACCGGATCTTATAACAGCAAAGTAAATGAACAATGAAAGCATTAAACAGAGAATTGAAATGAGAATTTAGATCTCAGGACCCAGAGACTAGAAAACCAAGTCTAGATCTCAATGCCTTCCTAGATCCCACAAGAACAATAGCAAGGAAATTGTAAATTGCAAAGAAAAGAGATGAAGATCAAGTAACAGAAACAGAAATGCTAATTCAATTAACAGTAAAGGAAACAGAGAGATCCAAGATTGAGATTGAAACAGAATTTCTTCAATTCTCCAATCCAAGATCCAAGACAAAAGTCAAAAAAAATTGAAAGCAATGAAAGCAAGAAATTAAAGTTCACTCAAGTTCAAAAGCTCTTTGAAAACTATTATGAAAATTCTAAAAGGAAAGCTCTAAAAGAAAACTCTCCCGAAAAAGCTCCCTAAACAAATTGAATTCTATCCTATTTATACACTTTCCAAAATGATCTTCAAGCCTTGAGTTGGGCCTTTGTTCTTGGTGGAATTGGGTTGAAAGAGGCCTTGGTTGATTGCTCTTGAAGATTGAAGAAGAACCGAAGTGAACCAATTGAACCGGAAATGGAGTTAGCCAACGTTGGTCTTCAACGTTAGGGTCAAAGTTAGGGGTCTAACTTTGACCCTAACTTTTCATATCAGCAAACCACATTCTTCTGGTTTAGACGTTGGCGCCAACGTTAGGGGTCTAACTTTGACCCTAACGTTGGCCTTGCTTGGTGTGATTGGTGCCAACGTTAGCCTCCACGTTAGGGGGCTAACGTTGGCGCAAACGTTGCCTACTCCCCCATTGTGATTTAAGTGCCAACGTTAGCCTCCAAGTTAGGGGGCTAACGTTGGCGCAAACGTTGGTAGCCCAGGGAGAAACTCTCAAGTTCCAACGTTAGCCTCCAAGTTAGGGGGCTAACGTTGGAGCTAACGTTGGCTACTTCCAAAGAGTGATTCATATGCCCAACGTTAGCCTCCAAGTTAGGGGGCTAACGTTGGGGCTAACTTCATGCAACCCGGTTCAATTTTCACTTATTCCATTGTCCTCTCTTCACTCCTAGCCATTCCTCTTTGCTTCAACCTTTCTCCAAGCCTTCTTCACCTATCATTGATCAACCAAACTAATCAAAGTTTTGCTCAAAATCATGAGGTATTCAATCTTCCACAATATGCAACAAATATAGTTCAAAACCTCATGAAATGGCATGAATTCACATATGGTTGGTTCAATCAAGGGAAACATGAAAATCTACTCAATTAGCTTGCTTGTAGCTTAAGAAAGTGCATAATTCTAATGAAAACAAAAGAAAAAGACTAGCTAAAATGGGCTAAGATGACTTGTCATCACAACACCAAACTTAAAGCTTGCTTGTCCCCAAGCAAGAAATGAATTTATTAAGAAGAAAGAATGAAATGGAAGAGGAAGTTCATGCTAGCAAAGTGTTATTGATAGTTCATGGGGTTTTATGTGGATATGCAAATGCTCACTTCTTATTGACTCCTAGGCCTAGAAAGTTTCCTTCAAGTTTCAAGTGACATACTGCTATGACCTCTCATTATTCCTTTATCCTTGGCTATTACTTTATTCAAAAGCTTTATTTGAGTGTCATGTGTAGCAAGTTCATTTTCTTTTTATACTTGACACATTATTCACCATAGACACTTGGCTCACATTCCTTCTTAAAACATTGATGCCCAGCACCTCTTTGGGCTACTAAATGCTTTGTAGTTAGGTTGCTCTTGATAGTGGATTTTCAGCTGATGATCCCGGGTTAGTTAACCCAAGTCACCAAGTGTTGAGGCACTCCTAAGAGCTTACTAATCCAAGCAGATCCTAGTACAAAAACATCACAGGCATATATTTCAGAGTTCAAGCTATTGGTGTCCAGCTTTATTTCTTTTTGTTTTTCTTTTGTTTTGCCACCTTTTAGCTTTCTTTGTTCTTTCTTTCTTTTTTTTGTTTTTCTTTCTAACCAAGGAATTCTATTCAATTGAGATTCATAGACAATAGGCCACTCTCTACTTAGAAGGAGATATCTTAGCTCTTTATTCACTAAAGTGAGTTATAATGCAATCACACACACCACCACTTACTTTTATTCCACTTCTAACTAACAGAGACCATTTCACTTCACATTCAAACTGTTCTTTTATTAAATTTAAAGATGCAGGGGACAACACATACTTCTTGTTAAGTGAAAATGAGCACACAAGCCAACACATAAAAAACCAGCCTACAAAAACATAATTGATGCATACTACACTAACAGTTTCTGTTAAAATGGGCATATTCATACTTCCAAATTTGAGCAATTCAATACTGATGGAGTTAAATGACAATACAACCTCTTGGTGGCTCCTTCTTCTTTCATCTCAGCTAATGGTGAGTGGTCCTCCCATAAGAGTGATTGATTTTCTGCAGTGTTAATGGAAGTTGCTTGTTTCTCAAGCCCTTATGTGATTTGTTAGTGTGCAAGACTTTCTTGTAGGCGTTTGAACTTACTTTGGTGTGTGAACACCAAACTCAGTCTCTTGCCATGTTTCTTATCCATAACCATATGTGAAAGCTTAAATCTTCGCTAAAGGTAATAAAATTGAAAACTAGAAACAGACAATGCTTAAATGATTTGTCAGATTGCTTGGAGCTGGTAGCTCTTTATATAGAAAGTGAGAATGTGCTTTTAAGTAAGATTTTGGTGGAACACCAAACTTAGAATCCTTCATTCTCCCTTAATATGTTTTGGTGTGAAACACCAAACTTAGCTCCTTGCAATACATACTACTCATTTAACCTTTTTATTGAACTAACTATGAAAGAAAAGTACCTCCGGTTGGGTTGCCTCCCAACAAGCGCTCTTTTATTGTCACTAGCTTGACATCTTTCAATTCTTTTTAAGAGGGCTGTAGGTGTTGAACCTCTTTTTCCTTAACCCATTGTCCTCCTAAGTACAACTTTGCTCTGTGCCCATTCACAGTGAATTGATTCTTTGTTGCCTCATCTAGCAGTTCAATATTCCCATAGGGAAAAATCTTTGTCACCAAGTATGGGCCAGTCCACTTAGACTTCAGTTTGCCAGGGAAGATTTTAAGCCTTGAATTATACAGGAGTACTTGTTGTCCAGGCTTGAATTCCTTCTTTGTGATCTTCTTGTCATGCCACTTCTTAGCTTTCTCCTTGTATATCTTCGCATTTTCATAAGCTTCCAGTCTGAATTCATCCAGTTCATTTAGTTGTAACAACCTTTTTTCTCCTGCAGCTTGGGGGTCAAGGTTGAGGAGTTTAGTGGCCCAAAAAGCTCTATGTTCAAGCTCTACAGGGAGGTGGCAGGATTTGCCATACAATAGCTGAAAGGGTGACTTGCCAATAGGAGTTTTAAAAGCTGTCCTATATGCCCACAGTGCATCCTCTAGCTTTCTAGCCCAATCCTTTCTTGTGATTCCCACTGTTTTCTCTAGGATCTTCTTTAATTCTCTATTTGCAAGTTCAGCTTGGCCGTTAGTCTGAGGGTGGTAGGGTGTGGCTACTTTGTGAATTACTCCATATTTGTGAAGGAGTTTCTCCATTTGTTTGTTGCAAAAGTGACTACCACCATCACTAATAAGACTTTTGGGCACTCCAAACCTAGTGAAGATGTGCTTTTTGAGGAATTGGAGGACGATCTGTGAATCACAGGTGGTTGTGGCTATAGCTTCTACCCATTTTGAGACATATTCCACTGCTACCAGGATGTATCTAAAAGAATAGGAAGGAGGAAAAGGCCCCATGAAATCAATTCCCCACAGATCGAACAATTCTAATTCCAAGATAAAATTTTGAGGCATCTCATTCCTTCTTGTTAATCCTCCTGCTTTCTGGCATTCATTACATTGGTGTACATATCTTCTGGCATCCTTGAAAATAGTTGGCCAATAGAAGCCACTCTGTAGTATTTTTGCGGCTGTTTTTTCTGGGCCAAAGTGTCCACCATAAGCTGAACCATGACAATGCCACAAGATGTCCCTCACTTCACTTTCAGGAATACACCTCCTGATCACTCCATCAGAGCATCTCTTGAATAAGAAGGGTTCATCCCATAAAAATTTCTTTGCTTCTTTAATCAACTTCTTCACTTGTTGCTTAGAGAATTCTTGCGGTATCTTCCTTCCCACTTTGTAATTTGCTATGTCAGCAAACCAAGGTGCTTGATGGATCTGCAGAAGGTGCTCATCTGGGAAGCTTTCATTTATTGGCTGGGATGCTTTTTGATTTGTTTCATGTGGTAGTCTTGACAGATGATCAGCGACCTGGTTTTCAGTGCCCTTCCTATCTCTTATTTCAATGTCAAATTCTTGTAGAAGCAGTATCCACCTGATGAGTCTTGGTTTAGCATCCTGTTTTGACATCAAATACTTAAGTGCAGCATGATCAGTATAAACTACAACCTTCGATCCTATCAGATATGATCTAAACTTATCAAATGCATAGACTACAGCTAGCAACTCTTTTTCTGTTGTAGTGTAATTTCTTTGGGCCTCATTCAACACTTTACTTGCGTAATATATGACATGATGCAAATTCCCCTTCTTTTGCCCAAGTACAGCACCAATTGCAATGTCACTTGCATCACACATGAGTTCAAAAGGTAATCCCCAATCTGGGGGTGTGATTATTGGTGCTGTTGTGAGTTTATTTTTTAAAGTTTCAAATGCATGCTGACAGTTTTCATCAAAAACAAAAGGGTTATCAAGCATTAACAGATTACTTAAAGGTTTGGCTATTTTTGAAAAGTCCTTGATAAACCTTCTGTAAAATCCGGCATGCCCCAAGAAACTTCTAACAGATTTCACATTAATTGGTGGAGGGAGTTTTTCTATAATCTCAACTTTTGCCTTATCAACCTCTATCCCTTTTCTTGAGACTTTATGGCCAAGAACAATTCCTTCGGGTACCATAAAATGGCATTTCTCCCAGTTTAAAACCAAATTAGTTTCTTGGCACCGTTTCAAGACAAGAGTTAAATGGTTTAGGCAAGCATTGAAATTATCACCAAAAACAGAGAAGTCATCCATGAAGACTTCTAAAAATTTTTCGACCATATCAGAAAAAATGGAGAGCATACACCTTTGAAATGTGGCAGGGGCGTTGCAGAGCCCAAAAGGCATCCGCCTATACGCAAAAACTCCAAATGGACATGTGAAGGCAGTTTTCTCTTGGTCCTTGGGGTCTACCACGATTTGATTATACCCAGAATATCCGTCCAAGAAACAGTAATAGGCATGGCCGGCTAACCTTTCCAGCATCTGATCAATGAATGGGAGAGGGAAATGATCCTTCCTGGTGGCATCATTCAATCTTCTATAGTCTATGCACATTCTCCACCCAGTCACTGTTCTAGTAGGGATCAACTCATTCTTCTCATTAGTGATGACTGTCATTCCTCCCTTCTTTGGTACAACTTGAACTGGGCTTACCCATGGGCTGTCAGATATTGGGAATATTATCCCTGCATTCCACAACTTCATTACTTCCTTCTGGACAACTTCCTTCATTGTAGGATTTAGCCTTCTTTGTGGTTGAACCACTGGTTTGGAATTATCTTCCAAGAGGATCTTATGCATACATACTGCAGGGCTGATTCCCTTCAGATCATCAATGGTCCATCCTAAAGCATCTTTGTGAGCTTTGAGTACATCAAGAAGTTCTCCTTCTTCCTTCTTTGACAGGGATGAATTAATGATTACTGGGAGGCTCTCCGATGTGCCAAGGAATGCATATTTGAGATGGGTGGGTAAAGGTTTCAATTCTTGTCTTCGTACATCTTCTTTCTTATCTTGCCTTTCATATTGCTCAGTAAAGGTCTCAGCCACTTGTTCCTCTGTTGTTTCTTGATTTCCTTCTTGCTCTTGAAACTTTTCTTCCAAAGTTTCTTCCACCAAACTATCTATCATATCCACTCTCACATAATCTTCTTGCTCAGGAGCGTTTTGCATTGATTTGAACACATTTATAATCATTTGTTCATTATGGACCCTGAAGGTCATTTCTCCTTTTTCAACATCAATGATGGCCCTTGCTGTGTGTAGAAATGGCCTTCCCAGAATGATTGAGTCGTTTCCTTCTTCTTCGGTATCCAAAATTACAAAATCTGCTGGGAAGATAAACTCCCCAATCTTTACTAACAGATTCTCCACAATTCCATTAGGTGTCTTGATTGATCTGTCAGCCATGACTAGCGACATCCTGGTGGGTTTAAGTTCTTCTATGGCAAGTTTTCTCATCATTGAGAGAGGCATTAAGTTGATGCTGGCACCCAGGTCACAGAGGGCCTTGTTGAGAATTATCTTGCCAATAGTGCATGAGACTACAAAGCTTCCCGGATCCTTAAGTTTTGGTGGAATACCCCGTTGGATTACAGCACTGCATTCCTCTGTGAGTAATATGGTTTCCCTTTCAAGCCAACTTCTTTTCTTGTTGATAAGATCCTTCAGAAACTTGGAATATAGAGGCATTTGCTCAAGTGCTTCGGCCAAGGGAATGTTGATTTCCAGCTTCTTAAAAATCTCAAGGAATTTGCGAAAATGCTTGTCATTAATCTCTTTGTTGAACCTCTGAGGGTATGGCAAGGGAGGAGTGAAGTTATTTCCCTGCCTTTGGTCCTTAGTTGGTCCTTCAATTACTTCCTTTCCCTTTCTTGATTTTTGTGGCTGATCTTCTTTTTCTTGAACTTGATTCTGAGTTGGCTTGCTTGCTGCCTCCTTCTTGTCATTGACTTTCTCTTCTTCAGCTTGTTTCTTGTCACTTTCCTTTGGCTTCTTGGTTGCTTCTTCATTTTTCACCAAGACTTTTCCACTCCTCAATTGTATTGCCTTGCATTCTTCCTTAGGATTTGGGATTGTGTCACTTGGCAGTGAGCTTGAAGATTTCTCAACAGAAATCTGTTTGGAGATTTGCCCAATTTGCCTCTCTAGGCTCTTCATGGAGGCTTCATGGTTCTTGGTTGTCATTTCTTGGTGTTTCCACATTTTGTCTATCAAGGTTTCCAAGTTGGTGAGTCTTTGAGATTCAGGTGATGCTTGTGGTGGGTTGTGAAATGTGGATGGTGGATGGTAGGCATTTTGGTTGGTGAGTTGGTTATTAGATTGGTAATGGTTGGGGTTGGAGTAGTTGTTTTGAGGTTTTCTGTAGGGGTTTTGGTTGGTTTGCTGCTGGTTGTGGTTTTGGTTGTTTCTTAAAGTGTTTTGGTTTGAGTTTCTCTGCCATGGTTGTTGATTTTGGTTGTGATTGTCTCCCCACCTAAGGTTTGGGTGGTTCTTCCAAGAAGGGTTGTAAGTGTCACCATATACTTCATTTGGCCCAGAATTTTGGTTGTGCATGTACTGGACTTGTTCTTGTTGTTGCTCCTCTTGAGTCTCTTCACTCTGACCCCATGTGGTTGATGGCTGGCTAGTGTTGACTGCTGCAACTTGGAGACTGTCAATCCTCTTAGCCATTTGCTCAAATTGTTGTTGAAATTGCTGCTGCATCATCTTGTTTTGAGCTAGGATTGAATCCACTCCGTCTAGTTCCATTACTCCTCTTCTTTGTGATGGTTGGCGGCTTCTTTGATGAGCAAAGAAATATTGATTGTTGGCCACCATGTCCACAAGATTCTGAGCTTCCTCAGCAGTTTTCATTAGTTGTAGTGAACCTCCAGCAGAATGATCTAATGCCTCCTGAGATTTCAATGTCAGGCCTTCATAGAAATTTTGCAGCACATCCCATTCATTGAACATCTCTGGAGGGCACTTTCTGATTAAGGCTTTGTACCTCTCCCATGCTTCATACAAGGATTCAGCATCTAATTGTGTGAATGTCTGCACCTCAGTTTTCAGCCTGATGACTCTCTGGGGTGGATAGAATTTGGCTAGAAATTTAGCCACCAAGTCATCCCAACTAGTGATACTTGCTTGGGGAAAAGTTTCAAGCCATTGTGCAGCCTTATCCCTTAATGAGAACGGGAACAGCAGAAGCTTGTAAGTCTCAGGATTCACACCATTGGATTTGACAGTGTCACAGATCCTCAAGAAGGTAGATAGATGTTGATTTGGATCCTCCAATGGTCCTCCTCCAAATGAGCAGTTATTCTGGACCAATGTGATGAGTTGTGGCTTCAGTTCAAAGTTATTTGCATTGACATTAGGGGTGAGAATGCTGCTTCCACAATGTCTAGCATTTGCAAAAGTATAGGAAGCCAATACTCTCCTCTGTTGTGGTGGATTATTAACTCCTTCTCCTGGATTAGATGTATCTCCTTCCATCTCGTGGTATTCTTCCTCAGATTCTTCTTCTCCAACAATACTTTTCCCTCTTTCGGCTCTTCTTAACCTCCTGAGAGTTCTTTCGTCTTGTTCATGAAAATTGGGTATGGCTCTTTGTGTACCTGACATACAAGCAGAACATAAGAGCACACAAACCAGTGATACTTCAATCTACTGCTAGAATGAAGTTTTAGTTAGCTTAAGCAAAAATTCAAACAGTTAGTGGGTTAATCAAAGGTTAAAGAAAAATAAAGAAAAAGTGCTTGATCTAGATTACCACCTCACTTAATCATTGTCAATCTAATCAATCCCCGGCAACGGCGCCAAAAACTTGATGAGATATTTTGATGAGAAACGAATTTCTACCAAAACACCCAAAACTAACCGGCAAGTGTACCGGGTCGTATCAAGTAATAAAAACTCACGGAAGTGAGGTCGATCCCACAGGGATTGAAGGATTGAGCAATTTTAGTTTAGTGGTTGATTTAGTCAAGCAAATCGAGTGTTGGTTGGGTGATTCGTGACTTGCAGAATGTAAATTGCATGAAAGTAAAGAGTGCAGGGAATTAAATTGCTGAAACTTAAAGAACAAGAAATTGAATGGCAGAAACTTAAAGTGCAAGAAATGTAAATTGCGAAATCTTAAAGTGCAAGGAATGTAAATTGCTTGAAATGTAAAGGGGATTGGGATGTGGATTTGCAGAAATTAAACAAAGAAAAACTAAATTGCATTAAACAGAAGAGGAAAAGGGAGTTGGGATTGAACCGGATCTTATAACAGCAAAGTAAATGAACAATGAAAGCATTAAACAGAGAATTGAAATGAGAATTTAGATCTCAGGACCCAGAGACTAGAAAACCAAGTCTAGATCTCAATGCCTTCCTAGATCCCACAAGAACAATAGCAAGGAAATTGTAAATTGCAAAGAAAAGAGATGAAGATCAAGTAACAGAAACAGAAATGCTAATTCAATTAACAGTAAAGGAAACAGAGAGATCCAAGATTGAGATTGAAACAGAATTTCTTCAATTCTCCAATCCAAGATCCAAGACAAAAGTCAAAAAAAATTGAAAGCAATGAAAGCAAGAAATTAAAGTTCACTCAAGTTCAAAAGCTCTTTGAAAACTATTATGAAAATTCTAAAAGGAAAGCTCTAAAAGAAAACTCTCCCGAAAAAGCTCCCTAAACAAATTGAATTCTATCCTATTTATACACTTTCCAAAATGATCTTCAAGCCTTGAGTTGGGCCTTTGTTCTTGGTGGAATTGGGTTGAAAGAGGCCTTGGTTGATTGCTCTTGAAGATTGAAGAAGAACCGAAGTGAACCAATTGAACCGGAAATGGAGTTAGCCAACGTTGGTCTTCAACGTTAGGGTCAAAGTTAGGGGTCTAACTTTGACCCTAACTTTTCATATCAGCAAACCACATTCTTCTGGTTTAGACGTTGGCGCCAACGTTAGGGGTCTAACTTTGACCCTAACGTTGGCCTTGCTTGGTGTGATTGGTGCCAACGTTAGCCTCCACGTTAGGGGGCTAACGTTGGCGCAAACGTTGCCTACTCCCCCATTGTGATTTAAGTGCCAACGTTAGCCTCCAAGTTAGGGGCTAACGTTGGCGCAAACGTTGGTAGCCCAGGGAGAAACTCTCAAGTTCCAACGTTAGCCTCCAAGTTAGGGGGCTAACGTTGGAGCTAACGTTGGCTACTTCCAAAGAGTGATTCATATGCCCAACGTTAGCCTCCAAGTTAGGGGCTAACGTTGGGGCTAACTTCATGCAACCCGGTTCAATTTTCACTTATTCCATTGTCCTCTCTTCACTCCTAGCCATTCCTCTTTGCTTCAACCTTTCTCCAAGCCTTCTTCACCTATCATTGATCAACCAAACTAATCAAAGTTTTGCTCAAAATCATGAGGTATTCAATCTTCCACAATATGCAACAAATATAGTTCAAAACCTCATGAAATGGCATGAATTCACATATGGTTGGTTCAATCAAGGGAAACATGAAAATCTACTCAATTAGCTTGCTTGTAGCTTAAGAAAGTGCATAATTCTAATGAAAACAAAAGAAAAAGACTAGCTAAAATGGGCTAAGATGACTTGTCATCACCTGACAAACACTTCCGTTCTACATGGAAACAAGCTAGAATGAATATCTCTTAGATATCTAATACAGAGGACCGAGTCCGAGATATTAGAATTTTTGTGGTATAAGTTAGAACCCATGGACGGCCATTCCTGAGATCCAGAAAGTCTAAACCTTGTCTGTGGTATTCCGAGTAGGATCTGGGAAGGGATGGCTGTGACGAGCTTCAAACTCGCGAGTACTGGGCGTAGTGACAGACGCAAAAGGATAGTAAATCCTATTCCAGTATGATCGAGAACCGACAGATGATTAGCCATGTAGTGACAGCGCATTGGACCATTTTCACAGAGAGGATGGGATGTAGCCATTGACAACGGTGATGCCCTACATAAAGCTTTCCATGGAAAGGAGTAGAAATAATTGGATGAAAACAGCAGGAAAGCAGAGGTTCAGGAGGAACGAAAGCATCTCTATACGCTTATCTGAAATTCTCACCAATGAATTACATAAGTATCTCTATCTTTATTTTGCGTTCTATTTATCTTTTAATTATTAAATCTCCATAATCAATTGAATCCGCCTGACTGAGATTTACAAGGTGACCATAGCTTGCTTCAAGCCGACAATCTCCGTGGGATCGACCCTTACTCACGTAAGGTTTATTACTTGGACGACCCAGTGCACTTGCTGGTTAGTTGTGCAAAGTTGTGATAAAGATTTGAGATTACAATTGTGCATACCAAGTTGTTGGCGCCATTGATGATCACAATTTCGTGCACCACCGCACCTTTCCTCCAAACTTTACTAAGCATCAAAGAGACAAGCTGAAAAGTGAGTCCAAATATTATATATGGGATGACCCCTATCTATGGAGATGTGGCACTGACCAAGTAATTAGACGGTGTGTGCCTCAATCAAAATTCTAGTCCATTTTAGAGGCCTGTCACTCATCTGAGAGTGGAGGATATTTTGGCCCTCAAAGAACAGCTAGAAAAATTTTAGACTGTGGATTCTGGTGGCCTACCCTTTTTAAGGACGCTGCTGAGTTTTGTAAATCTTGTTCCCCATGCCAAAGGTTTGGTAATATATCCAAGAGGGATAAGATTCCTCAACAGGCTATGCTTTTCTGTGAAATTTTTGATGTTTGGGGCATTGACTTCATGGGTCTATTCCCAAATTCTAATGGTTATTTTTATATATTGTTAGCTGTAGATTATGTTTCTAAATGGGTGAAAGCAATTCCTACCCGCACTGATGATGCTAACACTGTTGTTTCCTTTGTGAGAAACCACATTATTTGTCGCTTTGGATCACCACGAGCAATCGTGAGCGATCAAGGCACCCATTTCTGTAACAGGAGACTAACAGTATTACTGAAGAAGCATGGGATAGTTCATAAAGTGGAAACAGCCTACCATCCCCAGACTAATGGGCAAGCTGAGGTGTCTAACAGAGAGATAAAGAGTATATTGCAGAAGATAGTCAAACCTAATAGAAGAGACTGGAGCACCAGGCTACAAGATGCACTCTAGGCATACAGAACTGCATACAAGACACCTATTGGGATGAGTCCCTTCTGCTTAGTTTATGGAAAGGCCTGTCACCTCCCAATAGAGGTAGAGCACAAAGCCTTTTGGGCAGTAAAGGAATGCAATATGGAATTTGAGAAGGCCGGAACTGAGAGAAAGTTGCAACTCCAAGAATTAGAGAGCCTATGCCTAGAAGCTTATGAGAACTCAATACTGTACAAGGAAAAGATGAAGGCTGTGCAAGATAAGCACATCAAGAGGAGAGAGTTCCAACCTGGGGACTTTGTCCTCCTTTACAACTCTAGACTGAGACTCATGCCAGGAAAGTTAAGATCAAGATGGGAAGGTCCATATAGAGTAGAGAAGGTTGAGCCATACAGAGTTTTCCACCTGAGTCATCCTTCAAGCTCTGAATTCATCAAAGTTAATGGACATCGCCTGAAGCTATATCATGGTGCGAAGCCAAAACCCAGGGAGCTAGAGATCTTCCTCTTGGAGGATCCACCCACAGCAGAAGACTGAGCTAGTGGAGCGTCCAACTTAAGGACGTTAAAGCAAAGTGCTGGGTGGGAGACAACCCACCATGGTATGATCGTTCCTTTCTTTATTCTTAGTTTTCTTTTTCAATAACTCTTCTCTTTATTAGCACATTTAGTTTGCATCTGTTTTTGCATATTTTTATTTAAAAAAAGAAAAGAAGGTGAGCACGAGACGCGACAGCGTCGCCGACGCGTCCGCGTCACAGGTGGCTCAGAAAGAATAAGAAATCGAACAGAAAGTCAGGCGAGAGTGTGGCTGGAGGCGTGCCTATGGCACAAATCGCCCCACGCGACCGTGTCGCTGACGCGTCCGCGTCACCCACGCGGACGCGTAACCTGAAAATCGACGTACAAAAGGGTGCATTGCCGAAAGTTTTGCTAGAGTGGTGCTGGATTGGTGCTGGATGCACAGTTCCTACCACGCGAACGCGTGCCCCACGCGTTCGCGTCATCTCCCAAAATTGGCCACCCACGCGATCGCGTCCACCACGCGACCGCGTCACCCTGGAATTTGGCAATAATGAGTTTTGAACAGAAAGTTGTGCGAGCGCGAGGCTGCCCTCGCGCCAGTTGCACAAAACGAGCCACGCGTCTGCGTGACCGACGCGACCGCGTCGACCCATCTAAGCGACATCCGCGCGAACGCGTACCCCACGCATCTGCATCGCTTGCGCCGCACAGCTTAACCTAATCTGCCAAAATATCTTATCTTTCTCTTCTCCAAATCCTATTTTTTCTTTTCCCTCCTTATTTCTTCCTTCTTCCTTCTTCCTTCTTTCTCACTCTCTACTTTTTCTCTCTCTCACCACCATTAACAAGGTTTTTCTTTTCTTCTTCCCTCCTTACTTTTCTATTCTTCTTCTTTTTATGTTATCTTTTTTTTTCTTTTCCTTTTCCTTGCATTATCCATGTTTTCTTTTTCTTTATTTTTCTTTTAATTGGTGTTGGAAATTTTTTGGGTCACTATTATTTCCTATGATTTGCTTGTGTATTATTCAGGAATTGTTTGACAATTATATATTACTTTTTAAAAGGGTTGCTTGCATGTTCAATTTAATACTTTCAATAGCTTATTTACCATGCATGCTATGTGTTTATGAAAACGCCTGTACGGCATTATGCACTATTTTTTAGATTTCTTTTAATCTACCACTCTATATGCTTGCTTTTCACAATACCCTCTTTTATATTTTATTAGTTCAATATAATTGTTAATACAAACAGATTGTTAGTATGACATTCTTGGTAATCTAACTTAGACATTAAATGCTTGATCTATGCTACTCATGCCTTTGCCTGCATGCCAATAAACACCTTGCATTTATTTGTCATCATATGCACTTGCTATATTTCCATTGTTGTTTCTCACATGTAGTCATGACCATGTGTTAACATCATTCATCTTTTAATGTGCATTGATTACCACCTTCCCCGTCCTCTTCCTTGCTCCAAACCTTGACATTTTAACAAACTTTCTCTTTTCTTTCTTTTAGGATGGCCACCAAGAAAGGCAAGGAGAGAGCTACTCCCAAACCACCAGCAAGAAGAGGTACAAAGAGAGCATTAGTGGCAGAACCATCTTCGACTGCAGTTAAGCCCTCAACAAAAAGAATCAAGAGGATTATAAAGGTTGATGAAAAGGAGAAAGCCTTCCCAGCAAAGGACACTGCGCGATTTCCTAATCGCTTCTGTGAGTAGATGTTCCCCATCCTGGCAGAAAGGAGTTACAACAACGAATACCTTCTTATCCTCTCGACCCGTATTGCTGGATTTGTTGAGCTGCAAATTAAACGAAGACAATGGGGTTTCCTATGGAGACAGCCACGGCAGGTTAATCTTTCTTGGGTAGTCGAGTTCTACTCCAATTTCCACCTGCCAACCCTGCAGTCTGTCTATGTCCGTCAGTAGCAAATCCCTATTACAGAAGAGGCCATTCAATGAGCTTTAGATCTTCCCCCCTACTCCAGAAGGACTGGATGTATTTCAAGAAGCCGCACTCAAGCGCCAGATGTACCAATTTGACTGGACGCTGTTCTCAGAGTTATCGCCCTACCTGGCAGCAGATGGATCTACGGATACCATCGTTCCCGTCCTAACGGAATATTGGCTTTCGCACTTACCTTGGAGGCTCGCGTATCGGCACAGATTATGTCCCATTACGTCTTTCCGAGCACTCACGAGTCCTCCTTCACTGCAGACATGGCCGTTCTACTATGGTGCATCCTTACAGATCAACCTCTGAACCTACCAAGACACATCCAGAATGCTATGGGACACGTACAAATCGTGGGCAACTTACCTTTTCCTGCCTTGGTCTCAGATCTTGTCTCAGCAGCCGAAGTCTGCTACAGAGCTGGGTACACTAAAGCCATGCTTCCACGGGATGATCAGTATGTCTCTAACGGGAAATATATCAGACCTCCAGCAGCCACTACAAGCCAGCCTACTGAACCGGCTAAAGACATTCCTCCTTCAACACCACAAGCACCTACAACCAATCAACTGCTCCATCAGATACTTGAAAGGTTGGATCGGCAGGAACACAAAGCAAAGCTAAGAGAGCGCCGTAACAAGAGCCGATTCACATACCTCAAGGAGCTACTTAAGGGAAAATACAGAGACTCAGACACCCCGGACTCCACTTTCTTTACCAGCACAGGGAGCCATGATGGCCCCGACTGTGGAGATACTGCTACCAGCCCACCCTTGTTCCTGACAGATGGCACCGAGGATAGTGCAAAGCCTTAAGTGTGGGGAGGTCGGTCAGTACCTGACTTCCGGAGGTAAATTCTCTTCCCTAACACCAATAAAATAGGATATTTAGTTAGTTTTTCTTTTGTAGAATAGGATAGATTGCATAGTAATAGATTAGTTGCATGCATGTTCTACTTGATTGAAAAGACAATAAGTTTCTTCTAAGACCCTATTTTTAGAACAAATTTCACTAATTTTAATCAAAACTTTTGTGTTAAATTTGCTTGAAGTTGTATTTGGAACATGGTGAAGGGTATTTACGAATTTGATTAATTAATATTATTAATATTATTGATATTATTATTAATATTAATAAACGGTTACTAACCGTTTAGTACCATTTGGTTGAAAGGACATAACCTTTTAAGGATTGTGTGTGTTCTAAACATTGTGTCTATTGGCTAAAGGGACACAACTCTTTAAGAGTTGAATATGTTCAAAACATTGTATCTATTGGCAATAGAAAAGACACAACCATTTGTATACGTAACTAATCATAATTGCTACGTGCAATATGTATAAATAAGTCCTTGTCCACTATTTCAGAAAGCAAGTACTAAGTGTACAAATTACTCAACTATTAAGAGATTTTCTTTGTTCAAGAGAGTTGAGAATTTCTTACTATTGCTAATTAAGAAATTCTTAGGTTTCATTGTATCCTGGGAGAGTATTGTCATTAACCCTATAGCAACTAAGTGTGGGACAAATATC
Organism: Arachis hypogaea; assembly: GCF_003086295.3. NCBI lineage: Eukaryota > Viridiplantae > Streptophyta > Magnoliopsida > Fabales > Fabaceae > Arachis > Arachis hypogaea. The sequence continues at coordinate 58,012,608 of NC_092050.1, forward strand.
TCTCTAAAGAAAGCGATCTAATCGTGCCTTGAAACCATTACACAAATATAAGATTTTGTCATCTTCTCATACTCATATACCCAACAATTTTAGAGAGATATTTTTTTGAAGATGGCACAAGATCAAAACACTACGTTCAAAGTCATGAATCAAGAGTTTGTCAAATTAGATCACTTTGATGGAACGAACTTCAACCGTTGGAAAGACAAGATGATGTTTCTTCTTTCAGTTCTCAATCTTGCATATGTGATTGACCCAAAGACTACACCAATTGCTGATGCCGCTGAAAATTCCACACCGGAAGAGAAAGAAATGATTGTTCAATTGAAAAAGAAACGTGATGAAGATACTTTTGCATGTCGAGGTCATATTCTCAATACTTTATCCGACCGACTCTATGATCTCTACATGTCAATTCAATCACCATTAGAGATTTAGAAATCTTTGGAAGAAAAGTACAATACCGAACGACAAGGAACAGATAAGTTTATTATGATGAAATATTTTGAATTTATTATGAATGATACTATGCCTGTCATGGATCAAATTCATGAATTACAAATCCTTGTAAGTAGACTTCGTGATCTACAAGTGGTGATCCCTGAATCATTACAAGTTGGAGCAATTATTTCAAAATTGCCTTCATCTTGGAATGGTTATAGGAAGAAAATTTTAAATCTTGGTGAGGACTTCACAATTGAGAAATTACTAAGGCATATACGTATAGAGGAAGAAACTCGAAAACGTGATGCTGTGTATCTTTCTCAAAGTTCTAAAGTGAATCATATTGGTGAAAACAACACCAATAAGAAGAAAAGAAAGTTCTCTAAAGATTCAAAGCAAGATAAGAAGAGACAAAGAGAGTGTTATCACTGTCACAAGAAAGGACACTATATCAAAGAATGTAGAGTTCTGAAAAGGGAAGCACCAAAGACCAACTTAGTGGAAGAAAAGGATCTAATTGCTATGGTTGTAGAAAAAGTACAAAACATGCATATTGGCATGGTTACAGAAGTCAACATAGCAACACAAGGAAAATCACTTGAGTGGTGGTTAGATTCTGGGGCTACTGTTCACGTTTGCAATGATCGCAACCAATTCAAAACATATGAAGAAGTGAACAATAGAGAAGTCTTGATGGGCAATGACAACTCAGCCAAAGTTTGTGGTCAAGGAAGTGTGGAATTAAATTTTACATCTGGAAAGAAATTAAGTTTAATAAATGTACTTCATGTTCCAGATTTGAGAAAAAATTTAGTTTCTGTTAGTCTCTTGTGTAAGAAAGTATTCAAAGTTGTAATGGAATCCGATAAAGTGATCTTGCTTAAGAAAAGTTGTATTCATAGGAAAAGGATATTGTACTGAAGAATATTGTACTGAAGGCATGTTTAAACTTAGTATTAATAAAGTGAATGTTTCCTTGTATGTTGTTGATTCTTGTGATTTATGGCATAGTAGATTAGCACACTTAAATTACAAATCAATTGAATATATGCAAAAGAATAATTATATTGATCTTAGTAACAAGGATTTTAATAAGAAATGTGATATTTGCAAACAATCTAAAATTAATAAGAAACCTTTTCCTAAGGTCGAAAGAAATACACATTTATTAGAATTGATTCATAGTGATATTTGTGAGCTAAATGGCAATATTACTAGAGGAGGAAAAAGATACTTTATAACCTTCATTGATGATTGTTCTAGATTTACTTATGTGTATTTGCTTAGAAATAAAGATGAAGCTTTTGAAATGTTTAACAAATATAAAATGGAAGTAGAAAATATGCATGATAAGAAAATAAAAGTTCTTCGTAGTGATCGAGGTGGAGAATATTTTTCTAATGAATTTGATCACTTTTGTGAATTACATGGTATTGTGCATGAATCTTCTGCTCCATATACTCCGCAACAAAATGGTTTGGCGGAAAGGAAAAACCGTACCTTAGTGGATATGGTTAATTCAATGTTACTAAATGCAAAATTGCCTTACAATTTGTGGGGTGAAGCATTATTGACATCATGTCATATCCATAATAGGATACCATCAAGACATAGAAAGGTTTCTCCTTATGAAATTTGGAATGGAAGGAAACCTAATTTAAATTATCTTAAAGTGTGGGGGTGTTTAGCCTTTTATCGAGTTCCTGATCAAAAGAGAACCAAATTGGGGCCAAGAGCCATAAAAGGCGCTTTTATAGGATATGCTCAAAATTCTAAAGCATATAGAATATTAGACTTAGTGTCTAATGTAGTTGTTGAATCAAGAGAAGTAGAATTTATTGAAAATAAATTTATCAATGATTCAACTTCTAATTCAGAGTATCTCCAAAATGATACTAATATTTCACAAGAAATAAATAATCAAAATAATAAACGTCTAAACGACAAAGAGATGATTGAACCAAGGAAGAGCTTGAGAGTAAGAAAAGAAAAGGACTTGGGTCCAGATTTTATTTCTTCTCAGGCTATCACCTTTTTGGTAGAAGGAACTAGGAATTCTGTAACAAACAAGATTCCTATTGTGATGAACATAGAGGGTGATCCTCAAACGTTCAAAGAGGCTATGGCTTCAAGGGATTCTGCTTTCTGGAAAGAAGCAATAAACGATGAAATGGACTCAATATTATCTAACAATACTTGGGTCTTGGTTGATTTACCTCCAGGATCAAAGCCTATAGGATGTAAGTGGGTATTTAGAAGAAAGTATAACACTGATGGTTCATTACAAACCTTTAAAGCAAGGTTTGTAGCCAAGGGGTTTAGACAACAAGAAGGTCTAGACTATTTTGATACCCACGCACCTGTGGCAAGAATGACTTCTATTAGGGCTCTTATAGCATTAGCATCCATACATAAGCTTCATATACATCAAATGGATGTTAAAACGGCTTTTTTAAATGGAGATCTTAATGAAGAAATTTATATGGAGCAACCGGAAGGCTATGTGCTACCCGGAAATGAAAAGAAAGTTTGCAAATTAATTAAGTCTTTGTATGGGCTAAAACAAGCGCCTAAACAATGGCATGAGAAGTTTGATTCAGTGGTGTTATCAAATGGCTTCTCACATAATAGTGCGGATAAATGTATTTAATCAAAATTTACTAAAGATTATGGAGTAATTATTTGTTTATATGTTGATGATATGTTAATCATCGGAACAAATTTAGAAGGAATTCGTATAACGAAGGAGTATCTAACTTCTAAATTCAAGATGAAGGATTTGAATGAAGTTGATACAATATTAGGCATAAAGGTGCATAAGAATGAAGTTGGCTTTACTTTAAGTCAATCTCAATATATTAAAAAGGTATTGGAAAAGTTTGATGTTCTCACAATTAAGGAATCCAATACGCCGTATGATCCTAATCTTAAATTAGAAGGAAATATGGGAAGACCTATAGCACAATTAGAATATGCTAGTGCTATAGGAAGTTTAATGTATGCAATGCATTGTACTAGACCAGATATAGTATTTGTTGTGTGCAAATTATCAAGGTTTACAGGAAAGCCTAGCAATCAACATTGGAAAGCTTTAACAAGAGTTCTTGGTTATCTCAAGAAAACCATAAACTTGGGATTACATTATAGTGATTATCCCACAGTTTTAGAAGGTTATTCCGACGCAAGTTGGATTATAAATCTTAGTGATAACAAATCCACTTCAGGATGGATTCTCACCATAGGTGGTGGAACAATAAGTTGGGCCTCAAAGAAACAAATATGTATTACACATTCTACTATGGAGGCTGAGTTTGTAGCTTTATCAGCCGCAGGTAAAGAAGCGGAATGGTTAAGAAATTTGTTATATGATATAAAGTTGTGGCCACAGCAGACGACAGCCATTTCAATCTTCTGTGATAGCGAATCAACCATGTCTCGAGCATATAACAAGGTTTATAATGGAAAGTCTAGATATATAAGTTTAAGACATGAGTTTGTGAGGCAACTAATAGATGATGGTGTAATTACCATTACTTATATAAGATCTCAAGGAAATTTAGCAGACCCTTTGACTAAAGGTTTGTCAAGGGATAAAATCAAAGAAACTACTGCTAAAATGGGATTAAAACCTATTATTGCTAAATGATGGGAACCCAACCTTATTCTAGTAGACCACTAGTTTCAAGGTTTAATGGGTAATAACAAGTTATTTAGCAATTGGAGCACTAAGGTATAGGATTTAGTGCTATTTACAATAAATTAGGAGGGTGAGTTTAAACTCTTAATGGAATGATAATATTATCTATCAAAAGATTCCACCTATATGAATATAAGAGTGGTGCCGCTCTAATCGAGAATTTTAGAGGTTTATTCTCGTAAATATTCATGAAACCAGGATGAGCACAAGGCCATATAAGTGCTTAAAATTGTAAACTCTTGAACTTGGAGGGTATAAGTAATGTGTGTGATTTTTGGTACTAGCATATGGAGTATAGGTTAAATCGATTAGACACCTATTACTTCATTAGAACTTTAAAATTTACACTAAAAGAATGTTTAATCTTAGTGACACATTCTTTATGCATATACTTGTATGACATTTAAATTTTGTAAATAGTGGGGGATTGAAGGGTATTTACAAATTTGATTAATTAATATTATTAATATTATTGATATTATTATTAATATTATTAATATTAATAAACGGTTACTAACCGTTTAGTACCATTTGGTTGAAAGGACACAACCTTTTAAGGATTGTGTGTGTTCAAAACATTGTGTCTATTGGCTAAAGGGACACAACTCTTTAAGAGTTGTATATGTTCAAAACATTGTATCTATTTGCAATAGAAAAGACACAACTATTTGTATACATAACTAATCATAATTGCTATGTGCAATATGTATAAATAAGTCCTTGTCCACTATTTCAGAAAGCAAGTACTAAGTGTACAAATTACTCAACCCTTAAGAGATTTTCTTTGTTCAAGAGAGTTGAGAATTTCTTACTATTGCTAATTAAGAAATTCTTAGGTTTTATTGTATCCTGGGAGAGTATTGTCATTAACCCTATAGCAACTAAGTGTTGGGACAAATATCTCTCTAAAGAAAGCGATCTAATCGTGCCTTGAAACCACTACACAAATATAAGATTTTGTCATCTTCTCATACTCATATACCCAACACATGGTTTTTGAGCTAAAGAACACACAACCTGTGAGATTTGAGCCTTTATACATGGTTACATTATTTAACCATAATTATTTTATTCTTGTGTGTTTACTTCTCTATGATTGTACTTTATATTTTGTTTCATCCTATATGTCCAATGTTTAATATATTTATATTCTTGCATATGATTGAGGCCATTATTTGTTTAGCTCACTTATCCCAAATAAGCCTACCCTTTCAATTACCTTTGTTAGCCACTTTGAGCCTTTAAATCCCATTTGTTCTGTATTTCACCACATCACTAACCTTAAGCGGAAAAACAATTATATATCCTAATTGAATCTTTAGTTAGCTTAAGATAAAATTGTGTGTCAATTAAGTATGGGAAAATTGTGGGAACAAAAGATAATAAGAGAATGTGTCGTGATAATATAATGGGAATTTGGGTGCCTACTCATGTAAAACTATAAAAATTAAAAATCTATGTGCATTGATAAACTACGTTTATATTTATGTTCAAAAAAAATCCAAAAAATATTCAATAATCAAATAAGGGGACAAAATTACCCCAATATTAAGTTAAAAATTCAAAGATCAATGCATGTATGATAAAATTAAAATAAAAGTTGATACATGAGTAAGGAATGTGAAAAGAAAATTTGGGTAGCTAAGTGTGAAATTTAAGCTATAAAGAATATATATATATATATGTGTGTGTGTGTGTGTGTGTGTGTGTGTGTGTGTGTGTGTGTGTGTGTGTGTGTTAGGTAAAAGCTTGGGTTAATTAAAGATTCAATTTATAAGCTTATTTAGCCATATATGTACCCTTACCAATACCTTGGCCCCATTACAACCTTGAAAAGACATCATGATGTTTGCATTGGTATATTAATTGTTGTTGATTGGTTAGGTGAAGAACAAAAAATTAGAAAGCATGATTAGAGAAGGATGGAGTGATTACCCTATACACTAGAGAGATTAGAGCATACATACATCATCAGTGAGGGTTCAATGCTTAAGTTCTATGTTCCTTGCTTTCATGAGCTACCTTCTTGCATTTTTATCTATTCTTACTGTATAAGAATTGAATTAGTGGAATTTGATTTGTGATTGTCTTGAAGAGCTTATTTACTTTTGACCCAGTGGACAAGAATCATATAGTTGCATTCACATATATAGGTTGCATTGCATTGCATGAGTTTTACATGTTCCTACTCATTTATTTTATCTCCTTCGACTAAGCATGAGGACATGCTAATGACTAAGTGTGGGGAGGTTGATAAAAACCACTATTTTATGGTTTATATTGTGTATAATTGTGCGGTTTTATCAAATCTTTACCCACTTATTCATTTGATTAGCATGCATTCATAATTCCTTCCTAAAAATACTTCATGGTTGAAAACTTGCTTCCTAGAGACTTTTAATTTTGTATTTTAATTCTCCTTTATTCCATTCGATGCTGTGATCTGTGTGTTAAGTGTTTCAGGCTTTATAGGGCATGAATGACTTGGAGATTAGAAAGGAAGCTTGCAAAAATGGAAGGAACACAAGAAATTGAGGAGATGACCAGTGAGAAGTGACGCGGACGCATGGCTCACGCGACCGCGCGACATAGAGGAAATTGCAGTGACGCGAACGCATGGCTCACGTGACCGCGCAGATTGGAAACTGCACAAGTGACGCGAAGGCATGGACGACGCGCACGCGTGGCAAGGCAAAACGCTAGATGACGCGAACGCCTGGATGACGCGATCGCCTGACGTGCGCGATCTGCAGAATCTGCAGAATTTGCTGGGGGTGATTTTGGGTCCTGTTTTGACCCAATTTTCGGCCCAGAAAAGTATATTAGAGCTAGGGAACATGCAGAGACCAGAACACAACATTCATTTTGCATAATTTTAGTTTTAGATCTGATTTTACTCCTTCTCTAGGTTTTCTCTCTACACATTCATAGTTCTGAGGATTTTGATTTTATTGCTTTTTGGACTGGGATATTGAGAAGAGTTATTACCTCCGTCAAGACTTCATCATTCTAGTTTGTTTCCTTACCTGTCACTTACTCTTCCATGTCATTTATTTACTCAGAGTTACTCTTGGATTATTTCTAGAATTTATTTATACAAGAACTATTTTTATTTTTAATTGATCCTTTTGATTATTATTTATCATGTCTTACAATATTTCCCTTTCTTATTTCGTGGATTTTACAATCATAATGAGCGAGTAGTTCCATAACTTGATTGGGAGTTGATTGACAGGAAGACCTTGAGTTGGATGCTCAAGAGTAAAATTATAGTTGGGTTTCGCGTTGGGTCGCCCTCTAATCACTGACACTAGTCCTTCCCAAGGGAGAGGATTAGAACTTTTGAATAGAAATTGACTTCCAACTTGCTTAACTTTCCTTTACTTGGTAAAGGATAACTGAGCAAGCAACCTTTAATTATCACTTTTATCTTGAGAGAACTCCATCAAGGATAGGGCTTCCAACTAATCTACTCCCAGTCAAGGTTTTTATTTAAATTACATAAATTCTCTGATTTAATTTCCTGTTTATCAACTCAAACCATTTTTAGAAAATATCTAATTAATAAAATAGCACATCTTCCTGCAACTCGTTGGGAGACGACCTGGGATTCATACTCCCAGTATTTTAATTTTAATTTTGTGACAACCACTTCTAAATTGATAAGTGGATTTTCAATTGGTTAAGAACTGTACTTGCAACGTATCTCTTATAACAATTTCTTAACTCGCCAATTTCTGCCACGTCACGGAGCTATGTCCCTTTTAGCCCACATTTTTCGTTGGTCCGACTTCTCTTGTCGGTCCAAGCTGTAGCTTTCGTTGGTCTGACTTCTTCTTGTCGGTCCAAGCTGTAGCTTTCGTTGGTCCGACTTCTTCTTGTCGGTCTCTTTTAAGTTATTTTTAGTAATTCTCTTTTTGGACCTTTATCAGGTTTCTTTTAGGGATTACTTTTTATAACTTTTCGTTTGGAGCCGACTTCTTCACGTCGGTCCCTTCTAAGTTATTTCTAGCAATCCTCTTTTTGGACCTCTGTCAGGTCTCTTTTAGGGATTACTTTTTATAACTTTTCGTTTTGGGGCCGACTTCATCACGTCGGTCCCTTCTAAGTTATTTCTAGCAATCCACTTTTTTAGGGCTGGCCAAGCCTCTTTCCAGGGATTTACTTTTTATAACTTTTGGTTTTTGTGGTTGACCGGTCTGACTTCTTCTACGTTGGCCGATTTTTAAGTTATTTTTAGCAACCTATTTTATTAAGACCTCGTCAGGTCCTTTCTATGGATCACTTTCGATAACTTCTTGCATTATTCTGTTTTTGTCGCCTTTTCATCTTTGCCGATTTCGTAGAAATTGGGTTTGATCCCCGTTGGTCGACCTTTTGATGAATTTAGTTTTCTTCTTTGTTGGCCTTTACCGTGATCGTGCAGTGAATTTGATTTTCACTTTTTTTCGATCTGTAGCTTTATAATCGGACGATAAATTATGCTTTCACTTTTTTTCCGACCTTGTCGAAATTTGGCGATGAATTCTGCTTTCATCTTTGCCGACTTTTATTGTGATCGGGTGGTGAATTTGGTTTTCACCCCGCCGACCTTGTCGTGATCAGGCAGTGATTTTTGCGCTCAAATTAATGCGTCTTGGTAGGAAACTTTTTTGGGGAATATGCAAACTTTATTTAAATAATAAAAGTAAGATATGAATAAGAGTGTGTGCACGTTAGTGCTTACCCTTCTAGGTCAGGCAATCTTTTAGATCTCGGCCTGGCGCCCTTCTTAGGCTGCAGGCATGCCATGACCTTGGTAGCTCTCACCCCTCGAGGTCAGACACTTTGTGGTGACCTTTCTCCAGTACCTCTGAACACTTGGTATGGTTCTTTCCAGTTGGCTGTTAGCTTCCCTTCTCCTGACCAACCTATTCCGATGTCATTTTGGATTAGGATGAGATCGTTGTTGGCGAAACTTCGCTGGATTACCTTCTGATTGTATCTTGAGGTTATTTGACGCTTTAATGCTTCCTCCCTAATCCGAGGTCTTTCTAGGACTTATGGAAGTATGTTGAGTTCTTCCCTTTGGATTTGGGAGTTGACCTCTTCATTGTAGAGGATCATTCTGGGGGATCCTTCTTCGATCTCTACTGGGATCGTTGCCTCCATTCCATAAGCCAATCAGAAGGGTGATTCCTTTGTGGTGGAGTGTGGAGTTGTCCGATATGCCCATAGGACTTGTGGGAGCTCTTCGGCCCAGGCTTCCTTTGCATCTTGTAATCTCCGTTTTAGTCCAGCTAATATGACTTTGTTGGCAGCCTCTGCTTATCCATTGGCCTGGGGGTCTTCTACGGATGTATATTGGTGCTTTATTTTCAAGTCAGCCACCAACTTCTTGAAACCTGTGTCCGTGAATTGAGTGCCATTGTCTGTGGTGATGGAGTAAGGAACCCCAAACCTTGTAACAATGTTTCTGTACAAGAATTTCTGACTTCTTTGAGCAGTGGCGTTAGCTAGGGGCTCTGCCTCAATCTATTTTGTGAAGTAATCCACCTCTACAATGAGGAACTTGACTTGTCCCGATCCTTGGCAAAATAATCCGAGGAGGTCGAGTCCCTACTTTGCGAACGGCCAAGGTGATGTTATACTGATGAGCTCCTCTGGTGGGGCAATGTGGAAGTTAGCATGCTTTTAATGTAAAGCTTTGACTTTGTATTTGGGTTTTTGCTCTGTTGTTGCCTCCAAAGGGTGCCCCTGGACTTTCGTGTGAGTCCTGGGGTTTCCCTTTTACTGCTGTATCTGACACCTGATGTTTTGCTGTTATTGTTCGAGTAGTTTCCTTATTTGCCCGAGTTGTTTGGTAGTAACCCCAAAGTTGACCTATGTCTTCTCGAGAAACCATTACTGAGATGTCTTACTAAGATCCCGGATGGCATGTCTAATTGGCTGGATTCCATAGTTTTAATGCGTGTTACTGTAGCTAACCCTGAGTACTGTGTACGACTTAGGAGGTTCCGTAGAATTTGTAGGGATAAGGATGAGGAGAAGAATTATGAGTTGGTGTCGCCGGACCCTGAGGAGAGGGTTTTGTTTTCCTTCCTTGACTCCGGGGGAACGACCGTTTTTCTATGCTTATGAGTACTTTTTCAGTCAGTTGAATATTACCATCCCTTATACAGCCTTCGAGATCGACTTGTTGTGGTATTGTAATGTAGCCTGGATGAGGCTTCTATTATTGCCCCCTGGTTTGGTGTTGGCAAGTTTTGAAAATGCATCAGCTCGGGCATTCTGCTCTCGAGGTATGTGTCGGACTTCATATTCCCCGAAATGTCTGATCTGTTGGTGCTGGCGGGTTTTGAAAGTGCATTAGCTCGGGCATTCTGTTCCCAAGGTATATGTCGCACCTCATATCCCCCGAATTGTCCAAGCTATTTTCTGGTTTTGCCCAGGGTCCCCTGAATTGCCCGAGTTGTTCTCTGGTTTTGTCTAGGGTCCCCCGAATTACCCGAGGTATTTTTTCATGGTGGGATCCTTAGCTTGGTTGCTCCCTTCTATTTTTGAGGTGACTACTTGTGAATCACTGGACACGATAAGCTCCTACCTTCTTAGCCAGCCTTAAACCAGCCAGTAGTGCTTCGTATTCAGCTTGGTTATTTAGCTCGATTTGGGTTCCCTGATCGTTTCCTATAATTACACCTGCACTACTCCCGGTTGTGTTTGAAGAGTCGTCCGCGTAAAGATTCCATTTTGTGGAAGTTCCCGGGATGTCAGTGTACCTTGTAATAAAGTTAGCCAGATAATGTGATTTGATGGCTGTCCAAGCTTCATATCGAAGATCAAATTCGGATAACTTAACTGCCCACTATAGGATTCTTCCAGCTAAGTCTATTTTCTGTAGGATGCCTTTTATGGGCTGGTTGGTCCGAACTCTGATAATGTGAGCCTGGAAGTATGGGTGGAGTCGTCGAGTCGTGAGTATGAGGGCGTAGGTAAACTTTTTCTATCTTTTGATAGTTTAGTTCAGCCCCTTGTAGAGCTTTGCTGGTGAAGTAGACGGGTTATTGCCCACTTTTGTTTTCTCTGACTAGTGCTGAGGCTATTGCCCGACTTCCCACTGCGAGGTATAATATGAGTTCTTCACTTTCCCGTGGTTTGGTAAGAATGGGTGGTTGCCCCAGAAATTTTTGAAATCTCGGAAGGCTTGTTCGCACTCCGTTGTCCTTTTCAAACCTCTCTCCCTTCGTTAATATACCTCTTTGAGGTGTCTTTTGCAAGAAGATTTAGAGATCCCTCCTCATGCAAATCCTCCATTTATCATATGAACATGTCTCTCAGGGGTGTGAGGTGGACGTTCAACTCGTCTGACCTCTTCCTTCAACTTGTCTGACCTCTTTGGTGTGAGGTGGACGTTCAACTCATCCGACCTCTTTGGTGTGAGGTGGACCTTCAACTCATCCGGCCTCTTTGGTGTGAGGTGGACCTTCGTCCGACCTCTTCGGTCTGAGGTGGACTCTCAACTCGTCCGACCTCTTTGGTGTGAGGTGGACCTTCAACTCGTTCGACCTCTTCGGTGTGAGGTGGACCTTTAACTCGTCCAACCTCTTCGGTCTGAGGTGGACTCTCAACTCGTCTGACCTCTTTGGTGTGAGGTGGACCTTCAACTCGTCCGACCTCTTTGTGTGAGATGGACCTTTAACTCGTCCGACCTCTTTATTGTGAGGTGGACCTTCAACTCGTCCGACCTCTTTGGTGTGAGGTGGACCTTCAACTCGTCCGACCTCTTTTGTTTTTGATTGGGCGAGGTGGTGGGATCTTCTTAGTGTTGCATATTTTCTCGGTAAACATCCACAAGAGACACCCGAAGAGGGGTGTAATTGTGGTATTTTCTAGGCTTCTCACTGGGTTGATCTTCTTTTTTCTTGGACTCTTTATCCTTGTCCCGTAGTGGGTTAGGAGAATTCGGTTTTTGAGCTCTCTCCTAGTCAAGAGTTCTCCTCCATGTTGATGTATTTCTCTGTCCGTTCCTGTACCTCGTTTAGAGATGTCGGGTACTTCTTGGATATTGAGTGGCTGAAAGGTCCTTCTCGTAGGCCATTGATGAGAACTATGATAGCTGCTTCTGTTGGTAGACTTTGTATGTCCAGGCACGCTTTGTTGAATCTTTCCATGTAGTTGCAAAGACTTTCCCGATCTCCTTGCTTGATCCCTAGTAAGCTCGGGGAGTGTTTGGTTTTGTCCTTCTGGATGGAGAATAATGGATTGCATCTGAGGCCTTCATGAGATACATCCTGCTTCTGAAATTGCTAAGATGATGGCTTGGATCCGATATGCCGTCGTACGGGGTCATGTCGGGAGCTTTGAAGTCCTTTGGGACTTTAGCTTTCATGATCTCTTTTGTGAATGGGTCTTGATCTTTGTGGGGGCTATCTTCATGACTTGATCGAGCGGTTTTGGTTTTGAGATCGGCTTCAAGCTTTAAGAGCTTGTCCTCTAGCTTTCGACGTCGTCTTGTTTCTCTCCGAAGGTCTCTTTCGGCTTCCCGTTGCTGTTCAGCTTCTTGTTCCAACTGTTTAAGGCGATTCTGTTGCTCACGGGTGGCTTCCAAAATTTCTGTGTTTGGGGGTTGCTTATCTCCCCCGTTTTGAGGTGTGTCTTTGGAGGTGGTATCCGTGTCTTTGTTTGGCGTTTTGTCCACCAAACTAGAGTTGTGATCGTTGTCATGGCTGTCCGCCATGGTGATGGGATGACTTCCAGGTTCTCCGGCAATGGCGCTAATGTTCCGTGGATTACCTGAAATTGTAGGTCAATCTCGGACGAGATCTTCTATGCTGGTCGGAGATGACGTGTCCGGCTTGTGGGCGATGGCCGAAGCTGCCGTGTCCAACTTGTTGGACTTGTTGATGATGCTGATCCTTCGTCACCGGAGGGTGGTGGTAACTGCAAGGGACTCCGATGCTTAAGTTAGCAAGGGTATTAAGCAGGTTTTTAGTAGAATCAGAGTATGAGTTATACCTGGGTGCTCCAGTGTATTTATAATGGTGTGGAGTGACCTTTCTGGAGATAAGATAGTTATCTTATCTTATCTTATCTTTAAGTGAGGTCATCTTATCTTTTGGGGAACCGCCCTTATCTTTCTAGGCTTTAACTGCCTTTAGATTGGGCTGTGTTCCTTTATTTGGGCCTGCTTGGGCCTCTTATGGCGATTTGTCCGAGCTCTTTGTGAAGAGGTCGGTAATGGGCCAGCTTTCCAAGAGGTCGGTCATGGGCCAACCTTCTAAGAGGTCGGCCAACCCGGTCCTTTATAGCTCGAACCGATGTATGAACAAATTCTAACCCAAAAATCATCATCAAATATGGATTCATCAACCACAGAGCTCATAATGTCATCTCGGAGTCCACCCTCATACTTGAACCATTTTCACTCCCCAGAGCCTTCTAGAACACCTTGGCAAACCCTCAAAAATTGACATAGCTCCTCAAACTTGTTGATGTATTCAGCTATAGTCATTGAGCCTTGCTTCAGTTACATCAGCTCTAACTCTTTAGCCGCCCTAACCAAGTTCAAAAAGTACTTTTTGTAGAATTTGACTATGAAAGCGTCCCAAATTATCATCGTATTGCCTGGTTATAGTACACGACGAGTTTACCTGCCACCTGAACTAAGCTTCCCCCATCTGCTGATATGTAGCAAATTTAACATACTGATCCTCAGACATGTGTTGCGCTTGCAGGGCTCTTTACATAGCCTGAAACCAAGTACCTACCTCTGTGGGGTTCGTCATCCTTTTAAAGATTGGTGGGTTTACATTCAGGAAGTTCGCTAAAGTCAATGGTCCATTGCCACCATTTTCGCCATTACCATTCCCAGCTTGTTGGCCAAGTACCTAGGCAGTGGGCTGCATAGTAGCAGCCATGTTCTCTAGTAGAGCCATGAAGTTCACGAGGTTATTTTCAAGCTAAATTGGGTATTAATGACTCAAGTTTACCTAATTTCTCTTTCCAATCCAAGAATGCTCAAAAAGCTACTCTAACATCCAACCAAGCATTTTGTCAAACACTTGGAAGGCATAAAAGGAAAGCATGGGAAATTTGCAAGAATAATAAATCTACAACTACCCAAAGTAAGAAATTAACAATAGCAACTAAAGGAAACATAAAAAAGACATGGAAACATTAAATTGCATTAAAAGGAAATCCAAATCTAACAAGAGTTCATCAACATAAAAAGAGGCATAAAAGGAAAATTAACAATGCTAACTAAGAGAATTAAGATGTAGGAATAAGAAATTGCAAGGAAAATGAGATGAAAACAAGAAATTAAACCTAAATTTAAAAAGAAAATTAACCTAAGAACCCTAATTCTAGAGAGAAAAGGGAGCTTCTCTCTCTAGATCTAACCTAAGGCATGCTTCCTACACTAACTAATTGCTCCCCCCTTGACCCATCTTGAATTCTGCATGAAATAGCCTCAGAAATGAGTTGGACTTGGGCCTGGAAAGCTCAGAAATCGCCCCCAGTGAATTCACTTTACGTGAGTCACGTGCCGCTCGTCACGCGTGTGCGTAGACGACGCGTGCACGTCGCTGGCGAATTCCCTCCTCACGCATACGCGTGGGTGACGCCTGTGCGTGGCCATGAGTGTTCTTCTCACGCGTACGCGTGGGTGACATGTGCGCGTGGCCTTCAATTCTCCAAATGCTCATTTCTTCATGAATTCTCCACTTTGCATGCTTTTCTCTTTACTTCTTCCATCCAATACTTGCCCTATGAATCTGAAATCACTCAACAAACATATCAAGGCATCGAATGGAATTAAGGTGAATTAAATTTAGCTATTTAAGGCCTAAAAAGCATGTTTTCACTCTTAAGCACAAATTTAGGGAGAATTATAAAATCATGCTATTTCATTAAATAAATGTGAGATAAGTTGATAAAATCCTCTAAATTAAGTACAAGATAAACCACAAAATTGGGGTTTATCAAACCTCCCCACACTTAAACTAAGCATGTCCTCATGCTAAACTCAAGAAAGAGACAAAGGGTATCAACATTTATTCAATGCAAACTATCTAAATGCAATTTATCTACATGCAATCTATCTATATGCATTCTATCTAAATGCATGCAATTACTTGGTCAAAATAAATCAACTTCTAAGAAAGCATATATATGAACATGAGGGCTAAAGGTATCTCAATGAGATCAAATCCACAATTGATTTGAGTTATTGAAATGATTGTACAAACTTGCAAGAAAAGAGATGATCATGGGTGAAAACATGTAATTGAGCAATCGAACCCTCACCGGATGTGTATCCGCTCTAGTCGCTCAAGTGTATAGGGTTGATCCACTCAATTCTCCCCTAATCTTCCTTTCTAGGATTTAATTTTTATCTAACAATCAACAATTATTCAATGCATGCATACAAATATCATGAGGACTCATTCATAGGTTGTGATGGGGCTAGGGTCAAGGTAGGATTGTATTTGGTTAGGTGGACTAGAATTTGAATCTTTGATTGACTTAAACTTCCCATCTAACCTACAACAACCTATTCTAAACAAACCTAACTACCCCTAATTCTCACTTTTTCGCACACTCATGCATTCTCTTTTTTATTACAACCCATATGCATTGATTATTATTGAACTTCACTTTGGGGCATTTTGTCCCCTTTTTATTGCTTTCTTTTTCTATATATTTTTCTTTCTTTTATTTTTTTCTTTTTCTTCATTTTTTTCAACTAAATTATATACAAGAATGTCAATGCATATGGTTTAAATATTTAATGCATGAGTATGTACCCAATTCCCAAAATTTTCAACAAAACTACAAAATACACTTTTATTTCACCCAATGTTCCCAAGTTTCCCACACTCAAATGATACACACTCTCACAAGCCTAAGCTAATTAAAGATCCAAATTAGAGGACATTTATTATTTTTCACTTTAAGGCTAGTAATGTGCTAAAATTAAGAACAAATAGGTTTAGCATAGGCTCAAAGTTGGCTAACAATGGAAGATAAAAGGTAAGGCTATTTGGGTAAGTGAGCTATTTGAAACGATGGCCTCAATCATATAAGTGCATTCATACACAAAATAATGGACATAAAGAATCAAACAAATCAAATATTACAATCATAGGAAGAGAATAATACACACAAGAATGGAAAGAAGTGGTTATATAATATAACCACACAATTGGGCTCAAAACTCACATGCTTATGTGTTTTTAGCTCAAAAACATGATCCAAAATATATAGTTCAAGCAAGTTCTAAAAAAAATTTACTCAAATCAATTGGGGTGCCCTATAGATAAAATTCTTGGAAAATTTTATTATTTTGGCTAAGCTTATTATATATATGTGCAAAATAAGAAAGTGCAACAAAAAATCCTAAATGACGTAAAGAAAATAAAATGCGAAAGTGTTGGGATTAAAAATTGTCACCCAAAAATGCCGATCGGTCGAACGACCTCCCCACACTTAAAAGTTTGCACCATCCTCGGTGTATTCAAAGATGAGCAAGGGGACACGGCGACTCTCCGGATTGCCACCTTTACCTGGTGGATCAACCAGCTGCTGCATGTTCTTTCTCCTGCTTCTGATTTTGCATATGATGCATCACTCATGAAAGATAGAAAATAGCACAATAAGAAGAGAAAATGCAAAAGCAAGGAAGCATAAATTGTTGGAATGAGGTAAATCACTATAATTGAGTGAATTAGTGTGACATTGATGAAAAATAGGTCTATAAGTTCTAAGATTGCGCACGGTTTAGAACTCACACCCTAGCATTTAAAGCTGTGTCACAACTACACAAAGAAAGTATGCACTTCACTCATTCTAGTGTGCTTGAAATACTTCAAAGTAACTTGTGGATTAAGATAAGCAAACAAAACATAAAGAATCATAAAATCACTCAAGCAAATAAATAAGCAATTGTGAATTGGATAAATGTTTTCACTATGAATCTGAAATCACTCAACAAACATATCAAGGCATCGAATAGAATTAAGGTGAATTAAAGTTAGCTATTTAAGGCCTAAAAAGCATGTTTTCACTCTGAAGCACAAATTTAGGGAGGATTATAAAATCATGCTATTTCATTGAATAAATATGAGATAAGTTGATAAAATCCCCTAAATTAAGCACAAGATAAACTATAAAATTGGGGTTTATTAGATATCCTAATTTGCATATATACACATATCCAGAGTATGCCCAGCAGCATAGTCAGTCTGTTCCTCGGGCTCTAAAGGAATGAACTGCTCTGATACCATAATGTAACACCCTACCACACATAGCCTTACGCTTAAGTTGTAAAGCAGAGGTGACGAGGTATTACGACCTCTAAAAGAAAAAGACGTATATAAGTATAATTGAAAGAAATTGTAAATAGGAGCCTTAAAAAAGAAGCTAAGCAAAAGCATAACAAAAGATCACATCACTCACGTCCGGTTAAGCGTAAAACGGATTAAAATGGTTGAAAAGAAGGATAAACATATATAAAGATCTGAGTTCCAAAAGATATAAATATCAAGCTCAAGACTCAACCTGCAAAGCTAAGGCAGCTAGAGTTTACATAAATAAATAAAAAAAATAAATAAATAAATAAATAAATAAATATATATATATATATATATATATATATACACACACACATATATACAAACCAAAAGACATCCCAAAAGATTAGATTGTAAACCTATTTCTCCAATTCAACCTCTAAGAGGGACATACACAAATATATGCATGGCGGAGAATATAACTACATATATATACATAAACAAAATACAAAACACCAAGCCCCAAGATAGTTCTTCGCTTTCAAGAGATTCCAGAATCCTTAACGAGGTGCCTTTCGACCTGCATCTTAAAAATAGCAAAATTTGTATGGAATGAGAATCGGGGGTTCTCAGCATGGTAAAGGTACCCACAAAGATAATATATAAGGTCCCAAGAAAGCCAAAGGAATTTATAAAACTCCGAGACTCAAATCAAACTTAAAATTTATTTTAAACCAGAAATCTCGGTATTCTATTTAAGGGATTCTAACTCTAATCTAACTATTCACTTCCTGTTTCCTTTAAATCTCCCAACCACCATATATAAAACAACCCTCATCACACCTCTACCACATAAGGGGTCACTCAGAAAATAAACACATACAAAACAGACAAAGAAAGCACAGATATAGATAGCAGTTACAACAAACAAATCAGATAGTAATTAACTACAGATAAGTAATTAGGCAAGCCAAAACAGAGGCAAACTCATATAAAACATACAAATGCATATGAGAAATGCCTAATCCTACTAGCTATGAGCTTATGTGTTGGTTAAACTACCAAAACCTGACACACACAATAGCTAACCCGGATATGGTCTCTAGGTTGCACATCCCCAAGAGAATCATAAACAAAGGAGAGTGCCTTTCCACCTTCTCTTAGAGATATCACGAAGGAATGTGTCTTTCCACATCAAAGGAGTGTGCCTTTCCACCTTGCAATCCGAGAAAAATTTGGGAAAAAATAATACGAAGGAGTGTGCCTTTCCACCTTTCCCACATCTATCACGCATTGAGCAAGCGAAACTATGCCACCTTCTTGCCAGGCAACCAATAAACTTTCCATTCATAGTCACAAATCAAACCTCATCATTCTCAATTATGTCTCACTCATCACTTTCAATATCTCATCATGTTAATCATTCATTTCTCAAATCTCCTTCAATACCAATTCTACCTTCCTTAACATACTTACCCTTGCTCTATAGCCTAAAACCTAGTTATTGAACTTTAAACAAAATTTCAGAGGTTTGGAAAAGTCATATGAATGGTTGATAGTTCAAAAATTGTCAATTTTAAACAAAACAGTGGTTTCAAAGGGTTACAAGCTTGTCAGGAAGGTCGAACAGTTAAAAACAAGGTTTTAGTAAAAAATAGGGCATCGTGCGTACGCACGCACCAGACGAACTTCCCTTCGTGTGCATATGCAACATAGTGTTCATACGTACAACTTACAAAATCCCTAGGGTGTGCGTACGCATACCCCCTCGTGCATATGCACATGTCTCATCAGCGCTCTGGTCTGTGCATGCGCACGACAATCTGTGTACGCACGCAACCAGAAATTTTGGTTTTCTGCAAAATTTTGTTTTAAAATCCAACCTTTAAACGCACATAAGTTTTTTGTTAAATCATTTTTAGTTCGTTCTTTAAACATCATAAAACTTCATGGATCTAATTTTCATTCAAACAAAATTTCATAAAATTTGGGGGTTTGAAAGCAATGTTATAGCCCGTCGAAGTTGGTCAAAAATTATATTCTTACCAAAAACTCAAACCTCAAGTTTTCCAAACATTTTAATTTAACAACCAGCCAAATCTTAACCAAATTTGTCTCAAGCTGTGATGCCAGGGCATTTTGGCCAGTTTCACTGACCCTTTCTTTATTGTTTTTAGGGTAGTTTCATGCATTTTTTTAGGGAATAAGCAAGTTTTGGGTAGAATTTCACTTACATCTTAATTCAAGCATAGATTGTGCACTTTACATGATTTTCATGAGGATTTTGCATGAATTTAATGACAAATTGGATGATGCATTTCCCATGACTGGGACTAGAGCTTTGATGCACTTTATTGCTTGATTTCAGGACAAAGGAAGCAAGGAAGAACCACGTTAGCAGCCACGTTAGTCTAACTAACGTGACCTCTAACATGGAATGGGAGCTAACTTGCAAAGTTAATGAGAAAAGTAATCGCCAAAAACGCCCTCGAAGCCATAATAGCCCACGTTAAGAGTCACGTTAACTAAGTTAACGTGAACTCTAACGTGGAAGAAAGAAATAAAGCCAACATTAGTGACACTTACCTTTGTCACTAACGTTGGACCAAGCTCACAATTGGCCACGTTAAGAGCCACGTTAACTCAGTTAACGTGGACTCTAACGTTGAGAAGCAAAAGAGAAGCCAATGTTAGTAACACTTACCTTTGTCACTAACGTTGAGCTAAGCCACAATGAGCCACGTTAACTCCAACGTTAACTAAGTTAACGTGGAAGCTAACGTGGAGGGAGCAAGAATCGCCAATGTTAATGACACTCACCTTTGTCACTAACGTTGGAATGAGCCAATGTAAGCAACGTTAACACGTTAACTTAGTTAACGTGGAAGCTAACGTGGATAAGGGAATGATGAGCCAACGTTAGTGACACTCACCTTTGTCACTAACGTTGGAAATGGCTATCATTGCTACGTTAGAAGCCACGTTAACCTAGTTAACGTGGACTCTAACGTGGGAATTAAGTAGGGGCACATTGGAACGTTAGTGACAAAGGTAAGTGTCACTAACGTTCTCGAAGGATGGGCAAGCTTACGTTAAGAGCCACGTTAACCTAGTTAACGTGGACTCTAACGTAGGGGGAAGGGAAGACTCTCAACGTTATTGGGAAAGGTGAGTCCCAATAACGTGTGCGAAGGACCAAGAGGCAATGTTAGTGGTCACGTTAGTGCCACTAACGTTGAAGTTAACATGGACCATCCCTGGGTGAGGAACATTAGTGAAAAAGGTGATTGTTACTAACGTTCTCGAACCCACACTCTCACTTAACGTTAACGCCACTAACGTCCTGAGCTAAACACCCTGCCTACTTCACACTTTCTCTCTGCAAGTAAAGCTAAGCCCACTGCAAAAGATAATTGCTTCAAACTCAAGATCCAAAGGCCCATATCCAAGACTTGAAGAACCAACTAGAAGATCAGAAGAGTAGTATATATAGGGGTAGTTTTGAATTAGGAAAAAGCTTTTTGGGGGATTGGAAATTGGGAACTACTCTCTGTATAATTAACTTTCTCTGCACTTCTAGTTCTAATTTTCATGATGTATTCTCCATCTTTGTTTTCTATTTCCAAAGCTATGAACAACTAAACCCCTTTCATTGGGTTAGGGAGCTCTGTTGTAATTTGATGGATCAATACTAGTTTTCATTACTCTTCTTCTATCTTTTCTCTTGATTTTACAAGAAAGCTTTCAATCTTCATCCAATTGGGTAGTTATCTTGGAAAAGAAGCTATTCATACTTGGATCTCTTCTGAACCTTGGAAGAGGAATGAAGAGATCATGCTAGAAATGCTTTCTCATGTTGGACCAAATTGGGTTTGGTTGGATATGGTGACTATAATCCTACTAACACTTGATTTGGGAATGCATGTGGTATAATCAATGACTATACTTCATCTCTTCTCATGAGCAATTGACCAAGGAATTGGCTATTGATCAAGATTTGAGATATTGAATTGCCAAGGAATTGGAATTCGATCACTTAAGATTGCCAAGGAGATCAATGAATGCATTGATTGAGGAAGAGATGAAAATAAATTTGATCCGGAGGATGAAACATCTCCTAAGCCCAATGAATCTCCATCTCTGATCTTACCCATTCTCTTTAATTTCTGCAATTTACTTTTATGAGCATCTTCCCCATTCCCATTTAAATTCTGCAATTTACCTTCCGCCATTTACTTTCAGCTCTTTACTTTCGGCATTTACATTTTCTGCTATTTACTTTCTCGCCATTTAATTTCCTGCAACACTCAAACCAAATTCTGCTTTGCTCAACTAGAACATTCCTCTAATTAAAGTTGCTTGACCAATCAATCCCTGTGGGATTCGACCTCACTCTATTGTGAGTTTTTACTTGACAACAATTCGGTACACTTGCCGAAGGGAAATTGTTGAGAGACAAGTTTCCGTGTGCATCAAGCCTTCTCATGATCGCCAAACACTATTCCATAAATTCTCAATAATTTTGTTACCCAAGGATACCAATATTTCATTATCAACTCAACATCAAAATCATCGTATATATGCATAAACAGCAATGGCATTAAATTCGACCACTTCACTATCAAATTCAGCATCATACTCATTTCACACATACACACACATTAATCCCAATAAATTTAACCATTCAAACATTCAATCCTATCCTAAGACAACTAACCTAAGTTTTCACGAAACATTATAAATTAACTACGAGAAATCAAAATTATAACTTTGCCGATTCCTACCTAAGCAACAAACGCCATGATAAACCCCATTTTTAGGGTTTATCTTGTACTTAATTTAGGGAATTTTATCACCTTTTCTTACATTTATTCAATGAAATAGCATGGTTTCATGATTGTCTCCTAATTTGTGTTTAAGTGTGAAAACATGCTTTTTAGACCCTTAATTGCTAATTTAGATTCACCTTTGATTACACTAGATGCCTTGATATGTTCATTAGTGAATTCAGATTGGAAAGGCAAGGAATGGATCAAAGGGATGGAGAGGAAAATCATGCAAGTGGAGAACTCATGAAGAAACAAAGATTTGGGATGCTGAGATTGACGCGCACGCGCAGCAGACGCGCACGCGTGGAAAGTGATGTCACAAGGAGACACGTACGCGTACAAGATGCGTACGCGTGGATAGCAAATTGTCAAGCGATGCGTACGCGTGACCCACGCACACGCGTCGGTGCTCGCACGTGACCCACTTAAAGTGAATCCGCTGAGGGCGATTTCTGGGCTTCCCAGGCCCAAATCCAACTCATCTCTGATGCTATTTAACCCAAGGATTGAAGGGGATCAACACCTTCCATCATATTAGTTTTAGTTTAGTTTAGTTTTGCAGGGAAAGTTAGTTTCTAGAGAGAGAAGCTCTCATTTCTCTCTAGAATTAGGATTATATTAGGGTTTTAGTTCTCTTCTCTTAGATCTAGATCTACTTCTACTCTTCCTCCAATTTTTCTTTTGCTTTATGTATTCTTATGTAGATCTCTATTTCTTTTTCAATGTAATTTATGATTTCCATATCTTTTTATGTTGCTTTGATTTTCTATTATTGATCTCTTGCTATTGTAGTTAAATCTCTCTTTAATTCTTGTAATTCATGTAGTTTACTTCTATTGCCTTTTATGTGTTTGATGAAATGCTTCTTTTAGTCATGAGTTAGATTTTGTTCCTCTTGACCTAGGAAGAGTAATTAGTGATTCTTGAGTTATCTAATTCTTTTGTTGATTGATAATTAGAAGTTACTAATTGACTTGAATGCCACTAAAGCTAGTCTTTCATCATGATTTGGCTAGGACTTGTGGAATCAAGTTAATTCATCCACTTGACTTTCCTTCATAGTTAGAGGTTAACTAAGTGGGAGCAATGGACGATTCTCATCACAATTGATAAGGATAACTAGGATAGGACTTCTAGTTCTCATACCTTGCCAAGAGCTTTTCGAGTTGTTAGTTTATTTCCTTTGCCATTTACACTTCTTGTCTCTTATCTCAAAAAACCCCAAAACATACTTCATAGCCAATAACAAGACACTTTATTGCAATTCCTAGGGAGAACGACCCAAGGTTTGAATACTTCGGTTATTATTTTTAGGGGTTTGTACTTGTGACAAACAATTTTTTGTATGAAAGGATTATTGTTGGTTTAGAAGATATACTTGCAACGAGATTTCAATAGTGAAATTCTATACCATCAATTTTTCATTCATCAAAATGGCACCGTTGCCGGGGGATTGCAATGGTGTTATGTTATTGGTTATTGTATATACGTGAATATTGTGAATAGCTTGATTTTTGAATAGCTTTAGGACTTTGTTTCATTCTTTCTTATTAGCTTTTGTTTCTATTTTCTCTTTTCATTATGAATTCTCACTTTGGCTATGAGTTTGGTTCTCACTATGTTGTAGGAAATGAAAGCTTCAATGAGGATGTGTATCAAGGATGGGACAATCAAAGGTGGGAGGAGCCATATCCATATGATCAATCTTCATGGCAACAACCTCCACTAATACACTATGAACAAGAGCCACTCTATTATGCATATTAATCCAATAGTTATGGTGAACCCCCTTGTGACTTTCAAGAACCACCGCCATATGCCTATGAGCCATACCCTAAACATAACCCTCAACCATACTCACAAGCCCCTTTTCACCAACCACCTTCATATGACTCTAATCCATATCCACCATTCCAACAACCATATAAGCCATATGAATCATACATAGAACTACCACCATTCCAACCTCAACACTTTCAAGAACCACCCCCCTTAATACTATTACCAAGATGAACCACCTCCAATGTATGCAAATTTTCATCCACAAGATGAATTCGACTTTCCACTATAACCCTCCATGGAAGAATATTCATGTCCATCGATCCAAGAGCCATATGATCCTAATCATGTTATCCAAGCGGAATAAGAGTCAAGTGATCATCTCAAAGAAGCATTGAATCAACTTCAAGCAACCATGGAGCGTGTTGTGCAACAAGCGGAAAAAGTGGAGAGTGTTGAACCGCCATACTACTACCAAGAAGAACCATCTTACTGTTATGAGCCCTTTCTCCAAAATGATGAATCCCCCTATCCACCCCAAGCTCCAATGGATGATGATTCTCTCATGTTGCTACTTCAAGGTCAAAGGGAAATACAAAGGGAGGTACTAGAATCCATTGCTGCCATGGATGAGATGGTGAACCGATTAGCCTCCCAATGCTTGAGCATTCAAGGAACTCCTATGGTCACATGTGGAGAATAAAGTGAAGAGCATAGCATGAAGGAGAGATTGGAAACTCTGGTGAAAAATGAGGAATGTTGCTTTGCGTTAGAGCAATTGAAGGAAGCTATGATTGTTAGAGAAGAGGAAGAAGTGGTTAAAGGCATGGGTGGAGTAGAACAAGAGGTGGATTTCAAGCTTGAGCAAGAGGTGGAAGTAGTCAAAGAAGAGCACAAGGGAGTGACAATTACAAAATCATTGGGACCACCCCTTCCTAAGTCACCATCCTACACAACATTCAAGTGGGTAAAATTCCTATCTCTAAGCTTTACTTTCTCACTTGAATATGGTTTGATTGAAAATGATGGTCAACTTAGAGCTCTTTGTGGAGTTAAACGTAGGAGAGAGTTGCGTAGTGGTTGGAAATGTCACTCTAAGTTCATGATGGTTACATGCTCAAAGTCGAATAGTAATGGTTGGTGTAGAACTAAATTACATGGGTCTAGGAAGTTGTTTGGAAGCTTCCTTGAGAATTCATCTTGCTTGCCACCCGGATTGACTAATAATGATCAACTTCAAGACGGGTGTGAAAATAAAGTGTGGGATCCTGGATTACAAGAAGAGGATCAACTTTGGGAGCCCGAGGCTTGTGACGGACTCCATCAAGACTTGGTGCAACTCATGAGAAATCTTGGGGCACAATGGAGAACCAAGCATTGGTAGGAGTTCCAAGAAGAATTTAAGCACAAGCCACCTTGAGAGGAGCTCTCCATAACTCCAACTTAAGGACAATAAACAAAAGTGCTAGGTGGGAGACACCCCACCATGGTAAAATCTTTCCATTTTTTCTTTTGTAAATATTGGTAAATTTAGTTTAATTTCATGTTTTGATTAGTTTGTTGAGTTTTATTGGTAGTTTGGTATGTTAAATAAGGTTTTATGGTGTTTTGGTAGCTGATTGGAGGTTTGGAATGCTTGATTTGGTGAAAAAACATGAAAAATTTCGAAAAATAGAGCACCAACCCACGCACACGCGTGCCTCACGCGTACGCGTACCCTAAGCATTTTCGCCAATCCACACGTACGCGTGGATCCCAAAATTCCACCCCCAGCCATTTTCCAGAGAGTTGCGCCAACATTGTGCCTGAGGCACAAAAAATCAATCCACGCGTACGCGTACATGACGCGTACGTGTCACCTCTATGGTTTGCCATGCACGCGTATGCGTGACCCACGCGTACGCGTCGTGTCCATTTCACCTCAACCCACGTGCACGCGTGACTACGCGTACGCGTGGGTAGCCTTCTTTCATCATCTCCTTTTCTTCTCCTCCTTCCGTTTCTTTCCTTCTCCTACCCCTCATCCAACACTTCCAAACACCATTTTTAACCACTTCTTTTAGTTAGTTAGTTAGTTAGTTAGTTGTTTAATTAGTTAAATTTTCACCTCATTTTCTCCTTTTTCATACTAAGTGTTGGAGTATTAATCTTGTTTACTGTTCATTGCTGCTAATCATTGATAAGATGTTATTTTAACATCATTGTTGTTAATATTCATTGTTGGTCCATTGTTGAGGTTATATTATGTTACTTGGTTTTGAGTTTTTCCTGTTTGATATCTTTTCATACCAAGTGAATGAGAATTGCCTTCAAGCATGTTAGATCTTTTTGAATTGCATGATTTGGCCACCATGTGATTTGAATCTTTTCTTTGGTTGGGCAATTTCTCGATGGATGATGTGCATTTACCTTAATGCATTATGCTTCTTGGTCATATGCATCCATGTGTAATATATTTGCTTGAATGCTTTCATGCTTCTTTATTGCTTGTTTGGTTGTTTTACCCCAAAAGTTTAGAGCATCTCAAGCACCCTAGGATGAGTAAAGTGCATGCTTTTTTTGTGACATCGCTTTTTATGCTAGTGTGTTCTAAACTGTGCGCAATTTAGAATTCACACACCTATTTGTCAATAATGTCACATTAATTCACTCACTCAATTCTAGTGATTTACCTCATACCAACCATTTATGCTTCCTTACTTTCTTATTTTCTCATCTTACAGGGTTATTCTCTATTTTTCATGAATGATGCACCATAAGCAAAAATAGAAGTGGGAGAAAGAACACGCAGCACCGGTTGACCCGCCAGTTGAAGGTGGTAATCTGGAGAGTCGCCGTACCCACTTGCTCATCTCTCAGTGCACCGAGGACGGTGCAAACTTTTAAGTGTGGGGAGGTCGTCCGACCGTTCGGCGTTCTTGGGTGACAAGTTTCTAATCCTAACACTTTTGCATTTCATTTTAGGTCTTTTAGGATTTTTAGTTGTATTTTCTTATTTTTGCATATATATACACAATAAGCTTAGTTAAAATAATGAGATTTTTCAAGAAATTTATCTATAGGGCACTTCAATTGATTTGAGTGAAAACTTTTCTTCAGAAAGTGTCTGAATTATCTCTTGTAGATCATGTTTTTGAGCTAAGAACACAAGCTTGTGAGTTTTGAGCCTAATTGTGTGGTTACATCTTATAACCACTTATTTTCCTTTTTGTGTGCATTATTCTCTTTTTATGCTTGTGATCTTTAATTTGTTTAATTCTATATGTCCATTATTCCTTGTATACATGCATTTATATGATTGAGGCCATTGTTTCATAAAGCTCACTTACCCAAATAGCCTACCTTTTATCTTCCATTGTTAGCCAATTTTGAGCCTATGCTTAACCCAATTGTTCTTTATTTTAGCACATTACAAGCCTAAAGTGAAAAATAATAAATGTCCCTTGTTTGGATCTTTGATTAGCTTAGGCTAGTGAGAGTGCTTATTATTCAAGTTTGGGGAGATTTGGAAACATTGGTTGGGATAAAAGGGTGTTTTGTATTTCTATATTTGGGAATTGGGTGCATGCTCATGTAGTAATCAAATGTTAGACCTTATACATTGATGTTCTTGTATATAGTTAGAAAGAAAAAAAAACAAAAATGAGAAAAACAAAAGAAAAAGAAAAGTGAATATGAAAAGAAAAGAAAAGAAAGAAAAAATATAGAAAAAGAAAGAAAAAAAAGACAAAAGCAATAAAAAGGGGACAAAATGCCCCAGAGTAAAGTTCAATAAGAATCAATGTATAAGTGTTATGAAATGAAAAAGAAATGCATGAGTATGTGAAAAAGTGAATTATGGGTAGTTAAGTTAGCTTTGAATTTGTATAGGTTGTTATATAGGTTAGGTAGGGAAGTTTAAACTTATCAAAGATTCAAATATCAAGTCCACTTGACCAAATATGCATCCTACCTTGACCCTAGCCCCATTACAACCGATGAATAAGACCTCATGATACTTGTATGCATGCATGAATATTTGTTGATTGTTAGATGAAAAATAAATCTTGGAAAGCATGATTAGGGGAGAACAGAGCAAGTAGACCCTAAACACTTGAGCGACTAGAGTGCAAACACTACCGGTGAGGGTTCGATTGGTCGATTACATGTTTTCACCTACAATCATCACTTTTCTTGCAAGTTTGTAAAATCTTTAATAACTCAATTCAATTGTGGATTTGATTTGATTGCTATTGCCTTAGCCCTTGTGCTTATATATGTATTCTTGGGACTTGATTTATTTTGACCAAGCAATTGCATTCATTTAGATAGTTGCATTTAGATAGGATGCATTTAGGTAGTTTGTTATATTTCAATAAATGTTGATACCCTTTGTTTTCTCTTGATTTAGCATGAGGACATGCTATGGTTTATGTGTGGGGAGATTGATAAACCCCATTTTTAGGGTTTATCTTGTGCTTAATTTATGAGATTTTATCACATTTTCTCACATTTATTCAATGAAATAGCATGGTTTCATGATTATCTCCTAATTTGTGCTTAAGTGTGAAAACATGCTTTTTAGGTCCTTAATTGCTAATTTTGATTCACCTTTGATTTCACTAGATGCCTTGGTATGTTTGTTAGTGAATTCAGATTGGAAAGGCTAGGAATGGATCAAAGGAATGGAGAGGAAAAGCATGCAAATGGAGAACTCATGAAGAAACAAAGATTTGGGATGCTGAGATCAATGCGCACGCGCAGCAGACGCGCACGCGTGGAAAGTGATGTCGCAAGGCGACGCGTACGCGTACATGACGCGTACGCGTGGATAGCAAATTGTCAAGCGACGCGTACGCGTGACTCACGCGCACGCGTCGGTGCTCGCACGTGACCCACTTAAAGTGAATCCGCTGGGGGTGATTTCTGGGCTTCCCAGCCCAAATCCAACTCATCTCTGATGCTATTGAACCCAAGGATTGAAGGGGATCAACACCTTCCATCACTTTAGTTTTAGTTTAGTTTAGTTTTGGAGGGAAAGTTAGTTTCGAGAGAGAGAAGCTGTCACTTCTCTCTAGAATTAGGATTAGATTAGGGTTTTAGTTCTCTTCTCTTAGATCTAGATCTACTTCTACTCTTGCTCCAATTTTTCTTTTGCTTTATGAATTCTTATGAAGATCTCTATTTCTTTTTCAATGCAATTTATGATTTCCATGTCTTTTTATGTTACTTTTATTTTCTATTATTGATCTCTTGCCATTATAGTTAGATCTCTCTTTAATTCTTGCAATTCATGTAGTTTACTTCTATTGCCTTTTATGTGTTTGATGAAATGCTTCTTTTAGTCATGAGTTAGATTTTGTTCCTCTTGACCTAGGTAGAGTAATTAGTGACTCTTGAGTTATCTAATTCTTTTGTTGATTGATAATTAGAAGTTGCTAATTGACTTGAATGCCACTAAAGCTAGTCTTTCATCATGATTTGGCTAGGACTTGTGGAATCAAGTTAATTCATCTACTTGACTTTCCTTCATAGTTAGAGGTTAACTAAGTGGGAGCAATGGACAATTCTCATCACAATTGATAAGGATAACTAGGATAGGACTTCTAGTTCTCATACCTTGCCAAGAGCTTTTCGAGTTGTTAGTTTATTTCCTTTGCCATTTACATTTATTGTCTCTTATCTCAAAAAACCCCAAAACATACTTCATAGCCAATAACAAGACACTTTATTGCAATTTCCAGGGAGAACGACCCGAGGTTTAAATACTTCGGTTATTATTTTTAGGGGTTTGTACTTGTGACAAACAATTTTTTATATGAAAGGATTATTGTTGGTTTAGAAGCTATACTTGCAACGAGATTTCATTAGTGAAATTCTATACCATCAATTTTCCATTCATCACGCCACAAATTCTCTTCTCTACAAGCCTCAAGGTCTTCACATCAACTCAACCAGCTTGCATCCACCATAACTTTGTTCCAATTCACCATTTTGACTCTAATTTCATCTGAATTCAATCTAATACCACACAATTTCATACATAGTCACAATTTCAATACCTAACCTTATAAAAATCAAACATTCATAAGGGATATAAGTTCCTCAGCTTACTCATAGACGTTTAGGATAAAACTCAGTGATTGTCTACTGTTAGAGTTCACCTAACCCATCAAATTTACATAATTCCTCAATACCAAAACCCAAAATTTTTGAAATTGAAGAGAAGAAGGCTGGGTGAGAACTTTTCAATTCTTTAATACTTTGTTCAGATGGTTTTGAAGAGAATTTCGAGATGAACGCGTGACCGCTGACGGAACGTCAATCGGAGTTGCGGATTGGGAGTTATGATGGATTGAATTTGGAAGTAGAGTTGGATAGGGATCTTTCCCCCAAATATCTCTTCTCAACATGAAATGAAGGAAATGAAGGGGAAGAAGGCTATGTTTTGCCTTATATATGTTGGGCTTTGGGCCCAATACAGGTCCGGTTTAACCAGTTTAGCCTGTTGGTCCGGTTTTAGGCCAAAATCTTTAAAATTAGTGTCAAAATTTGTATTTTAAATATTTTTACCTCCTCAAAGTATAAAATTTAATTTATTAATTTTTTGAATAATAATTAATTTATTAGCTAATTATTTATTAATTATCTAAGAGAACAATTTTATTTTGTTTCTATAAATGAACAAAAATTAAACTTTAACAGCAACACTATAAAAATCGTTGTCTAAAACCATCTAATAGAGCGATTATAAGGCATAGCAAAATTTAGCATTGCTAAAGCCAGTGACGGACCCAGAAAAATTTAATAGTGAGAAAAGTATATAGAAATAAAATTTATAATTTTAATTTTTTTAAGATATTTGTGGGGGCAAGTGCCCTCTCTATTTTATTCTTGAACCCATGCCTGGCTAAAATCCATATTTGTTGCAGTAAAGAAGATGCAAGTCGAGTCAACATTTTCTCCAATAGATCCTTGTCTCTCATAGACCTGGTCTCTCAATTAACACGTAAAAAAAATAATTACACATTCTATAACACTCTACCACATAGACCTTTATGCATAGGTCGTAAATCAAAGGTGGTGAGATATCACGACCTCTAAGTGAAAAAGTACAACACACACACACACACACACACACACACACATATGAAGAATAGTTTAGCTAGGAGTGTTGAAAGAACGTATAAGCAAAAGCAAGCAGAAATTGCATCACTCTCAAAATGGTGAGATAGAAAGCATGACACAAAAAGCCAAAGAGACATATATATAAAGATATAGAATTCCAACTGGGATACATAACAAGCTCTAGTCTTGACCTGCGAAGAAAAGGCTAGCTAGAATATTGATGAATCCATATTTGACGATATATTTTGCTTTGATTTAAGTGGATTTCATCACATAAACCCACATTTATTCATCTAAATAGCATGCTTTTGTGTTCTGTCCCTTAATTGAGCTTAATTGTGAAAACATGTTATTTTGTGCTTAAATTAGTGATTTTAATTCCACTTTTATGCCATTCGATGTCATGACATGTTTGTTGAGTAATTTTAGGTCCTAAAGGCAAGTTTGGCAAGGCAAGAGTGGAAGGAAGCATGTACAAAGGGAGAAAATATGAAGAAAACAAAGGAAAAGCACACATTGTAGTGTGCGTGCGCACAACCTACTGTGCGTACGCAAAAGAGCCACAAAACTATGTGTGCTTGCGCACAAGTACCTGTGCGCGGGCACAAGAAGAAATCAACATGTGTGCATACGCACACGTCCCAGCACGTGGCTCATTTATTGCAAATCGCTGGGGGCGATTTTTGGGCCTCCAGGGCCCAATTTTGGGACTTTCTGAAGCTGTTTGAGTGCTATATGAAGGAAGCCCTCACTCCATGTGATGGGGGGCAATTAGGTTTAGTTTTTACATGCTTTTCTCTTAGTTTCTAGAGAGAGAAGCTCCCTCCTCTCTCTAGAATTAGGATTCTTTAGTTTAATTTCTTGTAATATCTACTTTTAATTCTTGCTTTTATTTACTTTTCCTTGTCATTTATTGTTATTGCATCTTTATCTTCTTCATCTCTTTTGTTCCTTTCTCTTTTATGTTAATTTTCATGTTATGAACACTCTTTGTTAATTTTGCTTTAAATTAATGCAATTTATGTTTTCATGTCATTTATTGCTTCCTTTAATTGTTATTCTCATTTTCTTGCTTTTGGTATTTTAGAATTTATTTTATTACAATTTAATATTATTTTATTCTTATGCACACCAAGTGTTTGATAAAATGCTTGGCTTAATCTTTACTTAGTTTTTCTACACTCTTGGCTTGAAATTGATGACTTTGGTGATCCTTGAGTTATTGATGTCCATTCTTGTTTGATACATTAGAGTAGTTAGTTGATTTGGTCTCCCTTGACTCTATCTGACCCCTAGTGTTGACATAGGACTTAGGGATTGAAATTAACTATGCCTATTTGACTTATCTTAGATGTAAGGTTGACTAAGTAGGATTAACTCTTCATAATCATCATATGTTTGTGGTCAATGGCTAGGATACGTAACCTTAGCTCTCAATTACTTGCCAAGATGTTTTCTTGCATTTGAAGTTTCATTTCCTTGCATTTAATTGCTTTAACTTTTATTGCTTTGATGTTTAATTTCTTGCATGTTTAGTTTTCACACTCTTGGTTGAGAAATTGGATGTTTGGGTGGAATTAAGTTGTGGATGTCCATTCCGCATTGTGTGAGAATGGTTAATTGGTTTGGTTTCTATTGACGCTAGTCTTTCACTAAGTAATTAGTGAATTGACTAGGACTTATGGATTGAGATCAATTACACCCTTTTGACTAATTCTCAAGGAGAATTGACTAGTTTGGATTGATTCCACACAATTGCCATGTTTGTGGTCCACAACTAGGATAGGAATCCCTAATTACCCAATTCTTGCCAAGAGTCCTTTTTAGCATTTGATTTCCATTTTCATTGCTTTTACTTGCTTTGACTTTTACTTTCTTGCATGCTAAGTTAGTTCATTGCTATTTACATTTCTTGCTCTCTTGCTTGCATTCACAATCCCATGCTCTCTCTCATAGCCAATAATTGTGCATTTCATTGCAACTCCTAAGGAAGACGACCCGGGAGCTAAATACTCTCGGTATATTTTGTATTGACTTTATTATTTGATTGATGCTCAATTGTTGTGTTTGGACTATACTTACAACGGACAAATTCTAGTTTTAGTGTGAAAATCCAAACCCATGCTTTTAGGCTTCATCAAATTTGGCGCCGTTGTCGGGGAGTTGCAATGGTGTATGTTATTGGCTATTGTGCATAGTGAATAGTGTGAATAGCTTATTTTTGGTTGATTGTACATATGTTGCTTGCTTATCTTTGGTTATTATGAATATGTAGATATTTTGAATATGTTTTTCTTGTTTGCTCATTGTTTTTCTTGTTGGGAGCTCATAGCTTGTTAGACACTCCATCCAAGCTTGGTGCAATCAATTGGGAATTGTGGAGATTCTAGCCTTGTTGGAAGCCCCATGATGAATACAAGCACAAGATTAAAGCTCTCCATAAGTCTAACATAAAGACAATAAATGAAAGTACTAGGTGGGAGATACCCTACCATGGTAACACCCTCCTAACCTTCTCTTTGTACATAGTTTCAATTTATTGCATTTTGTTTCTTGTAGATAGCTTAGGTTTAGTTTAATTTCAAGCTTAATTTGATTAGATTTTAGTTTAGATCATGTATTTTTTATGAATAATATGTGTTGGGGTTGAAAAACTATTTTGGATATCATGTTTGGTGCCTTAGAGCACTAAAATTTTTTTTTTAGAAAAATAGAGCATGTGCGTGCGCACACACCTATGCGTACGCACACAACCCCAATTCTCGCGTTCTGTGCGCGCGCACCCACCTGTGCACGCACACACCAGCTTATGCACCTTCTGCTGGGAGCGTTAGCACACCTTGTGCGTCCGGACCCTCCCCATTTTGCCTCTTGTGCGTCCGCACAGACAGCGGAAAAGCTGGCAATTTTGACGCTTCATATGTTAAAAAAAAAAGGCCATCTGTGCGTGCGCACGCACACATCCTAGTTCTCCTTTTGCCAGGAGCGCTCGCATAGAGTGTGCGCTCGCACAACTTCCCTTTTCCCTCAATGTGTGCGTACGCACACGTACCTGTGCGCAAGCACACCCCTGTTTTCTCACCATTACACTTCTCTTCTCCTATTCTCTCTACTTCTTCTCCTCTTCTTTCTTCCACCTCTCTCTTCTCTTACTTTTACCCTCTTTTCTACTTGCTTTACTTTGTTTTGTTTGCATTTCATTTTTACTTTAGCAATTATATTAGTTTTGCTTTAGTTATTTATTAATTAAATAAGTTGCATGTGTTTGCTTAATATTGATTGGGTTACTTGATTGAATTTCATCAATGCACTTACACTTTGCCTTAAATTACTAACACCTAATTGGAATTGCACATTTACATGTTATGTATTAGGTGAAATTTTTATAAGTTCATAATGAATGTAGTTAATTGAGTTGAACTACTTAGTCATCATGGTTTTTAGTGAATATAATCACATAACAAGGTATTTGTTCCTTGTTAATGCCTTGCATTTTTTTTGAGTCGACTCGACTTGATTCTTATCAAGGCTTGTCACTTTTTGTAACAAGCACCTTATACATGTGATTATTTCATTATTCCTAAGGGTGAATAAGTAGTCTATTTTCATCATTGAATTGGTTATTATTAATTGTGCCATTTTCTATTAATTTTGCATTTTCACTTGCATAATTTTAATATCCAATATTGCATACACTCAATTCACTTTAGTTGTGGCCACCTAGGTTTGTTTGTGCCTTAATTTTTGCTTATTCATCACTTGCAACCTAGACCACTTAATTGAGGAACATGCTATTTCTTTTGCTCTTGTGGTTATTATTTTACCCGATCATTGTCTTGTGTTCTAAATTGTGCGCGCATTTAGAATACACACATTGCATTTTATCATACCACACACATCTTACTTTTCCTCAATGTTGTTTATTTGTCTACAAAGCAACCGGAGCCCCGGAGCCCACCAGCTGAAGGTGGAGCCTCAAAGCCCTTCATCCCTCGGATTGTGTGCATGCACGGAGGATCGTGCATTATTTAAGTGTGGAGGAGGATCTCCAACTTCAAGAGGGGTAAAATTTTTTTTTCTTAGACACTTTGCAACATTCCTTTTTGTTCCTTTTTCTTCAATTTTTGCAATTTTTGTTCTTGTTTGCATTTTGTTTGGTTTGATTTGTTTGTATATATCTCCTTAATGCTTATAGTTATATGATAGTAAATACTTGCATGTTGCATGTTAGATTGAATAAGTTTTGGTAAAACATCAAAGAATTTTCAAGAAATCTCTTTTTGGGCATTCCACTGATTAGATTTGAAAATTATTTTTGAATTTGCTTGAAGTATCTTTTTATGGAACATAGAAAAGAGCTTGAACAAATACCTAGTCAGATTTGAGCCTTATTGTATGGTTGCACATCTCCAACCATAAATTTTGTTCTTGTGTGTTATAAACTCCTTTTATGATTGTGATCTTAGATTTGCTTTAGTCTATATGTCCTATATTTGTTGTTTTGAATTGCATTTAGTATGATTGAGGCCATCTTTGTATAGCTCACTAACCCATATGGCCAATCCTTGCATCTATCTTTGTAAACCACTTTTTGAGCTTTTAATTCCCCTTTGTTATTGTTATAAGCACATCATTCACCCTAAGTGAAAAACTATTATGTCCATTGATTGTATCTTTGATTAACTTGGGTTTGAGTGTGTGTGTGTTAATCAAGTGTAGGGGAATTTGTGAGAAACATTGGTAGTTAGTACTTTGGGTGCTCATTGAAAATATTTGGAAAAGTGGAGAAAATAGTCATGCATTCATTACTTAGAAGCATATGCATCTCCTCTTTGTCAAAAAAAATAAAAAAAATAAAAAATGAAAGAGAGAAAAGAAAAGAAAAGAAAAAATATAAATAAATAAATAATAATAATGAAAATAAGAGATGCATATGTGGTTGAATTGAAAAGAAAATGCATGAGTGAATATGAGGAAGGGATAAATGGGTAGTTAGGATTGTTTTGTTATGAATATAGGATGATATATAGGATTAGGTGGATACTTAAGCTAATCAAAGATCCAATCTAATAGCCCACTCAACCATATTAATCCTACCCTTACCTAACCCCCATTACAACCCTCAAAAGTCCTCATGATATTTGCATTCATTCATCAAATATTAGTTGATTGTTAGACGACTTGCAAATCTTTGAGAAACATGATTAAAGGAGGATTGAGCGATTAAACCCTACACACTGAGCGATTAGAGTGTAAACACATTCAGAAAGGGTTTCAATTGCTCAATTCTATGTTCCCATTGCTTATATTGTGTCTTCTTGCAAGTTGTTGAAATGAATTTTGGAAATTTCAAATCAAATATTTGGACATTAATCATATTGCTATATTTTCTTGTCCAGGCCCTAAGTTCTATTTTGGATTGATTGAGATTCTTTTGTTTATTTTTGCCAAACTCAATAGAAATTATAGTATATATATATAGATGGATTGCATTTAGTATAGTTGCGTACATGTAGTTAGTAGCATTTAATAAATTGTTACCCTCCTTATCCTTCTCCTTTGATTATGATTAGCATGAGGACATGCTATTGTTTAAGTGTGGGGGAATTGATGAATCCATATTTGACGATATATTTTGCTTTGATTTAAGTGGATTTCATCACATAGACCCACATTTATTCATCTAAATAGCATGCTTTTGTGTTCTCTCCCTTAGTTGAGCTTAATTGTGAAAACATGCTATTTTGTGCTTAAATTAGTGATTTTAATCCCACTTTTATGCCATTCGATGCCATGACATGTTTGTTGAGTGATTTTAGGTCCTAAAGGCAAGTTTGGCAAGGCAAGAGTGGAAGGAAGCATGTACAAAGGGAGAAAACATGAAGAAAATAAAGGAAAAGCACACATTGTAGTGTGCGTGCGCACAACCTACTGTGCGTACGCATAAGAGCCACAAAACCATGTGTGCGTACGCACAAGAAGAAATCCGCATGTGTGCGTACGCACACACCTGTGCGTACACACACGTCCCAGCGCGTGACTCATTTATTGCAAATCACTGGGGGCGATTTTTGGGCCTCCAGGGCCCAATTTTGGAACTTTCTGAAGCTGTTTGAGTGCTATATGAAGGAAGGCCTCACTCCATGTGAAGGGAGGGTAATTAGGTTTAGTTTTTACATGCTTTTCTCTTAGTTTCTAGAGAGAGAAGCTCCCCCCTCTCTCTAGAATTAGGGTTCTTTAGTTTAATTTCTTGTAATTTCTACTTTTAATTCTTGCTTTTATTTACTTTTCCTTGTCATTTATTGTTATTGCATCTTTATCTTCTTCATCTCTTTTGTTCCTTTCTCTTTTATGTTAATTTTCATGTTATGAACACTCTATGTTAATTTTACTTTAAATTAATGCAATTTATGTTTTCATGCCATTTATTTCTTCCTTTAATTG
Source organism: Arachis hypogaea (assembly GCF_003086295.3). NCBI lineage: Eukaryota > Viridiplantae > Streptophyta > Magnoliopsida > Fabales > Fabaceae > Arachis > Arachis hypogaea. The sequence goes on from NC_092050.1 coordinate 58,050,179, forward strand.
TTATTGTCATTTTCTTGCTTTTGGTATTTTAGAATTTATTTTATTACAATTTAATATTATTTTATTCTCATGCACACCAAGTGTTTGATAAAATACTTGGCTTAGTCTTTACTTAGTTTTTCTATACTCTTGGCTTGAAATTGATGACTTTGGTGATCCTTGAGTTATTGATGTCCATTCTTGTTTGATACATTAGAGTAGTTAGTTGATTTGGTCTCCCTTGACTCTATGTGACCCCTAGTGTTGACATAGGACTTAGGGATTGAAATTAACTATGCCTATTTGACTTATCTTCGATGTAAGGTTGACTAAGTAGGATTAACTCTTCATAATCATCGTATGTTTGTGGTCAATGGCTAGGATAGGTAACCTTAGCTCTCAATTACTTGCCAAGATGTTTTCTTGCATTTGAAGTTTCATTTCCTTGCATTTAATTGCTTTGACTTTTATTGCTTTGATGTTTAATTTCTTGCATGTTTAGTTTTCACACTCTTGGTTGAGAAATTGGATGTTTGGGTGCAATTGAGTTGTGGATGTCCATTCCGCATTGTGTGAGAATAGTTAATTGGTTTGGTTTCCATTGATGCTAGTCTTTCACTAAGTAATTACTGAGTTGACTAGGACTTATGGATTGAGATCAATTACACCCTTTTGGCTGATTCTCAAGGAGGATTGAATAGTTTGGATTGATTCCACATAATTTTCATGTTTGTGGTCCAAAACTAGGATAGGAATCCCTAATTACCCAATTCTTTCCAAGAGTCCTTTTTAGCATTTGATTTCCATTTTCATTGCTTTTACTTGCTTTGACTTTTACTTTCTTACATGCTAAGTTACTTCATTGCTATTTACATTTCTTACTCTCTTGCTTGCATTCACAATCCCCATGCTCTCTCTCATAGCCAATAATTGAGCATTTCATTGCAACTCCTAGGGAAGACGATCCGGGAGCTAATTACTCTCGGTATATTTTGTATTGACTTTATTATTTGATTGATGCTCAATTGTTGGGTTTGGACTAATACTTACAACAGACAAATTCTATTTTTAGTTCTAATATCCAAACCCATACTTTTGGGCTTCATCAAATATATATATATATATATACAACCCAAAATGTGAACAACCAAAAGCATAAATCCCGTTTCTCCAAAATCAACCTCTAAGAGGGATATACAAGTTAATATACAAAAGTGGAGAATACATATATATAAACTAAGTACAAAATACAACTCCCAAAATGAATCTTTGCTTCCAAGAAAGTAATCCAGCACGCTCAGCGAGATGCATCACGTCCTGTATCTGAAAAACAAAAATTTCCAAAATGGGTGAGAAACCTTCCATTTCCCAGTAGGGTAAAAGTTCCAAATAGAGACGATATAAAGGCTACACGAACCCTTTAGGCAATCCTAAAACTTCAACAGACAAAATATCCAAGCCTAGAATTATACTAATCCAAAATAGGGTAAAGTATGCTAGGCCTAAACTAACCATTAGTCATCTATCTCTGGTTTTTACTCAATCTTTCTCTTTTCATCAAATCTAAAGTTTCTCTCAACTTTCACTTATCCTGTCTCTTTTGAAATAATCTCAATACCACAAAAATTTCGGTACTGAGTTCAATAAGGCAAACACAAGTAAGAGAATGCAAGCACAAGCAAGAACAATTATATCATGTACAACAGTTAGCAATTAAATAGAAGTATACAGGTAGGTAAACCACATATGATGCATGCCTGTCCTACTGGCCATGAGCTCATGCATCGGTTATATTGCCAAAACCGGACACATCCTCAAAGGATGTCGTCTTTCTGTCATGAAATATATATATAAGTGCATTACGGGATATAGTGCCTGATCACACTCTTACAGGATATAGTACCCGATAACACTCTTGCAACCAGAAAGAGCCATGAAACAAGCGGGATTTCACCAACCATCCTTATTTTGGCATAGCTCGGCTCAGCGTAAATGAGATCACACCATCGTCCTTGCCACATCCTTGCCAAGAGTATACAGCAGTCAAGTCAATATGCAAGTGGGAGTTCACCCCGGCCCTTGCCAGAACACCAATCAGATCAACATGCAAGCGGGAGATGACCCCGGCCCCTGCCAGAATACTAGTATATCCATCACACTCAGACATGTTAGTTCAATCTGCTCAATACACTTTCACTCATTTTATGGCCTGAAAACTAGCTATAGGATCTTAAACAGGGGTTACAGAGGTAAAAAAGCAGGCTGGATAGGTAAAAATAGTTGAAAACAACATTTCTTGAAAAATAGGGTAATCGTGTGTACGCATGCCTCGTGCATATGCATGAACCGCTTTTTGTGCATATGTGCGAAGCGTGCACAAAAAAGATGAAATTCAGAAATGCAAGTTGCGCATACGCGTGGGTTATGCATACACATGACTTGGCTTTTATGAATACGCATGGTATGCTAACAAAATTCGCACAAAACTCTTTCAATTCTGTAACACCCCTCATGCATACGCATGGGTCATGCGTACGCATGACCTTAATTTTCTGTAACTTCTACAGAATTCAGTTTTTAACCACAAACTTCAAACACGCATAACTTTTTCGTTAAAAACTATTTTCCAGCCGTTCATTAAACGTCATAAGTTTCACAAAGTTTAAAGATTCGAGAACCAAGTTACAACCCGTCAAAATTGGCTAAAAATCATATTTTACCAAAATTCTGCATAACTCTAATTTTTACCATTTCTCAAACTCATTCCTTTTAAAACCAACCCAAACCACATTTTCAGCATTCCCTATATTCCAACATCAAATCCTAAAACACATTATAATCATTCAAGACCTGTAACATCCAATTCCTATCAATTAGTCATTATCTAATTTTCATCAGTTCCATTCAATTATTTATATTCCATGCAATTTGAATAATGCCAAAATTAGTCAACTAAATCACGCCCAATAACTCATTAATGTCAACCAACTTACTAAAACTTACCCCCACTGTGGCCTTCGACCCAATTTTTACACTAATCATCATCATAGTCCACAATTCCACAAAATTCAAATAATCAAAACAAATTTCAATCAAGTGCACACATATATACATTCATTCACTATCCACAACAACTACCAAATTCAATTGATGACAAGTCATCTTATACTAGTTTTTCAAACATTTTTCACTTGTTTCATTAGTATTTATGCACTTTCTTGCATTGTAAGTTAGCAATTTGGAGTGGAATTGCATGGTTTCTTTGAATCAATCAACCACCCTTTAATTGACACAAAATCATGAGGTTTAAGCTAAAATTAATTGGTTTTAAATGAATTTTAAGCTTTGTGAATTTTTTGATACTTTGATTGGTTGTTTTGATTAATTGTAGGTGAAGAAAAGAAAAAAAATAAGAAAAGCGTGGCCAAAGGGAGAGAAGCGTGGCCTAAAAGAAGAAAAGCGTGGCTCAAAACAAGGAGCAAGAGCACAAAGCTCTTGCCAAGAGCTTAGAGCTCTTGTGGAGAGCTTTACTTCAACAAATCAAAGGCCAAGCTCTTACCAAGAGCCTAGAGCTCTTGCCAAGAGCTTAACCAAGTGCACAAGGAAGGAGGAAGCAAGGCAAATCCAAGACAAAGCTCTTGCCAAGAGCTTTCTCCAAGAGCTTTTTTGGGCTTTTTCAAGGAAAAATCAAGAGAAAAAGAGCTCAACAATGCACTCACCAAGGCTTGAACCCAAGACCAAGGGGAAGGGGGTAGCACTACCTCACAAGGAAAACAAGCCAAAATTGGCTTGTTTTCACTCCATGGGGTTCGAACCAAGTCCCTCAAGGAAGCAAGACTTTGGGCGCTACTCTTGTGCCATGAAAAATGGGCAGCTCTTGCACTCCCCAAGGATCGAATCGGGCACTTTAAGGAAGGGAGACACTAGGCGCTACTTGGTTGCAAAGGAAAATAGCCAGCAAGTGCTTCACCCAAGGCTTGAACCAGGGACCTCAAGGACAACCAAAGCTCTTGCAAAGAGCTTTATTCTCTTGTCACAAGGAGGGAACGTGCGCACACTTTGGCAAGGAAGGGAACCAAAGATCTTGGCCAAAGCTCTTGCCAAGAGCCGAGCTTTCCCCTGGGAGGTGCACCATGGGCCAAAAATTCATCAAAAATCCAAATTAATTCATTTCTTCCCCAAATTTTAGAGCCCACCCAAATTCTTAGATCCAAATTAGGAAGTGTATAAATAGGTGTTATTTTGATTTAGAAAGGACCTTTTTCTTCTTTGAGAATTTTCACTTGTAATTTTTAGAGTTTTTCTTTGACTTTGGATCTCTGAGTTCTATTTGGGGAATTGAGAAGGAGAATTGATCTCTCTTCTTCCTTGTTCTTGCTTCTACATTTTTTACTCTTTGTTTTGGATCTTGGGTGGAGAATTGAAGAAATTCTATTTCAATCTCTCCTTGGGATCCCTCTCTGTTTAATTGTCTGCATAATTCAAGAAATTGTGCTTTTAGATTTGAATTCTATTTACTATTTTCTTCTCTACTTCACCTGCAATTTACTTTTTCACTTCTCTTACAATTATTCTTGGTTGGATCAAGGAAGGATTGAGATCTAGACTTGTTCTCTAGTCTCTTCTAACCCTGAGATCTTTGACTTCTCTTGAACCATTGCAATTGAGCCACATTTTGCTATCTGTTTGGATTTTCAAGCAATTGTTCTCTTCTGTTTAGATCTGTTGCAATTTTATTTTATATTTCACTTATTTGTTTAATGTCATTTTAATTTCTCTTGTTTAATTTCTGCAATCCCAACTCCCAAATACTTTTATAATTCAAGCAATTTACATTTCTTGCACTTTAAGCTTCAGTCATTTACATTTCTTGCAATCTAAGTTTCTGCAATTTATATTACTTGCACTTTAAGATTCAGCTTCTTTACTTCCTTTGCTCTTTAATTTACTGTAATTCTTCCCTTTCCCTTTACAATTCAAGCAATTTAGCTTCTGTCAGTTTCAAACCACTCAAATCAACTCTTGTTCGCTTGACTAAATCAACCACTAAACTAAAATTGCTCAATCCTTCAATCCCTGTGGGATCGACCTCACTCACGTGAGTTATTATTACTTGATGTGACCCGGTACACTTGCCGGTGAGTTTTGTGTTGGATCGTTTTCCACACATCAAGTTTTTGGCGCCGTTGCCGGGGATTGATTAGATTGATAATGATTAAGTGAAGTGGAGATCTAGATCAAGCATTTTTTCTTTTTTGTTTCTTTACTTTTTAACTAACACACTAACTGTTTGAATTTTTGCTTAAGCTAACTAAAATTTTACTCCAGCAATGGATTGAAGTGCTATTGTCTTTCTGGTTTTGTGTGATTTTTATGTTTGGTTTGTATGTCAGGGACAAGGAGAGCTATACCCACCTTTTGTGAACAAGACGAAAGAACCCTCAGAAGATTAAGAAGAGCTGAAAGAGGGAAAAATATTGTTGGAGAAGAGGATTCAGAAGAAGAGTTCCAAGATATGGAGGAACACTCAACCAACCCAACAAATCCATCAGGAGGAGCAGCCATTAACAACAACAATCCACCACAGAGAAGAGTTTTGGCTTCCTACACATTTGCAAATCCTAGACATTGTGGGAGTAGCATTCTTACCCCAAATATTAATGCAAATAACTTTAAACTAAAGCCACAACTCATCACCTTGGTCCAAAACAACTGCTCTTATAGAGGAGGACCACTTGAAGATCTGAACCAACACTTGTCTACTTTCTTGAGGATCTGTGACACTGTCAAAATCAATGGTGTGCATCCTGACAGCTACAAGCTACTGTTATTTCTATTTTCTCTCAGAGACAAAGCTACTCAATGGTTGGAGTCCTTCCCAAGTGACAGCATCAATAATTGGGATGATCTAGTGAGCAAGTTCCTTGCCAAATTTTACCCACCTCAAAGGATCATTAGGTTGAAGACTGAAGTACAAACATTCACACAAATGGACACTGAACCCATCTATGAGGCATGGGAAAGATACAAGGCTCTAATCAGGAAGTGCCTTCCTGAAATGTTCAATGAATGGGACAGGTTGCAGAATTTTTATGAAGGCTTGACATTGAAATCTCAGAAGGCATTGGATCACTCAGCTGGAGGCTCTTTGCAGCTCATGAAAACTGCAGAGGAGGCCCAAAATCTCATTGATATGGTGGCTAACAACCAGTATTTCTTTGCTCACCAAAGGCAACGCCAACCATCACAAAGGAAAGGAGTGATGGAGTTGGAAGGAGTGGACTCAATCCTAGCTCAAAACAAAATGATGCAGCAGCAAATTCAACAACAATTTGAGCAAATGGCCAAAAGGATTGATAGCCTCCAAGTTGCAGCAGTCAACACAAGCCAACCATCAACCACATGGGGGCAAGGTGAAGAAGCTTGTGAAGACCAACAGCAAGAACAAGTCCAGTATATGCACAAACAAAATTCTGGGCCAAATGAGGTTTATGGTGACACTTACAACCCCTCTTGGAAGAACCACCCCAACCTCAGATGGGGAGACAATCACACTCAGACTCAACAGCCATGGCAAAAGAATTCAACCCAAAACAGTTGGAAAAACACAAACCACAATAACCAGCAGAATAATAACCAAAATACATATAAAAAATCACAAAATACTTACCCCAACTCTAACCATCATCCATCCAATTACCAAGCCACTAATCAACACACTTACTATCAACCCTCAACACCCCACAACCAACCAATCTCACAAGACCCTCAGAGGATCACCAACTTGGAGATCTTAATGGAGAAAATGATGAAGCACCAAGAGATGACAACAAAGAACCAGGAAGCTTCCATGAAGAATATGGAGAGGCAGATTGGGCAGCTTTCCAAGCAAATTTCCATTGAGAGACCATCAAGCTCATTGCCAAGCGACACCATCCCTAATACAAAAGAGGAGTGCAAAGCTATACAGCTAAGGAGTGTAAAGATCTTGATGAAAGATGAAGAAGCAACCAAGAAGCCTAAGGAAAGCAACAAAGAGCCAACAGAGAAAGAGGAAGCCAGCAACAAGGATGTGACAACAAGCAAGCAAACTCAAAATCAAGCTCAAGAAAAGGAAGATCAGCCACAAATTTCAAGAAAAGGGAAGGAAGCAATTGAAGAACCAACCAAGGATCACAGGCAGGGAGTGAACTTCACACCTCCATTGCCATATCTCCAAAGGTTCAACAAGGAGACTAAGGACCAACACTTCCCTAAATTTTTTGAATTCTTCAAGAAATTGGAGATCAACATACCCCTAGTTGAGGCACTTGAGCAAATGCCCCTCTATGCTAAGTTTTTGAAGGAGCTTATAAACAAGAAGAGAAGCTGGCAAGAAAAGGAGACTATTATGATCACTGAAGAATGTAGCCCTGTGATCCAAAGGGGCATCCCACCAAAGCTCAAAGACCCAGGGAGTTTTATGGTTTCATGCACCATAGACAAGATGACATTGGAAAATGCCCTATGCGATTTAGGTGCCAGCATCAACCTGATGCCTCTCTCAATGATGAGAAAGCTTGCTATAGAAGAAATCAAACCTACTAGGATGTCACTAGTGATGGCTGATAGATCAATCAAGACACCCAATAGAATTGTGGAAAATTTACTAGTGAAGGTTGGAGAGTTTATTTTCCCTGCAGACTTTGTGATCTTGGACACAAAAGGGGATGGAAACAACTCAATCATCTTGGGACGACCATTTCTAGCTACAGCAAGAACCACTATTGATGTAAAGAAGGGAGAAATGACCTTCAGGGTGCATAATGAGCAAATGGTAATTAATGTTTTTAAATCAATGCAACATTCCTCTGAGCAAAAAAATTACATGAAGTGGATGTGATAGAAAGCTTGGTAAAAGAAATGTTTCAGGACAACTATCAAGAGCACCAGGAGGAACAAGGAGAGGAAGTGGTAGAAATATCCATTGAAGATAAGGAAGAGGATAAGCCAAAACAGGAGTTGAAGCCTCTCCCTCCTCACCTTAAATATGTGTTTCTTGGGGAAGCAGAAGCCTTGCCAGTAATCATAAACTCCTCCTTGAATATGGAAGAGGAAACAAAGTTGATTGAAGTATTAAAGGCTCATAAGACAGCCTTAGGCTGGACAATTGAGGATATCAAAGGCATCAGCCCTGCCATCTATATGCATAAAATCTTATTGGAGGAAGAGTCAAAACATGTAGTTCAACCTCAGAGGAGACTCAACCCAACCATGAAAGAGGTGGTTCAAAAAGAAGTGATGAAGCTATGGAATGCTAGGATAATCTTTCCAATCTTGGACAGCTCATGGGTGAGTCCGGTTCAAGTTGTACCAAAAAAGGGAGGAATGACAGTCATCACCAATGAGAAGAATGAGTTGATCCCCATCAGGACAGTGACTGGGTGGAGAATGTGCATAGATTACAGGAGACTGAATGATGCTACAAGAAAAGATCACTTCTCTCTGCCCTTCATTGATCAAATGTTGGAAAGATTGGCAAGCCATGCTTACTACTGCTTCCTGGATGGATACTCTGGATACAATCAAATAGTGGTGGATCCTAAGGATCAAGAGAAGACTTCTTTCACATGCCCATTTGGAGTTTTTGCCTACAGGAGGATGCCCTTTGGGCTATGCAATGCCCCAGCCACCTTTCAAAGGTATATGCTTTCCATTTTTTCTGATATGGTGGAAAAATTTTTAGAATTCTTCATGGATGATTTTTCTGTCTTTGGCAATTCATTTAACACTTGCTTGCATCACTTAACTCTTGTTTTGAAAAGATGCTAAGAAACTAACTTGGTATTGAATTGGGAGAAATGCCATTTCATGGTTCCGGAAAGAATAGTTCTTGGGCATAAAGTATCATGTAAAGGTATAGAAGTTGATAAAGCTAAAATAGAAACTATTGAAAAACTCCCTATACCTGTTAATGTGAAAGCAGTGAGGAGTTTTCTTGGACATGATGGCTTTTACAGGAGGTTCATCAAAGATTTTTCAAAAATAGCAAAACCATTGAGTAATTTACTAATAATTGATACCCTTTGATGACAACTGTAAATATGCCTTTGAAACTCTAAAGAGAAAACTCATTACGGCACCAATTATCACACCCCCTGATTGGAACTTACCTTTTGAACTTATGTGTGATGCAAGTAACCTTGCTATTGGTGCTGTACTGGGGCAAAAGAAAGACAAGTTGCACCATGTCATATATTATGCCAGCAAGGTGCTAAATGAAACACAGAAAAATTATACCACCACTAAGAAAGAACTTTTAGCAATTGTATTTGCATTTGACAAGTTTAGGCAATACTTGATTGGTTCAAAGGTTATAGTGTATACTGACCATGCTGCTCTCAAGTATTTAATGTCTAAACAGGATTCAATGCCAAGGCTTATTAGGTAGGTGCTGTTGCTACAAGAATTTGATATTGAAGTGAGAGATAGAAAGGGAAGTGAAAATCAAGTAGCAGATCATTTATCAAGAGTGCCACAAGAAGCCAAGCAAGATAGACCACAGCAAGTAAATGAGAATTTTCCTGATGAGCACCTTTTCCAAGTTCAACAAACACCTTGGTTTGCTGACATAGCAAATTACAAAGTAGGAAGGAAAATACCTCAAGAATTCTCCAAGCAACAAGTGAAGAAGCTACTCAATGAAGCAAGGAAGTTCTTATGGGATGAACCTTTTTTATTCAAGAGATGCTCTGATGGAATGATTAGGAGGTGTGTCCCTGAAATGAAATGAAGGACATATTGTGGCATTGTCATGGTTCAGCATACGGTGGACACTTTGGACTAGAGAGAACAGCTACAAAGGTACTGCAGAGTGGCTTCTATTGGCCAACTATCTTCAAAGATGCCAGAGAGTTTGTTCACCAATGCAATGAATGCCAAAGAGTTAGAGGATTGACAAGAAGGAATGAGATGCCTTAAAATTTCATCCTGGAAGTGGAGCTATTTGACCTATAGGGCATTGATTTCATGGGACACTTTCCCCCTTCCTATTCTTTCAGATACATTTTGGTGGTAGTGGAGTCTGTCTCAAAGTGGGTGGAAGCCATAGCCACAACCACCTGTGATGCACAGATTGTCCTTCAATTCCTTAAGAAGCACATTTTCACTAGATATGGAGTGCCCAAGGGTCTTGTTAGCGATGGTGGTGGTCATTTCTACAATAAACAGATGGAGAAACTCCTCCACAAATATGGAGTAATCCATAAAGTAGCCACACCATACCACCCTCAGACTAATGGCAAGGCTAAATTAGCAAATAGGGAGTTGAAGAAGATCTTAGAGAAAACAGTGGGAAGCACAAGAAAAGATTGGACTAGGAAGCTAGAAGATGCACTCTGGGCATACAGAACAGCTTTCAAAACTCCCATTGAAAAGTCCCCCTTTCAGCTATTGTACGAAAAATCCTGCCACCTCCCTGTAGAGCTTGAACACAGAGCTTTCTGGGCTACTAAACTCCTCAACCTTGATTCTCAGGCAGCAGGGGAGAAAAGGTTACTACAACTAAATGAGTTGGATGAATTTAGGCTAGAAGCCTATGAAAATGCTAAGGTATACAAGGAAAGAGCCAAGAGGTGGCATGACAGGAAGATTTTAAAGAAAGAGTTCAAACCAAGACAGCAAGTACTCCTATACAACTCACGGCTCAAGATTTTCCCTAGCAAGCTCAAGTCCAAATGGACTGGCCCATATTTAGTGACAGGTTTTTCCTTATGGAAATCTTGAGTTGCTAGATGAAGCTACACAGAGTCATTTCACAGCAAATGGGCACAAAGCAAAGCCTTACTTAGGAGGGCAATGGGACAAGGAAAAAGAGGTTCAGAACCTAAGCTAAGCAAGAATGAAGGATGTCAAGCTAATGACAATAAAGAAGCGCTTGTTGGGAGGCAACCCAACCTGAGGTAGTTTTCTTCTCCTAACTATTTTAATAAAAAGGTTAATTAGCTTTATCTATATTGCAAGAAGCTAAGTTTGGTGTTACACACCAAAACAATATAAGGGAGAATGAAGGATTCTAAGTTTGGTGTTCCACCAAAAACTTCATCATAAAACACGTTCTCACTTTCTGCATAATGCTAGCTTCAAACATTTAGATAAACTAATTAACTATTTGCTGTTTCATAGTTTTTAGCTTTATTACCTTTAGCAAGGAAAAAGGATTTCACATATGGTTAATTTGCTGCATGAGGAACATTGGCAAGGAACTAAGTTTGGTGTTCACACACCAAAGTAAGTTCAAGAGCCCACAAATAAGTTTTGCATACTAATCAGTTACCTAAAGGGCTTGAGAAGCAAGTAACTTTTGAGAATCATGCAGGAAAATAGCCAACATTTGAAGACAATCTGCAGTATGACTCAAAAGGGACACAATAGAAGGAAGAATGAAAAGCTGCAACCTGACAGGTCGTATTCACACTTGATCCTTGTTATGATGAAATGTTTTAATTCAGGGAGTCCTTTATGTCTGGCTAAAGTGTTCATTTAGTTGCAAGTGGAAGTTTTTGCTAAAGAAAGTGATCTGCATAATAATTGTCATCCTTTATTTGCTTGAATTTTGTTTTGTTCCCCTTTCTGTTTGAATAAAAGAGAGATGTTTGATTTAGAAAAGTAAATATCCAATGTTGCATAAGTTAGAATGAAAGTTAGTGGTGGTATTTGTTGATTTAATGCATGGCTCATAAAATAAATGCTGCATAATGATATGTTATCTGAAGAAGGAACTAGTTTGTTGTTATAAATGCTTGTATCATTAAAAATCCCTTGAGAATGGAACAGAACAGAAAGAAAAAAAAAAGAAAGAGAAAAAGCCAAGAGTGGCAAAGAAAACAAATAATAAGGCTAGGCACCAATACCTTGGACCCTAGGACACATGCCTGTGGTGTTTTTGTGCTAGGATATGCTTGGACAAGTAAGTTCTAAGGAGTATTTCAAAATTTGGCCACTTAGATCAACTGATTTGGGATTGCCAACTGAAAGTCCACAATAAAGAGCAACCTAGCTACAAAACACTTAGTTATCCAAAGAGATGCTGGGCATCAATGATCCTAGGAAGAAAAGCGTGAGCCATGTGTCTGTGGTGAAGGAATGTTGAGCAAAGTTAAGCCAAAGGTTGCTGCAACATTTGCCACCAAGCCTTCAAAGAACAATAAGCTCTTTGAGCAAAACAAAGAAGGAAAAATTAGCAAGGGAACAAGCAAAAGTAGAGCCTTATAGCAGCAAACTTAGTGATCCTTTGAGGAAGCACCTCTTATGTAATAGCAAGCAATAAATGAGCCATCATTGTCTGCATAAAAATCCCATGAACCAAGTTCAACTATATGCCTAATAAGGATATGCACACTTCTCTGGTTCATTTCATTTACTCTTATGTTTGATGCTTACTTGGTGACAAGCAAGGTTTAAGTTTGGTGTTGTGATGACAAGTCATCTTATACTAGTTTTTCAAACATTTTTCACTTGTTTCATTAGTTTTTATGCATTTTCTTGCATTGTAAGTTAGCAATTTGGAGTGGAATTGCATGGTTTCTTTGAATCAATCAACCACCCTTTAATTGAGACAAAATCATGAGGTTTAAGCTAAAATTAATTGGTTTTAAATGAATTTTAAGCTTTATGAATTTTGTGATACTTTGATTGGTTATTTTGATTAATTGTAGGTGAAGAAAAGAAAAAAAATAAGAAAAGCGTGGCCAAAGGGAGAGAAGCGTGGCCCAAAGGAAGAAAAGCGTGGCTCAAAACAAGGAGCAAGAGCACAAAGCTCTTGCCAAGAGCTTAGAGCTCTTTGTGGAGAGCTTTACTTCAACAAATCAAAGGCCAAGCTCTTACCAAGAGCCTAGAGCTCTTGCCAAGAGCTTAACCAAGCGCACAAGGAAGGAGGAAGCAAGGCAAATCCAAGACAAAGCTCTTTCCAAGAGCTTTCTCCAAGAGCTTTTTCGGGCTTCTTCAAGGAAAAATCAAGAGAAAAAGAGCTCAACAATGCACTCACCAAGGCTTGAATCCAAGACCAAGGGGGAAGGGGGTAGCGCTACCTCACAAGGAAAACAAGCCAAAATTAGCTTGTTTTCACTCCATGGGGTTCGAACCAAGTCCCTCAAGGAAGCAAGACTTTGGGCGCTACTCTTGTGCCATGAAAAATGGGCAGCTCTTGCACTCCCCAAGGATCGAACCGGGCACCTCAAGGAAGGGAGACACTAGGCGCTACTTGGTTGCAAAGGAAAATAGCCAGCAAGTGCTTCACCCAAGGCTTGTACCAAGGACCTCAAGAACAGCCAAAGCTCTTGCCAAGAGCTCAAAGCTCTTGCAAAGAGCTTTATTCTCTTGTCACAAGGAGGGAACGTGCGCACACTTTGGCAAGGAAGGGAACCAAAGCTCTTGGCCAAAGCTCTTGCCAAGAGCCGAGCTTTCCCCTGGGAGGTGCACCATGGGCCAAAAATTCATCAAAAATCCAAATTAATTCATTTCTTCACCAAATTTTAGAGCCCACCTAGATCCAAATTAGGAAGTGTATAAATAGGTGTTATTTTGATTTAGAAAGGACTTTTTCTTCTTTGAAAATTTTCACTTGTAATTTTTAGAGTTTTTCTTTGACTTTGGATCTCTGAGTTCTATTTGGGGAATTGGGAAGGAGAATTGATCTCTCTTCTTCCTTGTTCTTGCTTCTACATTTTTTACTCTTTGTTTTGGATCTTGGGTGGAGAATTGAAGAAATTCTATTTCAATCTCTCCTTGGGATCCCTCTCTGTTTAATTGTCTGCATAATTCAAGAAATTGTGCTTTTAGATTTGAATTCTATTTACTATTTTCTTCTCTACTTCACCTGCAATTTACTTTTCCACTTCTCTTACAATTATTCTTGGTTGGATCAAGGAAGGATTGAGATCTAGACTTGTTCTCTAGTCTCTTCTAACCCTGAGATCTTTGACTTCTCTTGAACCATTGCAATTGAGCCACATTTTGCTATCTGTTTGGATTTTCAAGCAATTGTTCTCTTCTGTTTAGATCTGTTGCAATTTCATTTCATATTCCACTTATTTGTTTAATGTCATTTTAATTTCTCTTGTTTAATTTCTGCAATCCCAACTCCCAAATCCTTTTATAATTCAAGCAATTTACATTTCTTGCACTTTAAGCTTCAGTCATTTATATTTCTTGCAATCTAAGTTTCTGCAGTTTATATTACTTGCACTTTAAGATTCAGCTTCTTTACTTCCTTTGCTCTTTAATTTACTATAATTCTTCCCTTTCCCTTTACAATTCAAGCAATTTAGCTTCTGTCAGTTACAAACCACTCAAATCAACTCTTGTTCGCTTGACTAAATCAACCACTAAACTAAAATTGCTCAATCCTTCAATCCCTGTGGGATCGACCTCACTCACGTGAGTTATTATTACTTGATGCGATCCGGTACACTTGCCGGTGAGTTTTGTGTTGGATCGTTTTCCACACATCATCAATCCACTCCTATCCTAGAGTCAATTAACCTAGGCATTCATATAACTCTACATAATGCCTACTCGAAACTCAAACTCGTACCTTAGTGTCAGTGGTTTTCAAATCCTTGTATCCCTTCCTCACCAATTTGAGACAAAATTTATCATATCTCCTCTAATTCAATTGCTCCTCACCAATCCACGCCACAATCATTCCTCAAACAAGCAACTAAATAAACCATTTCATTCCAATTAACATAATCAATTTATCATTCATTCTAGAGTTTTTACTCAAAATTAGAGATAACAAAGGGATTGGACTATTTCACCTTGTGCCGCTCAACCTCAGGGTCAAAACCCCACTTAAGATTGTGGTTGAGCTTCCCCTAAAGTATCAAAATCACAATATCTCAATACCCACATAACCGAAAATGCAAATTGCTAAAGTATAGAAAACTAGGCAAGAATTTTAGAGTTCCTTACCACATTGTTCAAATAGAGTCGAAGAAAATTCCGAGACAAATATGTGGCCACAAAACAACTCGTCAATCGGAGCTCCATATTAAAAGTTATGTGCAGAAGAAGAAGAAGAAGATGAATATAGCTTACAAGGGTTTTCTCTTTTCTTCTCCTTCTTTTTCCTTTCAATATACTGAAGTGTTTTGTGTAATGAAATAAGGAAGGAGTGAGCTGATAAAAGTGTTAGCTAATGGGCCTTGGACCCACATGTGGCCCAAATTCTAATTTTTATGCGCTTGGCCTAAACCTTTAAAATTATCATTTTAATTTGTATTTTCATTATTTTTACTTTTCCAAACATAAATTTTAATTATCTTAATCTCCTTGACTCATAATTAATTAATTAACCAAGATTTACACATTCATAATTTAAAATGGATGGTATTATAGTAATAACTTTTAGGAACATAGTGACTCAAAAAATTAAATAAATTTCACGTTATATGTATCAAAGCAACACAAAAGTGACAAGTGAAAATACTTATGATGTAATTTGGTAAAAAAAAAAATTCCAAACCAAAGAAACATTACAAAATGAGAAACAAAAAATGACCAAATAAATTAATTGAAAATTAGCGATAAATAAATACGATTTATATGATTGTTATGCAAATTTCATAAAATAAAACTTTTTTCACATAAGTTATAGCTAAAATTTTAGTATCTTCTTTATGTGTTAAAAAACAGTTTCTTAACTCTGAAAAAGGCTATAAATTAGTTTAAGAAGGTTAACTAATTTGATATCAAAACAAGAAGAACAGGATTCCACAAGAGGTGAAATCAATCAGATATCCTACTTTTCTTATTTTGATCACTTTTGCATCTTATAAATTTCATTGTCTAAATAGTTGTTTAATTAAGTTAAATTTAGTAATTAATAATTCTTTATAGAAATAATAGTCTATTCATCACTTTATTACTTGAAACTATTAATACACTTGTTAGTGTGGTCTAACTCACGGCAATATTTAACTTTAAAAATTTATTAGATTACTCAAATATACGGCTAAGGCTATACTAATTTCTTGGGAACTTCTTGGGGAATTCCCCATTCCGCGTGAACTAAGGTACTTGCTACTTTACACAATTTTAACTTTATCCACCTATCCTACGTATGTCTATTTTAGATAGCCATGAAATTTCCATATATAGTGAATTTTGAACTCATTCATTCGCAAGTCTTTTCCCATCATTTTCTCTATCAACGTCAAGTCCATCATTATTCTAAATTCCTGAATTTCATGGGAATCCCACATGCTTATTATGTCTCCCAAAAAGAATAAAAAATAAAATGTTTCCAATGATCCATGATTCGTTTTTCCACTCCTAAAGGAAACACTAGAATAAAAACACTTGCTTCCTGGAAATTAAATCCAGCAGCAATAATAATGTGTAATAACATTTTCCCACTTATCACGTTAGGAGTTGACGCTTCAACTTCAAGCTTAGAAAATGAGTCGATTATTTTTTCTATAAAATGGGGCAAAAATGTTGTGTCAAACAACAAGAAGAACCACATCCACAATAGTTTCAATTTCTACTTTTGTATCTATTGCTTGAGAGTTTAGATATCAATAATGGAGCAGAAATTTATTTGTGATATATCTCTGTGTCTCAGAATTCTAATGTGGCAGTTGCAAATTAGAATAAAAAGTTTCTTCTCAATCCTCTCTTTTTTCTTAATTCTTTTGTCCGATTTTCTCTCTCGAAATTGGTCAAATTCTGAAGCATATAAGCAGAATTTAGATAGTGTTGTTGAGAGTATTGGTATAAAACTATGCAAAGAGGATGTGATTATTGTTATGGAAAGGTTAGGAATGAATGTTGAGTGTGATGGGATTGAAGAGTCTGATGTGAAGAAAATAGTGGAATTGTTTCAAGCGGATAACAGTAATAATAATGATGCTACATTTGGAGAAGAGGTTAAGGAAGCTTTTGATGTGTTTGACCGAAACAAAGATGGGTTTATAGATTCAAGAGAGTTGAAGAGGGTATTGTCATGTTTGGGTTTGGAGAAAGATGTTTTGGAATGTCAGAAAATGATAAATGCAAGTGATCAAAATGGTGATGGACTAATTGACCAAAATGAGTTTATTAGGATTTTGGAACAGAGTATTGGGTGAAGTTTGTTGCTTTCCTATGTTCGAGTATCCCCCCCCCCCCCCCACCCACACTTTTCTTCTTTCCTTTTTAAAAAAATAAGTTGAAGATGTATATACGTCTTATGGATAAATAATTTGGAATAGAACTCTGGTGAGAGTGATGTTTTGGACAAAATGAAAAGTCCTAGTAATTTATATTTATTAATATAATGTCCTTTCAATATGTAAGATCAGACTATAGTGAGTCTATTACAACTATTTTTCTTTTCTCTTCCCCTAGCTTAATTTTTTTAATTTACTTTAAATAACAAGTGTAATTATCCGTACACGTGATAAGATTGAAATTATAATTTTAAATTATTTTTTTAAAATTAATTTGAATTATAATAATTTGATTAATAAAAAAGTAGTATGTTATACATTGTTTGATTTTTTTTAATCTAGTGTTAACTGGATTAACTCTAAAATAATTATTAATCAGTTTTAATAATCTATTTTTTTTAATAAATCAGAAATATATACTGAATGTGATCATAAATAATATAGTAATAGTCAAATCTACTAACAAATATATTGGCTATTATCACATTATAAAACAAATTAAATATAAAAGCTATTAGCACTTATAAATCTATAAAATTGCACTGTCTTTGATTCGTGCAAGGGTTTACTTATCAAATAAACTTAAAATATGAACAAAAAATATTTATAAAATGGACCTAACATCACTTGAAAGAATCATGGAAAATAATCAACTTACCTTATCATCTATGAGAATTATTTCTATGTAAGTCGTATTGTTCTTGTCAAATTTAGATGGGACTTTCTATAACCTTGTAATTCTTACCTTTATTTTTCAAACTTTTTCATTACATAATCTACTATAGGTAATACTGTTGATGGAATCGTAATTAGTAGCCCTTAGATATGAGAAATAATAAACAGAAGAAGATCTATGTCTGAGGTACGAATTTTCTAGATGATAAATAATTGTAACAATTCACTATATATATATATATATATATATATATATATATATATATACACACTAATTATACATGGTAATAATTAGCAAATACTTGCTACAATTAGGTGAAATTTATGCCATTATATTTTATTAACTTTTATGATTAATTCAATAGAGATACTTACTCAATATATATGTCATCGACATTAATTATATGCCCATATTTTTAGGAAAGAGCTAAAAGAGGAGATATATAAATATATATAATATTATTGCTATATAGGAACCATACATAAATTGCTACATTTTTTATTATATTATACAACTTAAAATTATAGTATCATGTTATTATTAATTCTAGATACTTGCTATAATTATATCAAATTTAATTATGATTCTCAATAAATAAAATAGATAATATTCAATATTATTTTTTTTAACATTCAATATTTATTGTAAATATAAAAAGTAAAATAATTAATAAAAAAATATGAGCAGAAAATAAAATATATTAATTAAAATTCAATTTGTTATCTAATTAATCTTGTCTCCATACGATATAATTTTATAAAAATGTTATGAATCACAACCTTTTTTATGCTAAAAAAAAGTACTATATGTAGCCTTTAGTAGCACAAAAAATAATTATAAGAATTAGTTATTGATATTGATATTAATCACAATTGATTATTGATACCCTAATTTTTTAAAAATATATTTTACCTTTTAAAATATAATGCATGTATCGTGTACACCTTATTATTATTATTATTATTATTATTATTATTATTATTATTATTATTATTATTATTAAAAAAATATATTAATCAACTTTTATAAAAATATTACAAAAAATGTAAATTATCTTTAAATAAAATAATAATATCCTTAAGAATTATTAATCAAAATAAATAAAAAAATTAATATAAAACAAAATCATAGAAAAATATTAAGAAAATTAAGATAAAAAAACAAAAAAAAAATTATAAATATTTTACTTGAAGTACAGAATAGAGAAGAAAAAAAGGGATATATAAAATAATAAGATAATAAATTGAATTAATTGAGTTCATTTATTTCATTGCTTTATATATTATTTATTAAATAATTTAATATTTATCTCAATCAAATTAAATAATAAATTAGTTATAATTAATTTGGTTTAATGAATAAAAAAATTTAAAATAATTTGATATTTACTCTAATTAAATTAAATATTTGAAGTTATGATTAATGTAATTTAATGAATCAAATAAAATATTAAATGATAAAATATTTATCCTAATCAAATCAAATTATATAACTGATTAGTTATAATTAATACAATTGAATGAATCAAACACATTAAATTAAAAAATAATTTAGTTAATTTGTGTCTTAAGGTCACATTTTAAAAATATTTATTTTTCAATAATTTTTATAAAATATTTTTTATAATATTTTAACCATGGCCTAAAGACACAATTATAATAACCCATTAAAAAGTACTTAATTAGTTAATATAAATAATTAGAATAATTGATTTAGTTTAATAAATTAAAAGAAATAAGTGTGAATGGAAGAGATAAAGAGAAAGTGAAATTATAAACACGTGTAGCCATTAAAAAGCAATAAAAAAGTCCCTTTTAGTTTTTTATTTATTAATTATTAATTTATTATAATTAATTTCACAACATTTATTATACGTTATTCATCTTACAAATTAATACAATCAATTAATTGATATAACTCATTTTGCTATACTTTCTAAATAAATAATTAAAATGCACATCTCAATTTTTTGTTAAAGTAGAATAAAATAAATTACATAAATTGAGTAGATATAAATCTAAAAATTATAAAATTTTATTAACAACTCAAATAAATTAGTACCATAAAACTAAATTTAATGTCTATTTTAAAAATAATTACTGACCTTTTATTCTTTTAATTATTAATAATTTAAATAAAGTAATAACCTATAACTTATTTTGTTATCTATTTTAAGTAATTACTAACATTTTATTTTTTTAATTATTTGCTTGTCTTATTTGTCATTTATGCTTTCAATCAATTATATTAATAAACAAATAAACTAAATCAACTCTGGTTATACTTGGACTATTCAACAATTCAATATAATCTTTTTAATTCACTACTACATTTTGAAGATTTAGTAATATTTATTGCATAACATTTGTTAAAGTGTTAGTGATTATTATAAAATTATATATAAAGTAACATTTATAATGAAATGTTAGTAAATATATATAATTTTTTTTAAAAAACTTCAAAAATGTTACCTATTCCTATTCCTATAACACTCTGGAAATCAAATCACTCTTCTGGAAATCAAATCAGAGATCTAGCCTAATGGTTGAAACGGAAGAAAGATCGGGATCCAGCTACTGCTCTCAATCGCACTCCAAATCTCATTCTCTTTCGCACTCTCGCTCTCAATCTCATTGGCGGTCTCGATCGTGCTCTTCCGCTCCTTGAATCTCTCTCTCGTTTCAACAAATTCTAGGGTTGGGTTTGTTATTCTCTATTTTGAGGTGAGTCTAGTGGAGAAAAAGAAGAACCTCTTTTCGTATTCTTTCTTCTATTAATGATCTTGATCCAGATTTGAATCATGCATATGTAATTTCTCGCCAATTAAGTTGTTTATTTAAATTTAGGTTTTGAATTTAAGTATAAATGAGTTTAATTGCTCCTTCAATTCAAATTATGTTGTATTGTATCTTCAGAACTGAAAGAAAACAATAATATATTTGATATAAGTTATCCTCATCATGTTTCATGGCTTTGTAGGGTTCAACGCTGTCTGAATTGTCTGGGAAAAGGCTATGACTGATTCCAACGAGCCAAAGGAAAGGTACAATTCAAAACTTTGGTAAAATTTGTGTTTTCCCATTTAAAAACATATATTGTAAGAGATAGATGCTGAACTTCTTATGTTCAGATGTACTCTTTTTGATACAAGCTAAATCTATTAGCTATGCACTATTTCTGACATTTTGAGAATGGATTGTTGCACACTGTGGTAGTGTGTCGAATGCCACTAGCACTTGCATTATTAGGACTAGGCTTGTTTGGGATCAATTTGCTAATTTGATTCGAGGTTCTAATAACCTATGGTTGCTACTTGCTAATACGTTTATTCATGATTAAAAAGAAGAAATAAAAGGCTATCTATGCAAGTAACGCTACTTGTTTTATAAAATAAATAAATGAAATAAACGCAAGAGAGAATCTCTCAAGTAGGTTGAAGTTTACTTTTAGGCCACTAGTTCTTAACCGTGAAGGCCTAGATTCTTTTTCAAGGCCTTCAAATGTTTATGGTTCAGCGTTCTACCTTGCTTATAGATGCGAAAATTATTATTTCCACCTTTCCATGACTATGGTTACTGGTTTGGTCATGAAATTCTTTAACTCAATTTTTAGATCCTCATGAAATTCTTTAACTCAATTTCTTTATTTCTTTCGTTCATTGTTATATTCTTTATTTTTTTAATTTTTTCTTGTTTCTTGTTCAAGAGTGGAATGCATGTATACATAAAAAGTGAAATTTGTTACTGCCAATATTAAGAGAGTGGCATTTCTATATTTTTTATACTATTAGTTAATAGTTAATGCTCTCACACTCTCGGTCAGTCATAGAGCTCTTAACCTCTGACTCTGGCAGGTCTATGCTCGCCTCTCTCTTGCCGGTGCTCGCCTCTCACTCTCGACGGTTTGTACTGGCCTCTAGCCGGCTCATCTGCTCGTCTCTGTGTGTGCTCCTCTGCTCGCCTCCATCTGTCGCTTTGAATTTCTATTTGAATAGGTAAAAATTTAATGCTTCTGATAAGTACATCTTTCTTTCAATGTATTGGTTTACAGAGAAAACTGATAAGTCAAACCTTCTGCCATTATAACAGAATCACCATTCTCATATGGCAAAATGTCACCATATTATAGTAATTTTTGAATACACCCATTTCCTTGAGTTGAATTTCAAGGCCTTATTTTTAATCTTTAACGTGAAGTTGGAGAACTGTCTTGTACTCTTGTCTGGTAGAGGTTGATTCTTTTTAACTGCCAATTTGAAGAATTGTTTATTAAATAACTTTTTTCTTCCTTAGTTGGTACTTTGGCAGAGTCTTCCTTTTTTATTCTAATTTCACCATAAATTGGAGATCTTCATTGTTGCATGAAAGTGTCATATTTTTATAACAGCTAAGTCTTAGTTCCAAAAGGTGAGGATGATACATATATCCAACAATACATCTAACAATGTCTTACTGTCTTATTAAACAAGATTGAATTCGGTAACAAGCTCTTTTAAACTAAGAAGATTGATATATTAAAAAGGTGGGCATTAAGCTCTTCAAGGTAGTAGGAATTACATATAATAAAAATTACAAATTCAATGACGACTTTTGTTTTATCATTTTACTAATCTCTTGATTTTGAAAGATTTTTTCCTTCAATTAGATATGAAGTCTATGTAGAATAAGCTTCACACCTATTCTAATATAAGAGTAGAGAAGTATGTGTTAGTTCCGTCAACGACGGATACATAGAATATTCCTTTAAAGTTTAAACTAAAAATACAGCAACGATATTCAAAATTTCAACTGCACATCAAAAAACATACTTTGTATTCTTAGTTTCTTACTACTCTCGAGGAACAGTTAATAAGTCAAGCAATATAAATGAAAAATGCACTCCAATAGTCCAAGGTCTAAGAGGCATGCATTTTGAAAAGACTTTGTCCTTTCATTCTTTGCATTTGGCTTAACCTTTTTTGGTTTAGAAAATGATTATGCACCAAGTAATTACAGTTATTAAGTTGAGATGTCTAGTCTTGCCAGTTACTAATGGAATTTGATAGGTAAAAATCTAATGCTTCTGTTTCTGTTTGAATTTCTGTTCATTCATTGAAAGTGCTGCTCTTTGATGTTGTGAATGTTGGAATGCTGTTTTAATTTTCTCAAAGTTGAATTTTTGTAATTAATTTTAATTGATTGATTTATTTATTATTTTTACTTGGTGAAACAAAGATGTGTTCGAGCGGCTCATAGCGCTGAGAGGCAATGCCATGCCCTTATAGTATTCATGGTCTTGTAAAAGGTAATTAATTAAACTAAAAAAGAAAACCATTTTGTCTTGGCTTCTTCTGTTGCAAAACAAACATAAATATGGGAAAATGATATATAGTAATTGAGCATTGCATTTTGTTTATTAGGAACTATAAGAACGGTTATGTGTGGTGTGACTTGGCACTTAATGACATAATACACCCCGATGAAGGAGCAGAATATATACTCAAAAGGATCTGAATTTGTTCAAGCTTCTTCTGGTTACTCCCCTAGTCCCCTCCCCTCTATAATTTCATATTATCTTCTTTATTATTGTTATTATTATTAAAAAATTATTACTATATCAGCTAATTTCAGCCAATATTATAGTGAGTTGTTAATTTTAGTAAATATAAAGCCCATTGATCATAAATTTTTGTTGAATTTAAGTTTTAAATATTTTTTAAATTGAATTTTAAATTTTTTATGATTGCATATGGCCTCCTACCATCATATTTCATGCTCCAAAGTTTAATGTGAGTCAATTCTTGAGCATTTATTTCTGATTTCTGATTGCAACTCTTTTTAATTAGCTGTTTGATACTTTTTATTTGTTTAATTAAGCATGCAAAAAATAAGCATTCATTTCCTAATTCTAATTAATAAACTTGTCAAATGATGATATAAGCAGAGACGTATATAGATCTTGCACCATATATATATGATTAATTCTCATTTACAAGCACCATATAGCAACAAACTGATTATTATTATTATGTCCTTCCAGCTCTGCTATCTATTTATGATGATTACTTTTTTTCCTGTGATTTATTTGCAGTGAGGAGAATATATATTTACTTTACAGGGTTGGATTTGTTATTCTCTATATCTTAATAAGTGAATGCTTTTCTTGTCTATATTTTAACAAGAATATTCATTAGGACTTCCATCTCTTCTGTCAGATCCTGGTGTCTTGTGCTAAGACACCAGAATAGGCATTGGTATACATATTTGGTGAAGCTAGAAGAACCACACCATCAATTCTCTATTTACCATAATTTGATGTTTGGTGGAAACTGTAAGTTCATATTTTAATTATTTGCATGTTAAATGGAAATGATCTCCCTGCCTAAAATTTATATTTTGTACGCATGTATTCACTTATGTTGTGGAGCTGCTTCAAATGCTACCTGAGTTTGATTGGTTTCGTAATCCTGCAGGCTCATGAACAACTCAGAGCTGTTCTCCTGACTTTGCTAGACAAATTGTCATCTGACATGCCTATCCTTCTACTGGGAACATCCTCAGTTGTGCTAGCTGAAGTTGAAGATGTACCACATTCAGTTTTTCCTCATCGTTCAGTGTATCTTTGATCTAATTCACAACAAAACACTGATTTTTTATATGGAATGTTCATAGAGTTTAAGTGCTATAAGTATTTTTTTTCTTTTCTCATTTTATTTGCATCACGAAGCAAACTTGTACAATGATTATTGATTAATGAAAGATGTTATAAAAATTTTATTTTGTGAATTTGTGAATTTAATGAAATATTTCATGTTGTAGTAATTAATTTTAGTATATTTATATTGTGTATAATATAAAATAAAAAAATAGTATAATATAACTAAAAAAATGTTACTAAAGATCTTTTGTAACATTTTTTAAGTGTTATAAAAAATACCTATGTTAACATTTTTTTAAGTGTTACAAAAAATATCTATGGGAACATTTTTTTAAGTGCTACATAAAATATCTATGGTAACATTTTTTAAGTGTTACAAAAAGTTATCTATGGTAACATTTTTCTAAGTATTACAAAATATATCTATTGTAACATTTCTTTAAGTGTTATTAAGAAAAGTCTATTGTAACATTTCTCATAATATTACTATAGAAGATCTATCGTAACATTTTTACTAAATGTTATTAAATCTTTAGAAAAATGTTAGTAAAACTCTTTAGTAACATAGGGTATATTTAACATTTGTTAAAATGTTACTAATATATATAGGTAACATTTTAATATGATTTGGTAACTGATAAACCTCATTCTTAGCGTTTATCTTGTGTTGGATTTAGAGTATTTTGCTAACCTTTTCTCACATTTAGGCAATGATTTAGCATGATTTTGTGATCTCTCCCTTATTTGGGCCTAAGTGTAAAAAGCATGTCTTTTTGGTCTTTGATTAGATAACTTTAATTTCTCCTTGATTCCATAAGATGCATTGATATGTTTGTTAGTAATCTCAGGTTGAAAAAGGCTAGGAATGAATCAAGGGAGCAAGGAAGGAAGCATGCAAGTGGAGAAGATCATGAAAAGCCAAAGAGTTGAACTCGGCCATGGACGCGCGCGCACCAGGCGCTTACGCGCACCTTGCAAAGTTGCCCATGGACGCGTACGCGTGCTGTGCGCGTACGTGTCGGTGCTGATATATGATTTTTTAATGAAAACGTGGCCAGTGAATTCTCAAGGCCTATGGGGGCCAATCCAAGCCAACTTTGGTGCCAAAACACTCAAATGAATCAAGGATTGAGGGGAAGATCATGGATCATCTATCATAATACACATTAGGCTAGTTTGTAGTTTTAGTTTTAGAGAGAGAAGCTCTCACTTCTCTCTAGAATTAGGATAAGGATTAGGTTTAGTTCTTAGATCTAGGTTTTAATTCATGCTCTCTTCTACTTCTTCTTCTTAATTCCTTGTTGTTACATTCATCATTCTTCCATTGTTGTTATTACTTTCTTCTACTTGGTTTGTAGATTTACTCTTGTTCACTCTATTTTCTTTTAATGCAATTTGAGGTAATTCATGTAGATCTTGCTTTCTTTGATTGTTGTTGTTGATTTCTTATATTCAATTGTTGTTAGATTCCATTCTTGTTATCAATTTACCATGCTTTTCTTTTGTGCCTCCCAAGTGTTTGATGAAATGCTTGGTTAGATTTTAGTATAGATTTTTATCCTTCTTGGCCTAGATAGAGTAATTAGTGACGCTTGAGTTATCCAATTCCTTTGTTGATCGATAATTAGAAGTTGCTAATTAATTTGGATACCACTAATGCTAGTCTTTCCCTTGGGAGTTGACTAGGACTTGTGGAATCAAGTTGATTTATCCACTTGACTTTCCTCCACTATAGAGGTTAACTAAGTGGTAGCAATGAACAAATTGTGGTCACAATTGAGGAGGATAACTAGGATAGGACTTCTAATTCTCACCACCTTACCAAGAGCTTTCATAGTTATTAGTTTACTTTCATTGCCATTTGTATTTCTTGTCTAAAATCTCAAAAACCCCAAACATACCTCATAACCAATAGCAAGACACTTCATTGCAATTCCAAGGGAGAACGACCCGAGGTTCAATACTTTGGTTTATAGATTTTAGGGGTTTGTTACTTGTGACAAACAAATTTTTGTATGAAAGGATTATTGTTGGTTTAGAAACTATACTTGCAACGAGCTTTCATTTGTGAAATTTTAAACCGTCAAAAGTCCGTTCATCAGTAACATTTTTTAAATGTTAGTAAAAGTTAATTATGTAGTAGTGATTTAGGATTAACTACTAATGATAGAAAATAAAAAATTTAGACTAATTCAATGTTGTGAACATTAATTATTATTGGGAAATAACCTAAAATCATAATGAAATTTATTTTTAAAGAAATAATCGAGTATTATTGTTAATTATGAAATAACCTAAAATCATAATACATTTTATTTTTAAAGAAACAATCATCCATTAATATCTATAAATAGAAACTATCGTCAGAATGCTTTGATTAAAAATATGAGGGATTAATTACTATTCATTATTAATAATATATCGATTATATCAAAAAGTAAAAATATAATTTTCTGCATTTACATCATTAGAAGAATTATCATCATGAATAAAATTTTGTAAAAAAAAGAATAAAATTGCATACATAGTGAATTTAAAAAATAAATATCGTTAAGTAATTATGCTTTTTTTAATAAATAGTAAAAAAATTAAATATCATAAATTATATTCTTTCAAAAATAACCCTTTTAAGTTGTTATGTTCGGCATGCATGATTTATTTGTATATAATTTAAATTCACATTATTTTTAATTATAACAATTATTTATCCTTAATTATTATTTTTAGAATTTAATAATTTATCATGCCTTACAATAATTATCTATAAAAAACATATATTATCTATAAAAAACATATATGCCTTACAATAATTTAATATTTTTTTTGTTTTTTTAATTGTTATTATGTTATTAGAATTGTTAAATAATATTAAAAAAATTCTTTAAAAATAGAAATAGCGATGGCACCTTGAATAATTAATTCAAAAGAATTAAATTGAAACAAATAAGATGATTCAATCAATTATACAAATAATAGCATATTTATAAATATTAATAATGAAAATAGTCTCACTAATGTAAATGGTCAATACAATAATTATATAAAAAAATAACTAATTACATAATTGCATAATTTTCAAGATTCTATATAGTTGAATCTAATGGACAAATAAAAAAATATCTATATGATAATATCCTAATATTTTAGCATATTATAAATCATATTATAAATTTATATATCATATTATAATTTTAAGTCAACTCCTTAAACACATTATAACATAAACCATCTAAAAAGATACACCAAATTAACGAATATCATACATTCTAAATTATCATGATATTTCAAATAAAAAGAGCATCAATGCAGAGAAATCAATGAATATAACTAAAATAAAGAGCAACAAAGAGATACACACAAAAAATAATAATAAAGAGAATCAATAAAAGCATTAACATATAAACCACATACACGAACAATGTATATATTAATTGTAAATCACAAAAAAAAGACTATATATATATATATATATACACACACAAACAATGTATATATTAATTGTGAATCACAAAAAAAAGACAATATATATATATATATATATATATATATATATATATATATATATATATATATATATATAAGAATTGAAGTACACATGACAAAATAGAATATTACAAAATAAAATTATAGTAAGATTATTTAAAAATAACATAAAAATGACACATCTTTTTTGTTAATCAGAAGCTAAAAGAAAAAAAAAGTATGCACCTACTAATAAGCAATTAAAACAAACAAAATTTTTTAAAAAAATGAAATGTATAAATAATGATAAGAAACAAAAATTAAGTAAATTATAAAAATTGTACCTTAAAAACGAGAGAGAGAAAGAGAGGAAGAGAGGGAGGGAGGGGGAGAGAGAGAGAGAGAGAGAGAGAGAGAAAAGAGAGCGAATGAGTAAAAAATATTTGATCTTGTATAAATAGATGGTATTGAGAAAAATAAACTAATTAAATTAATTCATATATATCATTATCATATTTATTATTTATTAAATAATTTGATATTTACTCCAATCAAATCAAATAATTAATTAATTCATATAAATTATAATAAATGGTGAGATTTGAATGTCTAATCAAATTAATTAACTGATATAATTAATTAATTATAATTGATTTACTTTAATGAATTAAATGAAATAAATAACGAAATACCTTAAGAGCATGTCACATAAGTTCCATCATTAAGTGTAAAAATTCGATTTTTATATAATAGAATAAATAGAATAGATAGATAATAAAGATATTTTTCTAAATTAGTATAGTTATATATTATTCATTAAATATTAATTATAATATTATAATATAATTATAATAAAGATATTTTTCTAAAATAAATTTATTTAGAGAAATATAAATTGGTTATTAAAAATCGGTGCCATAATCATATAATTATCATATTATTATTATTATTATTATTATTATTATTATTATTATTATTATTATTATTATTATTATTATTATTATTATTATTATTATTATTATTATTATTAAAAATATTTTTGATTGATAATTGATAAGTAGTTTAATAATGTATTAAATATTGATTTTATATAACTATAATTTAAAGATATTTTCTTAAATTAGTATAATTATGCATTATTACTTAAATGTTAATTATAGTATAATTATAATAAAGATATTTTTATAAAATAAACTTAGAAGAGAAAATAGTGCATTCATTTTGGTGGGAAAATGGATTCATGAGGAATCGACACCTCACTTCCATTAGTTGGGGGAAAACTCAATTTTAATATATTAAGTAGTTAGATGATTTCATGTACATTCAATAATTTCACTTACCAATTTAGTTTCATAATTGTTTTTCTAGATAATATTAGTTAGTGAATCCCTTAAGCCTATCGTAGCTCAATTTAAAAGCAAACTCAAAAATAGAAAGAAAAAGAAGAATAGTGGAAAGCTAGTAAGAATGTCTGATCGGGCTTCCCTTTCGACTGATATATCGAATAGTGACTTTCGACAATTTGAAAAAAATGTCACGAAAGGGCCAGAGGCTGGATCAACTTCTGCGATAGTCAGTATGGGTAAAAGAACAACTCACTACTAGAAAACTACTTATTACAAACGGATTTATAGACAGATTTGGTCAATGCATTGGTAAAAGTCTCGTCAAAAATTATTTACCGACAGATTTTTTCCATCGATACTTTACTAACAAAATTTTCTCTGTTACCAATAGATTTTCCTATGGTAATCGTTCCCTCTATTTCGGAAAAATAGAATTTTTTTTAGATTTTTTCATTGCAAAATAAACCTGTTTTCGTACAAAATAAATATAAATTTAATCAAGACAAATTTTTATTTAATTTTTGTCTAACTTGTATTCCAACATTCATAATATTTTAAAATTAATATGTTCATCGTATTATCAAACTAGAAGAAAAAGTACTATAAAAAAGCAAGTCAATTCAAAATATAAATACAAGTGTATTAATACATCAACTATAAAGTTTAGTGCATTGTTCAAGCATACAAAAATATCAGCTATAATCCTTAGTAATCCAAAAATTCAAATCCACGATAACCATAGATCCCTATGAGTTACAAAAAACTTAGGTAGATTCAGATATTTGTAGCTACAAAGGTTTTTATTGTGACACTCCACCATACAATAGTTCAGCCGTTGCCTTAGCCTCAATTGATTTCAACGGTTTTCAGCTTGTTGCACCTACCCTTAATGGATTCATAGATCAATTACCTGATATTGCTCTGTTTCATGCAAATACCAACAATTTTAGTAGAACAATCACACCCCAAATTTCAAATTTACCTTATGTTTATAACCTTGAGCTTAGCAACAATCAAAGTTTATCTCTTCAGGCTAAGGTTGCAAATAAACAAAACATTCAGATTACTACGTGCAAAGTTTATCTCTTTATCCTGTGCAAGAGATGAAAACCAAAGAAACACATTTTTGATTACTTAGAAACAATATATTGTATTCCTTTAAATTAAAAGCATGAACTAATTGGAAACATTCTTATTAGCTGATCTCTAGTTTTCCCACTTTAAAAATATATTAACGTTACACATTGTTGAGTTTGAAGAACTAACAATATTTTATAGATGATGACTAAATATTATTGGATTAAAAGCCAACTATGTGCTTGATTATTTTGTTTAGTGTGCAGGAAATTAATTTAATTAAAACTCGCCCAAGAAGCAAGAAAACAAGCCTAAATTGTGTCTGGCCCACTTACACACAAGATCAAGGAAATATTTGTTAAACACAACAACAATTTTCCTTCAGATATAAAAGAATGCTTCAGGCCTCAAATTGATGAAGTCTGTAAATTTCGTAAAATTAACGATTAATCAGTCAATAAATTAATTTTCAATAAAAAAATTAAAAATAGAAATTTTATAGTTTTATGAGGTAGAGCTAATTAAAATAAGAATTTTGACACTAATTTTAAAGAATTTGACTCAAGATTGGGCCAAACAGGCCGAACCAGTCGAACCGGACCAAAAATGGGCCCAAGGACCAAAAATGGGCCCAAGGGCCAACCCAACCCAAGAACGAAATGAGTTCCTTCTTCCTCATTGTTGTTTCACACTAAAACATACAAGGGAAGAGAAGGAAGGTTTCCAAAACCCTTGTCTTCCATTCATATCACCATATCTTCTCACTCTGAGCTTTGATCGCTGCACCGTTTGCAGCTACGCGTCCAGCGCGTCGAGCTCTATAAAATCCGATAACCAATTTTGTTAAGAAATCTCATTTCTCATCTCAGCCTCTCAATTCCCTTGATTTTCAAAATTTTGGGGGTTTGATTGTTAAAATTTGATGTCTTGATGTTTATGCTCGAATTAGCTTGAGGGATTTGTGGGTTTTTGTTCAACCAAGTCATGTATAAGGTAAGGACTCTCAAACCCTTGCAAATTCTTAGATTATGTGAGTTTGGGTATTGAAATTTAGCATATAAATGTGGTAATGTGAATTAGGTGGTATATGTATAACAATTGGAGCATATTTCTGGAAATTGGAAGCTTGGTTTGGGTCTTGGTTGCTGAATTTTGGTATTGAAGGCTTGCAATCTTGGCTAAGTGAGTTTCCTTGGGTTATACGAGGAAATCAACCAAAGTATGTTTTCGGTTTCTGATGAGGGAAAAACGATTCCACACAAACTCATCGGCAAGTGTACCGGGTCGCATCAAGTAGTAATAACTCACAAGAGTGAGGTCGATCCCACAGGGATTGATGGATCAAGCAACTTTAGTGAGGTGATTAGTTTAGTCAAGCTATCAGTTGTGAATTGGGTAAAATTTGAGCAACAAAAATTAAATTGCTGAGAATTGTAAATTGCAGAATGTAAATCAGCAGAAACTTAAAGAGCAAGAAAAGTAAATTGCATTAAATGTAAAGGGAATTGGGTGCTAGAAAATTAAATGGAGCAGTAAATCAGAATCCAGAACAATTGCAGAAGATTTAAATTGCATGAAATGTAAATCAAGCTCATAGCAAACTCAAATGTAAATTGCAGAGGAACAGAATTGCAGGAAGATTTAAATTGAATTCAATACTGAAATGTAACAAATGCAGAAAGATAAAAGTGTATCAAACTACGCTAAGCTCTCTAGAGTCTCTAATCCTCAAAGAGAGATCTGGAGTCTCTAATCCTCCAGCCTGAGCCTTCTATTCTACTCCTATTCCTACTGTGCGCTCCCCTTTTCCTAACGGAACTAAAACCTTTTTATAGGCATTCCAAAATTACAAATGAAATTCAAATTGAAAACAAATTACAATTAAATGCAAAATTCCTATTCTAGATGATCCTTGTGCCTTTGAGTGATGTCAATTGGACTCTGCTTGCTTTGGGGCTTCAATGGGCTTGAATTGGAATTAATTGAGCCAGAGTTGCAGCTTCCAGGAGAGCATAGCGTTCATTTAGAGAACGGAGCGTTCGGGCACCCACGCGTACGCGTCCCTCACGCTTGCGCGTGCTTTTGCATTTTCGCCCATCGACGCGTACGCGTCACCCACGCGTACGTGTCCTTTGCAGCGTACTCTTAATGAGCGCTACATTTGCTTAATGAACGCTGCCCCATGCATGCGCGTCATGCACGTGTGCGCGTTGGTAGCAAAATCTCAATTCCATGCTTCAGTGCCAGCCACGCGTGCGCGTGCCTTGTCCCAGGTTCACCATCGACGCGTGCGCGTCGTTTGCGAAACTTTGCCTCCAAATTTTAACTTGCCCAAAAACACTAGCTTAGTTAACTTAGCGTTCTCTTGACAAACGAGCGCTGATTGTCAAATAGAGCACGCTTCCTTGATTTAATCATGGGCCACGCTTTTAAAAGCATGGCCTACGGCTTCAAAGTGTGCCTAAACTCCAAAATATGCCTCAAAATTCTCTTTTTTCCTTTTTAGCTTATTTTGTGCTTTTTTTGCTTCTTTTTCTTCTTATTTCCTACAAAGTTTATAAAATCAAAAGATCAAAGAAATATACTATTTAAGTACAAAAGCATTCAATATTTAAGCACTAATCATCAATTTCTTGTATGAAAAAGCATAGAAAAACATGACATGATGACATGTCATCAGTTTCTCGTATTTAATATACAATGTCTTATGAAAACTTAGCCTAGATGACCATAGGATAGGTTGGAATGCATGAGTATGTTAAATGCTTAGTACCTTTGATGATAATTGTTGAAATATATTGAGTATTTGTTTGGTGATTAATGCTTGTGATGAAAATAGGATGCTAAATAATGAGTTAATGATGATTGACAAGGTGATATGAATGAATATGAGTATGTGGTGATATATTGATGATCTTAGCAGTATAATTGAGAAATTTATGCATAAAATTGTTTAAAATTGAGGTATGGTTAGTTGTGGTAGGATGTGGGAATTGTGGTGCTGTAAAAGGTATGTTGTGATGCTATTTGTATGTATAGAATGTTGGTATTGAGTTTGATTTTGGTGAAAATAAAGTTTTAAGAACTTTTATGAAAATCTAATTTTCGGCCGAAATTCGACGAGCCATAACTCAGCTTCCGGACCCCCAAATTCTTTCAAACTTATTTCATATGAAAATTAGGTCTGTGAAGTTTACACCGTTCGAAGAACGGATAAAAAAATGTTTTAAAACAAAAAAGTTATGCGCATCGGAAGTTCTGAGTGCAAAATTGAAATTCTACAACATTCAACATTTTTGTCACTCTGCATATCGTGCATACGCAACCTCCTGCACGCGACGTGACCAACCCTTTCAGGTTTGGTATCTCGCATACGTGAGCAGGGGCATGCATACGCGAGAAGGGAATTTAAGGAGTTGCATACGCAACCACTTGCACACGACGCGACCAACCCTTTCATGTTTGGTATCTCGTATACACGAGCAAGGTGCATCTGTACGTGATGCCGCTGTTTCCAGCAAAGTAAATTTTGTGTTTTAAAACCTAATTTTGAACCTCTAAGCCTCTATTTTTACTCTTTTAGCCCCTAGATCTTAGTTGTATGCCTAGTAATGAGATGAAGCTAGGAAAAGCTGATAACTTGGAGATGAAGAAAGCTTGAGAAGTGATGAATTATGTATGAGGAGTGCAGAGGTGCAGTATACATGTGATGAATATGGCCATGGCAAATGATTATGAGTAACTATAAAGTATTGCTTTATCTTAGTCCTCTTCTCGAAAGTGCGACCCCAGAGAGATGATGGAAGGTGAGGATCCCCTTCTTTGTTCCTCTTGGTATTGTAAAATTACCTCCAGCGAGATGGTGGGAGGTTAGGATCCCCTCATTTGTTCCTCCTAGGCATATGAGAATGTACCTCCTGGATATACGCAGGGGTTATGGTTTCGCCCCACTTGCTCCAGGTTGGTTAGTATAGAGGCTCTCCGGGTAAATGCAAGAGTGTGATTCGCCCCACTTGCTCCGGGTTATGATGAATTATGTATAAAAACTGCAAATATATGATGTATAGGTGATGTTATGGCTATAATGAATTATTATGCAATGATTATGTAATGATTATGAATGATTATGAATTCTTATGTTGCTTATGCACTCGATTTTATCTGAGATACGAGTTTCCCTCGGTAAAGAGTAGTGGCTTGCCACCACGTGCTCTAGGTTGAGACTCGATACTCTGTTGACCTTACGTCATAAGGGTGACCGGGCATGTATAAATTCCCAGGAAGGATACCCCTAATGAGCAAAATTTATATATAACAAAAAGCTATACATAGACTCTTGAGGATGCGCGATGGGGGACAGTCCAGGGTTCAGCAGCCAGACTTGTCAGGTTGGCTTGATAACTGACAGAAGAGACTCATCAGCCATAAGATAGGCATACATCATAGGCATATTATTTGAATTTCATGCTTGTGCATTAATTGGGAATTCCTAAGTGAATTTAATATACTTAATTGTCATATTTGCTATCTGCAGTACTTGTATTCTACCTATGTTTGCCATTGTTTGCTTGTTTGTCTGTGTGGTTTCACTGGTGTTGGATGATTGGAGGAAAGGCGGAGGACTTAGGGGTTTTAGTACGGTTTTGGTTAAGTTAGAACCTTAGAAGACCACCCGCTTATGGTTTTTGTTTTAGTTCTTTAAGTTTTATAATATAAGTGTCGGAGTTCTAGGATTGCCTCTGGCGTTCCAGGGACCTTATATCTTATGTATGCGGCACCATTACCATACTGAGAACCCTCGGTTCTCATTCCATACGGATATTTGTGTTTTACAGATGCAGGTCGAGAGGCACCTCGCTAGGCGTCTAGAGTTCTCTGTAGCAAAGTGGATCTTTTGGAGGATATTATATTTTGTTTTGTCTAGATATATGCTCCTGTATAGAACTCTCCTTATGTTCATATATATGTTTTACTTTTGCACCTCATAAAGGTTTATGAAGAAGTACTAGGGGTGGCAAGCGGAGAAGCCCGCCCCGCCCCGCCTCGCCCCGCCTAGTGAGGCTGTCCTACAATCCCACCCCTCCCCGCCTAATTGCGGGCTAGCGGGCTGGCGGGCTAAGCCTGCCAAAGCTCTTCCTTTTTTTTTACTATTAACTACTAAATAATATATATAATTTCACAATCATATTAATAAATTTATAATTTCTAAATGCATAAAAAATTATATTTTTTATATTCATAAATATTAAAATCTTTGTAATTATAAATATCTAATAAACATAATTATAAACCAAGTTTTCATCCAAAACATAAGTATAAATATTCTCTCCAAAGCAAAATAAACATAATTTAAAACATAATTATAAATATTGTCTCCAAAGTAACATAAACATAATCCCAACCACTCAATTTTTATCTACATACTCTTGAAAGTTAGGTTGGGGGAAGTTAGGTTTTGGTCAAAAAATTGTAAAAATACCCCCTCACTAAAAAACACTAAGCCCGGCGGGGAAGCCCGCCTCGCCCCGCCAATGTCCGCCAAAGCCTGCAGTTTAAGCGGTGTGGGTTAAGCGGGCTTTTGCTATTTGGCGGTCCCAATTTTCCAGCTCGGCCCGTCTTTTTTGGCGGGTTACGCGGGCCGGCCCGGCGAATTTAGGCCCGTTTGCCACCCCTATGGATAACTAGGGTTACCTTTATGTATTTGGGTTATGGTTTCCTATATGTATATATATACTATTCTCTCTCCAACCTTAGCTTCGCCGGTTAAGTTTAGAGCTTGATATTTTATACCTTGACTCTCTACTGTCATTATTTATATACATATGTTAGTGTACCTTAGCTTTCTTCGTACGCAAATAATCCTTGTTTCATGAGCATTGCTCTTTTAATTTTACGATTTTTGCTTTACCCATTTCTTCAAGGCTCCTCATATACTATGTTCTTTCAATATATATATATATATATATATATATATATATATATATATTATTTTAGAGGTCATAATACCACACCACCTCTGTTTTACGACTTAAGCATAAAGCTCTGTGTTTGTTCCTGTAGAACCTGAGGGACAGACTAACTATGCTTCTGAGCATACTATGAGTCATGTTTATGCATAGTTATCAAATCCGGTCCAGTTTGACTGGAAAATTGATAAACCGGATCTTAAATCGGTCCAGTTAACATTTTAACCGGATAAGTAAACGAATCGGTCAAACTCGGAAAACCCAGTCAAACCCGGTCTAAACCGAGACTCGAACCAGACCGGTTGACCCGCTGAGTCAGCATCACTCAATTTCAAAAATTTATAATAAATACTAAGCGCTATTGGGGTTCGAACTTGAGTTATTCAAGTTGCAAAAGAACTTGCAACCACTGGGACAAGTTTTCTCTTTGTATTATATAGTATATTTTAATAAATATATTACTAACTATTCGACATATCCTAATTAATAATTTGTGTATTAATTCTTTTAGTCCTTTAAATTTAAGATATTTTTTATCTTTTTATTCTAATGAATAGTGTTCATATTAATTTAATTTATTTTTTATTTTATACTTACTTTTTTAAAAATGAATTATTTTTTAATTATATATAATTGTTAAAATAAAAATTAAACTTTGTTAAATATCTTTAAATTAAAAAAGATAAGCAAAAAAATTTTAATCAATGACATATTTTTGCTATTGATAATTATATAACATCTATTAATATTAATATTTTTTAAAATATATTTGAATAATGTAATAGATTATGAATTAGAAAATAAGTTAATTTGATATAAAAAAATTAAATTTTATATAATTATTTAATTATGACCGGGTAAACCGGTTGAACCTGTGATCCACCGGTTGAACCAGTGACCTAGTGACCTGGCCAAGTCGATTGTCGGGTCGGTTCTGATAACTATGTGTTTATGTGCTATTTAGGATATCTGACTGATATACATAGCTTAAAGTTCATGAGCATGCGTTTGGAACTTTGAAACACTAGACTTGAGATATTAAGACTGATCACCTTGATATCACTTGTTTGGTGTGAACGGAAACCAAATGGCGTCTCTTAGGCGTGGTCATGGGCGTAATCGAGGTTGAGGTCGGAGAGGTAATGAGGTAACCATACTGGTAGGGAATTTGACCGATTTCATTACCGCTATAACGAGCGTTGCTGCTGCCATTAGTGTTGTTGCTGCTGTGACTAGCCGAGCGATGGGTAGGAGGGAACAACAAATTGGAGATGGCAACGAAGGTGGTAATGAACATGAGGGTGGAGATAATATCTCGAGTGCGGTGGTATCAATGGAGATGGTGAGTTATCTGGAGTTAGTTAAGATGGGTCAAGTAACGGGAGAATGCCCAAGAATGACTGCGGTGGCAAGGAGTGACTACCGAGAATTTCACAAAAAGAAGGAAGGAAAGAAGATTACACCTAGGAGCCAAAGTTTCAAAAGGGGTCGTTATGTCACTTCACATTCTCAGCGTCAGAACAATAACCGATGGAACGACAATTGTCGGGGGCATGATTCAGGAGAGCAGACTAGTACTCAACCGGAACACTTAAAGTGTCTAAGATGCAAAAGGTATCATTCAAACAGATCATGCAGGGCCGGACTATGCGTATGTTAAGAGTGCGGGAAACCAGGGCATATGTCTCATAATTGTCCACACAGGAAAGGCCGGGGTGTAGCTGAATCTGATTCTCAGACCCGAGGTAATTATGAACTAGTAGTTGAATTTCTAACTACCTTGCATAACATTATTATGTGGCATTCATTGGTAACGTATGACACGTTTGGATAATCCTGGCGTCTAAGTGAATGGTTAGTCGAAGATTATCAATTGTTGAGATAGAGCGATATTTAGTTAACTTAGAGGAATGGGTAGGCTCTTGAAGGTTAAGCATCAGAGTGACACAGCGGAAGTGGGATGGATTATATCTAAGGGATCGGCAGTGTTAAGAGCTACGCAGAGCTATTGTTCGAAACCCAGTGATGGTGAACTGCGAGGAAGAGGAATGGAACGGATTCAACCTTTAGTTGTTAATTGTTTAAGATGTGAGTGAAGATGAGATCAAATCCCTATTGTGAGAGAGTTTCCGAGGTAATCCCTGAAGGTATACCAGCATTTCCATCTCAGAGAAAAAGTGAGTTTGCGATAGATTTAGTGTTTAAAGCCGGATCAGTTTTGATTTCACCCCAAGTGAAGACACCATTGTAATCGGTAGAACTAAAGAATCAAGTTGAAGGGAGTACTAGAAGAGAGAATTGTCCGACAAAGAGTTTCCCCATGGGAAGCACCGGTTATGCCGGTAAAGAAGAAAGAGAACGGTTGGAGGCATTATGCTAGGGGGAGTGTGCAGACAGATCTTCATGATTTGACCTGATCTTTCTTTTGAAACCTGCATTGAAACTCTATCTAAAGTTCTTCTTAAATGATTTTCTCATCTTTCCAGTTTTACTCCTTATGCACATGAACCTTGTTTCTTCTAGGATGAGCCTGAGCTTGTCTTGGTATAATCACGTAATCCTTGAATCTTGAGAACTTGTTGTGAGTAGAGTTGCTGTCTTTCGCAAACTGTATTCTTCAAAATTAGTTGAGATTTCCTTGACTCTATACGCTTTGTTCTTTCTATCAAGGGTTCTTGATTTGAAATCTTTTCTTGAGATGCACCTTAGTTCCTCTTCTTGTGCATTTTATTATTTTTGTACAACACTATTTGACCGTATACAAGATTTTCTTTTGATTTCTTATGAACACCGTTCTTGTTGCTCGTTCGTCTCTTCGAACATAACATCTTTTAGAAAGTCAACTTGTACTGAAAATTTGATTCGCGCACAACTTCTAGATGCAACCATTAAAATGTTAATTCCTTAGACAAGACTTCTGAACGTGGAAAATAAGCTTGTGACACTACGAAGAATTTTGGAGCCTTAATTCTTGTCAACCGTATTACCTACGGTTAAGTTAATGCGTTAGGATGTACCTTTTATAAGGATACTTGAATGCGATGAGGGCTTTCAAACCTTGAAAGGAAGATTAACCTTTATGCCAATGCTTGTATCACTTAAACCTAATGAACCATGTAAGAAATTACTGCGATGTGTTATTGGAAGACTTAGAATGTGTGCTGATGTAACATCGTGAGGTAGTAGCGAATTCCCTGAGCAAGAAGTTTCTAAGGAATGCTTGGACGTTAATCCCAGAGAAATGGATTCTAGGTGTGTTGAAGCTATAAGTTGGATATTGAGAGTGTGGTTGGAGGTGTCGGACTAAATCCATTGTAATTTTGAAACGTGGTAAAGATGAGATACAAGAAGCATAACAAGACGATAGAAAGCTACCAAGGATGTCGAAGTCTGGTAAACAAAAAGGAATAAAAAAGAGATCGAGGGAAACAAAGAATGAAACTTGGAGGACTGAAGAAATGGATTCGAAAGTACAAGAAGAGATTAGTATGCTTAATGCAGAAAATTGAGACGTGAACCATTGTCTGAATCCATCAAGAACGGATTTCAATTCCACTGAGGATTACTAAGATGTATCACAATTTTAATAAGACAGGGTTGAGTGGCCTGAAATGATGAATAACTTGGCGGCGCGTGTGACTGAATATTTGACATGTTAGAAGATGAGGAGCGAGTACCAAGAGTCATCCGAGATGTGGCAACCATGGAAGGTTTCACAATGAAAGTGAAAAGGGATCGCTATTGATTATGAAAGGGGTTATCGAGGACTAGGACAGGAAATAATGTTTAGGTAATCGTGGATCAATTAACCAAATTCATTCTATCCATCGGAACAAACTATTTATCAGAGATATTGACGAGACTATTGGTGCGTGAAATTAGAACTCACACAACTGAACTAGCAAGTGCACTGGGTCGTCCAAGTAATACTTCAGGTGAGTGAGGGTCAATCCCACGAGGATTGTTGGATTGAGCAAGCTGTGGTTATCTTGCAGATCTTAGTCAGACAAATGGAAAAGGTAATTGTTGTTATAGGCGT
This sequence comes from Arachis hypogaea, assembly GCF_003086295.3. NCBI lineage: Eukaryota > Viridiplantae > Streptophyta > Magnoliopsida > Fabales > Fabaceae > Arachis > Arachis hypogaea. The sequence goes on from NC_092050.1 coordinate 58,090,552, forward strand.
ATAAAATAAAACAATACTAAATTGGTGTAAAATCAATGATTGGGAATTAGTTAAGGCCTTGGAGATGCTTGTTCTTCTGGATTAATACTTCTTACTGACTACTTCAATAATCAGTAATTCATTCAATGGCAAGGCTATAAGTGGTTAAAGCTAGGGCTAGTGGTCATTAATCTCCTCTGATCTAGATCACACGCCGGTGCTAATAGTCATCCAATCTAAACGAGGGTGAAGCTTACGCAATTCAGTCTCTGGTGACCCTACTCAAAATGCCACAGACAAGGTCAGATCTTCCGAATCGGAGAATGATGCTCTGTATTCTAGCCTTAATGCCACAGAGACCTCAATTACCCATGAGTAATGAGATTTCATGTCACGTATCCCAATTAGCCCAGATACTCTCTTGGAACCTGTGATGTACTCTCAAGCTGTAGCTCAATACTATCCGGCTAGGGCTTCACAAGAGCTCATGTAAAATAAGGTGTCATACTCTCGTTCCACCCCAGATTCATAAAGATGAAGAACGACAATACATCATAGAATGGAATCAAACATGTATTAAGGTAAAGAATAATGATATTAATCCATAGGAATGAGCAGAGCTCCTATCCTTAACTTAGGAGGTTTAGTTGCTCATACTTTAAGAACGTATAATGTAATGTGTCTGTGCTTCTCCCCTTCTGGGAGGCATAATCCTCAAGAGGAAGAAAGTCCCTTATTTATAATAAAAACTCTAAGACTAAACCTAAAAGATATTGTTTTTAATTAAAAATTACAAAAAGAAAATAAAATAAGCTAAGAAGTGTTAAAATCCACTTTGAGGCCCACTTGGTGAGTGTTTGGGCTGATGCCTGGCGTCTAACTCAAGTTCTGGTCATTCAACTTTGGTTCCTGCTCCCTGGCTGGCCTTGAATGCCAGTTTTGGGCGTTTAATTTTGGAGGTTGGTCCTTCTTGGGCGTTGAACTCCAGAGGTGGGCGTTCAACGCCCTCTTTGGGCAATGATTCCGAAAGAAAAGTATAAACCATTATATATTTTTGGAAAGCCCTGGAAGTTAGCTTTTCAACGTCGTTGAGAGCGCGTCAATTGGATTTCTGTAGCTCACAATATGCTCATTGGAATGCACGGAGGTCAGGATTTGACAGCATCTACTATCCTTTCTTTGCCTCTGAATAAGCCTTTGCCAAAACTTGCCAATTTCACCCAAAATCACCTAAAATCATAAAAAAAAATACAAAAACTCAAAGTAGCATCCAAAATATGATTTTTGCACTAAAACATACTAAAACATAATAAAACTTGATAAAATGTGCTAAAAAACACTAAGGAAATAGTACTAAAAAGGATATAAAATATCCGCTCATCAACTATACATCAGAAAGAAGGTGAAGTTTTATAGTGCGCTAAAAGCCTCTATGTTAACATGAAACTGGAGCATCAAACATCTTAGTATTAGTTCCCAAATTTGATAGTCGATACCAATGATGTATTTCACATCTCACAGTTTCAGGAGTACATTTTTGATGCTGATCACATATTAGAACCTGAACCAGTGCAACTGAGAGAGGATCTAATGCTTCAAGTAACTTTGGTTAGAACTGATAATATGATACCAATGCTAAGCGGATACGCAGAAGAGGAGTTTTGCTAGTAGAGGATGCTGAGAGTGGAGCTGGAATTGGGGAACACACTTGGAAACTCGAATCAGATATGCAGAAGGACTACCCACACTTCTTTTTAGGTAACTAAATCTGAATTTTGAGGGCAAAATTCTTAATTAGGTGGATAGGATGTAAACCTCGTAAAACTAACGAATAATTAATCAATAAATTAATTTTTAATAAAAGAAATTATAAATAGGAATTTTATTGTTTTATGAGGTAAAGCTAATTAAAATAAGAATTTTGACACTAATTTTAAAGAATTTGGCCCAAGATTGGGCCAAATGGGCCGAACTGAACCCAACCCAACCCATGAACAAAATGAGCTTCAGCTCATTTCCTTCTTCCTCATTGTTGTTTCACGCTGAAACATAGAAGAGAAGGAAGGTTTCCAAAACCTTTGTCTTCCATTCATATCACCATATCTTCTCACTCTGAGCTCCAATCGCTGCACCGTTTGTGGACACGCGTCCAACGCACCGAGCTCTACAAAGCCCGGTAACCAATTTCAGTAAAAAAATCTCATTTCTCATCTTAGCCTCTCAATTTCCTTGATTTTCGAAATTTTGGGGGTTTGATTGTTAAAATTTGTGTCGTGATGTTTATGCTCAAATTAGCTTGAGAGATTTGTCGGTTTTTGTTCAACCAAGTCATGTATAAGGTAAGGGCTCTCAAAACCTTGCAAATTTCTAGATTATATGAGTTTGGATGTTGAAATTTGGTATATAAATGTGGTAATGTGAATTAGGTGGTATATGTATAAGAATTGGAGCATATTTATGGAAATTGGAAGCTCAGTTTGGGTCTTGGTTGTTGAATTTTGGTGTTGAAGGCTTGCAATCTTGCCTAAGTAGGTTACCTTGGGTTATACGAGAAAATCGAACAAGGTATGGTTTTGGTTTCTCGTATTTAATATATAATATCTTGTGAAAACTTAGACAAGATGACCATAGGATAGGTTGGAATAAATGAGTATGTTAAATGCTTAGTACCTTTGATGATAATTGTTGAAATTGATTGAGTATTTATTTGGTGATTAATTCTTGTGATGAAAATAAGATGCTAAATAATGAGTTAATGATGATTGACATGGTGATATGAATGAATATGAGTATGTGGTGATATACTGATGATCTTGTGGGTATAATTCAGAAATTTATGCATAAGATTGTTTAAAATTGAGGTATGGTTGGTTGTGGTAGGATATGGGGATTGTGTGTTGTAAATGGTATATTGTGGCGCTATTTGTATGTATAGAATGTTGGTATTGAGTTTGATTTTGGTGAAAATAGATGTTTAAGAACTTTTGTGAAAATATGATTTTTAGCCAAAATTCAGCGAGCCAGAACTCGGCTTCCGGATCCCAAAATTCTTTCAAACTTGTTTCATATGAAAATTAGGTCCATGAAGTTTGCGCCATTCAAAGAACGGATGAAAAATGTTTTAAAAAAAGTTATGTGCGTCGGAAGTTCGGAGCGCAAAACTGAAATTCTGCAACATTCAACATTTTTGCCACTCCGCATATCGTGCGTACACGACCACTTGCATGCGACGCTACCAACCCTTTCGGGTTTGGTATCTCGCGTTCACGAGCCGGGAATTTAAGGGGTTAAGTACGCGACCGGTTGCACGCGACACGACCAACCCTTTCGGGTTTGGTATCTCGCGTACGCGAGTAATGGGATGCATACGCGAGCAAGGCAAAATGCGTCCCCACGTACGCGAGCAAGGTGCTAGCGTATGCGACACCCCTGTTTCCAGGAAAGTGAATTTTTTGTTTTAAAACCTTATTTTGAACCTCTAAACCTCTATTTTTACTCTTTTAGCCCCTATATCTTAGTCGTATGCCTAGTAACTAGATTAAGCTAGGAAAAGGTAATAACTTGGAGATGAAGAAAGCTTTGGAAGTGATGAATTATGTATGAGGAGTGCAGAGGTGCGGTATACATGTGATGAATATGGCCATGGCAAATGATTATGAGTAACTATAAAGGATTGCTTTATTTCGAGTCCTCTTCTCAAAAGTGTGACCCCAGATAAATGATGCAAGGTGAGGATCCCCTTCTCTGTTCCTCCTGGTATTGTAAAATCGCCTCTAGCAAGATGGTGGGAGTTTAGGATCCCTCCTTTATTCTTCCTGGGCATATGAGAACGTACCTCCTGGGTAGATGCAAGAGTTGTGGTTTTGCTCCACTTGCTCCAGGTTGGTTAGTATAGAGGCTCCCCGGTAGGGGTGTGCAAAAAAACTGGTTTGACTGAACTAAACTAAAACTAAACTGAAACCATAGTTTTTATAAAAACTAGTTTATTAAAAATCAATTTTTATGGTTCATTTTAGTTTTAAACCAAATCAAAACTGGTTTATTCACATTAGTAACTTCAATCTTCAAAACTCAAAATTTTGAAAAATGTGAAAAACGCAAAAACCCTAGCCGCTGTTTCAACATCCTCTCTTGTCTCTCTCTTTCTACCGCCGCAACCAACCCACCGCTACCACCATCACAGTCGCCGTAGTCGAACTACTCTCCATCGCTCATTGTCGTCGATTTCTAGCACAGCAACAGCCAACGACATTCCTCTCTCATCTCTCTCCTGCTGTCGCCGCTACCAACCCACCAGGCCACCACTGCTATCGTCACTGCTGCTGTCATCAATCAACTCTCCGTAGGGCAGTTCTGCAGTTCCGGCATCACTCACTGTCGTAAACTTCTACAACTTCAAGTTCTGACACGGTATCATCTCTCCCTTGCTGCCATCACTACCATTCCTCTCTCATCTCTCCCTTGCTGCCGCCGTTATCAACTGATAAATCCCAATTTTGTGGTTTATCTTGTTCTTATTTTAGGGGATTTTATCACATTTTCCCACATTTATTCAATAAAATAGCATGGTTTTGTAATTCTCCCTTAAATTGTGCTTACGTGTAAAAACATGTTTTTTAGGCCCTTAAATTTGTGATTTTAATTCACTTTAATTCCATTCGATGCCTTGATGTGTTTGATGAGTGATTTCAGGCTCATAAGGCAAGTATTGGATGAAAGAAATGAAGAGAAAAGCATACAAAGTGGAGAATGCACGAGGAAACAAGGATTTGAAGTACATTAATCCACGCGCACGCGCAGCAGACGCGCACGCGTGGAAGTGAAGTTGCATGGCGACGCGTACGCGCACATGACGCGTATGCGTGGATAGGAAAATTGCCAGGCAACGCGCACGCGTGACTGATGCGAGGGCAGAAGTCGGCTAATTAAGAAATCAATAAAGGGAATACGTTGTGAGTATAGTTCTTAACCAGCTAAGATCCACCTCATCAATTTAGAAAGTTGTCACAAAAGTTTTGAATAAAATACTGGGAGTATGAGTCCCAGGTCGTCTCCCAACGAGTTGCTAAAAAGGGTGCTAATTTATTAATCAGGAAATTCTGAGAGATTTTTGAGAGTTGAATGACAGAAAATAATTAATTGTAATTAAAAGAAAATTATATATTCTAATTAAAAAGCCTTGACAGGGGGAATGATTAATTAGAAGTTCTATCCTTGTTGGAATTTTCTCAAGTGTAGTATAAAGAGGTTGTTGTTTTCACTTAGTTAACCCTTACTAAATAAAGGAAAGTCAAGTGATTGAGCTAACTCTTATTCGCAAATCCTAGTCCTCTCCCTTGGGAAGGTCTAGCATTAGTAAATACAGAATTAGCCAACAACTTCCAATTTAACTAAGCACTTGAGCATTCCAACTCAAGTGTCTTCTCCTAATCAACCCCCATGTCAAGTAGGAAATCTACTCCATTGACATGAATATAACGCTCATAAGGATATAAGAAGAAAACATGATAAATTAGATAAAATAAAGCTTGAAAATTAATTAAGGGAAAAGTAACTTTCTGCATTAACAATCCAAGAAAATAATCCAATTGTAACTCTAAACAAGAATTAAGAATATGGAATAAATAAAAGAGTAAGTAAGGAAACAAACTAGAATAGTATCTTCAACGGAGGTGATGACTCTTCAATATCCAAAAATAAAAGCATAAAACTAATAAACTATGAATGTAAAGAAAACCTAGAGGAAGAGTAGTTTCTCTCTAGATTCAGATCTAAAAACTAAAAGCTATCCTAATATGAATGTGTGTTGAGTCTATGCATGTTTCCTGGCTTTAGTCTGTGTTTCTGGGCCAAAAACTGGGTCAAAACGCGGCCCAAAATTGCCCCCAGCGTATTCTGTTAATTCTGGAGATCGCGCATATCACGCGTACGCGTCAGTCACATGTACGCGTGATGAGCGGATAATTTATACGCTTTTGGCATTATTTTTCGTATATTTTTAGTATATTTTAGTTAGTTTTTATTATGTTTTTAAATAAAAATCACATTTTTGGACTTTACTATGAATTTGTGTGTTTTTCTGTGATTTCAGGTATTTTCTGGCTGAAATTGAGGGACCTGAGCAAAAATCTGATTCAGAGGCTGAAAAAGGACTATAGATGCTGTTGGATTCTGACCTCCCTACACTCGAAGTGAATTTTCTGGAGCTACAGAAGCCCAATTGGTGCGCTCTCAATTGCGTTGGAAAGTATACATCCTGGGCTTTCCAGCAATATATAATACTCCATACTTTGCCCGAGATTTGATGGCCCAAACCAGCGTTCCAAGTCAGCATAAAAATTCTGGCGTCAAAATGCCAGAACTGGCATAAAAGCTGGAGTTAAACGCCCAAACTGGCACAAAAGCTGGCGTTTAACTCCAAGAAAAGTCTCTACATGTGAAAGCTTCAATGCTCAGCCCAAGCACACACCAAGTGGGCCCGGAAGAAGATTTGTGTATTAATTACTTATTTCTGTAACCCTAGGCTACTAGTTCTCTATAAATAGGACCTTTTGCTATTGTATTTTCATACTTTTTCATACTTTTAATCTTGGTCATTCTGGTTCCCCCTCTGGGGCCGAAGCCAATGAACACCATTATCACTTTTGTATTTTCAACGGTGGAGTTTCTACACACCATAGATTAAGGTGTGGAGCTCTGCTGTTCTTCATGAATTAATGCAAAGTATTATTGTTTTTCTATTTAATTCAAGCTTATTCTTATTCCAAGATATTCACTCGCACTTCAACCTGATGAATGTGATGATCCGTGACACTAATCATCATTCTCACCTATGAACGCGTGCCTGACAACCACCTCCGTTCTACCTTCGATTGAGTGTGTATCTCTTAGCCTCCTGGTTCATGATGCATGGTTGCCTCGCCTGACAACTGAGCCTTCCATTCCATGAGATCAGAGTCTTTGTGGTATAGGCGAGAATCAATTGGCAGCATTCTTGAGATCCAGAAAGTCTAAACCTTGTCTGTGGTATTCCGAGTAGGATCTGTGAAGGGATGACTGTGACGAGCTTCAAACTCGCGAGTGTTGGGCGTAGTGATAGACGCAAAAGGATCAATGGATCCTATTCCAACATGATCGAGAACCAACAGATGATTAGCCGTGCGGTGACAGCACATTTGGACTATTTTCACTGGGAGGACGAGAGGTAGCCATTGACAACGGTGAAACCCAACATAAAGCTTGCCATGGAAAGGAGTATGAATGATTGGATGAAGACAATAGGAAAGTAAAAGTTCAAGAGGAACAAAGCATCTTCATACGCTTATCTGAAATTCTCACCAATGAATTACATAAGTATCTCTATCTTATTTTATGTTTTATTCATCTTTTTATTATCTTAAACTTTATAAACATTTGAATCCACCTGACTGAGATTTACAAGATGACCATAGCTTGCTTCAAGCCGACAATCTCTGTGGGATCGACCCTAACTCACGTAAGGGTTATTACTTGGACGACCCAGTACACTTGCTGGTTAGTTGTGCGGAGTTATGAAAAAGAGTTGAGATTACAATTGTGCGTACCAAGTTGTTGGCACCATTGATGATCACAATTTCGTGCACCAAGTTTCTGGCGCCGTTGCCGGGGAACAAACAATCCCCGCGCAACCAAGTTTTTGGCGTCGCTGCCGGGGATTGTTCGAGTTTAGACAATTGGCGGTTCATCTTGTTGCTCAGATTAGGTAATTTTATTTTATGTTTAAGCTTTTTTCTTTTTATTTTTTTTTATTTTCGAAAATTTCAAAAAAAAAAAAAGAAAAAAATAATATTTCTATTCTGTTCTTCGGAGTTTTTAAGAATGAATTCTAGAGTTTCATGATGATTTGTTGAAGTCTGGCTGGCTGTGAAGCCATGTCTAATCTTTTGACTTATCATCACAAGAGCTTGTTGATTTCTATCAATTTTTCTATTGAAAGTAATGATCTGCTAAAGCTTGGCTGGCCATTGGCCATGTCTAATGTTTTGGACCGAAGCTTTCATTGAAGGCTTGGCTGGCTAGTAAGCCATGTCTAATTCCTGGACCGGAGTTTTAGACTAACATTGCATGATTCCTGGAATTCTTATTAAAAATTTTGAATGTCTCTATTTTCTTTTCCAAATAATTTTTGAAAAAAAATTACAAAAAAATTTATAAAATCATAAAACCAAAAATAATTTATGTTTCTTGTTTGAGTCTAGTGTCTAATTTTAAGTTTGGTGTCAATTGCATTCTCCTAATTTTTGAAAATTACATGCATTCTATTCTTCATTGATCTTCAAGTTGTTCTTGATGATTTTATTGGGTCTGATCTTTAAATTCTCTTGTTTTGTGTGTTTTGTTGTTTCTCATATGCATTCTCAAATTGTTAGTGTCTCTAATATGAAAAGTCCTAAGTTTGGTGTCTTGCATGCATTGTTTATTTGATCTTAGTTCTTCATGATTTAGTTTCATTTTGTTATTATTCTCTAAAAATTCAAAAAAGAAATTTTAAAAACTATGTCTTTTCAAGTCAATAATACAGAGAATTGAAGACTCATAACATTCAGCAGAGAAATTACACAGAAAAAGCTGGGCGTTCAAAACGGCCAGTGAGAAAGGAAAACTGGCGTTTAAACGCCAGCCAGGGTACCTGGCTGGGCGTTAAACACCCAAAAAGGTAGTATTTTGGGCGTTAAATGCCAGAATGGATACCATTCTGGGCGTTTAACGCCAGGATGGCACAAGAGGGAAGATTTTGTTTTTAATTCAAATTTTTTTCAAATTTTCATAATTTTTCAAAATCAAATCTTTTTCAAATCATATCTTTTCAATCATATCTTTTCAAAATCAATTTCTTTCCATTTTTTTTACTATTTTCAAAAATCCTTGATAACAATTAGAGATGTGATTCAAAAATTTCTTCCTTGTTAAGAAAAGTTCAATAATTGAATGTTAGAATCATATCTTTCAAATTTCTTGTTAGCCAAGGCATTAATTTTAAAAATTAAATCTTTTTAATTTTTTGTCAATCATATCTTTTTAAAACCAGATTTTCTCAATCATATCTTCTCAACCACATCTTTTTCAAAAATAATTTTCAATCATATCTATTTTATTTCTGATTTCAAAATCTTTTTCAAAATCACTTAACTACTTTCTCAATTTTAATTTTCGAAAATCACCAATCAATTTTTTCAAAATTTCTTTTAATTATTTCAAAATCTTTTTTTTATTATTTTCGAAAATTCTTCCCCCTTTTAACATTTTCTTTTTAAAGGACTAACACTCCTCCTCAATGTGCAATTCGAACCCTATCCCTCTTGATAAGTTTGAATTCTCTCCTTTCTACCTCCCCCTTCCATTCATTTTTTCCTCTGACATCTCAAGGAATCTCTATACTGTAACATAGAGGATTTTATACTTTCTTCTCCTCTCTTTCATATGAGCATGAGCAAGGACAAAGGTATTCTTGTTGAAGCTGATCCTGAACCAGAAAGGACCTTGAAGAGAAAGCTAAGAGAAGCCAAAGCACAATTCTCTGTAGAGGACCTAACAGAAATTTTCAAAAAAGAAGAAGCCATGGCAGCCGAAAACAACAACAATGCCAACACTGCAAGGAAGGTGCTTGGTGACTTTACTACACCTACTCCCGACTTCTATGGGAAAAGCATCTCGTTCCCTGCCATTGGAGCAAACAATTTTGAGCTTAAGCCTCAATTAGTTTCTCTAATGCAACAGAATTGTAAGTTTCATGGACTTCCATTAGAAGATCCTCATCAGTTCTTAGCTGAATTCTTGCAAATTTGTGACACTGTTAAGACCAATGGAGTTGACCCTGAGGTCTACAAACTTATGCTCTTTTCTTTTGCTATAAGAGACAAAGCTAGGACATGGTTGGACTCACAACCTAAAGAAAGCCTGAACTCTTGGGAAAAGCTAGTCAATGCCTTCTTAGCAAAGTTCTTTCCACCTCAAAAATTGAGTAAGCTTAGAGTGGAAGTCTAGACCTTCAGACAGAAGGAAGGTGAATCCTTCTATGAAGCTTGTGAAAGATACAAGCAATTGATCAGAAGGTATCCTTCTGACATGCTTTTTGAATGGAGCATCATAGGTATCTTCTATGATGGTCTGTCTGAACTGTCCAAGATGTCATTGGACAGCTCTGCTGGAAGATCTCTTCATCTGAAGAAGACGCCCGCAGAAGCTCAGGAACTCATTGAGATGGTTGCAAATAACCAATTCATGTACACCTCTGAAAGGAACCCTGTGAATAATGGGACAAATAAGAAGAAAGGAGTTCTTGAGATTGATACTCTGAATGCCATATTAGCTCAGAACAAAATATTGACTCAACAAGTCAATATGATTTATCAGAGTCTGTCTGGCATGCAAGCAGCAACAGGCAGTACCAAAGAAGCTTCATCTGAAGAAGAAGCTTATGATCCTGAGAATCCAGCAATGGAAGAGGTGAATTACATGGGAGAACCCTATGGAAATACCTATAATTCTTCATGGAGAAATCATCCAAATCTCTCATGGAAGGACCAATAGAGGCCTCAACAAGGCTTCAACAACAGTAATGGTGGAAGAAATCGGTTTAGCAATAGCAAGCCTTTTCCATCATCTTCTCAGCAACAGACAGAGAATTCTAAACAGAGCCACTCTGACTTAGCAACCATAGCCTCTGATTTAATTAAGACCACTCAAAGTTTCATGACTGAAACAAGGTCCTCCATTAGAAATTTAGAGGCACAAGTGGGTCAGCTGAGTAAGAAAGTTACTGAACTCCCTCCTAGTACTCTCCCAAGCAATATAGAAGAGAATCCAAAAAGAGAGTGCAAGGCCATAACTTTAACCAACATGGCCGAATGCATAGAGGAGGGAAAGGCAGTTATTTCTACTGAGGAAAACCTCAATGGACGTCCACTGGCCTCCAAGGAGTTCCCTAATGAGGAACCATGGGAATCTGAGGCTCATACAAAGACCATAGAGATTCCATTAAACTTGCTTCTTCCATTTATGAGCTCTGATGAGTATTCTTCCTCTGAAGAGGATGAAGATGTTACTGAAGAGAAAGTTGCTAAGTACCTTGGAGCAATCATGAAACTAAATGCCAAGTTATTTGGTGATGAGACTTGGGAGGATGAACCTCCCTTGCTCACCAAAGAACTGGATGACTTGACTAGGCAGAGATTACCTCAGAAGAGACAGGATCCTGGAAAGTTCTCAATACCTTGTACCATAGGCACCATAACCTTTGAGAAGGCTCTGTGTGACCTAGGATCAAGCATAAACCTCATGCCTCTCTCTGTAATGAAGAAGCTAGGGATCCTTGAGGTACAAGCTGTAAGAATCTCACTAGAGATGGCAGACAATTCAAGGAAACATGCTTATGGACTTGTAGAGGATATCTTGGTAAAGGTTGAATGCCACTACATCCCTGCTGATTTAATAATCCTAGACACTGGGAAGTGTATGGATGAATCCATCATCCTTAGCAGACCCTTCCTAGCCACAGCAAAAGCTGTGATTGATGTTGACAGAGGAGAATTGGTCCTTCAAGTGAATGAGGACTCCCTTGTGTTTAAAGCTCAAGGATCTCCCTCTGTAACTATGGAGAGGAAGCATGAAAAGCTTCTCTCAATGCAGAGTCAAATAGAGCCCTCACATTCAAACTCTAAGTTTGGTGTAGGGAGGCCATCATCATGCTCTGAGTATCTGTGAGGCTCCATGAGAGCCCACTGTCAAGCTATTGACATTAAAGAAGCGCTTGTTGGGAGGCAACCCAATTTTATTATATCTATTTATTTTCAATTTTTATTTTATATTTTTTATAGGTTGATGATCATGTGAAGTCACAAAAACAACTGAAAAAGCAAAAACAGAATGAAAAACAGTATTAAAAACAGCACACCCTGGAGGAAAAGCTTGCTGGCGTTTAAACGCCAGTAAGGTTAGCAGAATAGACGTTAAACACCCAGTTTGGCACCATTTTGGGCGTTTAACGCCAGAAATGGGTACAAGACTGGCGTTTAACGCCAGGAATGGGCACAAGACTGGCGTTCAACGCTAGAAAGAGGAGAAAAGCTGGCGTTAAACGCCAAGAATGGGCACAAGACTGGCGTTCAACGCCAGAAAGGGGAGAAAAGCTGGCGTTAAACGCCAGAAATGGGCAGCAACCTGGCGTTTAACGCCAGGATTGGCAATCAAGGGGGCATTTACACGCCACATGGTGCAGGGATGAGAAATCCTTGACACCTCAGGATCTGTGAACCCCACAGGATTCCCACCTACTTCATCTCTCTCTCTCTTCTTCACACCTTTCCATAACACCCTTCCCCAAATACCCTTCACCAATCACCTCAATACCTCTTCCCCAAATACCCCTCACTTATCAAATCCTACCCCCTTCTCCATAATCTCTTCACCAATCCACATCCATCCATCATAAAACCCCACCTACCTCACCATTCAAATTCAAACCAATTTCCCTCCCAAACCCACCCATACATGGCCGAACCCTACCCCTCTCTCCACTCCTATATAAACCAATCTTCACTCCTTCATTTTCACACATTATACACCCTACTCACCCCTTGGCCGAAACACTAACCCTCTCCATCTCCTCTATTTCTTCTTCCTCTACTCTCTTCTTTCTTCTTTTGCTCGAGGACGAGCAAACCTTCTAAGTTTGGTGTGGTAAAAGTGTTGCTTTTTATTTTTCCATAACCATTTATGGCACCAAAGGCCGGAGAAACCTCTAGAAAGAGGAAAAGGAAGGCAAAAGCTTCCACCTCCGAGTCATGGGAGATGAAAAGATTCATCTCAAGGGTGCATCAAGACCACTTCTATGAAGTTGTGGCTAAGAAGAAGGTGATCCCCAAGGTCCCTTTCAAGCTCAAAAAGGGTGAATATCCGGAGATCCGACATGAGATTCGAAGAAGAGGTTGGGAAATTCTCACCAATCCCATTCAACAAGTCGAAATCTTAATAGTTCAAGAGTTCTATGCCAATGCGTGGATCACTAAGAACCATGATCAAAGTGTGAACCCGGACCCTAAGAACTGGCTCACAATGGATCGTGGAAAATACTTAGATTTCAGTTTGGAAAATGTAAGGTTAGCATTCAACTTGCCCATGATGCAAGGAGATGTACACCCCTACACTAGAAGGGTCAACTTTGATCAAAGGTTGGACCAAGTCCTCATAGACATCTGTGAAGAGGGCGCTCAATGGAAGAGAGATCAAGAGGGAAGCCGGTTCAACTATGAAGGCATGACCTTAAGCCTGTGGCTAGGGGATGGTTGGAGATCATCCAACGCTCAATCATTTCTACTAGCAACCGGTCTGAAGTTACTATAGACCGGGCTGTCATGATCCATAACATCATGATTGGAGAGGAAGTAGAAGTTCATGAGGTTATATCCCTAGAACTCTACAAGGTGGCGGACAAGTCCTCTACTTTGGCAAGGTTATCCTTTCCTCATTTCATTTGTCACCTCTACAATTCAGCTGGAATTGACATAGAGGAAGACATCCTCATTGATGAGGACAAGCCCATCACTAAGAAAAGGATAGAGCAAACAAGAGATCCCACTCATGGAAAAGAGCATGAGGAAATTCCTCATCATGAAATCCCTGAGATGCCTCAAAGGATGCATTTTCCTCCACAAAACTATTGGGAGCAAATCAACACCTCCCTAGGAGAATTAAGTTCCAACATGGGACAACTAAGGGTGGAGCACCAAGAGTATTCCATCCTCCTCCATGAAATTAGAGAAGACCAAAAAGTCATGAGGGAGGAGCAACAAAGGCAAGGAAGAGACATTGAGGAGCTCAAGCACTCCATAAGATCTTCAAGAGGAAGAACAAGCCGCCATCACTAAGGTGGACCCGTTCTTTAATCTCCTTGTTCTTTATTTTTCTGTTTTTCATTTCCTATGCTTTATGTTCTATCTATGTTTGTGTCTTTACTACATGATCATTAGTGTCTTAGTGTCTATGCTTTAAAGCTATGAATGTCCTATGAATCCATCACCTTTCTTAAATGAAAAATGTTTTTAATTAAAAAAGAAAAAGAAGTACATGAATTTCGAATTTTAAAATAGTTTAATTATTTTAATGTGGTGGCAATACTCTTTATTTTCTGAATGAATGCTTGAATAGTGCATATTTTTGAATTTGTTGTTCATGAATGTTAAAATTGTTGGCTCTTGAAAGAATGATGAAAAAGGAGAAATGTTATTTGATAATCTGAAAAATCATAAAATTGATTCTTGAAGTAAGAAAAAGCAGTGAAAAGCTTGCAAAAAAAAAGGGCAAAAAAAAAAGAAAAAAGAAAGAAAAAGAAAAAGCAAGCAGAAAAAGCCAATAACCCTTTAAACCAAAAGGCAAGGGTAAAATAAAAAGGATCCAAGGCTTTGAGCATCAGTGGATAGGAGGGCCCACAAGAATAAAATCCTGGCCTAAGCAGCTAAAACAAGCTGTCCCTAACCATGTGCTTGTGGCGTGAAGGTGTCAAGTGAAAAGCTTGAGACTGAGCGGTTAAAGTCGTAGTCCAAAGCAAAAGAGTGTGCTTAAGAGCTCTGGACACCTCTAATTGGGGACTCTAGCAAAGCTGAGTTACAATCTGAAAAGGTTCACCCAGTTATGTGTCTGTGGCATTTATGTATCCGGTGGTAATACTGGAAAACAAAATGCTTAGGGTCACGACCAAGACTCATAAAGTAACTGTGTTCAAGAATCAACATACTAAACTAGGGGAATCAATAACACTATCTGAATTCTGAGTTCCTATAGATGCCAATCATTCTGAACTTCAAAGGATGAAGTGAGATGCCAAAACTGTTCAGAAGCAAAAAGCTAAGAGCCCCGCTCATCTAATTAAGACTGATCTTCATAGATGTTTTGATTCCAGTGCATCTTGGCCAGTTTCACTAACCTTTTCTTTACTGTTTTTAGGGTAGTTTCATGCATTTCTTTAGGAAATAAGCTAGTTTTGGGTAGATATTCACCTACACCTTGATTCAAGCATACATTGTGCATTTTACATTATTTCATGAGGATTTTGCATGAATTTAGTGACAAATTGTATGCTGCATTACCCATGACTTGGACTAGAACTTTGATGCACTCTGTTGCTTGATTTCAGGACCAAAGGAAGCAAGGAAAGGGAGGTAACTTGCAAGGTTAATGAGAAAAGTGATTGCCAATAACACTCTCAAAGCCATCATTGCCCACGTTAAGAGTCACGTTAACTAAGTTAACGTGCACTCTAACGTGGAGAAAGGAAGTTGAGCCAACGTTAGTGACACTTAACATTGTCACTAACGTTGGCAAACACTCATGAGTGGCCACGTTAGAGCCCACGTTAACCTAGTTAACGTGGCCTCTAACGTTAAAGGGGGAAGAGAAGCCAACGTTAGTGACATTCAACATTGTCACTAACGTTGGCCTAAGGATGCAACACACCACGTTAACTCCCACGTTAACTTGGTTAACGTGGGAGCTAACGTAAGAAGTGAGAGTTGTCGACAACGTTAGTGACACCCAATATTGTCACTAACGTTGGAAGCAACCACACAACCCCCCAAGGAGCCACGTTAACTTCCACGTTAACTTAGTTAACGTGGAAGCTAACGATGAGGAATGAATGATGAGCCAACGTTAGTGACACTCAACATTGTCACTAACGTTGGGATCGCTAAGAATGGCCACGTTAGAAGCCACGTTAACCTAGTTAACGTGGACTCTAACGTGAGATCTAGGGGCACATTGGAACGTTAGTGATAATGTTGAGTGTCACTAACGTTCTCTAAGTTTGGCAAAGCCACATTAGAAGCCACGTTAACCTAGTTAACGTGGGCTTTAACGTGAAGCAAAAAGGGGCACATTGGAACGTTAGTGAAAATGTTAAGTGTCACTAACGTTCTCGAAGGTTGGCAAAGCCACGTTAACCTAGTTAACGTGGGCTCTAACGTTAGGCAAGGGGGTACATTGGAACGTTAGTGAAAATGTTAAGTGTCACTAACGTTCTCGAACTTATACTTTCACTAAATGTTAACACCCCTAACGCCCTGAGCTAAAGTCTCTGCCCACTTAGCACTTTCTCTCTGCAATTAAAGCCAAGCCCAAATGAAGAAAGGAACTGCTTTAAACTCAAGATCCAAAGGCCCAAGACTTGAAGAACAAACTAGAAGCTGAGAAGAGTAGTATATATAGGAGTAGCTTTGAATTGTTAAGGAGTCTAGAGGCTGGAAAAAGAGAACTACTCTCTGTATTTTATCTTCTCTGCATTTTCTAGTTTTATGATGTATTCTCCATCTTTGTTTTTATTTTCAAGAGCTATGAACAACTAAACCCCTTTCATTGGGTTAGGGAGCTCTGTTGTAATTTGATGGATCAATACTAATTTTCATTATTCTTCTTCTATCTTTTCTCTTGATTTTACTTGAAAGCTTTCGATCTTCATCCCATTGAGTAGTTATCTTGGAAGAGAAGCTATTCAAACTTGGATCTCTTTTGAACCTTGAAAGAGGAATGAAGAGATCAAGCTAGAAATGCTTTCTCATGCTGGACCAAATTGGGTTTGGATGGGTATGTGACTATAACCCTCTCAATACTTGATTTGGGAAATGCATGTGGTATAATCAGTGACCATACTTCATCTCTTCTCATGAGCAATTGACCAAGGAATTGGCTATTGATCAAGATTTGAGAGATTGAATTGCAAGAAATTGTAATTCAATCACTTAAGATTGCCAAGGAGATCAATGAGTGCATTGATTGAGGAAGAGATGAAAATGAACTTGATCTGGAGAATTGCAACATCTCGTAAGCCCAATGAACTCCCCATCTCTGATCTTACCCATTCTCTTTAATTTCTGCCATTTACTTTTATGAGCAAATCCCCCATTTCCATTTACAATTCTGCAATTTATTTTCAGTCATTTACTTCCAGTCCTTTAATTCTAGCATTTACTTTTTTGTTATTTACATTCCTGCCATTTTATTTTCTGTAACTCTCAACCCAAATTCTGGATTCGCTCAACTAGAACATTCTTCTAATTAAAGTTGCTTGATCAATCAATCCCTGTGGGATTCGACCTCACTCTATTGTGAGTTTTTACTTGACGACAAATTCGGTACACTTGCCGAAGAGAGATTTGTTGAGAGACAAGTTTTTCCCACATCAAGTTTATGGCGCCGTTGCCTGGGATTGAATGTGCATCAACAATGATTAAATTGGAAGATCCCTAGATTGAGTATTTTTATTTTGTGAATTTCATTTTCTGTTTGAGTGATTTACTTTTTGTTTTAGTTAAACTTCTTCCCTCCCTCCTCTACTCTTTTGTCTTACTTTGTTATTTTCAATTCTGTGTGCTAACCCACTAACTGTTTGATATATTGCATCACCCACAACTAACAGTAATTCTGATACAAATACTTTCTGCACCTATCTTTTCTTGCTTGTACTTGATGGTTGTATGACAGGGAGAAGAAGCAGGGCTTCAACTTCCTTCAATTCTAAACCTGAGAGGACCTTCCTTAGATTAAGGAGGGAGGCAAGAGGAAAGAAAGTGGTTGGTGCTGAGGAAGAAGAGGAATTCTTTGAAACAAACATGGAAGACAACATGGAAAACCATCATGAAGAAGAGGATCACAACCATGGGGGAGGAGGTAGAGCAAATCATGCTGGGGAGGATAGAAGAGTTTTGGGCTCTTACATCAATCCAAACCCAGGCAATTGTGGAAGTAGTATCCAAAAGCCAACAATCCATGCCAACAACTTTAAACTTAAACCACAGCTCATCACCCTTGTTCAGAACAACTGTTCGTTTGGAGGAGGTGTTTAAGAAGACCCCAATTAACATTTGACCACCTTCCTGAGAATATGTGACACAGTGAAGTCTAATGGTGTTCACCCTGACGCCTATAGACTGCTCCTATTTCCATTCTCACTTAGGGATAAAGCAGCCAAGTGGCTGGAATACTTCCCAAGGGAAAGCTTGACAACTTGGGAAGATGTGGTGAACAAATTTTTAGCAAGATTTTACCCTCCTCAACGAATCAATAGGCTGAGAGCTGAGGTCCAAACTTTCAGGCAACAAGATGGTGAGACTCTATATGAAGCTTGGGAGAGGTTCAAGGACTTAACAAGGAGGTGTCCACCTGACATGTTCAACGAATGGGTGCAGTTGCACATTTTCTATGAAGGACTCTCTTATGAGTCAAAGAAGGCCGTAGACCATTCATCCGAAGGATCTTTGAACAAGAAGAAGACTATTGAGGAAGCCATAGATGTTATTGAAACAGTAGCAGAGAACGACTACTTCTATGCTTCCAAAAGAGGGAACACAAGAGGAGTAATGGAGCTAAACAATGTAGATGCTCTGTTGGCCCAAAACAAGCTCATTACCCAGCAGCTGGCTGACCTCACCAAGAAGATGGAGATGAACCAAGTAGCAGCTATCTCCACTTCATCAACAACCCAAGAGGGAGTGAATGAAGAAGCAGAGGGGAGTCAGGAGCAAGCCAACTACATTGGGAATTCACCAAGGAAAAACTATGATCCATACTCCAAGACCTACAACTCTGGATGGAGAAACCACCCAAACTTTGGGTGGGGAAGTGAGCAAGATCAAAACCAAGACCAGAGACGTTACAACTCCAACAATAATGCAGCTCACCAGCAATTTACACAGAGGATATCTCAAAACCCCCACAACAACACTTCTCCACACACCTATCAAAACCAAAACAGCACATCTGCTCCGAATCACTCATCAATTGATGACAAGCTCTCTAAGATTGAGGCCTTACTTGAAGGAATATGCCAAGAGATTCAAGAAAATAAGGTGTTCAAAGAGGAGGTGCGAGCCAATATTAAGAACCAGGGAGAGACCATCAGGAAGTTGGAATTCCAGGTGGGATATTTAGCTGAGAAGATTCCCAAACCTACTGATAGCTTCCCAAGTGACACGGAGAAAAACCCCAAAGGAGAAGCAAAGAAAGTAAGATGGGAAGATTGCAAAATGGTCACTGCGAGTGATCAAGAGACTAAAGACAAGCAAGGCAAACTTTGCAAACAACCTGAAGACAACTCAACAAAGGAGAAGGATAGAGATCGCCAAGAACCAGAAATCTCACAACAAGAGCTGCTGAAGCTCTATGCACCCTTCCCTCAACTGCTCAATGGTGCTGTGGGAAAAAGAATATACTCAAGGTTCCTAGACTTGTTTGCATCTCTGCATGTGAACATACCATTCATCAAGGCAATTCAACAAATGCCTACATTCATCAAGTATATGAAGGAACTTCTTCCCAGGAAAAGCTCACTCAAAGGAGGCTAGACTATAGTGATGAACAAGGAATGTAGTGCCCTTATTCAACCTGAGTTGCCTACAAAAAGAAGAGACCCAGGGAGTTTTCACATCCCTTGTGCCATAGGTGAAACTATGTTCGATAGAGCACTATGTGATTTGGGGGCTAGCATCAACTTACTGCCCTTATCCCTGGCAAAGAGGCTGCAGATCAATGAGATAATACCCATAGATGTAATCATCAGACTGGCTGACAAAACTCAAAAGCAAGCAATAGAAGTGGTGGAAAATGTGTTGCTAAAAGTTGGAAAATACTTTCTCCCAACAGAATTTGTCATCCTGGACATGGAAGAGAGTCACACTCATCCAATCATATTGGGAAGACCATTCCTAGCTACGGCCAGAGCACTTATCGATGTAGAGAAAGGGGAGCTAATATTGAGAATCCATGATGAACGACTCAACTTCAATGTTTTCAAACTCTCACAAGAAACAGATCAAGAGGACAAGGAACTAAGCACAAATGATAATGAGACACTGAAGGAGGAAACAAGCACTGAAGCACAGCCAGTTCATTCTGAGATCCCCTTAATAGATAAACAAGGAAAACAGCAATTGCCACAGCTCAAGAAAAAGTTGGAGGAACCTAAACCTCTAGAGGCAGGTGGAGACAGCATCACAACTCCTTGGAAAAAAGAGGTCACCAAGGGGAAGGCAACCTCAAAAGAAACAAAGAAGAAGGTACCAAGGAGATGGAGGAACAAGAAGATCCCTACAGAAGACTTCTCTCCAGGGGATAGAGTTGTCTCAGCTTACTTCCCAGATATTCCCCCTAATCTCCCTACTGTACCATCTCAGTTACCTAAGGTCTTCACTATCAACAGAGTTTTTTCCCTGGAACATGTGGAGATCATTGATCCAACCAATGGATATAAGTCCACAGCTAGAGGGGAAGACTTTAAGCACTACCAACCACCCTGATGAAGGAAAAACGTCAAGCTAGTGACGCTAAAGAAGCGCTTCATGGGAGGCAACCCATGTTTTATATGTTTTTAAAATAATGAATAAGCCCTCCCTAACCTATAGCAAGAGTAGTGCTACTAAGCGAAGGCGAAGGAGGAAGTTTAGATTGGGACTTTCTCTTGCCTTGTTCTTATGCCTATTGGTGAATCAGATGTTCTTCCCCCAGCCAAGACTGATTAGCGAGAGTTGTCGCATATCCGCTTGAATAAGCTCACTCTTGGTTAGCTATGAACACAGAGTGAAGAATCGCTAAGGCCAATCATTCCTTAGTCTATCCTATATCCTATGGCTATTCTAGCTGGGATATTCTCTCTATTAAAGCATATAGGAATCTGAGGTAATATCGTATAAGTATAGTCAACAATCCTTTGGTTCCATTCGTTCGCTTACATCGTGGGAAGAAAAGAGATGCGTGCCGGGGGTCGAAGCCTTCTATCAATCGCATGCAGGTCTATCATCTTTAGGCAGTCGCATACTCGAGTGGATTGCCCTATGTATCAGACCAAGAACCGAATTCCCCAACAGGAGCTCTTGGTCTACTACTAGGGATTCCAAATCCACCATAACATCTGACTTTATATGAGGAGGAGGTAGAGCAATAGCTTGGGTTGACCCTCTTAATGAAGATCGATCCGGCAGAGGAGAAGTAGATCCATTCAAGTCCAAAGCAAGGTGGAAAGTCTCAATTCAATGCTGCGGTTGATGACCGTAGCAATAGTCAAAGGCACTGGAGGGAAGCCGCTGGGGAGGTGGCTTATGCTGTTGAAAGCCTAGCTCATCCTAGCATGGCATATCTGTATCCCCTGAGAATTATCATTCCTATTCGATATCATGAATAGGTCTGCCTGTCAACCATTTCTATATGCGAGATGGAGGGCTGCTTTGGTTTGGAGCTATTCCCATTAGGCTGCTTTCTCCTCGCCTTGTCGATATAGCGCATCTTTTTCCCACAGTCCTATTTTCATTTTCGTAGGGGGAATCCTTCTTTTATGAAAGAGAATGCGATCCACTCGTCAATTTGGGCATGAGCTCAGGTTCGTTTTTTCTGTCCACTCCTGTCCTGTGTGGTAGGCTCCCCATGTTCTATCAAGTAGTCCTTCTTGTCCTCTTCGGTCAATCGACATTCATCTGAGCTTGCTTTTTCAAAAAGATGAGGTTCTCACTACCAGCCCCTCATTCATCTGCGTGGGACCCCTATGATCACCTCCACAAGAAAGTGAGGGATTCCTAATCATCTCTTGAATTGGGTCTTTCTCTCTTTGATCCCGATCCTGAAAGCTCTAGAATCCTATTGAAGGGGAAAGCTATCTTTTGGTGTCTTCCTTGTAGACTAAGTCGTTGGACTCCCTCTTAGAAGTTAGCTTGCCTTTGTATATATTGAACTTTCTTCTGGCTTGGACTTTCGAGGTGCGTATGCTTTGATCCTACTTCGAGTCTTATTCCTAAGCTTAACCTCGTAGAAATTCTCTTGCTTAGAGCTTTGTACTCCTTTCCAAAGCATCGGGGAAGTGGGACTAAATCCTAGTTTTCAGCATAAGTCAGATTGTGAGGCTAAATCACTGGTTTTTGAGGTAGATTCTTTCGCGCATCCAGGATCTGAAATCTCCTTTTTACAGTCTAGCTCTTTCAACGATTCCCCCGAAATCGAATTCTTTTTCAATGCAGAGTGCTCTCAGAGGCTGGGATTAATAGCCATCTTTCGTACATTTCATTGTGTATGTATATACAAAAGAGCTCTTTCTTTCTTCAGTTGATCGCAGCCCAATCAATAGAGAGCCTAGCCCGAGAGACGAGTTCCCCAAACCGCTCATCTGTCTTCCGCTTCATTCATAGCTATCTCCTCTGTCCGCTTTGAGTTTTTAGGAAGCTAGGAGTGTTCTCAAAGGAGACAGAGTCAACAAGTATCGATCTTTCTTTCTTATGGACCTAAGCTTATAACTAGTAAGAGCCTTCATTACCTATCTTTCCCAACCTATGAGGATGTACAAAGCATGGATCCAACCTTATCCTTATGAGCTGCACGCTCTCTCTGGGCTTCTACTACTGTATGTGATTTCTTCTCACTATAGACTTGAGTATCTAAACCGGACAGACCTCCTAGTTACAAGGAAACAACCTATTTTTAGGCTTTAGCTGATAATGGGCCTCTTGCCTTCCAATCTGTATTGTTGTTATAGAATGTAATTCTATAGTATCCATGACTTCAAATAAATGGTTTTCGACTTGCTTGAACTGCTAGAAAGCAGGGCTAATGGATTGAAGCCTTCGGACAAGATTTCTTCATAAATGAACAAACAAAGGAATGGATTCTCCACAACAGCCAAGAATCCGGGAATGGAATAGGTGTAATAGCCCCGCAGGGAAAGCCCCGCAGGGTCAGTCAAGTGAGGGTGGGGTTCCCGAGCGATAGAGGACTACAGTATACTAGTAATAGACTTTCTACTATTAGTCTTGAAAGCAAGGCACTTACCCACAGGTGTGGGGAAGTGACGATAGTAGCTGTTTCAGTCCTGTGGTAGGCCGTAGTACCTAAAAGCGTAGGGGGCAAAGGCTTCCCCAGTCCCTTAGGTTGGAGGGAGTGCTTCACGGGTGTGGAGCACGACCGGGGCAGGGTTGTTAACTCTTTCGCTGCCGACGCTCAGGGACCCTATCAGTAGAGCTACAGGAATCGAAGAAGTTTAAGTCAATGCCGTAGAGAATATAAGAAGCAACTTGAGCTGCGAAAAAAGTATCCATAAAGGCTGCGCAGCTACGAAGGCAACCACTCTTGACGCCTTCGTTACTAATACCTTGAAAAGAAATCTGAGGAAAAGCAACAGTCTATAGTCTAAGATGATGTAGCTATCTCAAAGCCCTTAATGAATCTATTCAGCTAGGCCTTGGGAAGATAGTTATCTTCTAGTTAGACCTCAGGATTAGCTTGTTCGTGGGATTGAGAGACTGATAGTTAGTCTTCAATAGTCGTCGTTGTAGGCTTAGAAATTATAGACTTTATCTTAAGGATTTGATGTAGCTTTTAGAGAATTCCCATAGGCAGACAGACATGCCACTACTTAGAAGGCTCAGACAGGCCAGCCCTGACTTCAGCTGTTAAGGGAGAGAAGTCATTCGAAAAAGTGTTAAGGCCGTCCTGCATAAAGCAATACAAGCCCTTCAGAAGGCAGATGATCAGTCTATATCGATTGGTATTGCCGTCCTGTCCTTTGCCAGGAAGTAAGAAGCCTAGACCACAGACTGACTAATACCGATTTATTAGCCCCCTCCAGCATCAGATAAGGCAGGAAATGAAGTTGAATATCTTTCCTTCTGAGTCACAGCCCTAGGAAGATGAGACCTAATTATCAGCCTAAGATTTTGGACTCTGATAGCCTTTTCTCTTACTTAAGCCTGCCTGAGATCAGCTCTTACATATTCCCCCAATCCTGTGAGAGATAAGCGGGAAGTCTGACTAAAGCCTTAAAGAAGCTGCTGACTGAGCAAATGAAGTAGGCTCCGAAAAGTCCTATCTTTCTAATCCAAGAAAAGTGACTTCTCTTCCTCTCTTTTTTCGTTACAGTCTTTTCCCTGAAGTAAGTTCACTAGTCGAACTGGATACAAGGTATAACGGAAGACAGATAAGGCAACCAGAGCTACTTTAGCAACTTGACTCTTTACTTTCTATTAGTCCTTAGTGCTGCATCTGAAAAGCTAGGAAAGAATGAAATTTCGTATGTTGACGGGGACTTCACTTTAATATTGATAAATGATAAAGCTCTGGAAGTCAGAGAGGGAAGAAAAGCAGTTCGAAAGAAAGAATCTTGCGGTGCTAGGCCTATTGATTATCAACCAAGTCCCGCTTAATCGATTCCAAGACAGTCTTAATCACGTACTAAAGCCTGGGGTGGTAACGTACTGAGTCAATGCCTAAGAAGATCATCCAATCAATTCCCCCGAAACTTAGGTAGGAAAGATAGATTATGGATTATGAGGATACTTGCTGGGGTGAAAGAGAGGGGAGAAAACAAGAAATCCGTCTTAATGCCTTCTGGGCTCTGACCTTGGAATCCATTACCAGTCTAAGGGATGATCTTACTACACTTGAGGAATTCATCAGTAGTCGTCTTTGAGTCAGTTGAAGTTGTGAGCTCATACCGGCTAATCTCTTCCTTAGCCCTATTACTCGCTTCTAAGGCCATTACAGCGGAAGCAAGGAAAAATGGAAGCACTGGAGGGTCGTCTGAAGAAAGGCAGGAAGATGACTACGACGGGATTGAACTCTAAGTCAGTCATTATCTTGAGTTCCCAGGGGAAGAAGAAAAGATCAATTAGTTGCGGGCGCGAAGAGCCCACCTCTTTCATTATTCCCACTTCGGAGGAAAGAAGTCATAGCTGCCTCAAGTCCTCTGTCTTTAAAGTGAAATAACAGAAGCCAAGCCAAGCCGGACGGAGCTAGCTTCAAACTCAGACTACTGCATCTAGAAAGAGAAGGCCAAATCCATGATCTGACTGAGTAAATGAAGTAGGATCTGAAAGCAATCCATTCTATTCCAATTTACTGGGCCTCATTAGTTGACTGAAGTCCTGGCTATTCTCTTGCTTACGGCTTTGAAAGCCTATTCTCTGACTCCTCTTCAAAGGCAAGAAAGAAAGCTATAAGTCCGACCAGATTACAAAGAGAGAGCGAAAGAGGCTAAGGCAAATGCCGACCTAATCCAAGACGGATCTATTTGATGTAGAAACTTCTAGACTTTGTGCCAAGAGTTCATTCCTTTACTGCTTAACTGGAGCCTACAGCCTTATATTCAATATCTATTCCTTACAGGGTAATCAAATCCTAATCCTCGGCTTCTGCCTGACTTGCTTATACTTTATCGGACTGGATGGGAACGGCAATCTCATAATAAGATATTTCGGCGGATGCCCTGGAACTCTATTCTACTTCATTTCCCCCAACCGTTTCTCGTACCTCTATGGAAACAGAATGGTTTCATGTTCTTTCATCGATTGGTTATTCCTCTCCGTTCGTATCTCTTTTTCCAATTGTGGTCTCAATGAGTTTACAAGATTGAATGGCCAATTCTCCTCCGGACCCTCGATTCGATTTCTATCTGTGTTTTCTCTTCCTCTGTTCTGTTCCACCTTGGCCGGGGGTGAGAATCGATCTGAATGCTAACATTTGATGGGCCACTTGAATTCCCCATGAAGAGAGATAAGGCCTGTGGCCAATGCCGCTAAGCAGCAGGAGCGGAGGGTTTCCAATGGCACCAGCACAGAGAATAACCTCAGCATGTTCACGTACAATTGCGTGGTGATACCTCCCCATTTGGTCACGGTAAACGAGACTCCAATTGCAGACTGCCTCTAACTTCTATGCTTATCAGCCAGCTGCTTCATATAGTGCTGAGCTTTGTGCAGGTACCAGACAGGAAGTTAAGAGCTGGCTAACTATAGACAGGAAGTGACTCCCAGCTGTGCTTCTAGCTTTCTTAACAGCCCTAGAAGAGAGAAAAGACAAGGAAAGATCCTCCCCAAAAAAGGGATCCAATATGGTCAATCCAGCTTATAGAAGAGTGGAACGAGCTTACAAGCAAGTAACTTCACTTCAAAGCGGGTTCCAAGTCCAAGGAAGTGGTTTGACTTTAAAGTGGATCGACTTCTTCTTATCTGGTATTTCCGGTAAGAGCTAGCCAACTCGGAAAAAGAAGGAGTTGCTAATCCTAATTAGAATAGGCTGTGGCACTTTCTCAAAGGGAATGATTGGACAAATATACCAAGAATATCTGTTTTGCGCAGAATCGGTACCAGTGCTAGTCAAGCAAGATTATGCTATCACCTTCCTTTACTTCGAAAAGAGCCTAAAAGGGTCACCATTAGAGAAACAGGTAATAATTACATCAACTCTAATGGTTACCCTTTAGAGAAACAGGTAATAATTACATCTAATAAGATGGTTACCCTTTCTTTTCCGAAATGACAGCCTTAGATTAGTGGCATGTTCCGGTTGATGAGATATCCTGGGACCTCTCATCACTAAGTTATCTGACCTGACACTATGGTAGGTGGTAGGTACTATGGTGTAGGCTTAATAAAATCCGTGTCATTGATACTAGAGTTGACTTACAGAACCTCTTATGATACTAATCTTCCCTTATAAACAGCTCACAGAACGCAAATCTTATAAACTTCTTACAGAACAGAAAATCCTTCAAGTCCCAAAGCGGATACGCATTCAGTTACCTTTCCTTTCGCGGATTCGTCTTCCTTTACTGTAAAGTGAGGCACTTAATCAATGTTTATGAATTTCAACCCAAACTTGACAAACACTTGGTGAAATATTTATCATGCAATATATAGTGAAGAACAAGTATGGTGTTCAAAGCAAACCAAGATGCATGCTAGTCTTGGGAGCTTTGAACAAAACTTTTCATCACATTGCTTCAAAATAAGTTTGGTGTCACCCTATGGTGCCACCAAGATGCATATAAAGACCCACCAAAAGTTAGTTAGTTAGTTGGAATTCATAAATAAATAATCAAATCCTTTCTTCCCTTTTATTAATATTAGCCGTAAAGTTCATATGGTCATTTTAATATCTTTTCTTACTTTTCTTAGTTTGTCTTTATAGGAAAAGAAAATGGGCATTAAAAGGGATAGATTGGACAACCAAACAAAGAAGGTTCGGACACCACAAAAGGAGGGGCTACACACTTGTTCTAAAAAGGGAATACATCGGAAAATGTTGCTATGCAACATTGAAAAAATGGCACCCCTAGAAGACCGAGAAATCCCCATCATAAAGTGATGATCCTTGTCTTCTAGCCATGCATAACCCCAACCATCCATCAAGTGACCACTTCATCAATCTACACCCTCCATTCTCTCACAACTTCTCTATATAAATGACCCTTGTCCGTACCACCCTTCATTGTCATCACACACCCTTCACCACTCTTCCTTTCGGTACAAGACACCCTCTATTCGATTATAAACATTCCTCCCGTCACTCTCTTCATTGCCATAAAACCCTAAACAACCAAAAGTCTCCACAACCTTACCACCTTCACATATTAACTATCATTCATGGCGCCTTTGGGTTCTAAAAGAAGGAAGGGAAAGGAACCCATAGAAGAACACCCATATGATGAAAGGAGATTTAGAAGCTTGCATCATGCATTGTAATACGGGTGGATGGTTGATAAGGAAATCATTTATGAGCTGGGATTTCAAGTTACAAAGACTGAGTGCCCCGAAATCACAGAGAAGATAGAAAGGAGAAGATGGGAGCTCCTTACTGACCCGGTCATTAAGGTGAATGCAAATCTCATAAGAGAATTTTATGCAAATGCGGTTCGATATGATAAGAAGGATGAGTCTTACACGAGCTTTGTGAGAGGAAAGATGGTGGACTTTGGTCCCATGAGTGTCATGAGGGCATTGAAGCTACGTTCTATACAATTTGAAGAAGAAAGCTATCACTCAAGATTGGACAACCCCAATTATGACCAGATTCTGCAAGATATTTGTGTACCAGAAGCTGACTGGGAAAGGGGTGCGGGAAATAACCCAAAGTTCATCAAGAGAACAGATCTCACTCCTGAAGCCAAGGGGTGGTTTGAGCTAGTGAGAAGGTCTATTCTCCCAGCTGCAAACAACTCGGAGGTGAATGTCAAGAGAGCCACAATGGTGCACTGTATACTGAAGGGAGGAGAAATCAAGGTTCATGAACTCATAGCTGAAGGTATTAGAAAAATGGCAGAGAAAAGTGACTCAAGAGGAACGTTAGGTTACCCCAGCACTATTTACCGAATATGCAAGAAAGCTGGGGTAGTTTTTGAAGATGAGAACCCCATGTGGATAAAGGAAGACATCCCAATAACTGTAAGAAAGATGAAAGCTGCAGCATCCCCTTTGCCTCAGCGGAAGCAAAGGAAGAAAACAGCCCCTCAAGTAGTGGAAGGACAAGTCTTAGAGGGTCAAGCACAACAGACCTTGGACATGCACCAATTCCAGGAGGCCATTGATGGCTTGTCTAGACAATATTTGGAAAGCCAAGGAGCACAGAAAGAGCTTCAACTACAGATGATGGGGCAGCAAGAGGAAACACTTTCAAGATGGATGACTCAGCAAGGTGAGTGGCAAAGGCAAATAATGGAACAGCAACTAAGTCAAGGACAACGATGGGGAGAAACATTCAACAGGATGGAACAAAGGCAAAACGAGCAACAAAAATCCACCCAGAGGCTAATCAACATCCAAGCACATCAAGGGGCGCACATACATGAGATGCATCGAAGACAAATAGAACAGGCAGAACTATTGGACAAGCAAAGGGCATTCGCAGAAGGAGTTTACATGAGCGAAACAGGACATCATATAAACACTCAAGCCAGGCTCGGTTACTTAGTGGGACAGTTGCCAATATTGCATCCAGGAATAGCCAAGTATGACAAAATGAAGGATGAATTAGCACGAAAGGAAAGACAAAGGGTGGAAGAGAGTCATGAGTCAGTGAGGAAGGCACTTGAGGATTGGAAGCAAGCAAGATTAGCACGGATGAGAGGAAATGCAAGAAGAAACAAGGAGGACAAGCAAGGAAAAGAGCATGGACATCCACAACAGTAAAAGGTGGTAGAGTTCCTTCTTTGTTCCATCTTTCTTTATGTTTTAAATAAGGAAGATCTTGTATGAAATAGAACTTGCTTCCATGTTATGTTTAAACCTTTTTCAATTATGTCTTTTAAGTTTTTGGTATTGAAGAAAGTCTATGTGCACTAGTCTTTATGTCACTGCATCCTTACTTTACTTTCTTGTAAGCTTGTCCCTTTAAATCCAATGAAGAAGATAATGTTTACGTTTTTTTAAAAAGACTAGAGTAGAGTTCATAATGTGGAAGTGCATTCATGAATCTTTGGGGTAGTCATAAGTTAGCTAAGTGGGTTCAACCACAAGGCTAGGAAGACAACTATCCATCCTGAATACTTGACTTTGGATATACCCATGAGACTAAGTTAATAACAAGATCCTAATAAGAAAAAAAGGGAAAGAACAATGGAAGTGAAAAACGAAAGAAAAAGAGTAAGCAATAAGGCTAGACACCAATGGTTTGGACCTTGAGACAAGTGTCTGTGGTGCTCCTGTGTGAGGGATCTACTTGGATGAATAAGCTCTCAGGGGTGCTTTATCACTTGGTAACTTGGGTTAACTAACCCGGGATTATCAGCTGAAAATCCACTATCAAGAGTAACCCTCACTACAGAGCATTTAGTAACCCAAAGAGGTGCTGGACACCAAGGTCTCAAGAAAAGAAAATAAATAAACTATATGCCTATGGTGTGTATGTATGGGGGAGAGACTTGAGGGAGTAAGTCCTTAGGGGTGCTTCAACACCTAGCACCTTGAACCAACTGGTTCGGGAGTGTTAGCTGAAAACTTATCTTAAAGAGTTGCCCCCTTACAGAACACTTAGCCTAAATAACACAAATAACCCCCCTTGAAATAACAATAAAAGGATCAATGAACAAAAGTCTCATGGGATATAAACAAAGTAAGTGTTTAGGGATATGATAAAAGTCTGAAAGCCAGTAATGGAATGAACCTAAGTTGCTATGTATGAAACCACCATAAAATCAGTAACATGACTTCCACAAGAATGACTCATTCCTCTGGATATTCCATTCATCATTCTCTTGTTCCAGTACTTGCTTAGGGACAAGTAAGCTTTAAGTTTGGTGTTGTGATGCCAGGGCATCTTGGCCAGTTTCACTAACTTTTTGTTTACTGCTTTTAGGGTAGTTTCATGCATTTCTTTAGGAAATAAGCTAGTTTTGGGTAGATATTCACCTACACCTTGATTCAAGCATACATTGTGCATTTTACATTATTTCATGAGGATTTTGCATGAATTTAGTGACAAATTGTATGCTGCATTACCCATGACTTAGACTAGAACTTTGATGCACTCTGTTGCTTGATTTCAGGACCAAAGGAAGCAAGGAAAGGGAGGTAACTTGCAAGGTTAATGAGAAAAGTGATTGCCAATAACACTCTCAAAGCCATCATTGCCCACGTTAAGAGTCACGTTAACTAAGTTAACGTGCACTCTAACGTGGAGAAAGGAAGTTGAGCCAACGTTAGTGACACTTAACATTGTCACTAACGTTGGCAAACACTCATGAGTGGCCACGTTAGAGCCCACGTTAACCTAGTTAACGTGGCCTCTAACGTTAAAGGGGGAAGAGAAGCCAACATTAGTGACATTCAACATTGTCACTAACGTTGGCCTAAGGATGCAACACACCATGTTAACTCCCACGTTAACTAGGTTAACGTGGGAGCTAACATAAGAAGTGAGAGTTGTCGACAACGTTAATGACACCCAACATTGTCACTAACGTTGGAAGCAACCACAAAATCCCCCAAGGTGCCACGTTAACTTCCACGTTAACTTAGTTAACGTGGAAGCTAACGATGAGGAATGAATGATGAGCCAACGTTAGTGACACTCAATATTGTCACTAACGTTGGGATGGCTAAGAATGGCCACGTTAGAAGCCACGTTAACCTAGTTAACGTGGACTCTAACGTGAGATCTAGGGGCACATTGGAACGTTAGTGACAATGTTGAGTGTCACTAATGTTCTCGAAGTTTGGCAAAGCCACGTTAGACGCCACGTTAACCTAGTTAACGTGGGCTTTAACGTGAAGCAAAAAGGGGCACATTGGAACGTTAGTGAAAATGTTAAGTGTCACTAACGTTCTCGAAGGTTGGCAAAGCCACGTTAGAAGCCACGTTAACCTAGTTAACGTGGGATCTAACGTGAGGCAAGGGGGTACATTGGAACGTTAGTGAAAATGTTAAGTGTCACTAACGTTCTCGAACTTATACTTTCACTAAATGTTAACACCCCTAACACCCTGAGCTAAAGTCTCTGCCCACTTAGCACTTTCTCTCTGCAAGTAAAGCCAAGCCCAAATGAAGAAAAGAACTGCTTCAAACTCAAGATCCAAAGGCCCAAGACTTGAAGAACAAACTAGAAGCTGAGAAGAGTAGTATATATAGGAGTAGCTTTGAATTGTTAAGGAGTCTAGAGGCTGGAAAAAGAGAACTACTCTCTGTATTTTATCTTCTCTGCATTTTCTAGTTTTATGATGTATTCTCCATCTTTGTTTTCATTTTCAAGAGCTATGAACAACTAAACCCCTTTCATTGGGTTAGGGAGCTCTGTTGTAATTTGATGGATCAATACTAATTTTCATTATTCTTCTTCTATCTTTTCTCTTGATTTTACTTGAAAGCTTTGGATCTTCATCCCATTGAGTAGTTATCTTGGAAGAGAAGCTATTCAAACTTGGATCTCTTTTGAACCTTGAAAGAGGAATGAAGAGATCAAGCTAGAAATGCTTTCTCATGCTGGACCAAATTGGGTTTGGATGGGTATGTGACTATAACCCTCTCAATACTTGATTTGGGAAATGCATGTGGTATAATCAGTGACCATACTTCATCTCTTCTCATGAGCAATTGACCAAGGAATTGGCTATTGATCAAGATTTGAGAGATTGAATTGCAAGAAATTGTAATTCAATCACTTAAGATTGCCAAGGAGATCAATGAGTGCATTGATTGAGGAAGAGATGAAAATGAACTTGATCCGGAGAATTGCAACATCTCCTAAGCCCAATGAACTCCCCATCTCTGATCTTACCCATTTTCTTTAATTTCTGCCATTTACTTTTATGAGCAAATCTCCTATTCCCATTTACAATTCTGCAATTTATTTTCAGTCATTTACTTCCAGTCCTTTAATTCTAGCATTTACTTTTCTGTTATTTATATTCCCGCCATTTTCTTTTCTGCAACTCTCAACCCAAATTCTGGATTCGCTCAACTAGAACATTCTTCTAATTAAAGTTGCTTGATCAATCAATCCCTGTGGGATTCGACCTCACTCTATTGTGAGTTTTTACTTGACGACAAATTCGGTACACTTGCCGAAGAGAGATTTTTTGAGAGACAAGTTTTCCCCACATCATGTTTTCGGAATTTATTGTATATTATCTTCTTTTTATCCTACTTTGTTTTTAGTTGCTTGGGGACAAGCAACAATTTAAGTTTGGTATTGTGATGAGCGGATAATTTATACACTTTTTGGCATTGTTTTTAGTATGTTTTTAGTATATTTTAGTTAGTTTTTATTATGTTTTTATTAGTTTTTAAATAAAAATTACAATTCTGGAATTTACTATGAGTTTGTGTGTTTTTCTATGATTTTAGGTATTTTCTGGCTGAAATTGAGGGACCTGAGCAAAAATCTGATTCAGAGGCTGAAAAAGGACTGCAGATGCTGTTGGATTTTGACCTCCCTGCACTCGAAGTAAATTTTCTAGAGCTACAGAAGCTCAATTGGCGCGCTCTCAATTGCGTTGGAAAGTAGACATCCTGGGCTTTTCAGCAATATATAATAGTTTATACTTTGCTCAAGATTTGATGGCCCAAACCGGCGTTCCAAGTCAGCATAAAAATTCTGGCGTCAAAACGCCAGAACTGGCATAAAAGCTGGAGTTAAACGCCCAAACTGGCACAAAATCTGGCGTTTAACTCCAAAAAAAGTCTCTACATGTGAAAGCTTCAATGCTCAGCCCAAGCACACACCAAGTGGGCCGAGAAGAAGATTTCTGCATTAATTACTTATTTCTGTAACCCTAGGCTATTAGTTCTCTATAAATAGGACCTTTTGCTATTGTATTTTCATACTTTTAATCTTGGTCATTTTGGTTCCCCCTCTAGGGCCAAAGCCAATGAACACCATTATCACTTTTGTATTTTCAACGGTGGAGTTTCTACACACCATAGATTAAGGTGTGGAGCTCTGCTGTTCTTCATGAATTAATGCAAAGTACTATTGTTTTTCTATTCAATTCAAGCTTATTCTTATTCCAAGATATTCACTCGCACTTCAACCTGATGAATGTGATGATCCGTGACACTTATCATCATTCTCACCTATGAACGCGTGCCTGACAACCACCTCCGTTCTACCTTCGATTGAGTGTGTATCTCTTAGCCTCCTGGTTCATGATGCATGGTTGCCTCGCCTGACAACCGAGCCTTCCATTCCATGAGATCAGAGTCTTCATGGTATAGGCGAGAACCAATTGGCAGCATTCTTGAGATCCGGAAAGTCTAAACCTTGTCTGTGGTATTCCGAGTAGGATCTGGGAAGGGATGATTGTGACGAGCTTCAAACTCGCGAGTGTTGGGCGTAGTGACAAACGCAAAAGGATCAATGGATCCTATTCCAACATGATCGAGAACTGACAGATGATTAGCCGTGCGGTGACAGCGCATTTGGACCATTTTCACTGAGAGGACAGGAGGTAGCCATTGACAACGATGAAACCCAACATAAAGCATGCCATGGAAAGGAGTATGAATGATTGGATGAAGACAATAGGAAATCAGAAGTTCAGGAGGAACAAAGCATCTTCATACGCTTATCTGAAATTCTCACCAATGAATTACATAAGTATCTCTATCTTATTTTATGTTTTATTCATCTTTTTATTATCTTAAACTTCATAACCATTTGAATCTGCCTGACTGAGATTTACAAGATGACCATAGCTTGCTTCAAGCTGACAATCTCTGTGGGATTGACCCTTACTCACGTAAGGTTTATTACTTGGATGACCCAGTACACTTGCTGGTTAGTTGTGTGGAGTTGTGAAAAAGAGTTGAGATTATAATTGTGCGTACCAAGTTGTTAGCGCCATTGATGATCAAAATTTCGTGCACCAACGCGTCGCTGGTCGTTTTGGTGTGTCACGTATTCGCGTCAAGCACGCACACGCGTCATCTTGTAGAACTCCAATCCATGTGTACGCGTCAGGCGCGTGCACGCGTCGCTGCAAATTTCTTCATATCGCGCGCACGCGTGAGCCATGCGTGCGCGTTGATACTCGCTGGTCATCTCCATAGTTTCTTATGTTTCTTCCATTTTTGCAAGCTTCCTCTCTATTTCCTAAGCCATTCCTGCCCTATAAAGCCTGAAACACTTAACGCACGAATCACGTCATCGAATGGTATAAAGGAGAATTAAAATACATAAATTAAAGATCTATAGGAAGCAAGTGTTTCAACCATAGAACAAACTTAGGAAGGAATTGTAAAATCATGTAATTCATATGAATAAGTGGATAAAGACTTGATGAAACCACTCAATTAAACACAAGATAAACCATAAAATAGTGGTTTATCAGTGACCCACGTGTACGCGTCGATGCTCGCACGTGACTCACTTAAAGGCAAAATGCTGCGGGCGATTTCTGAGCTGCCCAGGCCCAAATCCAACCTGTTTCTGAGGGTATTTCATGCAGAATTGAAGATTGAGTAAAGGGGGAACAATTGTTTGTAGCTTAGCATCATGTAGTTTAGTTTCTAGAGAGAGAAGCTCCCTCTTCTCTCTAGAATTAGGGTTCATAGGGATATTTCCATCTTAGATCTAGGTCAATTTTCATGTTTTCATCTTATTTCCTTTATGAATTCTTGCTTCTACTACTTCATTCTCTCAATTCTCTTGTTAATTTTACTTTTATGCCTCTTTTATGATGATGATCTTATGTTGGATTTGGATTTACTTTGATGCAATTTCATGATTGATGTTCTTTTATTGTTGATTTGAGTTGTTGATTTACTTTTCTTGCAATTGGTAGTTGGTAGATTTATTATTCTTGCACTTTTACTATGCTTTCCTTGTACACCCACAAAGTGTTTGACAAAATGCTTGGTTGGACCTTAGAGTAGATTTTGAGCATTCTTGACTTGGAAAGAGTAATTAGGCAATCTTGAGTCATGAATACTCAACTCGTGTTGGTGATGTAGAGTTGTTAGCTAGTATTGTTTCCATTAACTCTAATCTCTTGCTAATTCACTTAGTGAGTTGATTAGGATATTTGGATTGAGATTAGCTAGTCGTATTAGACTTTCTTCGAGTGTGAAGATAATATGATACCTTCTTCCATCATCGGGGATGACGTAATAGGATAAATTCTTGTTTATTATTGTTACATGATTAACTAGTCTTGTTTGACATTCTCCCTATGTGAAGATGACATGATACCTTCTTCCGTTTGTTGGAGTTAACTAAATAAGATGAATTAATCATTGTATGACTAGGATAGAAAGCCTATGTTCTCAATTCTTGCAATGAATGTCTCTCTTTGTTAATTGGTCACCGCTAACCGCTTTTGGTCCCAAATCTTTGGGGTTGCTTTTTCCAATAAATGTTGGTTACATTTTTTTATGTTATTTGTACCTGTAACTGGTTTATGGATGAGTTCTCTTGGAGTAGTCGGCCTGGCCTTGAACCTACGTGCCTATGACTTCGTTTCTCAAGAAATACGTATAGCAGAAGATCCTAAATTTGAGACTTTCTACACCAAAAATATTCTTTTAAATGAAGATCCCTAAGCTCTCTCTTCTCTCTAGAATTAGAGTTCTTAGGGATATTTCCATCTTAGATCTAGGTCAATTTTCATGTTTTCATCTTATTTCCTTTATGAATTCTTGCTTCTACTAGTTCATTCTCTCAATTCTCTTGTTAATTTTACTTTTATGCCTCTTTTATGATGATGAACTTATGTTGGATTTGGATTTACTTTGATGCAATTTCATGATTGATGTTCTTTTTTTGTTGATTTGAGTTGTTGATTTACTTTTCTTGCAATTGGTAGTTGGTAGATTTATTATTCTTGCACTTTTACTATGCTTTCCTTGTACACCCACAAAGTGTTTGACAAAATGCTTGGTTGGACCTTAGAGTAGATTTTGAGCATTCATGGCTTGGAAAGAGTAATTAGGCAATCTTGAGTCATGAATACCCAACCCGTGTTGGTGATCTAGAGTTGTTAGCTAGTATTATTTCCATTAACTCTAATCTCTTGCTAATTCACTTAGTGAGTTGATTAGGACATTTGGATTGAGATTAACTAGTCGTATTAGACTTTCTTCGAATGCGAAGATAATATGATACCTTCTTCCATCATCGGGGATGACGTAATAGGATAAATTCTTGTTTATTATTGTGACATGATTTACTAGTCTTATTTGACATTCTCCCTATGTGAAGATGACATGATACCTTCTTCTGTTTGTTGGAGTTGACTAAATAAGATGAACTAATCATTGTATGACTAGGATAGAAAGCCTATGTTCTCAATTCTTGCCATGAATGTCTCTCTTTGTTAATTGGTCACTGCTAACCGCTTTTGGTCCCAAATCTTTGGGGTTGCTTTTTCCAATAAATTTTGGTTACATTTCTTTATGTTATTTGTACCTATAACTGGTTTATGGATGAGTTCTCTTGGAGTAGTCGGCCTGGCCTTGAACCTACGTGCCTATGACTTCGTTTCTCAAGAAATATGTGTAGCAGAAGATCCTAAATTTGAGACTTTCTACACCAAAAATATTCTTTTAAATGAAGATCCCTAAGCTCCCTCTTCTCTCTAGAATTAGAGTTCTTAGGGATATTTCCATCTTAGATCTAGGTCAATTTTCATGTTTTCTTCTTATTTCCTTTATGAATTCTTGCTTCTACTACTTCATTCTCTCAATTCTCTTGTTAATTTTACTTTTATGCCTCTTTTATGATGATGAACTTATGTTGGATTTGGATTTACTTTGATGCAATTTCATGATTGATGTTCTTTTATTGTTGATTTGAGTTGTTGATTTACTTTTCTTGCAATTGGTAGTTGGTAGATTTATTATTCTTGCACTTTTACTATGCTTTCCTTGTACACCCACAAAGTGTTTGACAAAATGCTTGGTTGGACCTTAGAGTAGATTTTGAGCATTCTTGGCTTGGAAAGAGTAATTAGGCAATCTTGAGTCATGAATACCCAATCCGTGTTGGTGATCTAGAGTTGTTAGCTAGTATTATTTCCATTAACTCTAATCTCTTGCTAATTCACTTAGTGAGTTGATTAGGACATTTGGATTGAGATTAGCTAGTCGTATTAGACTTTCTTCGAATGCGAAGATAATATGATACCTTCTTCCATCATCGAGGATGACGTAATAGGATAAATTCTTGTTTATTATTGTGACATGATTAACTAGTCTTGTTTGACATTCTCCCTATGTGAAGATGACATGATACCTTCTTCCGTTTGTTGGAGTTGACTAAATAAGATGAATTAATCATTGTATGACTAGGATAGAAAGCCTATGTTCTCAATTCTTGCCATGAATGTCTCTCTTTATTACTTGTCTTCTTTAAATACTTGCTTGATTTACCTTTGTTGTCCTTTACCTTATTATCACTTTTATCAATCAAGCCCCCTTGTTCTTCATAGGCGATAATTGACCACTTCATTGCAATTCTTTGTGAGACGACCCGAGGTTTAAATACTGCGGTTAATTCTTATTTTGGGTTTGTTCTTTGTGACAACCAATTTTTTGATGTGAGAATTGTTTGTTAGTTTGGAGCTATGCTTACAACGAAGTTCTTAATTCTATAAGAGAAATTATAGACCATCTAGCAAATCTCAATCATCAAATTAATGGCTCCATTGCCGGGAAATTGTAATGGTTCTATGTTATTGGCTATTGTATATATGTTAATATGCTTCCTTGTTAGTTTTTGCTTGCTTTAGGAGTTAGTTTTTATTAGTATTTGTTTTTGTTTTCTTTTATCACTATGAATTCTCACCCCTTTGGCCATGAGTTTGGTTCAAATTATGTTGTAGGAGATGGAATTTACAATGATAACATGCATTAAGGATTTGGAGATCAAAGGTTGGAGGAGCCCCAAGCTTATGAACAACCTTCTTGGCAACAACCTCCTTCCGAAACAAGTTTGACAAAAGTGCTTGGGAATATGACTACTCTCCTCATGGAGATGCGCAAGGACCAAAAAGCGTTTTATTCCTGCCAAGCCGTTCAAGCGTCACCCCAATGTAACTACTCTCTGGATTCTCATCGGTATAATCCTAGTCCTAATGCATACTAATCTAATGTATGTGACGATCCTTATTATGATTGTCAACCACAACCACCACATACATATGATCCCTTCTCTCAACGTGATTTTGAACCACCTTACTCACAAGCCCTTACCACCAAACACCTCCATATGACTCTAATCCTTATCCACCATACCAACCACCTTTTGAGCCATATGAACCATACATGAAACCACAACAATTCTAACATAATTACTCCCAAGAACCACCTCAATATGCACCATCTCCATACCCTTCCCAAGATGAACCACCTTCCAATTATGAATCCTTTTCCTAAAATGATGAACCCTCTCTTCCACCACCGCCTCCCAATGATGCCCTCACGCTAGAACTAAGAGATCTTGACTCTCAACTACAAAGGCAACAAGAGGGGACGAAAAAGGAGTTTAAGGAGCTAGAAGCCAAGATAGTTATCATAGCGGAAGCCGTTAGCAATATAGTCTCATCCCGCCTAAGCCTATGTAATCAAGGCACTCCCATTGTTGAATGTGGAGAAGTAATCCAGGAGCGTAGTAAGGGAGTGAGTTTGGAGCTTCAAGGTGAAAAAGATGAGTTGAAGCAAGGAGTGCAACAAGAGGAGGAAGTTGAGATAATTGATCCGGAAAAAGTGGTTGAAGAATTAGGAGATGTTGGAAGTCCATGGGGATGTGGAGTCATAGAGTCCTCTTCTAAGAAGCTTGACATTGATGTTGAGGAGGGTGTACAACCTCCAAGGCACATCATGGTGGAAAACTTTGAAGAGGTTGATCAAGAGATGGATTCAATCATTGATGAATTCTTATGTACAATTGAGTCCTTCCCCATTGAACTTGACATGGAGATTAAGGAAGAAGATACCTCACCTCCCATACCCTTGGTAAGCAATGGAGAAGAGATCAAACTGGAAGGAAGCTACCAAGAGGAGGAGGTTGAGCAAGAAGCAAGCTCCATCATTGAAGATGATTTCACACTAACCAATGAGTCTCTTGGAATTGATGAATCTCCCTCATTGTGCTATGAAATTGATTACAAGGAGGATCGTGCACAACCTCCGACACATGGTTTGAGCAATGAGAGGTGTATAGAAGAAGTTGGTTGATGAGCAGATAATTTATACACTTTTTGGCATTGTTTTTAGTATGTTTTTAGGGGGATCTAGTTACTTTTAGGGATTTTTTTATTAGTTTTTATGTTAAATTCACATTTCTGGACTTTACTATGAGTTTGTGTGTTTTTCTGTAATTTCAGGTATTTTCTGGCTGAAATTGAGGGACTTGAGCAAAAATCAGATTCAAAGGTTGAAGAAGGACTGCTGATGCTGTTGGATTCTGACCTCCCTGCACTCAAAGTGGATTTTCTGGAGTTACAAAACTCAAAATGGCGCGCTTCTAATTGCGTTGGAAAGTAGACATCCAGAGCTTTCCAGCAATATATAATAGTCCATACTTTGGCCGAGTTTAGATGACGCAAAAGGGCGTTGAACGCCAGTTCTACGCTGCAGTCTGGAGTTAAACGCCAGAAACACGTCACAAGCCAGAGTTGAACGCCAGAAATACGTTACAAACTGGCGTTCAACTCCAAGAATGACCTCTACACATGGAAAGCTAAAGCTCAGCCCAAGCACACACCAAGTGGGCCCCGGAAGTGGATTTATGCATCAATTACTTACTTTTGTAAACCCTAGTAACTAGTTTAGTATAAATAGGAATTTTTACTATTGTATTAGATATCTTATGATTTTTAGTTCATCTTAGGATCATATTGATCATGTTTTGGGGGCTGGCCATTCGGCCATGCCTGGACGTTTCACTTATGTATTTTCAAACGGTAGAGTTTCTGCACTCCATAGATTAAGGTGTGGAGCTCTGTTGTTCTTCATGAACTAATGCAAAGTACTACTGTTTTTCTATTCAATTCAACTTATTCCGCTTCTAAGATATTCATTCGCACTTCAACGTGAATGTGATGAACGTGACAATCATCATCATTCCCCCACGAACGCGTGCCTGGCAACCACTTCCGTTCCACCTTAGATTGGATGATTATCTCTTGGATCTCTTAATCAGAATCTTCGTGGTGTAAGCTAGATTGATGGTGGCATTCATGAGAATCCAGAAAGTCTAAACCTTGTCTGTGGTATTCCGAGTAGGATTCTGGGATTGAATGACTGTGACGAGCTTCAAACTCGTGAGTGCTGGGCGTAGTGACAGACATAAAAGGAGGGTGAATCCTATTCCAGTATGATCGAGAACCTCAGATGATTAGCCGTGCTGTGACAGAGCATTTGGACCATTTTCACAAGAGGATAGGATGTAGCCATTGACCACGGTGATGCCTCCAGACGATTAGCCAAGCAGTGACAGCGCATCGGACTATTTTCCAGAGAGGATGAAAAGTAGCCATTGACAATGGTGATGTCCTTACATAAAGCCAGCCATGGAAAGGAGTAGGACTGATTGGATGAAGACAGCAGGAAAGCAGAAGTTCAGAGGGACAAAAGCATCTCTAGACCTTTATCTGAAATTCTCACCAATGATATACATCAGTATTTCTATCATTATTTTGTATCTATTTATTATCAATTTTCGAAAACTCCATAATCAATTATTATCCGCCTGACTGAGATTTACAAGATGACCATAGCTTGCTTCATACCAACAATCTCCGTGGGATCGACCCTTACTCACGTAAGGTTTTATTACTTGGACGACCCAGTGCACCTGCTGGTTAGTTGTATCGAAGTTGTGAATAAAAAACGATTTATTAAGACGTGCGTACAGAGTTTTTGGCGCCGTTGCCTGAGATCACAATTTCGTGCACCAAGTTTTTGGCGCCGTTGCCGGGGATTGTTCGAGTTTGGACAACTGACGGTTCATCTTGTTGCTCAGATTAGGTAATTTTCTTTTTGTTTTATTTTCAAAAATTTTTCAAAAATCTTTCAAAAATTTTTCATTTGTTTTTGAAAAAAAAAAAGATTAAAAATTCTTTTCAAAAATTTTATTATGTTCTTCAGAATTTTTAAGAATGAATTCTAGTGTTTCATGATGATTTGTTGAATCCTGGCCGGCTGTAAGCCTTGTCTAATCTTTTGGACTGGGGTTTCAACTTATCATCACAAGAGCTTGTTGACTCTCACACACTTAGTTGCTCTATACATGGAAAGTATCAATATCTTCTAAAGCTTGACTGGCTATTAAGCCATGTCTAACCCTCAGATTGGAGCTTTAGACTAAGAGTACAAGATTCCTGAAATTCATATTAAAAATTTTGGAATCCTTATTTTCCTTTTTCAAATTAATTTTCAAAAAATACAAAAAAATTTATAAAATCATAAAAATAAAAAATATTTTGTGTTTCTTGTTTGAGTCTTGACTCAATTTTCAAGTTTGGTGTCAATTGCATGTTCATCTTGCATTTTTCGAAAATTGCATTCATGCATTGCATTCATCATGATCTTCAAGTTGTTCTTGGTAAACCTTCTTGATTGATCTTCATATTATATTGTTTTGTGTTGTATGTTGTTTTTCATATGCATTCTTGAATTCTTAGTGCCTGAGCATTAAAGATTTCTAAGTTTGGTGTCTTGCATGTTTTCTTTGCATTGAAAATTTTTCAAAAATATGTTCTTGATGTTCATCATGATCTTCATAGTGTTCTTGGTGTTCATCTTGACATTCATAGCATTCTTGCATGCATTCATTGTTTTGATCCAAAATTTTCATGCATTGCATCGTTTTTATGTTTTTCTCTCTCATCATTAAAAATTCAAAAATAAAAAAAAATATACCTTTCCTTTTTTCTCTCATAAATTTCGAAAATTTGGATTGACTTTTTTCAAAAATTTTTAAAATTCAATTGTTTCTTATGAGTCAAATCAAATTTTCAATTTAAAAATCTTATCTTTTTCAAAAATCAAATCTTTTTCATTTTTCTTATTTATTTTCGAAAATTATAAAAAAAATTTTCAAAAATCTTTTTCTTATTTTATCTCATAATTTTCGAAAATAACATCATCAATTAATGTTTTGATTCAAAAAATTTCAAGTTTGTTACTTACTTGTTAAGAAAGATTCAAACTTTAAAGTTCTAGAATCATATTTTGTGATTTCTTGTGAATCAAGTCATTAATTGTGATTTTAAAAATCAAATCTTTTTCAAAACTAATTTCAATCATATCTTTTCAAAAATGTCTTTTTATCTTATCTTTTTCAAAATCATATCTTTTTCAAAAATTTGATCTTAAAATATCTTTTCTAACTTCTTATCTTCTTATCTTTTCAAAATTGATTTTCAAATTTGTTTCAACTAACTAACTAACTTTTTGTTTGTTTCTTATCTTTTTCAAAACTACCTAACTAAATCTCTCTCTCTCTAATTTTTGAAAATATCTCCCTCTTTTTCAAAAATTCTTTTTAATTAATTAATTGTTTCAAAATTCAATTTTAATTTAATTCTTCTTTTAATTTTCGAAAATCACTAACCATTTTTCAAAAATAATTTTCGAAAATCCTTCTCTCTCATCTCCTTTTGTTTATTTATTCATCTACTAACATCTCTCCCTCACTCACCAAAAATCCGAACCCTCTTTCTCTCTGAGTTCAGATTTTCTCTTCTTCTTTTCTTCTACTCACATAAGGGAACCTCTATACCTGGGTAAAAAGGATCCCTATTATTATTATTTTTCTGTTCCCTCTTTTTCATATGAGCAGGAGCAAGGACAAGAATATTCTTATTGAAGCAGATCCAGAACCTGAAAGGACTCTGAAGAGGAAACTAAGAGAAGCTAAATTACAACAATCCAGCAAGCACCTTTCAGAAATTTTCGAACAAGAAGAGGAGATGGCAGCCGAAAATAATAATAATGCAAGGAGGATGCTTGGTGACTTTACTGCACCTAATTCCAATTTACATGGAAGAAGCATCTCCATCCCTACCATTGGAGCAAACAACTTTGAGCTGAAACCTCAATTAGTTTCTCTGATGCAGCAGAACTGCAAGTTTCATGGACTTCCATCTGAAGATCCTTTTCAGTTCTTAACTGAATTTTTGCAGATCTGTGATACTGTTAAGACTAATGGAGTAGATCCTGAAGTCTACAGGCTCATGCTTTTCCTTTTTGCTGTGAGAGACAGAGCTAGAATATGGTTGGACTGTCAACCTAAGGATAGCCTGAACTCTTGGGATAAGCTGGTCAAGGCTTTCTTAGCCAAGTTCTTTCCTCCTCAAAATCTGAGCAAGCTTAGAGTGGATGTTCAAACCTTCAGACAGAAAGAAGGTGAATCCCTCTATGAAACTTGGGAGAGATACAAGCAACTGACCAA
This sequence comes from Arachis hypogaea, assembly GCF_003086295.3. Lineage (NCBI taxonomy): Eukaryota > Viridiplantae > Streptophyta > Magnoliopsida > Fabales > Fabaceae > Arachis > Arachis hypogaea. Next base: position 58,134,197 of record NC_092050.1, read on the forward strand.
AAAGTGTCCTTCTGACATGCTTTCAGAATGGACCACCCTGGATATATTCTATGATGGTCTGTCTGAATTAGCTAAAATGTCATTGGATACTTCTGCAGGTGGATCCATTCACCTAAAGAAAATACCTACAGAAGCTCAAGAACTCATTGACATGGTTGCTAATAACCAGTTCATGTACACTTCTGAAAGGAATCCTGTGAATAATGGGACGCCTCAGAAGAAGGGAGTTCTTGAAATTGATACTCTAAATGCCATATTGGCTCAGAATAAAATATTGACTCAGCAAGTCAATATGATTTCTCAGAGTCTGAAAGGAATGTAAGCTGCATCCAACAGTACTCAAGAGGCATCTTCTGAAGAAGAAGCTTATGATCCTGAAAACCCTGCAATAGCAGAGGTAAATTACTTAGGTGAACCTTATGGAAACACCTATAACTCATCATGGAGAAATCACCCAAATCTCTCATGGAAGGATCAACAAAAGCCTCAACAAGGCTTTAATAATGGTGGAAGAAATAGGTTTAACAATAGTAAACCTTTTCCATCATCCACTCAGCAACAGACAGAGAACTCTGAACAAAATACCTCTAATTTAGCAAACTTAGTCTCTGATCTATCTAAGGCCACTGTGAGTTTCATGAATGAAACAAGGTCTTCCATTAGAGATTTGGAAGCACAAGTGGGCCAGCTGAGTAAGAAGATCACTGAAACTCCTCATAGTACTCTCCCAAGCAATACAGAAGAAAATCCAAAAGGAGAGTGCAAGGCCATTAAAATGACCATCATGGCCGAAACCACAAAAGAGGAAGAGGACATGAATCCCAAGGAGAAAGACCTCCTGGGACGTCCAGTGATCAATAAGGAGTTTCCCTTTGAGGAACCAAAGGAATCTAAGGCTCATCTAGAGACCATAGAGATTCCATTAAACCTCCTTATGCCATTCATGAGCTCTGATGAGTATTCCTCTTCTGAAGAGAATGAGGATGTTACTAAGGAGCAAGTTACCAAGTACCTTGGTGCAATCATGAAGCTTAATGCCAAATTATTTGGTATTGAGACTTGGGAAGATGAACCTCCCTTGTTTACCAATGAACTAAGTGATCTGGATCAACTGACATTGCCTCAGAAGAAACAGGATCCTGGAAAGTTCCTAATACCTTGTACCATAGGCACCATGATCTTTGAAAAGGCTCTGTGTGACCTTGGTTCAGGGATAAACCTCATGCTCCTCTCTGTAATAGAGAAACTGGGAATTTTTGGGGTGCAAGCTGCTAAAATCTCATTAGAGATGGCAGACAATTCAAGAAAACAGGCTTATGGACAAGTAGAGGACGTATTAGTAAAGGTTGATGGCCTTTACATCCCTGCTGATTTCATAGTCCTAGATACTGGGAAGGATGAGGATGAATCCATCATCCTTGGAAGACCCTTCCTAGCCACAACAAGAGCTGTGATTGATGTTGACAGAGGTGAACTAGTCCTTCAATTGAATGAGGACTCCCTTGAGTTTAAAACTCAAGGACATCCTTCTGTAAACATGGAAAAGAGGCACAGTAAGCTTCTCTTAAAACAGAGTCAACCAGAGCCCCACAGTCAAACTCTAAGTTTGGTGTTGAACTCCCATATCCAAACTCTAAGTTTGGTGTTGAGGAGTCTTAACAATACTCTGAACATCTGTGAGGCTCCATGAGAGCCCACTGTCAAGCTATTGACATTAAAGAAGCGCTTGTTGGGAGGCAACCCAATTTTTATTTATCTAATTCTATTTTATTTTTATTGTTCTTTCATGTTTTATTAGGTTCATGATCATGTGGAGTAACAAAATAAATATAAAAATTGAAAACGGAATCAAAAATAGCAGAAGAAAAATCACACCCTGGAGGAGGATCTGACTAGCGTTTAAACGGCAGTAAGGAGCATCTGGCTGGCGTTCAACACCAGAACAGAGCATGTTTCTGGCGTTGAACGCCAGAAACAAGCAGCATCCTGGCGTTCAGACGCCAGAAATGCACAGTAAGGCAAGCTGGCGCTGAACGCCAGAAACAAGCATAGAACTGGCGTTCAACGCCAGAAATATGCTGCATCTGGGCGCTGAACGCCCAGAACAAGCATCAATTCGGCGTTTGAACGCCAGAATTTGCATGCAAAGGCATTTTACATGCCTAATTGGTGCAGGAATGCAAATCCTTGACACCTCAGGATCTGTGGACCTCACAGGATCCCCACCTACCTCACCCTCTCTCTCTCCATTCATGGTCATCCCTTCTGTTTTCCATTTACCACTCACATCCATACACCCACCTACCTTCAAAATTCAACATCTCTTTCCCACCCAATCCCACCCATATGGACGAATACACACATCCCTCCATCTCCTCCATATCTTCTTCTTCTTCTTCTTCTTCTTCTATTCTTTCTTCTTTTGCTCGAGGGCGAGCAACATTCTAAGTTTGGCGTGGTAAAAGCATAGCTTTTTTGTTTTTCCATAACCATTAATGGCACCTAAGGCCAGAGAAACCTCAAGAAAGAGGAAAGGGAAGACAATTGCTTCCACCTCTGAGCCATGAGAGATGGAAAGATTCATCTCACAAGCCCATCACTAAGAAAAGGATGGAGAAAATAAGAGAGCACATTCATGGATCTCAACAGGCACATGAAGAAGCTCACCATTAAGAAATCCCAGAGATGCCTCAAATGCATTTTCCTCCACAAAACTATTGGGAGAAATCAACACCTCCCTAGGAGAATTAAGTTCCAACATGGGACAATTAAGGGTGGAACATCAAGAGCACTCCATCATCCTTCATGAAATTAGAGAAGATCAAAAAGCAATGAGGGAGGAGCAACAAAGACAAGGAAGAGACATAGAAGAGGTCAAGGGCATCATTGGTTCCTCAAGAAGGAAACGCCACCATCACTAAGGTGGATTCATTCCTTGTTCTTAAATTCTCTTTTTTTCGTTTTCTTTATGTTAAGTGCTTATCCATGTTTGTGTCTTATTACATGATCATTAGTGTTTAGTTACTTTGTCTTAAAGTTATGAATGTCCTATGAATCCATCACCTCTCTTAAATGAAAAATGTTTTAATTCAAAAGAACAAGAAGTACATGAGTTTCGAATTTATCCTTGAACTTAGTTTAATTATATTGATGTGGTGACAATGCTTCTTATTTTCTGAATGAATGCTTGAACAGTGCATATGTCTTTTGAAGTTGTTGTTTAAGAATGTTAAATATGTTGGCTCTTGAAAGAATGATGACAAAGAGACATGTTATTTGATAATCTGAAAAATCATAAAAATGATTCTTGAAGCAAGAAAAAGCAGCAAAGAACAAAGCTTGCAGAAAAAAAAAGCGAAAAAAAATATAGAAAAAGAAAAAGCAACCAGAAAAAGCCAAAAGCTCTTAAAACCAAAAGGCAAGAGCAAAAAGCCAATAACCCTTAAAACCAAAAGGCAAGGGTAAATAAAAAGGATTCCAAGGCTTTGAGCATCAGTGGATAGGAGGGCCTAAAGGAATAAAATCCTGGCCTAAGCGGCTAAATCAAGCTGTCCCTAACCATGTGCTTGTGGCGTAAAGGTGTCAAGTGAAAACTTGAGACTGAGCGGTTAAAGTCAAGGTCCAAAGCAAAAGAAGAGTGTGCTTAAGAACCCTGGACACCTCTAATTGGGGACTTTAGCAAAGCTGAGTCACAATCTGAAAAGGTTCACCCAGTTATATGTCTGTGGCATTTATGTATCCGGTGGTAATACTGGAAAACAAAGTGCTTAGGGCCACGACTGATGAGTATTTTGGTGGAACAATGAATTTCTCCCAAAACACACAAATCTAACCGGCAAGTGTACCGGGTCGCATCAAGTAATAAAAACTCACGGGAGTGAGGTCGATCCCACAGGGATTGAAGGATTGAGCAATTTTAGCTTAGTGGTTAATTTAGTCAAGCGAATCAAGATTTGGTTGAGTATTTTGTGATTTGCAGAAATTAAATTGCATGGAATTAAAGAGAACAGGAAATAAATTGCTGAATCTTAAAGAACAAGAAATTAAATGGCAGAAACTTAGAATGCAAGAAATGTAAATTGCGGAATCTTAAAGTGCAAGAAATGTAAATGACTTGAATTGTAAAGGGGATTGGGACTTGGATTTGCAGAAATTAAACAAGGAAAAGTAAATTTGCATCAAGCAGAGAAGTAGAAGAGGGTTTGGGTTAAATCGGATCTTGAAGCAGAAAAGTAAATGAACATGAAAACAGTAAACAGAGAATTAGAAATTGAAAGTTCAGATCTCAGGACCCAGAGACTAGAAAACCGAGTCTAGATCTCAATGCCTTCCTAGATCCAACAAGAACAATTGCAAGGGAATTGTAAATTGCAAGGAAAGTAGATGAAGAGCAATTAACAGAAATTAAATTCAATCAAGCAGTAAATAAAGCAGAGAGATCCAAGGATGAGATTGAAACAGAATTTCTTCAATTCTCCAACCCAAGATCCAAGACAATTGTAATTAAAATTGAAAGCAATAAAACTAAAAGGAAGAGAAGTGAATTCTCCTTCCCCAAGACTAAGAAATTAAAGATCACTCAATATCCAAAGCTCTCCGAAAACTATTATGAAAATTCAAAGGGAAAGCTCCCTTAAAACTTAAATTCAAATCTATTTATACACTTTCTTCAAATGGTCTTCAAGCCTTCAATTGGGCCTTTGCTCTTGGTGGAATTGGGTTGAGAGAGGCCTTGGTTGATTGCTCTTGGAGTTTGGAGAAGAACCGAATTGAACCGGGTTGGAATCATGAAAGCTTGACTAAAAGTTGGAGTAAAAGTTAGGGGTCTAACTTTTGCTCCAACTTTTCACATCAGCACCCTTGTTTTGCTGATACCAACGTTGGGGCAAAAGTTAGGGGTCTAACTTTTGCTCCAACGTTGGCCTCCCCTTGGTTATTCATGGCGCCAACGTTAGCCAAAAAGTTAGGCGGCTAACGTTGGCGCAAACTTTTGCTAGTCCAGGGAGTGTTTTTCATGTGCCAACGTTAGCCAAAAAGTTAGGGGGCTAACGTTGGCGCAAACTTTTTGTGCATCCAGGGAGTGTTTTTCATGCCAAAAGTTAGCCAAAAAGTTAGGGGTCTAACTTTTGCTCCAGCTTTTACTTCCTGGTTCATAATTAATCCAAAAGTTTGAGCTAAAGTTTGAGGGCAAACTTTTGCTCAAACTTTTTGTTCTCTCTTCCTCCTAGCCCTTCCTTCTTGCATCAACCTTTCTCCAAGCTTTCTTCACCTATCATTAATCAACCAAACACATCAAAGCTATGCTCAAAATCATGAGATATTTATTCTTTCATAATATGTGACAATTATAGCATAAAACCTCATGAAATAGCATGAATTCATACATGGTTGATTAAATCAAAGGAAACATGAAAATCTACCCAATTGGCTTGCTTTTGGCTCAAGAAAGTGCATAATTCAGTTGAAAACAAAGGAAAAAGGCTAGTGAAACTAGGCTAAGATGACATGTCACCAACGACCAAGACTCATAAAGTAGCTGTGTTCAAGAATCATCATACTGAACTAGGAGAATCAATAACACTATCTGAACTCTGAGTTCCTATAGATGCCAATCATTCTGAACCTCAATGGATAAAGTGAGATGCCAAAACTATTCAAGAGGCAAAAAGCTACAAGTCCCGCTCATCTGATTGGAGCTATGTTTCATTGAGATTTTAGAATTTATAGTATATTCTCTTCTTTTTATCCTATTTGATTTTTCAGTTGCTTGGGGACAAGCAACAATTTAAGTTTGGTGTTGGGATGAGCGGATAATTTATACGCTTTTTGGCATTGTTTTTAGTAGGATCTAGTTACTTTTAGGGATGTTTTTATTAGTTTTTATGTTAAATTCACATTTCTGGACTTTACTATGAGTTTGTGTATTTTTCTGTGATTTCAGGTATTTTCTGGCTGAAATTGAGGGACTTGAGCAAAAATCAGATTCAGAGGTTGAAGAAGGACTGCTGATGTTGTTGGATTCTGACCTCTCTGCACTCAAAGTGGATTTTCTGGAGCTACAGAACTCAAAATGGCGCGCTTCTAATTGCGTTGGAAAGTAGACATCCAGGGCTTTTCAGCAATATATAATAGTCCATACTTTGGCCGAGTTTAGATGACGCAAAAGGGCGTTGAACGCCAGTTCTACGCTGTAGTCTGGAGTTAAATGCCAGAAACACGTCACAAGCCAGAGTTGAACGCCAGAAATACGTTACAAACTGGCGTTCAACTCCAAGAATGACCTCTACACGTGGAAAGCTAAAGCTCAGCCCAAGCACACACCAAGTGGGCCCCGGAAGTGGATTTATGCATCAATTACTTACTTCTGTACACCCTAGTAACTAGTTTAGTATAAATAGGACTTTTTACTATTGTATTAGACATCTTATGATTTTTAGTTCATCTTAGGATCATATTGATCACGTTTTGGGGGCTGGCCATTCGGCCATTCTTGGACCTTTCACTTATGTATTTTCAAATGGTAGAGTTTCTGCACTCCATAGATTAAGGTGTGGAGCTCTGCTGTTCTTCATGAACTAATGCAAAGTACTACTGTTTTTCTATTCAATTCAACTTATTCCGCTTCTAAGATATTCATTCGCACTTCAACGTGAATGTGATGAATGTGACAATCATCATCATTCCCCCATAAACACGTGCCTGACAACCACTTCCGTTCCACCTTAGATTGGATGATTATCTCTTGGATCTCTTAATCAGAATCTTCGTGGTGTAAGCCAGATTGATGGCGGCATTCATGAGAATCCGGAAAGTCTAAACCTTGTCTGTGGTATTCCGAGTTGGATTCTGGGATTGAATGACTGTGACGAGCTTCAAACTCGCGAGTGCTGGGCGTAGTGACAGACGCAAAAGGAGGGTGAATCCTATTCTAGTATGATCGAGAACCTCAGATGATTAGCCGTGCTGTGACAGAGCATTTGGACCATTTTCACAAGAGGATAGGATGCAGCCATTGACCACGGTGATGCCTCCAGACGATTAGCCATGCAGTGACAGCGCATCGGACCATTTTCCAGAGAGGATGAAAAGTAGCCATTGACAATGGTGATGTCCTTACATAAAACCAGCCATGGAAAAGGAGTAGGACTGATTGGATGAAGACAGCAGGAAAGCAGAAGTTCAGAGGGACAAAAGCATCTCTAGACCTTTATCTGAAATTCTCACCAATGATATACATAAGTATTTCTATCATTATTTTCTATCTATTTATTATCAATTTTCGGAAACTCCATAATCAATTATTATCCGCCTGACTGAGATTTACAAGATGACCATAGCTTGCTTCATACCAACAATCTCCATGGGATCGACCCTTACTCACGTAAGGTTTTACTACTTGGACGACCCAGTGCACTTGCTAGTTAGTTGTATCAAAGTTGTGAATAAAAAATGATTTATTAAGACGTGCGTACAGAGTTTTTGGCGCCGTTGCCTGAGATCACAATTTCGTGCACCATTGGTGATCAAGGAATTGAATTTAAAGAAGCTTTCAAAGAGGTGGAAGTTGCAAGGGAAGACCACAAGGGAATGGATCTCGCATTGGCTAAGTGTGGGGAGATCCCTATTCCTAAATAACCATCATCCAACACAACATTTAAGTGGGTAAAATTTCTATCTCTAAGCTTTGCTTTCTCACTTGAATATGGTTTGCTTGAAAATGATGGTCAACTTAGAGCCCTTTGTGGAGTTAAGAGTAAGAGAGAGTTGTGTAGCGGTTGGAGACATCACTCTAAGTTCATGATGGTTGCATGCTCGAAGCTGAATAGTAATGGTTGGTGTAAAACCAAATTGCATGGGTCTAGGAGAATGTTTGGATGCGCAATTGAGAATTCACAAGCCTTATCACCCAAATTTAACTATGGTAGTCAACGAGAAGATGGGGGCAAGAACAAGATTTGGAACCCTGGAATTCATTTCAACAATCAAAACTCTTAGGGCCTTGCCATTTACTTAAGCTTACTCGAGGGCTTTATGTGCCTAATTTGGGATCCCGGTGGACATTGGAGATGTAAGCATTGGTGGGGATTCAAGGATGAATTCAAGCATAACCCACCATAGCAAGGACCCTCACCAAATGTCCAACTTAAGGACTTAAACTAAAAGTGCTAGGTGGGAAACACCCCACTAGTGTACGGAATTGTGATCACACTTTTCACAACTCTAGTGCAACTAACCAGCAAGTGCACTAGGTCGTCCAAGTAATGCCTTACGTGAGTAAGGGTCGATCCCACGGAGATTGCCGGCTTGAAGCAAGCTATGGTTATCTTGTAAATCTTAGTCAGGAGATTAATGATAAAAATGATTTTGTTCATGAAAAGTAAATAACATAAGATGAATGGTACTTGTGATTCAGTAATGAGGAATAGGTTGAGGTTCCGGAGATGCTCTGTCATCTGAATCCCTACTTTCCTACTGTCTTCTTCTCCAAACACACATGGCTTTCTTCAATGGCAAGCTGTATGTTGGTGGATCACCGTTGTCAATGGCTACCATCCGTCCTTGATAAACCACTATTTTATGGTTTATCTTGTACTCAATTGAGTGGTTTTTATAAACTCTTTACCCACTTATTCATACTATTTGCATGGTTTTACATTTGCCTTCCTAAATATGTGCTTTGATTGAAAATATGCTTCTTTGATCTTATATTTGCTTATTATTAATCCTCTCTTATCACCATTAGATGCCTTGATATGTGTGTTAAGTGTTTTCAGATATTATAGGACAAGAATGACTTGGAGGATGGAAAGGAAGCATACAAAAGTGGAAGGAATACAAGAAGTTGGAGAAATTGCTAAGCTGTCCAGCCTGACCTCTTTGCACTCAAACGGCTATAACTTTAGTTATAGAGGTCCAAATGACGCGGTTCTAGTTGCGTTGAAAAGCTAACGTCCGGGGCTTTGATTTGATATATAATATGTTATAGTTTCCTTGACGCTAGGCGATGCGACCGCGTGATCCATGCGGCCGCGTCGCAATGACGGAAATCCAGCGTGGCAAAATTCGAAACCAGCGAATTCTGGACTGTTTTTGACCTAGTTTGCGGCCCAGAAAACACAGATTAGAGGCTATAAAGTGGGGAAATACATCCATTCATAGAAAGGCTCTCATATTTACAATTTTAGGAGTAGATGTAGTTTTTAGAGAGAGAGGTTCTCTCCTCTCTCTTAGGATTAGGATTTAGGATTTCTCTTAGTTTTAGGAGTGACTCTCAATCCCAGGTTCTTTATTTTTATTTATTTTCTCAATTTAATTTATGAACATCTATGCCAGATTTAATTTCTTTTGTTAATGCAATTTCGAGGTATTTCAGACTTATGATTGCTCTCTTTAATTTGTTAATACTCTGTGTTTATCCAAGTTATTTTCATTCAAGTAGATTCTCTTCCCTTTTGGCTTTGGTTGAGTCATTGGAGACACTTGAGTTATCAAACTCATTGTTGATTGAAAATTGGATTTCTTCATCTCATTAATTCAAGTTCCAATAACTCTAGCCTTTCTCAAGGAAAGACTAGGACCTGAGGAATCAGAATTAATTCATCCACTTAACTTACCTTCATAGTTAGAGGTTAACAAGTGGGAGAAAAATCCAATTCTCATTACAATTGATAAGGATAACCAGGATAGGACTTCCAGTTATAATACCTTGGCAAGAGTTTAGCTTACAGTTATTTATTTATTTTACTTGTCATTTAAATATATCTGTGCCCATTGCCCAAACTCAACATTCCCCAAAAACACACTTTTTTCATAATCAATAATAAGAACATCTCCCTGCAATTCCTTGAGAAGACGACCCGAGGTTTAAATACTCGGTTATCAATTTTAAAGGGGTTTGTTACTTGTGACAACCAAAACATTTGTACGAAGGGATTTTTGTTGGTTTAGAGACTATATCTACAACGCGACTATTTTTATGACATTCTTTACTGGCAAAAATCCTAACGTCAAAATGGCGCCATTGCCGGGGAATTGCAAACGTGTGCCTTATTATTGGTTATTGTAAATATTTGCTTTTTTATTTGTTTTTATTTTTATTTTTACTTTTTTTGCTTTTTCGTAAATTAAAAAGGTTATTGGTTTTTATTTTAAAATTTTTATCTTATCTTATCTTATTTCAAAAAAAAAAAATCAAATTTCAAAATTCAAATTTAAAAATTTTCAAAATTCAAATTTAAAAATTTTCAAATTTCAAATTTCAAAAATTCAAAATTTCAAAATTCAAAATTCAAATTTCAAAATTTCAAAATTCAAATTTCAAAAATTTAATTTTCAAATTCAAAATTTAAATAACCTTTTAATTTAAATTTATTTTTATTTTTGTTTTTAATTTTTTATTTGCTACTATGAACTCTCACCCCTTTGGCTATGAGTCTGATTACAATAATGTTACAAAAAGAAGAAATTACAATGAGAACAGGCATCAAGGTTGGAACAATCAAAGATGGGAGGAGCCACAAGGACTTGATCAATCCTCATGGCAACAACCACCTCCAATGGACTATCAACAACCACCACCATATGCCTATGAACCTTTTCCTCAACATAACTTTGGACCACCAAACTCACAAGCCCCTTTCCGCCATTCACCTCCATATGACCCTAACCCTCAACCACCATACCAACCACCTTATGAGCCATATGAACCATATATAGAACCACCCCAATTCCAATCCAATCACTCCCAACCACCACCACTTTCTTTTGTATCATGTCCAAGTCCGGCAACCCGAGAAGCAGAGGATCGCCTAAGGGAAACAGTAATTAAATTTCAGGCAACCGTTCAACAACTGGAGCAAGTATTAATTCAATGGGCTTCTAGACGCTCAAATATACAAGGGTCAGCCACAGCCCCATGTGAACAGTCTAACGAAGAGCGTAGTATGAAGGAGATACTAAAGGCTCCAGTGGACAAGACAGAGCATGAATTCATACTAGAACAAGTAGAAGAAGCTGTCATTGTTCAAGAAGAAGATTTGGTTGAAGACTTAGGAGATGCAGAACCTCCATGGAAAAGTCCAGTCATAGAACCCCCTTCCAAGACGGTTGAAATTGATGCTGAGGAGGGTGTACAACCTCCAAAGCATATCATAGTTGAAGACTTGGAAGAGGTTGATCAAGAGATAGAGATTCAAGAAGAAGAAGCACAACCTCCCATGCCCTTGGAAAGCAATGAAGAGGAGATTGAATTGAAAGAGAGCTACCAAGAGGAAGAGGTTGAAATTGAAGAAGCTTGCAAAGAGGTAGTAATTATCAGAGAAGAGCACAAGGGAGTGGAACTTGCAATTTCATTAAAAACACCTCCCCCTAAGTTGCCATCATCCTTCACAACATTCAAGTGGGTAAAATTCATATCCCATAGCTTTCTAATCCCACTTGAATATGGGCTACTGGAGACGGATGGTCAACTTAGAGCTCTTTGTGATATTAAGAGTAAGAGGAAGATGGCCAGTGGTAAGAATTGTCCTGCAAGATTCATCATGGTTGGAAGCTTTAAGTTCAAACGCAAGGGTTGGTATAAAGCTCAACTGAATGGGTCTAGGAAGCTATTTGGTCACTGCAGTGAGAATTCAGATCACCTTTCACCCAGCTGGAAAAATGCAGATCGAGATAAAAATGGGTGTAAAAGTAAAGTTTGGGATCCTGGAATCTGTTCTGGCATTTGTCACCCCGGGAGCCTAAAAATCTGTTTGAAGCTTCTTAAGGGCCTTACATGCTTAGTTTGGGATCCCGGAGGCCATTGGAATCACAAACATTGGTGGAGATTCTTGGATCAGTACAAGCACAAGCCACCATAACAGCAAGCTCATCAAATGTCCAACTTAAGGACTTTAACTAAAAGTGCTAGGTGGGAGACAACCCACCATGGTATGATCGTCCTTTTTCATTTTTATTTAGTTTTATTTATTTTTGAATTTTATTTTATTTTGTTATATTGAACCTGGAGTTTTGCATCACATTCATATTAACACTGCATTCTATATTTTTCTGATTACAAAAAAAAAAAATGAGCACGCGACGCGACTGCATCAGCGACGCGTCCGCGTCGCAAGGAGAGAAGAGAAAATAAAAACGAACAGAGAGTCACGCTGGAGCGAGGCTGGAGGCGTGCCAGTGGCACAATTCGTCCCACGCGTCCGCGTCGCAGGGGAATACTGGCCTCCCACGCGATCGCGTGCCCCACGCGGCCCCCGTGACCTAAAAATCGACGTCAACCAGGTGCATGGCCGAAAGTTGAGCTGGAGTTGGGCTGGAATCGTGCTGGAAGCCTAAGCCTCACCACGCAAACGCGTGCCCCACGCGTCCGCGTCATATCCCTATGATGGCCACTCACGCGATCGCGTCAACCACGCGACCGCGTCACCCTGGATTTTGGCAATACTGAGTTTTGAATAGAGAGTTGTGCGACCGCGAGGCTGCACTCGCGCCACTAGCACAAATCGAGTCACGCGATCGCGTGCCCCACGCGTCCGCGTCACCCAACCTTATCGCGCACCACGCGACCGCGTCACCCACGTGACCGCATCACCCACGCGACCGCGTCGCCAGCATCGCACAACCTATCCAGATTAGTGCCAATTTTCTTATCTTTTCTAATCCTAATTTCTTCCTTCTCTCTCCTTTCTCACCTTCTTTTTCTACTTCTCATTCTTTTTCACTTTCATTTTATTTTATTTAATTTATTTGCATACTTTCATTCATTGCATATTTTTATTTTTCTAAAAATTATTATTGGTGTTCAAATATTCTTATTCAACTGTTACATCTTTTCTGGTATTTTCTTGATGCTTAGTGACTTGTTTTATTTTGAATAGGTAATATTATTTATATCAATGCCAATCTTTTATACCTGTATTACTTTTACATTGATATGAATTTATATTATCTCTCCTTACCCACACTCTCCCTCATTGTTGCAACATTTTTGCACCACTGGTATGCCATGTGCTTCTATTATTTTCTCACTTGCATGTTGTAGCTACCATGTAATTGAGACCCTCATTCTTTGGCATTAACCAACCCATGTTTTAAATTGTTTCTTATCTTTATTTCTGGGTTACTGTTCTTGTTTTCCTCTTCTTTCAGGCTGGCCACCAAAGACGGCAAAAAGGAGCAAATTCTAAAAGGGAGACAAACAAGTCCATCTACAAAAATCTTTAGAGAAAAGCAAACAGTTGAAGCAACCCGTCCACCTGCACATCTCAGCATGCACCGAGGATGGTGCAATCTTTAAGTGTGGGGAGGTCGATACCGATCTCCATGGGTTAGCTATTTCCTGACTCAACACCAAAATTTTTATTTTATTTGTTTGTTCATTGTTGCATTTGCATGTTTGATTGCATATTTGTTTGATTTTTGCATATTTTACCACTTGGTTAAAGTAATATTTTCTTTTTCAAGAAACTTTTTAAAGTATTTCACTAATTTGAATAAAATTTAATGTTACACTTGTTTGAATAGATATTATACTGGAACATGGTTTAGAACTCGAACACACAAAACCTATGAGATTTTTGAGCCTATTTGAATTGGTTGCATTTTATCAACCAATATTTTATTTTTTGTGTGTGTGTTTTTCTCTCTAAAATTGTGATCTTTGTCTTGCTTAATTCTATATTTCCATGGTTTGATGTATGCATGCACTTATATGATTGAGGCCTTTGTTTCACTGAGCCTACATACCCATATGGCCTTAATCCTTCATTATCCCTTGCAAACCAATTTGAGCCTATTTTACCCCTTTGTTCTTTACTTTAGCACATCATTAACTCTAAGCGAAAAACAATAATGTCCTTAATTTGAATCTTTAGTTAGCTTAGACTAGTGAGAGTGCTTATGATTTAAGTGCGGGAAATTGGGTTTGGAAATATTTGGTTTGAGAATTGAGTATGTTAAAATTTTCTAAAAATGTGAAAGAAATGTTTAGGACATGTTCATGCATTCAATAAATTAATCATATGCATTGAGAAAAACAAAAGAAAAATAAAAAAATATATACATATACAAAAAAAAAGAAAAAAAAGAGAGAAAAAGAAAAGAAAAAGTGCAAATAAGAGAAAGGGAACAAAATGTCCCAAAGTAAGTGGTAAAAGCAATGCATATGTACGATACTTAGAATTAGAATGCATGAATAATGTGGAAAACATGGTTGATGGGTAGTTAGATTTTGTATTGTGATTACATAGATTGTCTAAAGTTAGGTGGAAAGTTTAAGTTAATTAAGGATTCAGATTTTAGTCCACTTGGCCAAATACAATCCTACCTTGACCCTAACCCCATTACAACCCTTAAAAGACCTCCTGATTTGTGTATTTGTGCATTAAACTTATGTTGATTGTTAGATGAAGAGTAAGCCTTAGAAAGCAAGGTTAGTAGAGAATTGAGAGAATCGAACCTAAAACACTTGAGTGATTAGAGTGTATACACTACCAGTAAGGGTTCGATGCTCAATTCCTTGTTCCCTGCTTTCATGAGCTATTTTCTTCTTGCAAGTCTATTTGTACTTCATTCTTATGATTTGAATTAGTGAAATCCAGTTCATATTTCCTCTTGAAAGATTTGTTTACTTTTAACTAAGTAAGTAGAATCATTTTGCATGTAGTTACATTCATAGGTTGCATTTCATACCATTCCTCTTCATCTTTATAGCTTCTCTTGAGCTTAGCATGAGGACATGCTAGTGTTTAAGTATGGGGAGGTTGATAAACCACTATTTTATGGTTTATCTTGTACTCAATTGAGTGGTTTTTATTAACTCTTTACCCACTTATTCATACTATTTGCATGGTTTTACATTTGCCTTCCTAATTATGTGCTTTGATTGAAAACATGCTTCTTTGATCTTATATTTGCTTATTATTAATCCTCTCTTATCACCATTAGATGCCTTGATATGTGTGTTAAGTGTTTTCAGATATTATAGGGCAGGAATGACTTGGAGGATGGAAAGGAAGCATGCAAAAGTGGAAGGAATACAAGAAGTTGGAGAAATTGCTAAGCTGTCCAGCCTAACCTCTTCGCACTCAAACGGCTATAACTTTAGCTACAGAGGTCCAAATGACGCGGTTCTAGTTGCGTTGGAAAGCTAACATCCGGGGCTTCGATTTGATATATAATATGTTATAGTTTCTCTGACGCTAGGTGACGCGACCGCGTGATCCATGCGGCTGCGTCGCAATGACAAAAATCCAGCGTGGCAAAATTCGAAACCAGCGAATTCTGGGCTGTTTTTGACCCAGTTTGCGGCCCAGAAAACATAGATTAAAGGCTATAAAGTGGAGGAATACATCCATTCATAGAAAGGCTCTCATATTTACAATTTTAGGAGTAGATATAGTTTTTAGAGAGAAAGGTTCTCTCCTCTCTCTTAGGATTAGGATTTAGGATTTCTCTTAGTTTTAGGAGTGACTCTCAATCCCAGGTTCTTTATTTTTATTTATTTTCTCAATCTAAGTTATGAACATCTATGCCAAATTTAATTTCTTTTGTTAATGCAATTCGAGGTATTTCAGACTTATGATTGCTCTCTTTAATTTGTTAATGCTCTGTGTTTATCCAAGTTATTTTCATTCAAGTAGATTCTCTTCCCTTTTGGCTTTGGTTGAGTCATTGGAGACACTTGAGTTACAAACTCATTGTTGATTGAAAATTGGATTTCTTCATCTCATTAATTCAAGTTCCAATAACTCTAGCCTTTCTCAAGGAAAGACTACGACCTGAGGTATCAGAATTAATTCATCCATTTAACTTACCTTCATAGTTAGAGGTTAACAAGTGGGAGAAAAATCCAATTCTCATTACAATTGATAAGGATAACCAGGATAGGACTTCCAGTTATAATACCTTGGCAAGAGTTTAGTTTACAGTTATTTATTTATTTTACTTGTCATTTAAATATATCTGTGCCCATTGCCCAAACTCAACATTCCCCAAAAACACACTTTTTTCATAATCAATAGTAAGAACACCTCCCTGCAATTCCATGAGAAGACGACCCGAGGTTTAAATACTCGGTTATCAATTTTAAAGGGGTTTGTTACTTGTGACAACCAAAACGTTTGTACGAAGAGATTTTTGTTGGTTTAGAGACTATATCTACAACGCGACTGTTTTTACGACATTCTTTACTGGCAAAAATCCTAACGTCAGTCCTCTCGGATGAAAAATACCAGGTATGGTTTCTGCACGGCTAATCAACTGTCGGATCTCTTGTCTCGGATGAAAAATACCAGATACAGCTACTACATGGCTAATCATCTGTCGGTTCTCACTAGTGTCGGAATAGGATCTCTCTATCCTTTTGCACACTATCACTGCACCCAATATTCGTGAGTTTGAAGCTCGTCACAGTCATCCATTCCCAGATCCTACTTGGAATACCACAGACAAGGTTTAGACTTTTCGGATCCCAGAAATGATACCAATTGGTTCTAGCCTCTACCACGAAGGTTCTAATCTCACAGACTCGGTCCGTGGATCAGAGACCCAAGAGATACGCACTCAAGCTATCGCCCAATCACTACGTTGAGCTCAGGTAGAACGCGAGTGGTTGTCAGGCACGCGTTCATAGATTTGAGAATGATGATGAGTGTCACGGATCATCATATTCTCTATATTGAAGTACGAGTGAGTATCTTAGAACAGAATCAAGTGTGATTGAATAGAAAACAATAGTAATTGCATTAATCTATTGAGACACAATAAAGCTCCTCACCCCCCACCTGTGGGGTTTAGAGACTCATGCCGTAGAAGATACAATATGAAATGTAAAATGTCATGAGTTGCTAAATGAATTTCTAAAAGTAGTTTTTATACTAAACTAGTAACTTAGGTTTATAGAAAATGAGTAACTAGGTATAGATAGTGCAGAATTCCACTTCCGGGGCCCACTTGGTGATTGTTTGGGCTGAGCTTTCAAACTTCCACATGCATATGCCTCAAATTGGAGTTAAACGCCACCCTGGGTGCCAAAATGGGCGTTTAACGCCAAGAAGTGTGCCAGTTCTGGCGTTTTACGCCAGAAAAAGGGTCTCTGGCTGGCGTTTAACGCCAGTTTGGGCCATCAAATCTCGGGAAAAGTATGGACTATTATATATTGCTGGAAAGCCTAAGACGTCTACTTTCCAACGCAATTGACATCGCCAATTGGGCTTCTATAGCTCCAGAAAATCCACTTTGAGTGCAAGAGGATCAGAATCCAACAGCATCTGCAGTCCTTTCTCAGCCTCTGAATCAGATTTTTGCTCAGGTCCCTCAATTTTAGCGAAAAAATACCTGAAATTATAGAAAAACACACAAACTCATAGTAAAGTCCACAAATATTATTTTTGCATAAAAAGTAATAAAAATATAATAAAAAGTAACTAAAATATACTAAAAACTACCTAAAAATAATGCCAAAAGGCGTATAAATTATCTGCTCATCACAACATCAAACTTAAATTGTTGCTTGTCCCCAAGCAACTAAAAGCAAAATAGGATAAAAATAAGAGAAAATACAATAAATTTCAAAAATATTAATGAAGATTAGTTTTAATTAGATGAGCGGGACTAGTAGCTTTTTGCTTCTGAACAGTTTTGGCATCTCACTTTATCCTTTGAAGTTTAGAATGATTGGCATCCATAGGAACTCAGAATTCAGATAGTGTTATTGATTCTCCTAGTTTAGTATGTTGATTCTTGAACACAGCTACTTTATGAGTCTTGGCCATGGCCCTAAGCATTTTGTTTTCCAGTATTACCACCGGATACATAAATGCCATAGACACATAACTGGGTGAACCTTTTCAGATTGTGACTCAGCTTTGCTAGAGTCCCCAGTTAGAGGTGCCCAGAGTTCTTAAGCACACTTTTTTTGCTTTGGATTACGACTTTAACCGCTCAGTCTCAAGCTTTTCACTTGACACCTTCACGCTACAAGCACATGGTTAGGGACAGCTTGATTTAGCCGCTTAGGCCAGGATTTTATTCCTTTGGGCCCTCCTATCCATTAATGCTCAAAGCTTTGGATCCTTTTTACCCTTGCCTTTTAGTTTAAAGGGTTATTGGCTTTTTGCTCTTGCCTTTTGGTTTAAAGAGCTATTGGCTTTTTCTGCTTGCTTTTTCTTTTTCTTTATTTTTTGCCTTTTTTTTTCGCAAGCTTTGTGTTTTTCACTGCTTTTTCTTGCTTCAAGAATCAATTTTATGATTTTTCAGATTATCAATAACATTTCTCTTTTTTCATTATTCTTTCAAGAGCCAACAATTTTAACATTTATAAACTTCACTATAAAAAATATGCATTGTTCAAGCATACATTCAGAAAGTAAGAAGTATTGTCACCACATCAAACTAGTTAAACTAATTTCAAGATAAATTTCAAAAGTTATGCACTTTTGTTCTTTTGCAAATAAAAACATTTTTCATTTAAGAAAGGTGATAGATTCATGGAATCATTCATAGCTTTAAGACATAGACTCTAAACACTGATGATCATGTAATAAAGATAAAAACATAGACAAAACATAAAAGCAGACAAATAACAATAAAAGAAAGGAAATTAAGGACATAAAAATAAACGACTCTGCTCATGTAACTCTTAAAATAGGTTTCTAATAACAAAAGTTATCACATAGTTAGGACTCAACAACCTTTTTTTTTAAGAGATGAGTGCTCCTTCAATCTGTGGGACGTCTGGCTCTAAATGGGCCCAGAATTCAAATTGAGGAATTTTTGAGAGGAGCTCGTGCACCCTCCTCTTGATGGGGTTGTCTTGAACTTGAGTTCCATCCATCACCTTTTTAGTGATTGGGTGTTCAACTGGGATATATTCATCCACACCCATCTTTACCCCAACATCTTTACATAGTAGACTAATCAAGCTTGGGTAACCCAATTTGGCATCAGTGGATTCCTTGTTTGCAAATATGTAAATTTCACCAGGGATCAGTTGATGAATCTCTACCTCTTTCCCCAGCATAATACAGTGAATCATCACTGCCCTCTTGACAGTGACTTCGGAGCGGTTGCTGGTTGGGAGTATAGAACGCCCAATGAAATCCAGCCAACCTCTAGCAACTGGTTTGAGATCTCCTCTCTTTAGCTGGTTTGGGACACTTTTTGTATTAGTAATCCACTTGGTTCCAGGGAGGCATATGTCCTCTAGAACTTGATCTAACCTTTTATCTTTGGCCATTCTCCTATTAAAGGACTCTGGATCATCTTGTACTTGAGGAAGCTTGAGAACTTCTCTTACTTTGTCAAAGTGGAAGTAAATAATCTTCCCTCTGACCATAGTCTGAAATGAGTGGAAAGCAGTTCCCTCTAATCTTTTCTTATCCGTCATCCATAAATTTACATAGAATTCCTGGATCATGTTTCTTCCAACATGTATCTTAGGATTAGCCAGGACTTTCCAGCCCCTGTTTCGAATCTGCTCTTGGATCTCCGGGTATTCGTCTTCTTTTAGATTGAACTTAACTTCCAGGATCACTGATCTTCTGCACACAATTTTGAAGTAATGGTCTGCATGTTCTTTGGTGCAGACATTTTCATGCATCCAAAGTGGTTTCGGATTGCTTTCTTTCTTTCCTCCTTGTCTTCCTTTGGGAGCCATGAGATTAGTTTGTTTTAGCTCAGGAATCATGGAAATCACACCAAACTTGGAGATTTGCTTGCCCTCAAGCAAAAATAAGAAAAGGAAGAGTAATAGATGGGGAGAAAGATTCGAATGATGGGTGAAAAGGGGCTGGCCAAATGTGTTTTTAAAGGGGCGGGAGGGAATGGGTTTCGAATTTTTAGAAAAAGATCATATAGAAAGATATGATTGATAAAAGATGAACATGATGTGAAAAAGATAAGATTTTTTTTCAAAATTTAAAAGATATGAAAAAGATATGAGGAAGTTAAATCTGAATTTTTGTTTATGCATCTAAGAAATAAAAGATAATATAAATGAGTTAAAAAATTTGAAAAGAAATTAGAAAGATGAATGAGTTTTGAAAAATAATTGAAAAGAATTGAAAAAGAATTAAAAAGAATGTATAAGATTATGAATTTTTGGGAATGGAAATAAAAAAATGAATGTTTGTAATATTTTGATGCAGAAAATTTTGAATTAAAACATGAAAATTCGAAAAAAATTGAATTGGAAACGAAATTACCTCCCCCTTGCTGTTCTGGTGTTAAACGCCCAGAATGATAGCCATTCTGGCATTTAACGCCCATCTGGTGGCCATTTTGGGCGTTAAATGCCAGAAATCCTTTGTTGCTAGGCTTTTTTTCTGAACGCCCAGGATGCTGCTGTTTCTGGCGTTAAACGCCCAGAATGCTGCCCATTCTGGTGTTTAACACCCAAAATACCCCTTTACTTGCGTTTTGACGCTAGTGAGCTCTTTTTCTCTGTGATTCCTCTGCTTTATGTCTTGAACCTCCATTTTCCTTACTTATTCACTGATATGCATTAGCTAACATGAGTAACAAAATTAAATAGACTTATATAATTGTTATAAACATCTAATTTTGGATAATGGCTGGGTTGCCTCCCAGCAAGCACTTCTTTACTGTCTTTAGCTGGACTTTACTAAGCTTTTAATTTAGTCTCAGTTTTGAGCAATCTTGCTCAACATTGCCTTCAAGATAATGTTTGACTCTCTATCCATTAACAATGAACCTTTTGTCAGAATCAATATCTTGAAGCTCTACAAAACCATATGGTGACACACTTGTAATCACATATGGTCCCTTCCACCGGGATTTTAATTTCCCAAGGAACAATCTGAGCCTAGAGTTAAATAGCAGGACCTTTTGTCCTAGCTCAAAGACTCTAGATGACAGCCTTTTGTCATGCCACCTTTTTGCTTTCTCCTTGTAGATTTTAGCATTTTCGAAAGTATTGAGTCTGAACTCCTCCAGCTCATTCAGCTGGAGTAATCTCTTCTCTCCAGCTACCTTAGCATCAAGGTTTAGGAACCTGGTTGCCCAGTAGGCCTTGTGTTACAGTTCCACTGGCAGATGACAGGCCTTTCCATACACAAAATAGTATGGAGAGGTCCCTATAGGAGTCTTGAATGCGGTTCTGTATGCCCACAGAGCATCATGCAGACTTCTTACCCAATCCCTTCTACGGGTGCTTATAGTCCGTTTTAGGATTCATTTTAGTTCTCTATTTGAGACTTCAGCCTCCCCATTTGTCTGTGGATGATATGGAGTGGCCACTTTATGGTTAATTCCATATCAGACCAGAGCAGAGTCAAGCTATTTATTGCATAAATGAGTGCCTCCATCACTGATCAGTATCCTGGGGACACCGAACCTGCTGAAGATATGCTTCTAGAGGAACTTCATCACTGTCTTAGTATCATTAGTGGGTGTTGCAATTACCTCTACCCATTTAGATACATAGTCTACTGCCACCAGAATATAAGTGTTTGAATATGATGATGGGAAAGGCCCCACAAAGTCAATACCCCATACATCAAACAAATCAATCTCTAAGATCCCTTGCTGAGGCATGGCATAACCATGAGGCATATTACCAGCTCTCTGGCAACTGTCACAATTACGTACAAACTCTCGGGAGTCTCTATAGAGAGTAGGCCAGTAGAAACCACATTGGAGAACCTTTGTGGCTGTACGCTCACCTCCGAAATGTCCTCCATATTGTGATATATGGAAATGCCATAGGATCCTCTGTGCCTCTTCTCTAGGCACACATCTGCGGATTATTCCGTCTGCACATCTCTTAAAGAGGTATGGTTCATCCCACAAGTAGTACTTTGCATCAGAAACCAATTTTTTTGTATGCTGCTTACTGTACTCCTTGGGTATAAATCTCACAGCTTTATAATTTGCAATGTCTGCAAACCATGGTACTTCCTGAATGGCAAAGAGTTGCTCATCCAGAAAGGTTTCAGAGATCTCAGTAGGAGGGAGGGACGCTCCTGCTACTAGTTCTATCCAGCACAGGTGATCAGCTACTTGGTTCTCTGTCCCTTTTCTGTCTCTTATTTCTATATCAAACTCTTACAGAAGCAACACCCATCTTATGAGTCTGGGTTTTGAATCCTGCTTTGTGAGGAGATATTTTAGAGTAGCATGGTCAGTGTACACAATCACTTTTGATCCTACTAAATAAGATCTAAACTTGTCAATGGCATAAACAACTGCAAGCAACTCCTTTTCTGTGGTTGTGTAATTCTTCTATGCGAAATTTAAAACACGGCTAGCATAATAAATGACATGCAGAAGCTTGTCATGCCTCTGTCCCAATACTGCGCCAATGGCATGGTCACTGGCATCACACATTAGTTCAAATGGTAATGTCCAGTCTGGTACAAAAATGACTGGTGTTGTGACCAGCTTAGCTTCAGAGTCTCAAACGCCTGCAGACACTCTATGTCAAAGACAAATGGTGTATCAGTAGCTACCAGATTACTCAGAGGTTTTGCAATTTTTGAAAAATCCTCTATAAACCTCCTATAGAATCCTGCATGCCCCAGAAAGCTTCTGATTGCCTTAACATTAACAGGTGGTGGTAATTTTTCAATTACCTCTACCTTAGATTGATCCACCTCTATTCCCTTGTTTGAAATTTCGTGCCCAAGGACAATTCCTTCAGTCACCATAAAGTGACATTTCTCCCAGTTTAAAACCAGGTTAGTCTCTTGGCACCTTTTCAGAACGAGTGCTAGATGGTCAAGACAGGAGGTGAATGAGTCTCCAAATACTGAGAAATCATTCATGAAGACTTCCAGAAACTTCTCTACTATATCAGAGAAGATAGAGAGCATGCACCTCTGAAAGGTTGCAGGTGCATTGCACAGACCAAATGGCATCCTTCTGTAGGCAAATACTCCAGATGGACATGTGAATGCTGTTTTCTCTTGGTCCTGAGGATCTACTGCAATTTGGTTATAACCTAAATATCCATCCAAAAAGTAGTAGTATTCATGACCTGCTAGTCTCTCTAGCATCTGGTCTATGAATGGTTAAGGAAAATGATCATTCCTAGTGGCTGTATTGAGCCTTCTGTAGTCAATACACATACGCCACCCTGTAACTGTTCTTGTAGGAACCAGTTCATTCTTTTCATTATGAACCACCTTCATTCCTCCCTTCTTGGGGACAACTTGGACAGGGCTCACCCAGGGGCTATCAGAAATAGGATAAATAATCCCAACCTCTAGTAACTTAGTGACCTCTTTCTGCACCACCTCCTTCATGGCTGGATTCAGCCGCCTCTGTGGTTGAACCACTGGCTTAGCATCATCCTCCAATAGGATCTTGTGCATGCATCTGGCTGGGCTAATGCCCTTAAGATCACTTATGGACCACCCAAGAGCTGTCTTGTGTGTCCTTAGCACCTGAATTAGTGCTTTCTCTTCCTGTGGCTCTAAAGCAGAGCTTATGATCACGAAAAAGTGTCATCTTCTCCCAGAAATGCATATTTCAGGGATGATGGCGGTGGTTTGAGCTCGGGTTTAGGAGGCTTCTCCTCTTCCTGAGGAGTCTTCAGAGGTTCTTCTGTTTTCTCTGGTTCCTCCATATCAGGCTGAACATCTTTAAAAATGTCCTCTAGCTTTGATTCGAGACTCTCAGTCATATTGACGTCTTCCACCAGGGAGTCAATAATATCAATGCTCATGCAGTCTTTTGAGGTGTCTGGATGCTGCTTTGACAGCATTCAACTTAAACTCATCCTCATTGGCTCCCAAGGTCACTCCCCTTTTTGGACATCAATGAAGGTTCATCCAGTCACTAGGAAAGATCTTCCTAGAATGAGAGTTACACTTTTGTGCTCCTCCATTTCTAGCACCACAAAGTCAGTGGGAAAGGAAAATGGCCCAACCATGACAATCATGTCCTCAATTACGCCTGATGGAATTTTAGTGAAGCCATCAGCAAGTTGGAGGCATATCCGGGTTGGTTTAACTTCATCAGTCAAACCAAGCTTTTTGATAATGGATTCAGGTATCAAATTGATACTTGCCCCAAGATCACATAGAGTTGTCTTGGTACAAGCATCCTTTAATGTGCATGGTATCATAAAGCTTCCGGGATCTATAAGCTTTTCTGGTAATCTTTTCAGAATGACTGTACTACATTCTTCAGTGAGGAAAACTTTTTCAGTTTCTCTTCAATCCTTCTTATGACTTAAGATCTCTTTCATGAACTTAGCATAAGAGGGTATTTGCTCAAGTGCCTCTGCAAACAGAATCTTTATTTCAAGAGTCTTGAGATAGTCTGGAAAGTGGGCAAATTGTTTATCCTATTTCGCTTGGCGAAGTTTCTGAGGATAAGGCATCTTGGCTTTATATTCTTCAACCTTAGTTACTGCAGGTTTACTTCCTACAGAAGTGGTTGGAGAAGCCTGCCTAAGGGGGTTGTTATCAGCACTTGCAGGTGTCTGATCCCCTATTGGCGTTTGAATGCCAGAATTGGGTGCTTTTTGGGCGTTTAACGCCAGATTGCCACCCTTTTCTGGCGTTTAGATGCCAGAATTGGCCATCCACTGGGCGTTTAACGCTAGTTTTTCACCCTTTTCTGACATTTGAACGCCAGAATCATTCTTCTCTGGGCTCTTACTGTCTTAAAAGGGATTTTGGGAAGTTGCTTGGTCATCCTCTTTCAGTTGTTCCTTTCTTGGCTTTCTGCTGCCTTGAGTTGAGACATTCAATGTCTTCCCACTCCTTAAATGAACAACTTCGCACTCTTCTGTTATCTGTTTAGATAGCTGCTATCTTGTCTAATCCAATTGTGCTTCCATATTCTTGTTAGCATTTTTAGTGTCTTGGGGCATCTGTTTAAATTCTGCTAACTATTTTATTATAAGAAGCAATTGCTGATTGAGTTCAACAACTTGTTCTGGAGGACTAAGTTCAGTGGATTCTGCTTTAGCCTCTTCTTTCATGGAGGACTCACTACTTAAGTACAGATGTTGATTTCTAGAAACTATATCAATGAGCTCTTGAGCCTCTTTGATTGTCTTTCTCATGTGTATAGATCCACCAGTTGAGTGGTCTAGAGACATCTGGGCCTTTTCTGTAAACCCGTAGTAGAAGATGTCTAACTGCACCCATTCTCAAAACATTTCAGAGGGGCATTTCCTTAGCATCTCTCTGTACCTCTCCCAGGCATTATAAAGAGATTTATTATCCTCTTGTTTAAAGCCTTGAATGTCCAGCCTTAGCTGTGTCATCCTTTTTGGAGGGAAATATTGATTCAGAAATTTGTCTGATAACTGCTTCCATGTTCTTATGCTTGCTGTGGGTTGGTTATTTAACCACCTCTTAGCTTGATCTTTTACAGCAAATGGAAACAGTAATAGTCTGTAGACATCTTGATCTACTTCCTTATTACGTACTGTGTCAGCAATTTGTAAGAATTGTGCCAGAAACTCAGTAGGTTCTTCCTGTGGAAGACCGGAATACTGGCAATTTTGCTGCACCATGATAATGAGCTGAGAGTTTAGCTCAAAATTGCTGGCTCTGATGGGAGGTATATAGATACTACTCCCACATGAAGTAGTAGTGGGGTTAGCATATAACCCCATAATCCTTCTGGACTGTTCATTTCCACTTAGGTCCATGATGGAGAAAGGAAGATAATGTGGATTGCAAATAAAAATTTTACTCTCTCTTTTTTTTTGAATACCGAAATTAAAAGAAAATAAAATAAAATAAAATAAATGAAAAATCGAATATAAGTTCAAAAATTAAAAGAAAATTGAAAACTAAAATAATTAATTACTTAAAAAGATTTGAAAAAATGTGGGTGAGGATTTTCGAAAAATGAAGAGAGAGAAATTGGTTAGGAAGTTTTGAAAAAGATATGTCTTAAAATTAAAGATACTTGTAAGAAAATAAATAAAAGAAAAGATTTGAAAAAGGTATGGTTTTAAAATTTGAGATTAGAAAAGATAAGATAAGTTACGTAAGAGAAGATAAGTTTTCAAATTAAAAAGTTTTGAAATTTAAATTTTAAATTTTAAAATTAAATTTTGAATTTTGAAAAAGTCAACAATATAAGATAAAGATTTGAAAAAGATTTAAATTTTGAAAAGGTTTGATTTTTAAAATTTTAAATTTAAATTTTGAAATTTGAATTTTGAATTTGAAATAAGATAAGATAAGATTTTGAAAAAGATATGATTTTTGAAAAAGATTTGAATTTTGAGATTTAAAACTAAGATAAGATAAGATAAAAATTTAAAATAAAAATCTGAATTTTTTTATGTAAATTTCAAAAATTCAATTAAAATAAAAGAGAAAAGATATTTTTTTGAATTTAATGAGGAAAGAGAAAAACAATAAAATGACACCAAACTTAAAATTTTTAGATCAAAACAAAGAAAACAAACAAGAAAACTTTAAATATCAAGATGAACACCAAGAACACTTTGAAGATCAAGATGAACACCAAGAACAAATTTTGGAAATCTTTAAGAAAATAAAAACATAAAGGACACCAAACTTAAAAATTTTAATACTTTGGACACTAATAATTCGAAAATGCACAAGAAAAACAAGGAAAGACACCAAACAAGAAAAACTAAAGATCAAACAAGGAAAATAAATAAGAACAACTTGAAGATCAAGAAAGAACAAGGAACATAAAACTCGAAAATATGAAGAATAAAAAGAACATACAATTCAAAAAATTGAAGGAAAATAAAAACATGCAATTGACACCAAACTTAAAACATGAAACTAAACTCAAACAGAAGACTCAATTATTAGTTCATTGGTTTTTATCTATTATTTTTCTTTTTAAAATTTTCGAAAAAAACCTAGAAAAAGAAAACAAGGATTTTAAAATTTTAACAAAAACAATAATAAAAGACTCAAATTTAGTGACTCTAAACCAAAAAAGATAAATTTTTCCTAATCTAAGCAACAAGATGAACCGTCAGTTGTCCAAACTCGAACAATCCCCGGCAACGGCACCACAAACTTGGTGCACGGAATTGTGATCACACTTTTCAAAACTCCGGTGCAACTAACCAACAAGTGCACTGGGTCGTCCAAGTAATACCTTACGTGAGTAAGGGTTGATCCCACGGAGATTGCCGGCTTGAAGCAAGCTATGGTTATCTTGTAAATCTTAGTCAGGAGATTAATGATAAAAATGTTTTTGTTCATGAAAAGTAAATAACATAAGATGAATGGTACTTGTGATTCAGTAATGACGAACAGGTTGAGGTTCTGGATATGCTATGTTATCTGAATCCCTGCTTTCCTACTGTCTTCTTCTCCAAACACGCATGGCTTTCTTCAATGGCAAGCTGTATGTTGGTGGATCACCGTTGTCAATGGCTACCATCCATCCTCTCGGATGAAAAATACCAGGTACGGTTTCTGCACGGATAATCAACTTTCGGATCTCTCGTCTCGGATGAAAAATACCAGGTACAGCTACCGCACGGCTAATCATCTGTCGGTTCTCACTAATGTCGGAATAGGATCTCTCTATCCTTTTGCACACTGTCACTGCGCCCAACATTTGTGAGTTTGAAGCTCGTCACAGTCATCCCTTCCCAGATCCTACTCGGAATACCACAGACAAGGTTTAGACTTTTTGGATCCTAGGAATGCTGCCAATTGATTCTAGCCTCTACCACGAAGGTTCTAATCTCACGGACTCGGTCTGTGGATCAGAGACCCAAGAGATACGCACTTAATCTGTCGCCCAATTACTACGTTGAGCTCAGATAGAATGGGAGTGGTTGTCAGGCACGCGTTCATAGATTTGAGAATGATGATGAGTGTCACCGATCATTATATTCTCTATATTGAAGTACGAGTGAGTATCTTAGAACAGAATCAAGCGTGATTGAATAGAAAACAATAGTAATTGCATTAATCCATCGGGACACAGCAGAGCTCCTCACCCCCACCTATGGGGTTTAGAGACTCATGCCGTAGAAGATACAATATGAAATGTAAAATGTCATGAGTTGCTAAATGAATCTCTAAAAGTAGTTTTTATACTAAACTAGTAACTAGGTGTAAATAGTGCAGAATTCTACTTCTGGGGCCCTCTTGGTGAGTGTTTGGGCTGAGCTTTCAGGCTTCCACATGCATATGCCTCAAATTTGAGTTAAACGCCACCCTGGGTGCCAAAATGGGTGTTTAATGCCAAGAAGTGTGCCAGTTCTGGCATTTTACACCAGAAAAGGGTCTCTGGCTGGCGTTTCGTGCCAGTTTGGGCCATCAAATCTCGGGCAAAGTATGACTACTTTCCAACGCATTTGAGAGCGCGCCAATTGGGCTTCTGTAGATCTAGAAAATCCACTTCGAGTGCAGGAGGCTCAGAATCCAATAGCATCTGCAGTCCTTTCTCAGCCTCTGAATAAGATTTTTGCTCAGGTCCCTCAATTTCAGCCAGAAAATACCTGAAATTTTAAAAAAACATACAAACTCATAGTAAAGTCCAGAAATGTAATTTTTGCATAAAAACTAATAATAATATAATAAAAAGTAACTAAAATATACTAAAAACTACCTAAAAGCAATGCCAAAAAGCGTATAAATTATCCGTTCATCACCCACCATGGTAAAACCTTTCCTTTTTCTCTTTTGTAAATATTGGTAAAATTAGCTTAGTTTCATGTTTTTATTGATTTGTTGAGTTTAGTTGGTAGTTTAGTATGTTGAATAAGGTTTTATGGTATTTTGGTGGCTGTTTGGAGGTTTGGAATGCTTGATTTGGTGTAAAAACATAGAAAAATTTTGAAAAACAGGGCACCAATCCACGCGTGCACGTGCTTCAGGTGTACGCGTGACTTAAGCTTTTTCGACCAACCACGCGCATACGTCACCCACGCGTACGCGTAGATTGCAATTTTTCACCACCAAGCCATTTTCCCGAGAGTTGCGCGCGCAGCGCGCAAAATCTGTGCAAAACGTGCAAGCCATGTCACATGCACGCGCAGCTCATGCGTACGCGTCGCTCTTGAAATAACCCATCGACGCGCACACGTCATGCACGCATACACATTGCGTCCATTTCACCTCACCCACGCGCACGCGTGACTATACGCATACGCGTGGATTACCTTACTTCATACGTTTCTTTTCTCATCTTCTTTCCATTTCTTTCCTTCTTCCTTCTTCTTCCCTTCTTCTACTCCTCATCCAACGCTCCGAAACACCATCAACCATTAGTTAGTTAGTTAGTTAATTGTTTGGTTAGTTTAATTTTTGATTAATTTTCTATTTTTCATAATTAGTGTTGGATTGTTCATCTTGTTTACCATCTTTTGCTACTGATTATTGATGTGATGTTAGTTTAACATCATTGTTGTCAATCTTCATTGATGGACTCTATTGTTGAGGTTATAATAATTACTTGGTTTTGAGCTTTTCATGCTTAATTTTGTGAATGCCAAGCACATATGACATTGCATTCAATGTACTTTAACTCTTTTTGACTTGCATGATTTGGCCGCCATGTGATTTGCATCATTTCCTTTGAAGAGGCAATGACTTGATGGATGATTGCGCGTACCTGACGCGTACGCGTGAAAGCGAGTTTGCACAGCAATACGTGCGCGTACTTGACACGTACGCGTGACCCGCGAAGATGACCATCGACACGTATGCGTGACATGCGCTACTTGCAGAAATTGCAGAAAACGCTGGGGGCGATTTTGGGCTGAGTTTGGACCCAGTTTCTGGCCCAGAAACGCAGACTAGAGCCAGGGGACAAGTAGGGACTCAATATACATTCATTGACTTCTCATTATTCATAATTTTAGGTTTTAGATGTAGTTTCTAGAGAGAGAGGCTCTCTCCTCTCTCTTAGGTTTTTGGATTTTAGGATTAGCTTTTCTTAATTTCAGATTTCTACTTTGCTTTAATTTAGTTTTCTCTTCTACTTTTAATTGTTCTAGTCCTTTAGTTTATTTATCTTTTCTTGTTGATTTGGTTATTTCCCTAATTTGGTTTATGACTTTTCATGTTAGATTCAATTTCTTATTTAATGCAATTTGAGGTATTTCAGATTTATGATTGCTTTCTTCAATTTATGTTATTGATGCTTTCAATTTAATTTAGATTTCTCCCCTTTTGGCTTTGGTTGAGCAATTGGAGACTCTTGAGTTATCAAACTCCTTTGTTGATTGATAATTGTTATGTTTGCTAGTTGATTTGAATTCCACTAACTCTAGTCTTTCCATAGGAATTGACTAGGACCTAAGGATCAAATTGATTAATCTACTTGACTTACCTTCATAGTTAGAGGTTGACTAAGTGGGAGTAATGAACAATTGATGTTACAATTGATAAGGATAACTAGGATAGGACTTCTAATTCTTATGCCTTGCCAAGAGTTTTATTAGCTATTAGTTTTATTCTTGAAATTTACTTTTCTTGTTCAACCTTTACAAAAACCCAAAAAGATACAATCTCATAACAAATAATAACTACACCTCCCTGCAATTCTGAAGTATTTAAACCTTGGGTCATCTCTTAAGGAATTGCAGGGAGGTGTAGTTATTATTGGTTATGAGATTGTATCTTTTTGGGTTTTTGTAAAGGTTGAACAAGAAAAGTAAATTGCAAGAATAAAACTAATAGCTAATAAACTCTTGGCAAGGCATGAGAATTAGAAGTCCTATCCTAGTTATCCTTATCAATTGTGACATCAATTGTTCATTACTCTCACTTAGTCAACCTCTAACTATGAAGGTATGTCAAGTGGATAAATCAATTTGATCCTCAGGTCCTAGTCAATTCCTATAGAAAGACTAGAGTTAGTGGAATTCAAATCAACTAGCAAACATAACAATTATCAATTAACAAAGGAGTTTGATAACTCAAGAGTCTCCAATTGCTCAACCAAAGCCAAAAGGGGAGAAATCTAAATTAAATTGAAAGCATCAATAACATAAATTGAAGAAAGCAATCATAAATCTGAAATACCTCAAATTGCATTAAATAAGAAATTGAATCTAACATGAAAAGTCATAAACCAAATTGGGGAAATAACCAAATCAACAAGAAAAGATAAATAAACTAAAGAATTAGAACAATTAAAAGTAGAAGAGAAAACTAAATTAAAGCAAAGTAGAAATTTGAAATTAAGAAAAGCTAACCCTAAAATCCTAAAACCTAAGAGAGAGGAGAGAGCCTCTCTCTCTAGAAACTACATCTAAAACCTAAAATTATGAACAATGAGAAGTCAATGAATGTGTATTGAATCCCTACTTGTCCCCATGCTTTAATCTGCATTTCTGGGCCGGAAACTGGGTCCAAACTCAGCCCAAAATCGCCCCCAGCATTTTCTGCGATTTCTACAGGTAGCGCATGTCACGCCTAGGCGTCAGGCACGCGTACGCGTCGATGGTCATCTTCGCGGGTAACGCGTACGCGTTAGGTACGCGCATGCGTCGCTGTGCAAACTCGCTTTCACGCGTACGCGTCAGGTACGCACACGCGTCGCTGTGAAAATCTCCAGATCACGCGCACACGTGAGCCATGCGTGTGCGTCGATACTCGCTGGTTATCTCCTTAGTTTCTTGTGTTCCTTCCATTTTTGCAAGCTTCCTCTCCATCCTCTAAGGCCTTCCTGCCCTATAAAGCCTGAAAACACTGAACACACATATCAAGGCATCGAATGGTAATAAGAGAGGATTAAAATACACAATTTAAGGCCAAAAAAGCATGTTTTCAATCATAGCACAAAATTAGGAAGGAAAATGCAGAACATGCGAATTCTATGAATAAATGTGAGAATAGTGGATAAAATCCACTCAATTAAGCACAAGATGTACCACAAAATAGTGGTGCATCAAATCTCCCCACACTTAAACATTAGCATGTCCTCATGCTAAGTTCAAGGAGACAAAAAGAATGAATAGGGGGAAAGTAAGACTCATGAAATGCAACCTACGTATATGAATGCAACTATATGCAAAAATATTTCTACCTACTTGGTTAAAATTAAAGAAGTTCTTCAAGACAAACATAAATCAGATTTCACTAATTCAAATCATACAGTAAGAGACAAGTAAACTGGTAAGAAGATAGCTCATGAAAGCAGGGAACATAGAATCAAGCATTGAACCCTTACTGGTGGTGTATATGCACTCTAATATCTCAAGTGTCTAGGGTTGATCACTCTACTCTTCTCTAGTCATGCTTTCTAAACTTTGTTCTTCATCTAACCAATCAACAAAATTTAGTATACCAATGCAAATATCATGAGGTCTTTTCAGGGGTTGTAATAGGGCTAAGGTAAGGGTGAGGATACATGTATGGCCAAGTGAGCTATAATATGAATCTTTGACTAACCTAAGCTCTTACCTAACACACACACACTCTATGTAATTCTAAAATCATGCCTAGCTACCCAAAATTCCCACTTTTGCATCACATACTCATGTACCAAATTTTCTTTAATTTTATCACTTGATCTTTTATTAAACTTAACATTGGGGTAATTTTGTCCCCTTATTCATTTATTTACTTAATTATTTGAATATTTTTTGTTTTTTTTTTTTGTGAAAGCAAACATAACATATCAATGCACATGAGTTTTTAATTTTTCTGGTCTCATATGAGTATGCACCCAAATTCCCAATATTTAAATAAAGTAGAAACATAACACATTCCCTATTAACCGAGGTTTCCCATAGTTTTCCCACATTTAGTTGACACACAATCTCTATCTTAAGCTAACCAAAGATTCAATGGGATAATTAATTATTTTTCTGCTTAAGGCTAGTGATGTGGTAAAATACAGAACAAATGGGGATTAAAAGGCTCAAAGTGGCAAACAAAGGTAATTGAAATGGTAGGCTATTTGGGGTAAGTGAGCTAATAACAAATAATGGCCTCAATCATATGCAAGCATGTAAATACACTAAACAATAAACATATAGAATGAAATAAAGCAAAGATTGCAATCATAGGGAAGAAAACTTACAAGAATAAAAATCATGGTTAAATAATGTAACCATATAATTAAGTTCAAGTCTCACAGGTTGTGTGTTCTTAGCTATAAACTATGTTCCAAATACAATCTTCAAACAAGTTTAACACAAATTTTCAATTTAAATTAGTAAAATATTGTAAAACAGGGTCTTGAAAAGAAACTAATTACTCCAAACAAGTAGTGATAAAAGAACATGCACAAAAAATCAAACAATGGTATTGAAAAGAAGGTAACTAGCCTCCGGAAGTCGGTATCGACCTCCCCACACTTAAAGATTGCACCGTCCTCGGTGCATGCTAAGATGTGCAAGTGGACGGGTTGCTCCAACTGACGCTTGTAGATGGAGGTGCCTTAGCTGGAGGTCTCTTGGTTCCTCTCCTTGCTGGTGTCTTATCAGTGTCCTTCTCTTTTCCTTTCTTGGTACCCATGCCTAAGGAAGAAGAAAAAGGAAGAGTGTGAAATATAGATAACTAAGACTGGAAGGGAGAAAATTCCAAGGGATAATGAATGCCAAAGAAAAGATAATGGCTTAAATACATGGTAGCTACAACATATAGGTAAGACATCAATTAAGATCATGTAGGGAATTCAGAATAATAAGATGCAGGAGGGTAAAAACATGCAAGTAATAGGCATGAGAAGCATAACTCAAGCATCAAGTAATAAATGTGTCAAACTAAAGAGCACTTGCTATGATGACAATTGTGAATGATAATCCCAAATACATGTGGAGTGCAATGTGAGAATAAGAATGAAAAGAATGAGTCCAAATGTATATGAGAGCCAAACTTAAATGTCAATTGTCAAATCAATCCTTATAATATCCACAGGTTCAAAATAATAAAATAGTACCTGATGAGCGGATAATTTATACGCTTTTTGGCATTGTTTTTAGTATGTTTTTAGTAGGATCTAGTTACTTTTAGGGATATTTTTATTAGTTTTTATGTTAAATTCACATTTCTGGACTTTACTATAAGTTTGTGTGTTTTTCTGTGATTTCAAGTAATTTCTGGTTGAAATTGAGGGACTTGAGCAAAAATCAGATTCAGAGGTTGAAGAAGGACTGCTGATGCTGTTAGATTCTGACCTCCCTGCACTCAAAGTGGATTTTCTGGAGCTACAGAACTCAAAATGGCGTGCTTCTAATTGCGTTGGAAAGTAGACATCCAGGGCTTTCCAGAAATATATAATAGTTCATACTTTGGCCGAGTTTAGACGACGCAAAAGGGCGTTGAACTCCAGTTCTACGCTGCAGTTTGGAGATAAACGCCAGAAACACGTCACGAACTAGAGTTGAACGCCAGAAACACGTTACAAACTGGCGTTCAACTCCAAGAATGACCTCTCCACGTGTAAACTTCAAGCTCAGCCCAAGCACACACCAAGTGGGCCCTGGAAGTGGATTTATGCATCAATTACTTACTTCTGTAAACCCTAGTAACTAGTTTAGTATAAATAGGACTTTTTACTATTATAAAAAAAACCTTTGATCAGTTTTATGCTATCTTAGACTTTCATGGGGGCTGGCCATTCGGCCATGCCTGGACCATTATCACTTATGTATTTTCAAACGGTAGAGTTTCTGCACTCCATAGATTAAGGTGTGGAGCTCTGCTGTTCCTCATGATTTAATGCAAAGTACTATTATTTTCTATTCAATTCAACTTATTCCGCTTCTAAGATATCCATTCGCACCCAAGAACATGATGAATGTGATGATTATGTGACACTCATCATCATTCTCACTTATGAACGCGTGCCTGACAAACACTTCCGTTCTACATGCAACCAAGCTAGAATGAGTATCTCTTAGATATCTAATACAGGGGACCGAGTCCGAGTTATTAGTATCTTCGTGGTATAAGTTAGAACCCATGGATGGCCATTCCTGAGATCCGGAAAATCTAAACCTTGTCTGTGGTATTCCGAGTAGGATCTGGGAAGGGATGGTTGTGACGAACTTCAAACTCGCGAGTGCTGGGCGTAGTGACAGATGCAAAAGGATAGTAAATCCTATTCCAGTATGATCGAGAACCTCCAGATGATTAGCCATGCCATGACAGAGCATTTGGACCATTTTCACAGAGAGGATGGGATGTAGCCATTGACAACGGTGATGCCCTTACAGAAAGCTTGCCATGGAAAGGAGTAAGACTGATTGGATGAAGACAGCGGGAAAGCAGAGATTCAGAGGAACGAAAGCATCTATATATGCTTATATTTATTACTTGGACGACCCAGTGCACTTGCTGGTTAGTTGTGCGAAGTTGTGAAGTTATGTTTGGACCATGGTATTGTGCACCAGTTATTGGCGCCTTTGCCAGGGAGAGAACGAACAACAAATTTTACAACCTCAGAGTAGCAATTTCGCATACCAGTACCCAAATAAAATTCCAACACCAACATAAAAAATGCATGAGAAGAAACCATAGATAACTAAAGTAACATGAAATAAATAAATGCAATAATAGAAAGAAGGGGGACAAAGTAGATGGGGGGAGGAAAAGAAGGGGAAAGGAGAGAAGAAAGGAGAAGGAAATTAAAAACGGGAAGCGAAGCACGCGTGCTCGTGAAAACTGCATTAACCATGTGACGCATACGCGTGGGTGGTTTGAAAACGAAAGGACGCACACGCATCAGGGACGCGTACGCGTGGGTGATGTTGTGCCTCTAGCACAGTACCAACCCCGGACCATCACAACTCTCTGTTAGTATGCTTTTACGCCGATTTTCATGCCCGGCGTATGCGTCGCTGACGCATACGCGTGGGTTGAACTTTCTGCAAGGGACGCATACGCGTGAGTTGCGCGTATGCGTGGTGTGGCTTGTGCTCCACGCACCCCTCCCGTGCGTCGATCCCCCTTTTTTTTATGCAGAATGCAAAATGCAGAATGTAGAATGTAGATGATTATGCAGAAATTATGAATGAATACTATTAAAAACAAAATAAAATAAAACTAGGAATGAAAAGGAACGTTTATACCATGGTGGGTTGTCTCCCACCTAGCACTTTTAGTTAAAGTCCTTAAGTTGGACATTTGGTGAGCTCCTTGTCATGGTGGCTTGTGCTTGAACTTGTCTTGAAACTTCCACCAATGCTTGGACTTCTAATAAGCTCTATCAATACCAGGTAAATTTCTCAAGCCTTGATGGAGTTCTTCACAAGCTTTGAGCTCCCAAAATTGATCCTGATATATTCCTGGATCCCAAATCTTAATTCTACACCCGTCTTCAAGTTGATCATCATGATTCCACCTGGGTGGTAAGCAATCCGAATTCTCACCAAGGCATCCAAACAGCTTCCTAGACCCATTCATTCAAGCTCTACACCAACCCTTGCATTTAGATTTTGAGCTCCCAACCACAACGAACCTAGAATTGTGTTGCCACCCACTAACCATCTCCCTCTTACTCTTAAAGCCACAAAGAGCTCAAAGCTGACCATCTGTCTCAAGTAAACCATATTCAAGTGGGAAAGTAAAGGTCAAGGATAAGAATTTTACCCACTTGAATGTTGTATTGGATGGTAATGGCTTTGGGGGAGGGGTCTCCAACAGCTTTGGCAAGGTGATTTCAAGCTCCATTCCCTTGTGCTCTCCCTTGGCAACTTCCACCTCTTTGCGAGCTTCTTCAGTTTCAGCCTCTTCCTCTTAGTAGCTTTCTTCCAATTCAAACTCTTCTTCATTGCTTACCAAGGGCATGGGGGGTTGTGCTTCTTCTTCTTTAATCTCCATCTCTTGATCAACCTCTTCAAAGTCTTCAACCATAATATGCCTTGGAGGTTGGACACCCTCCTCAACATCAACATCAAACACCTTGGAAGGAGGCTCTATGACTGGACTTTCCCATAGAGGTTCCGCATCTACTAAGTCTTCAACCACTTCCTCTTCTGTGATAATTTTGGCTTTCTCCACTTGCTCTAATACAAAATCGGACTCCTCCTTGATGTGTTCCTTCACTAATTCCTCAACCACTCCTTCATCTTCAAGGGTCTTTGCTACCTCCACCTTTAGGACCTCCTCTAGCTTTTTATGAAGTATGAATTTGCGAAGATGATCCCTTTTCTCTTGTTTCATGTCAATAACATAATTGGGATCATCTTGCTCTCAGATTGATGGATATGGGTATTCTTGCACGGAGGGTGGTGGTGCACTAAAGCTTGAGGGTTGAATATTGGAGGTTGAGGGTTGGTCCCTGCGGGGTATAAGATATTGGAGTTTAGAGGTAAGACCAATGAGAGTAGAGATAAGTAGATTGTTATCCAATAGAGGTTGGGGTGGATAGGAGGGTTTGTGTGTTGGGAGAAAGGGCTCATAATACGGAGGTGGTTCTTCTTGATAAGGATATGGAGATGGTGTATATTAAGGTGGTGGTTCTAAGTATGGCTCATAAGGCTCTTGGTATGGTGGATAAGGGTCAGGGTCATATGGATGTGAATGGTTGTAGGGGGCTTGTGAGTCGAGTGGTTCAGAGTTATGTTGAGGAGGTAGTTCATAGGCATATGGTAGGGCTTGTTGGTAACTACAAGGAGGTCCACCATGTTCATCATCTTGGTACGCACCGTGGAATAGCTCTTAACCATAGTAATTTGGTGGAGGTTGGTTGTCACGAAAAGGTCCACCATAACTATTGTCTTGGTATGCATCATAGAATGGTTGTTGGTTATAGTGCATTGGAGGGGGTTGTTGCCAAGAGGGTTGATCAAATCCTTGTGGCTCCTCCCATCTTTGATTGTTCCAACCTTGATGCCTGTTCTCATTATAGTGCCCATTCCCTGCAACATAATTTAAACTAAACTCATAGTGACAGGGGTGAGAATTCATAGTAGCTAACAAAAATTAAAAACAAAAACAACAAACAAACAAAAAGCAAATATTTACAGTAACCAATAAAAAGACACACGTTTGCAATTCCCCGGCAACGGCGCCATTTTGATGAACGGATTTTTGCTAGTAAAGAATTCACAATAAATTCTCATTGCTAGTATAGTTTATAAACCAACAAAGAATCCTTTGATACAAAAATTTGGTTGTCACTAAAGCAAACCCAATAAAAAAACCGAAGTATTTAAACCTCGGGTCGTCTCTCAAGGAATTGCAGGGAGGTGTAGTTATTATTGGTTATGAGATTGTATCTTTTTGGATTTTTGTAAAGGTTGAACAAGAAAAGTAAATTACAAGAATAAAACTAATAGCTAATAAAACTCTTGGCAAGAAATGAGAATTAGAAGTCCTATCCTAGTTATCCTTATCAATTGGGACATCAACTGTTCATTACTCCCACTTAGTCAACCTCTAACTATGAAGGTAAGTCAAGTGGATAAATCAATTTGATCCTCAGGACCTAGTCAATTCCTATGAAAAGACTAGAGTTATTGGAATTCAAATCAACTAGCAAACATAACAATTATCAATCAACAAAGGAGTTTGATAACTCAAAATTCTCTAATTGCTCAACCAAATCCAAAAGGGGAAAAATCTAAATTAAATTGAAAGCATCAATAACATAAATTGAAGAAAGCAATCATAAATCTGAAATACCTCAAATTGCATTAAATAAGAAATTGAATCTAACATGAAAAGTCATAAACCAAATTGGGGAAATAACCAAATCAACAAGAAAAGATAAATAAATTAAAGGAGTAGAACAATTAAAAGTAGAAGAAAAAACTAAATTAAAGCAAAGTAGAAATCTGAAATTAAGAAAAGCTAATCTTAAAATCCTAAAACCTAAGAGAGAGGAGAGAGCCTCTCTCTCTAGAAACTACATCTAAAACCTAAAATTATGAATAATGAGAAGTCAATGAATGTGTATTGAGTCCCTGCTTGTCCCTTGGCTTTAGTCTATGTTTCTGGGCCGGAAACTAGGTCTAAACTCAGCCCAAAATCGCCCCCAGTATTTTCTGCAATTTCTGCAGGTAGCGCATGTCACGCGTACGCGTCAGGCATACGTACACGTCAGGTACGCGCACGCGTTGCTATGCAAACTCGCTTTCATGTGTACGCGTCAGGTATGTGCACGCGTCGCTGTGAAAATCTCCAGATCACGCGCACGCGTGAGCCATGCGTGCGCGTCAATACTCGCTGGTTATTATCTCCTTAGTTTCCTGTGTTCCTTCCATTTTTGCCAGCTTCCTCTCCATCCTCTAAGCGCTTCCTACCCTATAAAGCCTGAAAACACTAAACACACATATTAAGTTATCGAATGGCAATAATAGAGGATTAAAATACACAATTTAAGGCCAAAGAAGCATGTTTTCAATCATATCACAAAATTAGGAAGGAAAATGCAAAACATGCGAATTCTATGAATAAATGTGAGAATAGTGGATAAAATCCACTCAATTAAGTACAAGATGTACCATAAAATAGTGGTGCATCAATGATTATGTACATTTATCTTAATGCATTGTGCTTCTTGATCATATGCATCCTTATGTCTTTGGCTTGAATGCTTTCATGCTTCTTTATTGCTTGTTTGGTTGTCTTAACTGCAAGTTTAAAGCATCTCAAGCATACTAGGATGAGTGAAATGCATGTTCCTTTTTGGTGTAATTGTGACATAGTTCTTTTTATGCTAGTGTGTGTTCTAGACCGCATGCATCTTAGAACCCACACACCCGGTTCATTAATGTCACACATTGGGTCACTTACTTCGTTCTAGTGATTTACCTTATTCCAACAATTCATGCTTCCTTGCTTTTGTATTTTCTCATCTTACGATGTTTATTTTGTTTTTCATGATTGACGCACCATAAGCAAAAATGGAAGCGGGAGGAAGAACACGCAGCAACCAGTTAACCTACCAGCTGAAGGTGGCAACTCGGAGAGTCGCCGTACCCCCTTGCTCATCTTTGAGTGTACCGAGGACAGTACAAACTTTTAGGTGTGGGGAGGTCGTCCGACCATTCGGCGCTTTTGGGTAACAAGTTTCGAATCCCAATACTTTTGCATTCCATTCTTAGGTCTTGTAGGATTTTTAGTTGCATTTTCTTATTTTGCATATCTATATAATAAGCTTAGTTAAATGATGAAATTTTTTTTAGAACTTGCTTGAATTATACACTTTGTGGATCATGTTTTGAGCTAAGAACACAAGCATGTGAGTTTTGAGCCTTAATTGTGTGGTTACATCATATATAACCACTTATCTTCACTCTTGTGTGCATTATTCTCTTTCTATGATTGTAATCCTTGATTTGTTTAATTCTTTATGTCCATTATTTTGTGTATACATGCATTTATATGATTGAGGCCATTGTTTCAAATAGCTCACTTACCCATATAGCCTACCTTTTATCTTACATTGTTAGCCAACTTTGAGCCTATGCTTAACCCATTTGTTCTTAATTGTAGCACATTACAAGCCTAAGTGGAAAACAATAAATGTCCCTTGTTTGGATCTTTAATTAGCTTAGGCTAGTGAGAGTGTTCATCATTTGATTTTGGAAGAGTTGGGAACATTGGGTAGAGATAAAAGTGTGTTTGTATTTTTCTGAAAATCATGAGAATTGGGTACATACTCATGTATTAATCATGTGTAAACCATATGCATTTATGTTCTTGTGTATATTTTAGTTTGAAAAAAAAATAATAAAAAGGGGACAAAATGCCCTAAGATTCAAAGTCCAATAAGAATCAATGCATATGTGTGGTGATAAAAAAAATGCATTAGTGTGTGGAAAAGTGAAGAATTGGTAGTTAGGTTTGTTTAGAATTGTATAGGTTGTCATAGGTTAGGTGGGAAGTTTAAGCTCATCAAAGATTCAAATTCTAGCTCACTTGACCATATGCATCTTACCTTGACCCTAGCCCCATTACAACCTATGGGAAAGTCCTCATTATATTTGTTTGCATGCATGAAATAATTGTTGATTATTAGATGAAAAACAAATCTTGGAAAGCATGATTAGGGGAGAATTGAGTGAATCAACCCCATACACTTGAGCGACTAGAGCGGATACACATCCGGTGAGGGTTCGATCGCTCAATTACATGTTTCCACCCATGATAATCTCTTTTCTTGCAAGTCCGTTAAATATTTCAATGATTAAATTCAATTGTGGGTTTGCTTTGATTTCTATTGCTTTAGCCCTTGTACTTGTACATGTATTCTTGGAAATTGATTTGTTTTGACCAAGTAGATGCATTCATGTAGATAGATTGCATATAGATAGGTTGCATGTAGTTAGTTTGCATTGAATAAATGATGATACCTTTTGCTTCTCTCTTAATTTTAGCATGAGGACATGCTTAGTTTAAGTGTGGGGAGGTTTGATAAACCCCAATTTTGTGGTTTATCTTGTGCTTATTTTAGGGAATTTTATCACCTTTTCCCATATTTATTCAATGAAATAGCATGGTTTTGTAATTCTCCCTTAAATTGTGCTTAAGTGTAAAAATATGCTTAAATTGTGCTTAAATTGGTGATTTTAATTCACTTTAATTCCATTCGATGCCTTGATGTGTTTGATGAGTGATTTCATGTTCATAAGGCAAGTATTGGATGGAAGAAATGAAGAGAAAAGCATACAAAATGGAGAATGCATGAGGAAACAAGGATTTGAAGTACATCAATCCACGCGCACGCGCAGCAGATGCGCACGCGTGGAAGTGAAGTTGCATGGCGACACGTACGCGCACATGACGCGTACACGTGGATAGGAAAATTGCCAAGCGACGCGCACGCATGACCCACGCGTACGCATCGAATCTCGCACGTGACTCACTTAAAGGAAAAATGCTAGGGGCAATTTCTGAGCTGTCCAGGCCCAAATCAAACTTGTTTCTGAGGGTATTTCATGCAGAATTGAAGATTGAGCAAAGGGGGAGCAATTGTTTGTAGCTTAGCATCATGCAGTTTAGTTTCTAGAGAGAGAAGCTCCCTCTTCTCTCTAGAATTAGGGTTCTTAGGGATATTTCCATCTTAGATCTAGGTCAATTTTCATGTTTTCATCTTATTTCCTTTATGAATTCTTGCTTCTACTACTTCATTCTCTCAATTTTCTTGTTAATTTTACTTTTATGCCTCTTTTATGATGATGAACTTATGTTGGATTTGGATTTACTTTGATGCAATTTCATGATTGATGTTCTTTTATTGTTGATTTGAGTTGTTGATTTACTTTTCTTGCAATTGGTAGTTGGTAGATTTATTATTCTTGCACTTTTACTATGCTTTCCTTATACACCCACCAAGTGTTTGACAAAATGCTTGGTTGGACCTTAGAGTAGATTTTGAGCATTCTTGGCTTGGAAAGAGTAATTAGGCAATCTTGAGTCATGAATACCCAACTCATGTTGGTGATCTAGAGTTGTTAGCTAGTATTGTTTCCATTAACTCTAATCTCTTGCTAATTCACTTAGTGAGTTGATTAGGACATTTGGATTAAGATTAGCTAGTTGCATTAGACTTTCTTCGAGTGTGAAGATAATATGATACCTTCTTCCATCATCGGGGATGATGTAATAGGATAAATTCTTGTTTATTATTGTGACATGATTAACTAGTCTTGTTTGACATTCTCCCTATGTGAAGATGACATGATACCTTCTTCCGTTTGTTGGAGTTGACTAAATAAGATGAATTAATCATTGTATGACTAGGATAGAAAGCCTATGTTCTCAATTCTTGCCATGAATGTCTCTCTTTATTAATTGCTTCACTTTATTACTTGTCTTCTTTAAATACTTGCTTGATTTACCTTTCTTGTCATTTACTTTATTGCCACTTTATCAATCAAACTCCCTTGTTCTTCATAGCCAATAATTGACCACTTCATTGCAATTCCTTGTGAGACGACCCGAGATTTAAATACTTCGGTTAATTCTTATTTGGGGTTTGTTCTTTGTGACAACCAAATTTTTTATGTGAGAATTATTTGTTGGTTTGGAGCTATGCTTACAACGAAGTTCTTAATTCTATAAGAGAAATTCTAGACCATCGAGCAAATCTCAATCATCACCAACCCACCACCGCCATCATCACTACCGCTACCAACTCCTGCTGCTGCCATCTAACACAGTAGGTAATCTCTTTTCTCTTATGTTTTACTATGATTGGAAGTAGGGGAGACAATACTTTTTTACATAGTCAATTAGTAAGCCATTTTTATAGTTACCCATTTCTATTTAATTTAATTATTGCAGCTTTTTTGTTTTTTTGGATTCTGGCATTTTGATTTTATTTTGGTATGTTTAGGTTCATGACATTTTAGTATTTTATGATATATGTTTATCTCCATTGATTCAAGAATTTTGTGTTTGGGAGTTGGAGGAAACGGAAGCAAAATGGATGGCTTTTAGTAAAAGATTATCGTAAGATTCTGAGCTTGTTCATCAAAACCCAACTCACAAAAGACCAATTTGACAATCTTTCAATTTTGATTTCCCTACAGCTTAGTTTCAGTTGCTCTAAGTTTTAACGTTATTGTTTGTTTGGCTTGTTCTTATTCTGTCATAGTAAGATTATGAGCAATTTTAACAAAATTCAGTATATAGATATAACTTTTAAGTTTCAAGTATTTGGCGTACTTCCATGGCAGATCATTAACTTCAAGAAGAAACATAACTCACCTATGATAATTACATAACAAAACAATGAAAGAGAATACCAAGCCAAGTCAAACAATTATCTGTTAATTATGTTTCTCTTGAAGTTAAAAGAAAATAAACTTTAATAATCCTTTTATGACTGAAAATAGTTAAATGGATAGATTATTTTTTAAATGAAGAATATTTGTTTCACCATTTCTACATTATTTTCAGATAGCTAAGAATGATACATCGTCTGAAACGGGATAAAGTTCATTTTTAGTATAGTTCATATTTAAACTAATTGATTGCTATGTTATTGATGTGTGAAAAACGATCCAACACAAAACTCACCGGCAAGTGGACCGGGTCGCATCAAGTAATAATAACTCACATGAGTGAGGTCGATCCAATAGGGATTGAAGGATTAAGCAATTTTAGTTAGGTGGTTGATTTAGTCAAGCAAACAAGGGTTAAATTGAGTGATTTGTTTTCAACAGAAGCTAAATTGCCTGAAATTTAAAGGGAGAGAGGAAATTGACAGTAAATTAAAGAGCAAAGGAAATAAAGAAGCTGAATCTTAAAGTGCAAGTAATGTAAATTGCAGAAACTTAGATTGCAAGAAATGTAAAGAGCTGAATCTTAAAGTGCAAGAAATGTAAATTGCTTGAATCATAAAAGGATTTGGGAGCTAGGATTTCAGAAATTAAGCAAGAGAAAGTAAATGGCATTCAACAGAAAAGTAAAGGATGAATTAAGATGCAGCAGATCTAAACAGAAAAGAAGAGTTACTTGAGGAACCAAACAGAAAGTAAAATGTAGCTCAATTGCAATAGCTAAAGGAAAGTTGAAGATCTCAGGGGTTGGATGAGACTAGAGAACAAGTCTATATCTCAATTCCTTCCTTGATCCAACAAAGAACAATTGCAAAAGAAGTAGAAATCACTTGCAGAAGAAATAGAAGATGAAAGTAGTAAAGAGAACTTGGATCCAAACCACAATTCTTTGAAATTATGCAGAAAGTAAACAAGAGAGATCTCAGATCAAGAATGAAACATAATTCCTTCAATTCTCAATCCAAGATTCAAAACAAAGAGTAGAGAGTGCAGAAGTAAGAACAAGGAAGAAGAGAAATCAATTCTCCTTCCCAATTCCCAAAATAAACTCAGAGATCCAAAATGAAATTAAAACTCTAAAAATTCCAAAGTGAAAATTCTAAAATAAGGTAAAAGGTTCCCTCTAAAACAAACTAGCTTCTATTTATACACTTCCTATTTTTGGATTTTAGAAT
The DNA here is from genome assembly GCF_003086295.3 of Arachis hypogaea. Lineage (NCBI taxonomy): Eukaryota > Viridiplantae > Streptophyta > Magnoliopsida > Fabales > Fabaceae > Arachis > Arachis hypogaea. Next base: position 58,178,999 of record NC_092050.1, read on the forward strand.
TTGGAGTGGGCTTTTTAATTTGGTGAAGAATTGATTTTAAATGGAATTTTGGTTGAATTTTTGGCCCATGGGTGCCACTCCCAGGGAAAGGCTCGGTTCAAGGCATGAGTGCAGCATTGGTGCTCCCTGGCCGTGTCAATGTTGGTGTGTGACAAGGCTTGGCAAGACAAGGGAGAGCGCTCGGTTCATGGCATGAGCGGAGCTTCCTTGTCTCTAGTGTGAGCTCAAGTTCGAATCCTTGGGGAAGCATTGCTGGCCCTTTTCCTTTGTGCAACAAAGCAACGCCTCTTTCCTTGCTTCCGTGATGTGCATGGTTCGAATCCCAGGGAATGCACTTCAGCCAATTTTGGCTTATTTCCTTTCAAGGGTAGCGCTTCCCTTAATCCCCTTGCTCATGAGTTCAAACCTTGTGGTCTTCACTAGCAAACTTTTTTTCTTGAATTTATTTTTGGAAGGCCCCCAATAAAGCTCTTGGCACCAACCAAGCTTTGAGCAATTTTGCCTTGCTTCCTTGTTATTGTGTAGCACTCGGTTCACAAGGAGAGCGTAGCTTTCCCTTTGCTCGGCCTTGGTCCCTTGAGTAGCACTCTTATGGAGAGCACTAAGCTCTTTGAGAGAGCGCTATGCTTTCTTTTCTTTGTTGCGCCACACTTTTCTCTTCCTTGGGCCATGCTTCTTAGGCCACGCTTTCTTGTTTTCTTCTTTTCTTCACCTACAAGTAATCAAAACAACAAATCAAAGTATCACCAAATTCACAAAGTTTATAAATCATTTAAAAACCAATTAATTTTAGCTTAAACCTCATGATTTAGTGTCAATTAAAGGATGGTTGATTGATTCAAAAAACCATGCAATTCCACTCCAAACCACTTACTTACAATGAAAGAAAGTGCATAAAACCTAATGAAATAAGTGAAAAATTCTTGAAAAGCTAGCATAAGATGACTTGTCATCACAACACCAAACTTAAACCTTGCTTGTCCCCAAGCAAGCACTAATCATAACAGAAAATGAAATAGAGAAGTGTGAATGTCCTTATTTAGCAGATAGTTGAACTTGGTTCATGGGGTTTTATGCAGACAATGATAGCTCATTTATTACTTGCTGCTATATAAGCAATGTTTCCTCAAAGGTTCACTAAGGTTGCTGCTACAGTGTTTTACTTTTTGCTTACTTCCCTTGCTAGCTTTTCCTTCTTTATATTGGTTAGAGAGCTTATTACTCATTGAAGGCTTGGTGGCAAATGTTGCAGCAGCCTTTTGGCTTAATTTTGCTCAACATTTCTTCACCACAGACACATGGCTCACATTTTTATCCTAGGATCATTGATGTCCAGCATCTCTTTGGATCACTAGATGTTTTGTAACTAGGTTGCTCTTGATTGTGGACTTTTGGTTGGCAATCCCAAATCAGTTGATCTAAGTGGCCAAGTTTCAAAATACTCCTCAGAACCTACTTGTCCAAGCATATCCTAGTACAAAAACACCACAGGCATGTGTCCTAGGGTCCAAGCTATTGGTGTCTAGCCTTATTGTTTATTTCTTTGCCAATTCTTAGCTTTTCTCTTTCTTTTTCTTTTTGTTTTGATTCATTCTCAAGAGACTTTCGTTTATAGCAGACTTTATAGCAGCAAACTAGTTCACACTTTAAGGAACATGTCATTATGCAGCATTTATTATATGGGCTAACAATTGGATCAAACAAATACCACCACTAACTTTCATCCTAACTTCTGCAAAATTGAACAATCACTTTTCTAAATCAAGCATTTTTTCTTTTATTCAAGCAGCAGGGAACAAAACAAATTCCAAACTAATGAAGGATGACAAAATTATGCAAATCACTTGTGTTTCTCAGCAAACATTTTCACTTGCAACTAGATGAACACTTTAGCCAGACATATAGGGACTCCCAATTTAAAATATTCCTCAGCAACAGGGATTAAATACAAATACAACTTGTTGGGTTGCAGCTTTTCATTCTTCCTTCCGTTGTGTCCCTTTTGAGTCATAATGCAGATTGTCTTTAATTGTTGGATATTTTCCTGCATAATCCTCAAAAGTTACTTGCTGTTCAAGCCCTTTAGGCAACTGGTTAGTACACAAAGCTTATTTGTGGGCTTTTAAACTTACTTTGGTGTGTGAACACCAAACTTAGTCCCTTGCCAATGCTTCTCATGCAGCAAATTAACCATATGTGAGACCCTTTTGTCTTTGCTAAAGGTAATAGAACTAAAAACTAGAAAATAGACACTGGTTAAATAGTTTCTCTGATTGCTTGGAGCTATCTATCCTTTATGCAGAAGGTGAAAATATGTTTTTCAATGAAATTTTTTGTGGAATACCAAACTTAGCATCTTTCATTCTCCCTTAGATTGTTTTGGTGTGCAACACCAAACTTAGCTCCTTGCAATACAGGTAAACTTACTCAGCCTTGTTTATTGAAATAGTTGGGAAAAAAAACTACCTTTGGTTGGGTTGCCTCCCAACAAGTGCTCTTTTAATGTCACTAGCTTGACATCTTGTTCTTTGATCATGGAGGCTGAAAATCATAGTGCCTTAGCTTTTCTCCTCTTACTGTGAACTTCTTTTCGGTCTCCTCTTTGATGACCTCTAGGTGTTCAAGTGAAAGGATCTGGTTCACAGTATAGTACTCAGATAATTGTGGACACACCTTCATTGGTTGGGTATTTATCATCACTTTATCCCCTGGTGAGAAGCCTTCAGTGGGGATTTTCTTGTTTCTCCACCCTTTTGGCCTCTTCTTCTTTTCCTTCTCAGAAGATAATTCATGCTTTGGTGGTTCTTTACTGGGGTGTTGACGTTCTCATCTGGGGGTTTTGGATCTAAGTCCTCCTTGAGTTCTTTGGTCTGTTGCACCATCTCTACTTCTTCCAAGCATGGATTTAGAAGTATTGGAGTTAACTCATTGAATGCCTCATTCAAGCTTTGATCTCTAGCCTTATCCTTCATACAATCTTCTTCTTGAGTGGCTCATGCAGGGTTTTAAAAATATGGAATGCTAGGTGCTCATCATGCACTCTCAGCAACAATTTCCCTTTTTCAACATCTATCAATGCTCTGCCCGTAGCCAGGAAAGGCCTCCCCAGGATGATGGGAGTGTTAGGGACTTTCTCCATATCCAGGATGACAAAATCAGCTAGGAGAAGGAATTTTTCCACCTTTACCAGCACATTCTCTATAACTCCAAATGCTTGTTGAATGGACTTGTCAGCCATTTGAAGAAGTATTCGTGTGGATTTCAGCTCGAAAATTTGGAGTTTCCTCATTAGAGACAAAGGCATCAAGTTTATGCTTGTGCCAAGATCACAGAATGACTTCTCAATTGTTATGTTTCCTATGGTGCAAGGTATATAAAAACTCCCAGGATCATCTTTCTTTTCTGGCAACTCTCTTTGGAAAATAGCACTGCATTCCATTGTCATCTCAACCATTTGTCCTTCTTTTAGGGACTTTTTCTTTGTCAGCACTTCTTTCGTAAATTTGGCATATAATGGCATCTGTTCAAGTGCTTCTAAGAAAGGAATATTGATGCTGAGTGTCTTAAATATGTACAGGAATTTTGAGTATTGCTTATCCTCATTTTCTTTTTTGAATCTCTGGGGGTATGGAAGTTTGGGGATATATGGCTTCACCTCTTCCTTCTTCTCTTGTAGTTGTGTTTCAAGGATGTCCTTATCTCTCTTTGAGCTTTTTGAATTCTTGGTCTTTCTATCCTCTTCACTTCTCTCTTCTGTCTCTTCTTGTGGAACTTGTCTGTTGCGTTCTTTTTGATTGATGGCTTCCTTCTCCCCAGTCTTCTCACTTCCCACTATGATTGCTTTGCACTCCTCCCACTTTGTAGCTTTTCCTTTGTCCCTTGGGTGGTTTTGAGTGGCACTAGGGGATGCATTTGGTTGCTTCTCACCCATCTCTGCAATTTGTTTAGCTATTTGTTCCATATGCATCTCAAGATTTCTAGTTGAAGCTCCTTGGTTTTTACTTGTTATGGCTTGATCTTTCCTTGCTGCTTCCTGATCTTGTCTTACCATCTCTTGATTTTTCATGAGTTTCTCTATCATTATCTCTTGGTGCTTCATCATCTTTTCCATCAATATCTCCAAGTTGGAGATCCTTTGAGTGTCTTGTGATGTTTGTGGCTGGTTGTGGGGTGTTGAAGGTTGATGGTAGCTATTTTAGTTAGTGGTTGGGTTATTGGGTGGATAGTACCTGGAGTTTGGGTAGTTGTTTTGGGATTTTCTATATGGATTGGGGTTAGTGTTTTGCTGGTTGTAGTTCTGGTTGTTTCTTGAGTTGTTTTGGTTTAAATTTCTTTGCCATGGCTGCTGGTTTTGATTATGGTTATCTCCCCATCTGAGATTTGGATGGTTCTTCCAGGAGGGATTGTAGGTGTCACCATAAATTTCATTTTGGCCTGAGCCTTGGTTGTGCATATATTGAATTTGTTCCTGTTGTTGATCTTCTTGGTTTTCTTCATTTTGCCCCCATGTGGGTGATGGTTGGCTTGTATTCACTGCTGCAACTTGGAGGCTATCAATTTTCTTAGCCATTTGCTCAAATTGTTGCTGGATTTGCTGCTGCATCACCTTGTGTTGAGCTAGGATTGTGTCCACTCCTTCCAACTCTAGCACTCCTTTCCTTTGTGATGGTTGGCGTTGCCTTTGATGAGCAAAGAAGTATTGATTGTTTGCCACCATATCAATGAGGTTTTGGGCTTCCTCTGCTGTCTTCATTAATTGCAATGAGCCTCCTGGTGAGTGATCTAGTGCTTCCTGAGCCTTCAGAGTCAATCCTTCATAGAAGTTTTGAAGGATGTCCCATTCATTGAACATTTCAGGGGGACATTTTCTAATCAGGGCCTTGTATCTCTCCCAAGCCTCATAGAGAGATTCTGCATCCATTTGTGTGAAGGTTTGGACCTCTGTCTTGAGCTTGATGATCCTTTGAGGTGGGTAGAACTTGGCTAGGAATTTACTCACTAAATCCTCCCAGCTAGTGATGCTTCCTTGAGGGAAGGCTTCAAGCCATTGAGCAGCCTTTTCCCTCAATGAAAATGGGAACAGCAGCAATTTGTATGTTTTTGGATGCACACCATTGGACTTCACTGTATCACAAATTCTCAAGAAGGTAGAGAGATGCTGATTTAGATCTTCTATTGGACTTCCTCCATATCAGCAATTATTCTGTACCAATGTGATGAGTTGGGACTTCAATTCAAAGTTATTTGCATTGACATTTGGGGTAAGGGTGCTACTCCCACAATGCCTTGGATTAGCAAATGTATATGAAGCCAATACTCTCCTTTGTGGTTGACCATTGTTGTTGGCCACTCCCACTGGTGGATTTGTTGGGTTCTCCTCCAATTTTTTTGTACTCTTCTTCAGAGGTTTCCAAAGGTAGAGACTTCTTTCCTTGCTTCTGTCATACCACCAAGAAATAAACACAAAACCAAAAACAAAAACAATTCACTCTACTACTAGAGTGAAGTTAGTGTTAGCTTAAGCAAAAATTCAAACAGTTAATGTGCTTAGTAAAAAAAAAACAAAAAGAAAAAGTGCTTAATCTAGACCACCACCTTACTTAATCATTGTCAATCTAATCAATCCCTGGCAACGGCGCCAAAAACTTGATGTGTGGAAAACGATCCAATACAAAACTCACCAGCAAGTGGACCGGGTCGCATCAAGTAATAATAACTCACATGAATGAAGTCGATCCCACAGGATTGAAGGATTGAAAAATTTTAGTTAGGTGGTTGATTTAGTCAAGCAAACAAGTGTTGAATTAAGTGATTTGTTTTCAATAGAAGCTAAATTGCCTGAATTTTAAAGGGAGAGGGGAAATTGACAGTAAATTAAAGAGCAAAGGAAATAAAGAAGCTGAATCTTAAAGTGCAAGTAATGTAAATTGCAGAAACTTAGATTGCAAGAAATGTAAAGAGCGTAATCTTAAAGTGCAAGAAATGTAAATTGCTTGAATCATAAAAGGATTTGGGAGCTGGAATTTCAGAAATTAAGAAAGAAAAAGTAAATGGCATTCAACAGAAAAGTAAAGGATGAATTAAGATGCAGCAGATCTAAACAGAAAAGAAGAGTTACTTGAGGAACCAAACAGAAAGTAAAATGTAGCTCAATTGCAATAGCTAAAGGAAAGTTGAAGATCTCAGGGATTGGATGAGACTAGAGAACAAGTCTAGATCTCAATTCCTTCCTTGATCCAAGAAAGAACAATTGCAAAAGAAGTAGAAATCACTTGCAGAAGAAATAGAAGATGAAAGTAGTAAAGAGAACTTGGATCCAAACCACATTCTTTGAAATTATGCATAAAGTAAACAAGAGAGATCTCAGATCAAGAATGAAACAGAATTCCTTCAATTCTCAATCCAAAATTCAAAACAAAGAGTAGAGAGTGCAGAAGTAAGAACAAGGAAGAAGAGAAATCAATTCTCCTTCCCAATTCCCAAAATAAACTCAGAGATCCAAAATGAAAGTAAAACTCAAAAAATTCCAAAGTGAAAATTCTAAAAGAAGGTAAAAGGTTCCCTCTAAAACAAACTAGCTTCTATTTATACACTTCCGATTTTTGGATTTTAGAATTTGGAGTGGGCTTTTTAATTTGGTGAAGAATTGATTTTAAATGGAATTTTGGTTGAATTTTTGGCCCATGGGTGCCACTCCCAGGGAAAGGCTCGGTTCATGGCATGAGCGCAGCATTGGTGCTCCCTGGCCGTGTCAATGTTGGTGCGTGACAAGGCTTGGCAAGACAAGGGAGAGTGCTCAGTTCTTGGCATGAGCGCAGCTTCCTCCTTGTCTCTAGTGTGAGCTTAAGTTTGAATCCTTGGGGAAGCATTGCTGGCCCTTTTCCTTTGTGCAATAAAGCAACGCCTCCTTCCTTGCTTCCGTGATGTGCATGGTTCGAATCCCAGGGAATGCACTTCAGCCAATTTTGGCTTATTTCCTTGCAAGGGTAGCGCTTCCCTTAATCCCCTTGCTCATGAGTTCGAACCTTGTGGCCTTCACTAGCAAACTTTTTCCTTGAATTTATTTTTGGAAGGCCCCCGATAAAGCTCTTGGCACCAACCGAGCTTTTAGCAATTTTGCCTTGCTTCCTTGTTATTGTGTAGCGCTCGGTTCACAAGGAGAGCGTAGCTTTCCCTTTGCTTGGCCTTGGTCCCTTGAGTAGCGCTCTTATGGAGAGCACTAAGCTCTTTGAGAGAACGCTATGCTTTCTTTCCTTTGTTGCGCCACACTTTTCTCTTCCTTGGGCCACGCTTCTTAGGCCACGCTATCTTGTTTTCTTCTTTTCTTCACCTACAAGTAATCAAAACAACCAATCAAAGTATCACCAAATTCACAAAGTTTATAAATCATTTAAAAACCAATTAATTTTAGCTTAAACCTCATGATTTAGTGTCAATTAAAGGATGGTTTATTGATTCAACAAAACCATGCAATTCCACTCCAAACCACTTAAGTACAATGAAAGAAAGTGCATAAAACCTAATGAAACAAGTGAAAAATACTTGAAAAGCTAGCATAAGATGACTTGTCATCAGTTATATGCCTCGCGATTTTGTTATATGCCTCCCGATTTTGTGTTATATATGCCACTTTTTATTTTGTTCAATAATGGTTGTTTATTTTGTGTTATATATGCCATTTTTTATTTTAATTTAATTTGAAAATATGTAAGGTAGATGCAGTAGAATTCAAACCCATCATCACCCATGTTAGTTTATTTTTTAAACTTATATAAATGTATATAAACGAATTAGTGATTGATAGAGACGGTTTTAGACTTATATACTTGTTAATCTGAGTTCTGAAGTAAGGAGAATATCTAATAATTGAGATATTAATTCAATGGAACATTAATTAAGCATAGGTTCAATTTGGATTCTTGGATACTGTAAAATATTTAAGTGTGTTGAACCACATTGGTTACTAACTTACTTTGGATAATTATTCACTTTAATAGTGATCAATTTACACTTTAATTCATTCACTGCTAGTACTCTTAAATTTGCTTATTGTTGATGTTGTTGTAGACTAGATGAGGTGAAAGCTCAGAGAGCTCTAGAATGCCCTTGCATTGTTGACTTGCAAGCTGGTTCCTGCGGCTTTCAATTTTTGGAGGTGTTTCTCTATTTTCTAAAGAGAGCACTGTTGAAGAAAAAGTAAGTTCCAAACATGTCTGCCATATATGTATATGTATTCCTATATTAGTGACTTTACAAACTAGGTCTAAGTAACCCTGTTAGTGTTAGCATGTAATGATGTATTTATTACTTCATGGTTTGTGTCATTTTTATTTATTTATTTATTTTTTTAAAATGTTATTTAGTTGTTTACATTGGTTGAGGATGTACAAGTTTAGAATTAACAAAGTGTATTTTTAAATGAAGTGGCCTTTATGATTGCCATAGCATTTTTCCTCAATAAAAGTGGCTTGATTTCATAATGCATTAAATTTCAAAAAAAAATATGTGCCATTTTCTATTAAAGTAGACTAGATGTCACATGTGTCTTTTGTATGAACAAGTATTAAGCAAAGTCGATTTATTGGTTTTGTTTAATTAGTTATTTAATTTATAATTAGGTTTATTGCTCATATTAAAAATGTCTGAGAGAAAAGAGCATTCAAATCCTGCTGCTCCTGCTAATCCCTCATTTCCTCCTCAACCTAGTGGATCTTCTGGGCATAAGAATTGATTAGAAATATGGGAACATTTCATTCCAATCGAAGGGATAGAGAAGTATGTGAGATGTAAAACTGCAACAGTCAAATAAAATATGCGGGGAGAACAAGTGCTATGCGGAAACATTGGAAGCGATGCTTTGACTCAAACAACGAACAGAGCAAGAGACAAAGCATAGAAGGGGGAACAAGTGGTCCTATATCCTCACCGAGTGTTACAAAGTTTGACCAAGCAGTATCTCGAAGTATCCTCACTAAGATGTTTGTGACTGAAGAGATAGCTTTTCAATTTGTAGAAAGAAATGTGTTTCGAAGGCTTTTCCATAGCTTGCAGCCTAAGTTTAAAATTCCTTTGCATACTATATTGGCACGTGATATACTTTCTCTTTATGATATAGAGAAAATGAAGTTACAAAGTTATCTCTCTTATCATTGTCAAAAAGTGTGCCTTACAACTGACACTTGGATGACGTTGAGTCAAAAATTGACTTATATGTCTCTAGCGGCATACTTTATTGACAATGATTGGAAGTTGCAAAAGAGGATATTGAATTTTTGTCAGGTTGAGGGTCATTCAGGAGATGTACTTGGTAGAGCTATTGAAGGTTGTTTGGATGCTTGGAAATTGCATCAAGTTTTTACTGTAACGGTTGATAACGCAACTTCTAATGATGGTGCAATTTTATACTTGAAAAAGAGATTAAATGCATGGAATAGTCTGGTTTTGAAGGGGGCTATCTTCATATGCGTTGTTGTGCTCATATCCTAAATTTGATAGTGAAAGATGGCTTGAAAGAGATTGATGATTCAATTACGAGAATTTTTAATGCAGTAAAATATGTCAAGTCATCTCCTATGAGAAGTGAAAGCTTCAAAGCATGCATTAAGTGGGAGGGCATCAATTATAAAGGGCTTGTTTCTTTGGATGTCCAAACTCGGTGGAATTCGACATATTTAATATTGGAGGCAGCATTGAAGCTTCGAGCGGCGTTTGATTTGCTTGAGTTGCAAGATGATAAATATATTAATGAGCTGAGCAAATCTTATGGTGTGCCTACAAATGATGATTGGACTTATGCGGAGTGAATTTTACCATTCTTGAAAATATTCTATAATGCTACATTGCACATTTCTAGGAGTTTGTATGTCACTAGTATTAAATACATGAAAAAAGTCTTTAGCATCGGAAGAAAAATGAAGTTGCATTGTGAAAATACTGATTTGAGCATAAGATTAATGGCGTCCAAGATGAAAAGGAAATATGATAAGTATTGGGGAACACCAAATGTCATTCACATGTTGTTGTTAATTGCAATTATGCTTGATCCATGTCACAAGTTGGATTTTGTAAATTGGATTTTGGATGAGTCATTTGGTGTTGAAAAGGGAGGAGAACTCAAGTAAAAATTTTCTACTTTCTTGAATTCCCTTTATAATCACTACCAAGGCAAAGAAGATGAATCTCAAAGTAATCAAGATGCAATGATTAATGAAGAGGATGAAGATGATATCCTAAATATTTATTTGCAGTCAACTTGACGTGATTTAGATGCTAAATCTGAACTTGACAGATATCTAAAAGAAGATTGTGAGGCTAGAAACAAGTCGGCAGAGTTGGATATTTTGGATTGGTGGAAGGGAAATTCAACCCGATTTCCTATTCTGAGAGTGCGTTTAGTACAGGAGGAAGGATTATTGACCCTTATCGAAGCTCCTTGACACCATATATGGTGGAAGCTCTTGTATGCACTCAAGATTGGGTAATAGATGACCTTTTTGGACTAATTAAAAATTTTGAAGAGATTGAAAAAGCTAAATAAGGTAATATACTTTTTTTTCTTATTGCTTGTTTGTTACTAATTGTTAGTTTTCTATAATTAATGAGATTTTTTTACGTAGGGAGAAATTCTTCAACAAATGTTGGCACGCTTGTTTCTTTTGAAGATGATTAGAATATTATAATGGGCCAAAATTGTGTTATATTGAATTAGTTTATTTTAACTTTATTTAGGTTAGTGTCATATTATATCATGTTTTGAATGTTGTCATTGAACAAAAAGTAAGACCATGCTTTAGTTAATTAGTATGTGCATAGTTTATGATTCTTTCAACTTTTAATTTAGAGAGAGAGAGGGGAGAGAGAAAGCAGAAGGGGAAGAAAGAGAGAGAGGGGGGGAGAAAGAGAAAGCGGAAGGGAGAGAGAGAGAGAGAGAGAGAGAGAGAGAGAGAGAGAGAGAGAAAGGGGAGAGAAACAGAGAGGAAATGGGAGAAAGAGGGGGAAAGGGGGAAAGAGAAAGAAGAAAGGGGAGAGAGAGAAGGGAAGCGGGAAGAGCGAGAGAGAGGGGAAGGGAAGAGAAAGAGGAGGGAGAGAGGGAGAGAGAGGGGGTGAGAGAGAAAGGGGGGAAGGGAGAGAGAGAGCAAAAAGGGGAGAGAGAGAGAGAGCAGAGAGAGAGAGAAAGAGAGAGAGAGAGAGAGAAGAAGAAGGGGAGAGAGGGGGAGAGAGGGTGTGAAAACTAGTTTTAGCCTCTAAACCAGTTTAAACTTATTTTTTTAATTAAAACCAGTTATATTTTTACAAAACTAGTTTAAACTGGTGCACTGTATTATAAACTGGTTTAAAACCAGTTTCTAATATGACAAAGCAGTTTGGTTCAGCTTTTAAACCATTTAAAATGGTTTAGTGCAGTTTCAGTTCAGTTTATGGAAAAATTGAAGCATGCACACCCTTGCTCGCCGGGTAGATGTGATGTGTGAGCATCTTGTACCCTTTTTCTTTTCATCTTCTAATTGTTTTTAGTTAGATTTTATTTTGTTTTACTTGATTTCAGTACAAAAATCCCCTTTGGATGCTACTTTGAGTTGTTTTGGTATTTTTATGATTTCAGGTGAGGAGCAGTTTGGTAGAGTGGTGCACGAAATTACAATCACACTTTTGCAATTCCGCACAACTAACCAGCAAGTGCACTGGGTCGTCCAAGTAATAAACCTTACCCGAGTAAGGGTCGATCCCACAGAGATTGTTGGCTTGAAGCAAGCTATGGTCATCTTGTAAATCTTAGTCAGGCGGATTCAAATGGTTATGGAGTTTTGATAATTAAAAGACAAAAGAAACATAAAATAAAGATAGAAGTACTTATGTAATTCATTGGTAGGAGTTTCAGATAAGCGTATGAAGATGCTATGTTCCTTCTGAATCTCTGCTTTCCTATTGCCTTCATCCAATCATTCATACTCCTTTCCATGGCAAGCTATATGTTGGGGGATCACCGTTGTCAATGGCTACCGTCCGTCCTCTCAGTGAAAATTGTCCAGCTACGGGTTACATAGGGCTAATCATTTGTCGGTTCTCACTTGTGTTGGAATAAGATCCAATGATCCTTTTGCGCACTGTCACTGCGCCCAACAGTCATGAGTTTGAAGCTCGTCACAGTCATCCCATCCCAGATCCTACTCGAAATACCACAGACAAGATTTAGACTTTCCGGATCTCAAGAATGCTGCCAATTGATTCTAGCTTATACCACGAAGACTCTGATTTCACGGAATTGAAAGGCTCTGTTGTCAGGAGAGGCAATCATGCGTCGTGAACTAGGAACCCAAGAGATACACACTCAAGCTCTTGCAGATAGAACGGAGGTGGTTGTCAGGCACGCGTTCATAAGGGAGGATGATGATGAGTGTCACGGATCATCACATCCATCAGGTTGAAGTACGAGTGAATATCTTAGAACAAGAATAAGTGTGAATTGAATAGAAAAGCAATAGTACTTCGCATTGATTCATGAGGAACAGCAGAGCTCCACACCTTAATCTATGAGGTGTAGAAACTTCACCGTTGTAAATACAAAAGTGATGAAGGTCCAGGCATAGCCGAATGGCCAGCTCCCAAAACATGATCAAGAGATCAAAAGTGATCCAAAGATAGTCTCAAAAATGATCTAAAGATACTAAATACAATAGTAAAAGGTCCTATTTATAATGAACTAGTAGCCTAGGATTTACAGAAATGAGTAAATGATGCAGAAATCCACTTCCGGGACCCACTTGGTGTGTGTTTGGGCTGATCATTGAAACTTTCACGTGCATAGGTTATTCTTGGAGTATAATGCCAACTCTGGTGCCAGTTTGGGCGTTAAATGCTGGTTTTAGTGCCAGTTCTAGCGTTTTACGCCAGAATTCTTTGGGTTGATTTTGAACGCCAGTTTGGGCCATCAAATCTCGGGCAAAGTATAGACTATTATATATTGCTAGAAAGCCCAGGATGTCTACTTTCTAAAGCAATTAAGAGCGCGCCAATTAGGCTTATGTAGCTCTAGAAAATCTACTTGGAGTGCAGGGAGGTCAGAATCCAACAGCATCTGCAGTCCTTTTTCAGCCTCTGAATCACATTTTTGCTCAGGTCCCTCAATTTCAGCCAAAAAAATACCTGAAATCACAGAAAAACACACAAACTCATAGTAAAGTCTAGAAATATGAATTTTGCATAAAAACTAATAAAAATATAATAAAAACTAACTAAATCATACTAAAAACTACCTAAAAATAGTGCCAAAAAGCGTATAAATTATCTGCTCATCATAGAGTGTGGAACTAAAGACAGAAAACTGGCAGCGTCCCCCTGGACGGGCATTTAGTGCCAGCAAGGGACACCAGCATGCACGAGTTTACTCCCTATGGGGTGTTAAATGCCCAATATGGCGTTTAACGCCAGCAGTGCTATCCGAATTCACTCTCTCTTTGGGTATCTCAAGTGGATTTAGCATTTATTAGTTATATATTTTTTTTGTAATTTTTATTTATAAACAATATCTTTTAGTCTTAGGATTTATTATTTTATTTTATTTTCATATCAAATTAGGATAGTATAAAAGGGAAGAGATTTCTTGTGATTCGGATCTTTTCTCTCCGCACGCACGTTTCTCAGAACCCTAGTTTCTCTATAAGTAATGAGCAACTAAACCTCTTGGTTAAGGTTAGGAGCTTTGTTTATTTCTATGGATTAAAATTATTTCTTTTTTATTTTAATTAAAATTATTGATTCAGTTTCAAGTATTGTTTTCAAGTATTGATTCAGTTGTCTGGTTACTTAGATTGGGTATTTTTCTTATTTTTGTTTATTTTATTTTTCCTTTAACTTTCAATTTCTGTCTTATTTATTTTCCTTTAATTTTGAATTTTAAGTTTGGTGTTTTCATAGCAATTTTCCCTTGTTAAAAATTTTTGAAAATATCAACCTTAGTCTTTGTTAAATTTGAGAATTAGTAGCTTAATTTTCCTTAATTATTTTCAGAAAATTTTATTCAATTTTTTCTCTACGTTATTATAATTCTGTTACATAGGATACCTCACTGGGAATCTTCTACACTCTGACATAGAGATTCCCATTCCTCTATGTTTTCTGTTTATGTGTGCAGGAACAGGAAGAGTTCACTATGGATCCGAATGAAAATGCACAACTTAGAAGAATCCTGGGCTTCTACATAGCCCTTACTCCAGATTTCTATGGAAGGAGTATCAGTGTACCTCCTATTGGAGCAAATGATTTCGAGCTCAACCCACAGCTGATCATCCTAGTGCAACAAACGTGCGTACACATGAGGGCATGCATACGCATGACCCTGAAACACTCCAAACTTCATTTCTTCATGAATTCTCCAATTTTGCATGTTTTTACCTCACCTTTTCAATTCGTACTTGCCTTGTAAGCCTGAAATCACTCAACAAACACATCAAGGTATCAAATGAAATTAAAGTGAATAAAATTTAACAAGTTAAAGGGCCTAAAAAGTATGTTTTCAATCTTAAGCATAATTTAGGATGAATTCACAAAACCATGCTATTTCAGTGAATAAATATGCTATAAGTTGATAAAATTCACTCATTTCAATATAAAATAAACCATCAATTTATGGTTTATCAATGGTGCACCACCATGCCACCATAGAGGGACGAGGGGCATTCACAGTAGAGATCGAGTTGATGAACTCTTAGATGATCTTTTTTTGGTTGCATTCCCAGTAAGTGTACCAGATTGTGTGGACAATGATGTTGATGGTGAGCACAAGGCCTCTGTGGTACCAGAACTTCACGAACTCCGATGAACCTTCGTACATCTTTGAGTCACGAAATGCATAATCAGAGATGTTCATTCTGTTAGAGTTCTGCTGCCACGACCTCTATGCCGCTGCCAGATCTGCCGCAAATAAAACCACCAACGCCAAGTTAGCAATATTGGAGTGAACAACACGTGTTTATTTTTTATTTGTTTTAGTAAATGGAAAACAACATAAAATCTTCATACGCATCATTCTTATCTTCAATGTCGTTCATGAGAGGGTACCAAAAATAGAGGCCAGAGGATTTTCTTCTCTTTAGGAGCACCTCGGATGGAAGAGCCACCAGTAAAGACTCTCTGAGAAGGAAGTACAAGGTTCTATCCAAAGATAAAGGTGGTAGTAATGGAGGGATGTGAAAGTTTGAGATTTGGGGAAAAGAAGATGATGGTTGAGTTGAGGTTGAAGATAAATGGTGGGGTAATTTGAAAATTTTATTAAAAAATCAACAAAAATTTAGGATTTGGGTACTGTTGTCACACAGAACCCATGGGTATAACATTAATTTTCTTTTTTTATGGGTACTTTTGTCAGCATTCATAAAGTTAATGGGTATAAATAGTTATTTTTTCGGTTAAAATAAAAGGGTAAGGGTAAGGAGAGTATAGAAATTTCATAAAAATTACAGACGAAATAAGTGATTTAGAATAATGCATGTAATAAAGTTATTTTAGAAACATAAAATATTTATTCGTTAACATATGAATGAGTTAAAATAAAAGTAAATGCCCATTATGATCCCTAGTTATCTGGGCGAGAGACTAAGCGTCCCCAACAATTGGAAATTACCCAAGCAATTATCACCCACCCAAGAAAATGGTATTCATGCTCCTTGGAATCAGTTGGAAAAAGGTGGAGTGTTGACGGATGAAGGGGTCTTCTACATGGAATTTTGTTCCTCTAAAATTGTGATAAATTAACCCTTATAAAGAACCCAAAATGACAATGTGAAGAACAAAGCTCATGTTCTTCAACAGCAACAAAATCCCCAAACCACAAGATGACCTCTCCCATAAAGCTCATATCCGCCCCTTCCTCCCTACTCTGCCACTGTGCCTTCAACCTCCTCGCCACCTCCAGCGGCTATGAAAGAGTGAAACTCTCGCGCGATCTAGAATTTTTGCAAATAAATTCACGTTGTGAGTATAGCTTCTAGACCGACAAGAATTCCTTTCTTACAAACGTTTTGGTTGTCACAAGTAACAAACCCAATAAAATTTATTAAACCGAAGTATTTAAACCTCGGGTTGTCTTCTCAAGAAATTGCAGGGAGGTGTTCTTATTATTAGCTATGGAAAAGGTAGAATTTTCAGTTTTTAAAATAAAGAACAAGTAATTTAAATGGCAGGGAAAATAAATTAATAATCAATAAAACTCTTGGCAAGGTTCGAAAATTTGGAAGTCCTATCCTAGTTATCCTTATCGATGGTGATGAGAATTTGAGTTTTAATCCCACTTAGTTAACCTTTACTAGAGCAAAGGAAAGTCAAGTGGACTAATTAGTTTGATCCTCAAGTCCTAGTCAATTCTTAAGAAAGGACTAGAGTTAGTGGAATTCAATTCAATTAGCAAAAATAACAATTATCAATCACGATGAGTTTGATAACTCAAGAGTCTCCAATTAATCAATTAAAGCCAAGAATAAAAAAAAACTAAATAAGAATCATAAATCTGAAATACCTCAATTTATATTAAATAAAGAAAATCCTAACATGAATGGTTCGTAAGCCAATTTGGCAACATAAGTAATCAACAAATAAAAGCATTAAAGTATCTGAAAGTAAGAGAGAAATATAAAGTAAAAGGAATATTGAACCTGTGACTAAAGATGAATTGAACTAAACTAATAGAAATCCTAAAATCCTAAATCCTAAGAGAGAGGGGAGAACCTCTCTCTCTAAAAACTACATCAAATCCTGAAATTATGAATGTATGATATATCCTTTGATTCCTCCATTCTCTGGCTTATATTCTGTGTTTCTGGATTCAGAATTGGGCCGAAAAAGGGTCCAGAAATCGCTGGGGGCATTTTCTGCAGATTCTGCACGTGGCGTCTGTCACGCGTCCGCGTAGGTCACACGGTCACGTCATCTGGAGTTCTGCTCTTCCACGCGGTCGTGTCGGTCACGCGTACGCGTCATTTGCGTTCTGCTCAAGGCATGCGTCCGCGTCAGTCACGCGTTCGTGTCGCTGCCTTTTCGCGCTAGGCACGCGGCTGCGTCGTCTATGCGTTCGCGTCGCTGCCTTTTTCTTCAAGACTCCATTTTTGTGCTTTCCTTCTATTTTTGTATGTTTTCTTTCTGTCCACTAAGCCATTCCTGCCTTAGGTGATCTGAAAGTACTCAACACACAAATCACGGCATCGAATGGCAATAAAGGGTAATTGAGATTAATATTTTTAAAGCATAGGAAACATGTTTTTCACGTATATCACATAATAAGGAAGGAAAAGTAAAACCATGCAATTTACATGAATAAGTGGGTGAGGGATTGAATAAGTCACTTAAATTGAGCACAAAATACATCATAAAATATGGGTTTATCAACCTCTCCACACTTAAACAATAGCATGTCCTCATGCTAAATCCAAGAGAAAGGGTAAAGTTAGAATGCTGGAATCTCATGCAATGCATTCTATTCTAAGTGCAACTACCTAAATGAATCATGCAATTCTAATTATTATCCACTTGTATATAAAGCTTACATGTAATTAAATTAATTCATATCCTCAAGGAATCATATATGCATAGCCAAACCCTAGATAATGTTAAAGCACTTCTACAATTGAGATGGGTAAAAGTATTTCACAAACTTGCAAGACAATTAACAATTAAGCAGAGATATATGGTGATGAGCTATTGAACCCTCACTGGATTTTGTGTTTACTCTCTAGTCACTCAGTGTTTATTGGGTTAATCACTCTATTCTTCTTTCTATCCTTGCTTTCTAAAACTTTGTTCTTCATCTAACCAATCAACAGATATGGAATACAGATATACAAAAATCATGAGGTCTTTTTCGAGGTTGTAATGGGGCCAAGGTAAAGGTAAGGGTATATGTATAAGGCTAAGTGAGCTAACAAAGTGAATCCTTGATTAGTCTAAGATCTCACCTAACATACATACTTTATATAATTTAAAGTTCCTTTACCTATTTACCCAAATTTTCCCACTTTGTATTACAAGCTCATGCATTAATTTTAAATTTTGTAATTTTGTCCCATGTGCATTGATTTTTATTTTGCATTTGGGGAATTTTTGTATCCCCTTATTTAAATACTGAAAATATAAAATTATTATTTATTTATTTTTTGTTATTATTATTTTTTTATGCACATGGTAATTTAGTTATTTTGATTTCACATGAGCATGCTTCCCAAATTTCTGAAGTAACTTATTCATTTTAAATCCCTACTTTGTTTCTATCATCCCATGTTCCCATAAAATTTCCCACACTTAAATTGTACACAATATCTATCTTAAGCTAACCAAGGATTCAACTTGGAATTTTTATTTTGTTTTTCTGCTTAAGGCTAGTAATGTGGTTATAGAACAAGAGAGGATTAAAAGGCTCAAGGGGGCTAATCAAAGGTGATGTAAAAGGTAGGCTAAATTGGGATAAGTGAGAAAAAATTCAAATGATGGCCTCAATCATCTCTTGGTATGTATCTATATTCTATATTGGACATATAGATTAAAACAAAGTAAAGAACATCAGAATGAAAAAGAAGGGCAAAACACACAGGAATAAAATTTATGGTTTGAATGTAACCATACAATTAAGCTCAAAACTCACAGGCTGTGTGTTCTCCAGCTCAAAAACCATATATCAGTTATGTATGTCATGCAAGTAGAAATCAAGAGTTCTCATTATTCTCAATGTAAATATTAGGGTGGCTTTTAAAATCTTAGTGTTCCTCCTTGATGAAATGTTGTTAACTAACTAACATGTAATGCTATATATACAAGGTGTGTGGATTGTTTTAATTTACTAAAGTTTCTAGTTTACTCCTTTTTACTTTCAATTAAACCAAACTAATATATGCTAAAAGGGTAAACTATACTAATTAATCCACATATTCTATAACTAATAAGTTTAGAATTGCAAACTAAACTAAATGTCTAAGATATAAACTAAAGTGCAAAATACAGAAATAAAGTAAAAATACAGCAAAAGAACAATGTGTAAGTACTGAAAAATAAAAATAAAAATAAAAATACAGAAAAACAAACAAGATAGGATAGAAGAGTCTGTAGTGGTTCACCAAAAAGATAAGCCAGGGATGGCGACCTCCCCACATTTAAAATATAGCATCGTCCTCGATGCTCACTCAAGCTGGGTGTGAAGAAGCATCATCACCGGAAGTATGTGCTGCTAGTGTCTCTGTGGTGGCCTGAGGGTCTGCAGGCTGGATAAGTGTAGGAGGATCTGTCTGCTGTAGTGGAGGCGCTGATTGTAGAGGAATCTCCGAATCTGCGGCCTGGAGCTGGTGGTGCTCCTCATGATGTGGCGCAGCCTGCTCTTGTCCTGCCTGCTGGTGCACGAAATTGTGTTCCATGTTCTTTGTACTTGTGTGAGATTAACAATATATAATTGTATTGAATCCTCATTGTGGCTCTATGTGTGGACACAACTCCGTTCAACTAACCAGCAAGTGCACTGGGTCGTCCAAGTAATACCTTACGTGAGTAAGGGTCGAATCCCACGGAGATTGTTGGTATGAAGCAAGCTATGGTCACCTTGTAGATCTCAGTCAGGCAGATATAAAGTGATAATGGTGTTTTCGAATACTAATTAATAAAAGAGGGATAGAGATACTTATGTAAATCATTGGTAGGAATTTCAGATAAGCGAATGGAGATGCTCTTCGTTCCTCTGAACCTCTGCTTTCCTGCTATCTTCATCCAATCAGTCTTACTCCTTTCCATGGCTGGCTTTATGCAAGGGCATCACCGTTGTCAGTGGCTACATCCCCTCCTCTCAGTGAATAATATGCTCACGCACCCTGTCACGGCACGACTATTCATCTGTCGGTTCCCGATCATGCTGGAATAGGATTCACCCTCCTTTTGCGTCTGTCACTAACGCCCAGCACTCGCGAGTTTGAAGCTCATCACAGTCATTCAGTCATTGAATCCTACTCAGAATACCACAGACAAGGTTTAGACCTTCCGGATTCTCTTGAATGCCGCCATCATTCTAGCTTACGCCACGAAGATTCTGGTTAGGAGATCTAAGAGATACTCATTCTAGCTTAATTCATGTAGAACAGAAGTGTTTGTCAGGCACGCGTTCGTAGGAGAGATGGTGATGAGCGTCACACATAATCATCACCTTCATCACGTTCTTGGGCGCGAATGGATATCTTAGAAGCGAAATAAGAAGAATTGAATAGAAAACAGAAGTACTTTGCATTAATCTTTGAGGAACAGCAGAGCTCCACACCTTAATCTATGGAGTGTAGAAACTCTACCGTATGAAAATACATAAGTGAAGGTCCAGGCATGGCCGTGTGGCCAGCCCCCTATGATCTAAGAACCAGACGTCCAAAGATGGTCAAAGAGACGTAAGATGGTCTAAAAGATGCCTAATACAATAGTAAAAGGTCCTATTTATAATAAACTAGTCACTAGGGTTTACATGAGTAAGTAATTGATGCATAAATCCACTTCCGGGGCCCACTTGGTGTGTGTTTGGGCTGAGCTTAAGTGTAGCACGTGCAGAGGCCATTTGTGGAGTTGAACGCCAAGTTCTGTGCCAGTTTGGGCGTTCAACTCTGGTTTTGGATCCTTTTCTGGCGCTGGACGCCAGATTTGGGCAGAAGGCTGGCGTTGAACGCCAGTTTACGTCGTCAATTCTTGGCCAAAGTATGGACTATTATATATTGCTGGAAAGCCCTGGATGTCTACTTTCCAACGCAATTGGAAGCGTGCCATGTGGAGTTCTGTAGCTCCAGAAAATTCACTTTGAGTGCAGGGAGGTCAGAATCCAACAGCATCAGCAGTCCTTTTTCAACCTCTGAATCTGATTTTTGCTCAAGTCCCTCAATTTCAGCCAGAAAATACCTGAAATCACAGAAAAACACACAAACTCATAGTAAAGTCCAGAAATGTGAATTTAACATAAAAACTAATGAAAACATCCCTAAAAGTAACTAGATCCTACTAAAAACATACTAAAAACAATGTCAAAAAGCGTATAAATTATCCGCTCATCACAACACCAAACTTAAATTGTTGCTTGTCCCCAAGCAACTGAAAATCAAGTAGGATAAAAAGAAGAGAATATACTATAAATTCCAAACTATCAATGAAACAGAGCTTCAATCATATGAGCGGGACTTATAGCTTTTTGCCTCTTGAATAGTTTTGGCATCTCACTTTATCCATTGAGGTTCAGAATGATTGGCATCTATAGGAACTTCAGATTTCGAATAGTGTTATTGACTCTCCTAGTTCAGTATGATGATTCTTGAACACAGCTTCTTTATGAGTCTTGGCCGTGGCCCTAAGCACCTTGTTTTCCAGTGTTACCACCGGATACATAAATGCCACAGACACATAATTGGGTGAACCTTTTCAGATTGTGACTCAGCTTTGCTAAAGTCCCCAATTAGAGGTGTCCAGGGTTCTTAAGCACACTCTTTTTTTTTTTTTTGCTTTGGACCTTGACTTTAACCGCTTAGTCTCAAGTTTTCACTTGACACCTACACGCCACAAGCACATGGTTAGGGACAGCTTGGTTTAGCCGCTTAGACCAGGATTTTATTCCTTTAGGCCCTCCTATCCACTGATGCTCAAAGCCTTGGGATCCTTTTTATTTGCCCTTGCCTTTTGGTTTTAAGGGTTATTGGCTTTTTCTGCTTGCTTTTTCTTTTTCTTTCTATTTTTTTTTCGCCTAATTTTTTTTTTTCTGCAAGCTTTGTTCTTTGCTGCTTTTTCTTGCTTCAAGAATCATTTTTATGATTTTTCAGATTATCAAATAACATGTCTCCTAGTCATCATTCTTTCAAGAGCCAACATATTTAACATTCTTAAACAACAACTTCAAAAGACATATGCACTGTTCAAGAATTCATTCAGAAAACAAGAAGCATTGTCACCACATCAATATAATTAAGCTAAGTTCAAAGATAAATTCGAAACTCATGTACTTCTTGTTCTTTTGAATTAGAACATTTTTCATTTAAGAGAGGTGATGGATTCATAGGACATTTATAACTTTAAGACATAGTTACTAACTACTAATGATCATGTAATGAAGACACAAATACAGATAAGCACATAACATAGAAAACGAAAAACAGAGAGAGTAAGAACAAGGAATGAGTCCACCTTAGTGATGTCCTTGAGCTCTTCTATGTCTCTTCCTTGTCTTTGCTGCTCCTCCTTCATTGCTTTTAGATCTTCTCTGATTTCATGAAGGATGATGGAGTGCTCTTGATGTTCCACCCTTAGTTGCTTCCAATAATTGTGTGGAAGAAAATGTATCCCCTGAGGTATCTCAGGGATCTCTTGATTTGCAGTCAAATGTTCTACCACTGAGCTATAGACCCTTGATGGAAGCTTTTGTCTTCCCTTTCCTCTTTCTAGAGGTTTCTCTGGCCTTAGGTGCCATCAATGGTTATGGAAAAAACAAAAAAAAAGCTATGCTTTTACCACACCAAACTTAGAATGTTGCTCGCCCTCGAGCAAAAGAAGAAGGAATAGTTAAAGAAGAAGATGTGGAAATAAAAACTAGGATTATGAGGAGGTAGGTGGGGATCCTGTGGGGTCCACAGATCTTGAGGTGTCAAGGCATTTACATCCCTGCACCAATTTAGGCATGCAAAATGCCCTTGCACACAACTCTGGGCGTTCAGCGCCAGGTTGGTGCCCATTTTGGGCGTTCAACGCCCCTTTGCTGCCATTTCTGGCGTTGAACGCCAGAACCATGCTTGTTCTGGGCGTTCAGCGCCAGGATGCTCCCATTCTGGGCGTTCAGCGCCAGAACTATGCTCTGTTCTGGCGTTTGAACGCCAGACAGATGCTTCTCCAGGGTGTGATTTTTCTTCTGCTGTTTTTGATTCCATTTTTGAATTTTTTGTTTATTTTGTGACTCCACATGATCATGAACCTAAGAAAACATGAAAAACAATAAAAATAAGAATTAGATAAACATTGGGTTGCCTCCCAACAAGCGCTTCTTTAATGTCAATAGCTTGATAGTGGGCTATCATGGAGCCTCACAGATGTGCAGAGCTTTGTTGAGACTCTCCAACACCAAACTTAGAGTTTGGATATGGGAGTTCAACACCAAACTTAGAGTTTGGTTGTGGCCTCCCAACACCAAACTTAGAGTTTGACTGTGGGGGCTCTGGTTGACTCTGCTTGGAGAGAAGCTTTTTCTGCTTCCTCTCCATGGTTGCAGAGGGAGATCCTTGAGTTTTGAATACAAGGGAGTTCTCATTCCATTGAAGGACTATTTTACCTCTGTCAACATCAATCACAGCTCTTGCTGTGGCCAGGAAAGGTCTTCCTAGGATGATGGATTCATCCTCTTTCTTTCCAGTATCCAGGACTATGAAATCAGCAGGGATGTAAAGGCCTTCAACCTTTACTAACACGTCCTCTACTTGTCCATATGCCTGTTTTCTTGAGCTGTCTGCCATCTCTAATGAGATTTTAGCAGCTTGCACCCCATAGATTCCCAGTTTCTCTATTACAGAGAGGGGCATGAGGTTTATTCCTGAACCAAGGTCACACAGAGCCTTAAAGATCATGGTGCCTATGGTACAGGGTATTATGAACTTTCCAGGATCCTGTCTCTTCTGAGGCAATGTCAGTTGATCCAGATCACTTAGTTCATTGATGAACAAGGGAGGTTCAACTTCCCAAGCATCAATGCCAAATAATTTGGCATTCAGCTTCATGATTGCACCAAGAAACTTGGCAGTTTGCTCTTCAGTGACATCCTCATTCTCTTCAGAAGAGGAATACTCATCAGAGCTCATGAAGGGCATAAGGAGGTTCAATGGAATCTCTATGGTCTCTAGATAAGCCTCAGAGTCCTTTGGTTCCTCAGAGGGAAGCTCCTTATTGATCACTAGACGTCCCAGGAGGTCTTCCTCCTTGGAATTCACGTTCTCTCCTTCCCTTACAGGTTCGGCCATGGCGCTTATGTCAATGGCCTTGCACTCTCCTTTTGGATTCTCTTCTGTATTGCTTGGGAGAGTACTAGGAGGGATTTCAGTGATCCTTTTACTCAGCTGGCCCACTTGTGCTTCCAGATTTCTAATGGAAGACCTTGTTTCATTCATGAAACTTACAGTGGCCTTAGATAGATCAGAGACTAGATTTGCTAAATTAGAAGCATTTTGTTCAGAGTTCTCTGTCTGTTGCTGAGTTGATGATGGAAAAGGCTTGCTATTGCTGAACCTGTTTCTTCCACCATTATTAAAGCCTTGTTGGGGCTTTTGATCCTTCCATGAGAAATTTGGATGATTTCTCCATGTTGAGTTATAGGTGTTTCCATAAGGTTCACCTAAGTAATTTACCTCTGCTATTGCAGGGTTCTCAAGATCATAAGCTTCTTCTTCAGAAGAAGCCTCTTGAGTACTGTTGGATGCAGCTTGCATTCCATGCAGACTCTGAGAAATCATATTGACTTGCTGAGTCAATATTTTATTCTGAGCCAATATGGCATTCAGAGTATCAACTTCAAGAACTCCCTTCTTCATAGGCGTCCCATTATTCACAGGATTCCTTTCAGAAGTGTACATGAATTGGTTATTAGCAACCATGTCAATGAGTTCTTGAGCTTCTGCAGGCGTTTTCTTTAGGTGAGTGGATCCACCTGCAGAGGTATCCAATGACATCTTAGATAACTCAGACAGACCATCATAGAATATATCCAGGATGGTCCATTCTGAAAGCATGTCAGAAGGACACTTTTTGGTCAACTGTTTGTATCTTTCCCAAGCTTCATAGAGGGATTCACCTTCTTTCTGTCTGAAGGTTTGAACATCAGCTCTAAGCTTGCTCAGCTCTTGAGGAGGAAAGTACTTGGCTAAGAAAGCCGTGACCAGCTTATCCCAAGAGTTCAGGCTGTCTTTGGGTTGAGAATCCAACCATAATCTAGCTCTGTCTCTTACAGCAAAAGGGAAAAGCATGAGCCTGTAGACTTCAGGATCTACTCCATTAGTCTTAACAGTATCACATATCTGCAAGAATTCAGTTAAGAACTGAAAAGGATCTTCAGATGGAAGTCCATGAAACTTGCAGTTCTGCTGCATCAGAGAAACTAATTGAGGTTTCAGCTCAAAGTTGTTTGCTCCAATGGCAGGAATGGAGATGCTTCTTCCATGTAGATTGGAATTAGGTGCGGTAAAGTCACCAAGCATCTTCCTTATATTATTATTATTTTCGGCTGCCATCTCCTTTTCCTGTTCGAAAATTTCTGAAAGGTTATCTCTGGATTGTTGTATTTTAGCTTCTCTTAATTTTTTTCTTCAGAGTCCTTTCAGGTTCTGGATCTGCTTTAACAAGAATGTTCTTGTCCTTGCTCCTGCTCATATGACAAAGAAGATGGCACAGAAAAAATAGTAATAATAATATGGATCCTTTATACCACAGTATAGGGATCCTTGTGTTAGTAGAAGAAAAGAAGGGAAGAAAATCTGAACTCAGAGAGAGAGGGGGTTCGGATTTTTGGAGAGTTGAAGGAAAGATGTTAGTATATCAATAAACAAATAGAAGAAGATGAGAGGGGGAAGTGAATTTTCGAAAACACTTTTTGAAAAAGAGTTAGTGATTTTTGAAAATAGTTTTTGAAAAAGGTTAGTATTTTTTTTTTTTCGAAATTTTTTTTTTGAAATAAAAATAAAAATAAAAATAATTAGTTAATTAAAAAGAAATTTTTGAAAAAGGGGGAGATATTTTCGAAAATTAGAGAGAGAGAGTTAGTTAGGTAGTTTTGAAAAAGTTAAGAAACAAACAAAAAGTTAGTTAGTTAGTTGAAACAAATTTTGAAAAGATAAGAAGTTAGGAAGTTAGAAAAGATATTTTGAAAAGATATTTTTGAACAAGATAAGATAAGAAGATATTTTGAAAAGATATGATAGGATTAGTTTTGAAAAAGATTTGATTTTTTAAAATCACAATTAATGACTTGATTCATAAGAAATCACAAGATATGATTCTAGAACTTAAAGTTTGAATCTTTCTTAACAAGTAAGTAACAAACTTCAAATTTTTGAATCAAAACATTAATTGATTAGTTATTTTCGAAAATTTGATTTAGAAATAAGAAAAAGATTTTTGAAAAATATTTTTGGAATTTTCGAAAATAACTAAGAAATTTGAAAAAGATTTGATTTTTGAAAAAGATTTTGAAAAAGATAAGATTTTCAAATTGAAAATTTGATTTGACTCATAAGAAACAATTTGATTTTTAAAAATTTTTGAAAAAGTCAACTCAATTTTCGAATTTGATGAGAGAAAAAGGGAAAGATAATTTTTTGATTTTTTTTTTGAATTTTTATGAAAACATGAAAATTATGCAATGCATGAAATTTTTAGATCAAAACAATGAATGCATGCAAGAATGCTATGAATGTCAAGATGAACACCAAGAACACTATGAATGTCATGATGAACATCAAGAACATATTTTTGAAAAATTTTTAATGCAAAGAAAACATGCAAGACACCAAACTTAGAATTCTTTAATGCTTACGCACTAAGAATTCAAGAATGCATATGAAAAACAACATACAACACAAAACAAAAAATCATCAAGATCAAACAAGAAGACTTACCAAGAACAACTTGAAGATCATGAAGAACACTATGAATGCATGATATTTTCGAAAAATGCAAGATGCATATGCAATTGACACCAAACTTATGATATGACTCAAGACTCAAACAAGAAACACAAAATATTTTTGATTTTTATGATTTTCTAATTTTTTTTGGATTTTTATTTTATATTTTTCGAAAAATTATTTTGAAAAAGGAAAATAAGGATTCCAAAATTTTTTTAGTATGAATTCCAGGAATCTTGCCATGTTAGTCTAAAGCTTCAGTCCAGGAATTAGACATGGCTCACTAGCCAGCCAAGCTTTCAATGAAAGCTCCAGTCCAAAACACTAGACATGGCCAATGGCCAGCCAAGCTTCAGCATTTAACACCAGAGTATATTGATATTGATAACAAATTGCTGCTCATCATTTACCAAGCATGTAACTTGCCTCTGATGGTTTGGAAGCCTCAGTCCAAAAGAATTTAGACATGGCTCTACAGCCAGCCAGGCTTCACATGCTTCATGAAACACTAGAATTCATTCTTAAAAATTTTGAATAAATTTTTGAAAACATTTTTATTATTTTTTTTCGAAAACAGATGATAAAATTTTGAAAATATTTTTGAAAAATTTTTTGAAAAGAAAAAGAAAAAGAAAATTACCTAATCTGAGCAACAAGATGAACCGTCAGTTGTCCAAACTCAAACAATCCCCGGCAACGGCGCCAAAAACTTGGTGCTGTTGCCGGATCAAAAGGGAATCTGGCACTGATGTTACCGGACCAAAAGCTTGCCGAAAACTCAAACAATCCCCGGCAACAGCGCCAAAAACTTGGTGCACGAAATTGTGTTCCATGTTCTTTGTACTTGTGTGAGATTAACAATATATAATTGTATTGAATCCTCATTGTGGCTCTATGTGTGGACACAACTCCGTTCAACTAACCAGCAAGTGCACTGGGTCGTCCAAGTAATACCTTACGTGAGTAAGGGTCGAATCCCACGGAGATTGTTGGTATGAAGCAAGCTATGGTCACCTTGTAGATCTCAGTCAGGCAGATATAAAGTGATAATGGTGTTTTCGAATACTAATTAATAAAAGAGGGATAGAGATACTTATGTAAATCATTGGTAGGAATTTCAGATAAGCGAATGGAGATGCTCTTCGTTCCTCTGAACCTCTGCTTTCCTGCTATCTTCATCCAATCAGTCTTACTCCTTTCCATGGCTGGCTTTATGCAAGGGCATCACCGTTGTCAGTGGCTACATCCCCTCCTCTCAGTGAATAATATGCTCACGCACCCTGTCACGGCACGGCTATTCATCTGTCGGTTCCCGATCATGCTGGAATAGGATTCACCCTCCTTTTGCGTCTGTCACTAACGCCCAGCACTCGCGAGTTTGAAGCTCATCACAGTCATTCAGTCATTGAATCCTACTCAGAATACCACAGACAAGGTTTAGACCTTCCGGATTCTCTTGAATGCCGCCATCATTCTAGCTTACGCCATGAAGATTCTGGTTAGGAGATCTAAGAGATACTCATTCTAGCTTAATTCATGTAGAACAGAAGTGTTTGTCAGGCACGCGTTCGTAGGAGAGATGGTGATGAGCGTCACACATAATCATCACCTTCATCACGTTCTTGGGCGCGAATGGATATCTTAGAAGCGAAATAAGAAGAATTGAATAGAAAACAGAAGTACTTTGCATTAATCTTTGAGGAACAGCAGAGCTCCACACCTTAATCTATGGAGTGTAGAAACTCTACCGTATGAAAATACATAAGTGAAGGTCCAGGCATGGCCGTGTGGCCAGCCCCCTATGATCTAAGAACCAGACGTCCAAAGATGGTCAAAGAGACGTAAGATGGTCTAAAATATGCCTAATACAATAGTAAAAGGTCCTATTTATAATAAACTAGTCACTAGGGTTTACATGAGTAAGTAATTGATGCATAAATCCACTTCCGGGGCCCACTTGGTGTGTGTTTGGGCTGAGCTTAAGTGTAGCACGTGCAGAGGCCATTTGTGGAGTTGAACGCCAAGTTCTGTGCCAGTTTGGGCGTTCAACTCTGGTTTTGGATCCTTTTCTGGCGCTTGACGCCAGATTTGGGCAGAAGGCTGGCGTTGAACGCCAGTTTACGTCGTCAATTCTTGGCCAAAGTATGGACTATTATATATTGCTGGAAAGCCCTGGATGTCTACTTTCCAACGCAATTGGAAGCGTGCCATGTGGAGTTCTGTAGCTCCAGAAAATCCACTTTGAGTGCAGGGAGGTCAGAATCCAACAACATCAGCAGTCCTTTTTCAACCTCTGAATCTGATTTTTGCTCAAGTCCCTCAATTTCAGCCAGAAAATACCTGAAATCACAGAAAAACACACAAACTCATAGTAAAGTCCAGAAATGTGAATTTAACATAAAAACTAATGAAAACATCCCTAAAAGTAACTAGATCCTACTAAAAACATACTAAAAACAATGTCAAAAAGCGTATAAATTATCCGCTCATCACCTGCTCAGCCTGGGCATGTGTTTCCGCCTCATGGTCGCTCGCCTCCGCCTCAGATGTATCAGAAGGGGTGTTAGGCTCGGAGGGGATGTCGCTGCTGGATCGGATCATCAACTTAAGGTGCTCATAGCGCTGCTTGTTGCGACGCTCTATATGATCCAGGCAGGCAAAGAGTCGATGCACCAGATGATAAATGGGCTCAGGAGCAGGTGGATGTGCAGTGGATTGGGCTGGTGCAGTAGTGGAGGCAGATGGGGCAGATGAAGATGTGGCTGCCTCACCAGAAGCAGTGAGAAATGGGGGTCTATAGCCCAAAGCTTGAAACTTCCTGCTGTGAGGAATGATCTTCTTGCAGTCTGCAGCAGTCGGTTTCGCATCAGCCAGCTCCCAAGGCACGTCAGCTCGGCAACCTAGCTGGGTGATCAGATAAGGGAAAGGGAGAATGCCTCTGACATAGACCCTGACCATATAATGCCTGATGAAACGTGGAAGATACAGGTCCTTACCCTCCATCACACACCAGATGAGGGTGATCATAGCAGCGGGCAGCTCTATCTCATGAGTGCTCAGCATCACGTAGTTGCTCAGAATCTGGTGCTAGAGCCGAGCCTCATCATTCAGGTAAATCAGCCTGATTCCCTTAGGCATTGCTGTATTCTTTCCCATGACCCATGGGACAGTATGATCAAGAGCTATTCTCTGCTTGACAGCATCCTAGTCAAATTTCATAAATCTCATATCCTCTTTAGCCTTTTGGTAACCGTCAGGCTGATCTGACTTAGGCAGAAGGTGGAGGATGTCCTCAATAGCTTCCTCAGTGACCAAAATCTGTTTCCTTCTGAGGTGCACTGCATCCAGGGAAGTCTTGAAATAGTTACAGTAAAATTCTCTGACCCAGGAAGCATTGACCTCTGTCAAGTTTCTTTCCAAGAAGAACCAGCCTCTCTGTTTTATCTGTTCGGAGGTGTACTGCTGTAGTTCTTCTGGAACTTTTAGAGTTCTTTCCAGGTACAGGTTCCTAGAAGTGGCAAACACTGGATACTTAAGCTCACAGTATTTGTTTGCAAATTTAACTGGATCTGTGGCAGTGAGGAGCTGGTCAGCCTTCTCCTGCGGGGTAAAGTACTTTTCCTGCCAAGAGTCATCATGCAAAATGTTCAGGATGGACATAGAGGATTCGCCTCTTTTCCTTTTGCCAGTGGTTGCTTTGCCCTTTCCTTTACGCTGAGGGTCAGACATCCTGAGAAGCAGAAATTCCAGGATATAATTGAAGAACAAAAGCAGAAAAATAAGTAGGAAAATAGAATAATAGCAATATAAGCACATAGTGGCAAAAGAGCAAGAGAAGCAAGAAATGAGTTGAATATATGTGCACTTTGGATTGTATAAGAGGGATAAAGTCTGAAAAGAAAAAAAAATGCAATCCAAAATATATGATAAGTGAAATTCAAGTTAAATAGGAAAAATAAATATTATGCCCTGAGTTAGAAAGTTGAAGTAGTTAGGAGGTAAAAAGGAGGTTAGAAAGTGGAAAGCAGTGAGTTAGTAAAAGAAAGTTAAAGTGAGTGGCATGATAAATATTTCCTAGGTAACAATAAATTCACAAATTTAAAGAATAATCAACTAATATTCGAGCAAAAATTTCAGTGTATTGATGATAATTCAGAAGGATAGAAAAGTTGCAAAACTAACATGAAATCATCAATAGTGCAAGTTATCAACTAGGGGATCAAAAGGAATAAGAATGCTAGCCCGGGTAGTCATGAATTGGTTTGGTTGTAGCCAAGCAAGGAAAAATAGTAAGTTTCCAAACTCAATACATGAAAACAATTTGCAGAAAATTGGACAGCATTCCGGCTAAAATTGGATGTTCCCGAGTAATAAACAGTAAGAAAAATAGTTCACATGAGATAAAAAAGAAATGCTGCAAAGAGTCATAAACAGTAGGAACAGTAAAGAATAGTCTAATATCATCATAAAACATTAAGGAATAGCATATGAATAGTATTAACATCACAGCCAGATCAAAATTGCAGAATAGGGAAAACAAGTAACAAGAACGGCGCAATTATCAGGCCTAAATCCACTAACCACATCCTAGCTACCTAACCACCTAGAATCCACTACAAACATGCATCTCTAACTATCCTAAATTGAATAGAATCTGAAAAATATGCAACTAACTATGGAAGATAGAGAAATCGGTGGAACCTGGTATGTGTATAAACAGAGGTAAGGGTAGAGAGATAGTGGTGGTGATGTGGCGGCACTGGGGTGAGCACGGCAGCGCGGTGGTGGAGCAGGGGCGGGTTGGAGGTTGGGGTTTGGGTTGGGCGAGGGGAGAGGAAGGAAGAAGGGGGCGAGGGTTGTGGTGGTGGGAGGTGGGAGATGGCAGTCTGAGGTTGGCCGCGGTGGGGGGTAGTGGCGGAGGAGGGCGGCGGTGGGTGAGAGGAGAAGAAGGGGAGAAAGAAGAGAAGGGGGTGTCACGGGGTGGTCTGGGTGGTTAGGTGCGGTGCGGAAGTCGGGTCTGGCGCGGTGGTCGACGATGGTGGGCAGCTGGTGCGGTGGTGGTTGCAGAGGAGGGAGGGAGTTGCAGAGAAGAGAAGAAGAAGGGGGTATGGGGCGCGACGGGTAGGGTTTCGCGTGAAAGGGGTTAGTATTTTTGAATCCACACGAATGCGTGGAGCATTCGATCGCGTGACTAGGGTGAAATGGGTTTGACGCGGTCCCGTGAGGCACGCGACCGCGTTGCTGAAAATTGTGCTAAACGCACACTTCCAGTGTCGTTTCAGCGCAACTCTCTGTCTCCATTTAGGGGCCATAATATCCATGCGATGCGGACGCGTTGCTCACGCTTTCGCGTGGGATGAGTGTTTTGCAAGTGATGCGTTCGCGTCAGGGACGCGAACACGTCGGCCGTTTTGTGCTAAACGCACACCAGCCGCATGATTCCAGCCCAACTTTCTGGGCGTTGGATCTTTACGTCGATTTCCTTCTCACACCCACGCGTGACCTGCGCGCTCGCGTGGGGTGAACTCTTCTTTTTTTTATGCAATTATGTAGTATGCAATATGCAGTGCTAATGTAGATGCTATGAATACTTCCAGGTTCAATGAAAATAAAATAAAATAAAAACAAATAACATGAAATAAAATTGAAAAAGAAACGATCATACCATGGTGAGTTGTCTCCCACCTAGCACTTTTAGTTAAAGTCCTTAAGTTGGACATTTGATGAGTTTCCTGTTATGGTGGCTTGTGCTTAAATTCATCCAGAAATCTCCACCAATGTTTGGAATGCTAACAGCCTCCGGGGTCCCAAACTAGGCATGTAAAGCTTTTGAGCAGCTTCAAACAGATTCTCAGGCTCCCGGGGTGACAAATGTCAAAATAGATTCCAGGATCCCAAACTTTGCTTTTAAATCCGCCTTTGTCTTTATCTATATTCTTCCATCCGGGCAGTTTAGAAATTGTATTCTCACCAAGATGACCAAACGCCTTCTGAGACCCATTCAATTGAACTTGATACCAATCCTTGCACTTCAAATTGAAGCGTGGAACCTTATTGAATCTTGCACACCAGCTCTGAGTACGAGCCATTTCCCTCTTACTCTTAAAGCCGCAAAGAGCTCTAAGCTGGCCATCTGTTTCAAGCAAACCATATTCAAGTGAAAAAGTAAAGATAAAGGTTAAGGATTGTACCCACTTGAAGCTTGTATTAGGTGGTAATGGCCTTGGGATAGGTGTTTCCAGTGGTTCTGTAAGTTCTACTCCCTTGTATTCTTCTGTGAATTCCTCCACTTCCTTGCAAAATTTTTCAACTGCAACTGCATCTTGATCAAAGTCTTCTATGTCTTCCTCGTCACTCAAGTCATAAGTTGGAGGTTGAGAGAAATCTACCTCGACATCATCTTCGTATTCACTTGGATGAGGTTCTTCAGGTTCAAGGAGTTCAAGGAGTTCCAATACAAAACCATGCTCCTCATTGTCCACCGAAGTTTCTAATGTCTCCTTCATGCTTCGCTCTTCTTTTGATTCTCCACATGTAGCCATTGGAGTACTTTGAGTGCTCAGATGTTGGGAAGCTAATTTATTTACTACCTCAGTTAAGGCAGTAGTGAGTTCCAGTACGTCCCTTTGCATCTTCACTTGTCCTTGAAGAAGAACACGAAGGTTGTCACCCATTGAAGATTGGGGTAGATATGAGGGTTCATTGGTTGGGGAAAAGGGTTCATAATAAGAATGTGGTGGTTCTTGGGAGTAATTGGATTGGAATTGTGGTGGATAAGGACCATATGGTGGTGAATGGTAAAAAGGAACTTGTGAGTGTGGCGGTTCAAATCTATGTTAAGAGGGTGGTTCATAAGCACAGGGTGGAACTTGTTGGTAACTACAAGAGGGTCCACCATATCTATCAGCTTGGTATGCATTGTAGAACGGTCGTCGTCTGTGATACTGTGGAGGGTGTTGTTACCTAAAGGGTTGATCAAGACCTCGTGGCTCCATCCATCTTCGGTTGTTCTGACCTTGATGCATGTTCCTGCTATAACTTTCATTCCCTTCAACAATATTAGAACCAAACTCAAAGCGAGAGGGGTGAGAACTCATGGTAGCTAATAAGAATTAAAAAAAATGAAAACAGAAACAAATAAACAAGCAGAAGAAAAATATTTACAATAACCAATAATAAGGCACACGTTTGCAACTCCCCGGCAACGGCGCCATTTTGAAAGAGCAAAACTCTCGCGCGATCTAGAATTTTCGCAAATAAATTCACGTTGTGAGTATAGCTTCTAGACCGACAAGAATTCCTTTCTTACAAACGTTTTGGTTGTCACAAGTAACAAACCCAATAAAATTTATTAATCCGAAGTATTTAAACCTCGGGTCGTCTTCTCAAGGAATTGCAGGGAGGTGTTCTTATTATTAGCTATGGAAAAGGTAGAATTTTGTGTTTTTAAAATAAAGAACAAGTAATTTAAATGGAAGAGAAAATAAATTAATAATCAATAAAATTCTTGGCAAAGTTCGAAAATTTGGAAGTCCTATCCTAGTTATCCTTATCGATGGTGATGAGAATTTGAGTTTTAATCCCACTTAGTTAACCTTTACTAGAGCAAAGAAAAGTCAAGTGGACTAATTAGTTTGATCCTCAAGTCCTAGTCAATTCTTAAGAAAGGACTAGAGTTAGTGGAATTCAATTCAATTAGCAAAAATAACAATTATCAATCACGATGAGTTTGATAACTCAAGAGTCTCCAATTAATCAATTAAAGCCAAGAATATAAAAAAACTAAATAAGAATCATAAATCTGAAATACCTCAATTTATATTAAATAAAGAAAATCCTAACATGAATGATTCGTAAGCCAATTTGGCAACATAAGTAATCAAAAAATAAAAGCATTAAAGTATCTGAAAGTAAGAGAGAAATATAAAGTAAAAGGAATATTGAACCTGCGACTGAAGATGAATTGAACTAAACTAATAGAAATCCTAAAATCCTAATTCCTAAGAGAGAGGAGAGAACCTCTCTCTCTAAAAACTACATCTAATCCTGAAATTATGAATGTATGATATATCCTTTGATTCCTCCATTCTCTGGGTTATATTCTGTGTTTCTGGATTCAGAATTGGGCCGAAAAAGGGAACAGAAATCGCTGGGAGTGTTTTCTGCAAATTCTGCACGTGGCGTCTGTCACGCGTCCGCGTAGGTCACGCGGTCGCGTCATCTGGAGTTCTGCTGTTCCACGCGGTCACGTTGGTCACGCGTACGCGTCATTTGCGTTCTGCTCAAGGCACGCGTCCACATCAGTAACGCGTTCGCCTCGCTGCCTTTTCGCGCTAGGCACGCGGCTGCGTCGTCCATGCGTTCGCGTCGCTGCCTTTTTCTTCAAAACTCCATTTTTGTGCTTTCCTTCCATTTTTGTATGTTTCCTTTCTGTCCGCTAAGCCATTCCTGCCTTAGGAGATCTGAAAGTACTCAACACACAAATCACAGCATCGAATGGTAATAAAGGGTAATTGAAATTAATATTTTTAAAGCATAGGAAACATGTTTTTCACGTATATCACATAATAAGGAAGGGAAAGTAAAACCATGCAATTTACATGAATAAGTGGGTGAGGGATTGAATAAATCACTTAAATTGAGCACAAAATACATCATAAAATATGGGTTTATCAGGCTACCTTTGCCTCTGGGAGATCCGTAAATCCTCTATCGAGGCCTTATCCCTTTTCAACAATAGCAACACTAGCGAGTCCTCTCCCCTCTCACCTCTTCATTTGGAATGACATCGATCCAAAATGCATCGGAACTTCAAGCATTGACACCACCTTCACAATCTGGGACATCGAAAAGGGCGTCATTGAAATGCAGCTCATTGAGTACGATAAAGAGGGAGAGAGGGTGATGTTTGTCTTTTTTACATCAATTTCTACATATGGATCTACTCGAATCTTCGATTTGAGGGATAAAGAGCACTCCACGATCATCTATGAGAGCCCTTAGACTGATATGCCATTGCTGCTTTTAGTGTGGAACATGCAGGATTTGAGGTGCATTGACCTGGAGCAAGCGAAATGAATCACAATCCTTGCTACTGCCTAGGCATCACAAACATACATTCATTCATTAATCATCATATCATTATACATCATGAATTTTGCCACCGTTCACAACATATATAACATTACATCACTTCCTTATTCATCATCATCTACTTTACCTCTTTCTTCATCAACCAGTTATCTTTCTCACAGTCTTAATGATACTTTACTACCCAAAAAATTCACCTACCAGGCTTTAAACATGAGTTAAAAGGATTTTGAAAACTAGAGGTTTGGTTTAAAAACCTTAAAATTTTATTTTTGGAAAAATAGAGGTCCGTGTACGCATCCCTTGCCCGCGTATGCGGAGGTGGCTTTTGGCCCATTCGTATACGCACGCATCATCTCGCGTACGTGGGACATCCAACCCGAACAGAATGCCCGCGCCGCGTGTGAGGCTTCCGTATGCGAGTTATGCAGGGTTGCCAAAATTATAAGTATTGCAGAATTTCAGTTTTACATACCGAACTTTCGACGCGCATAATTTTTTTGTTTAAAAATATTTTTCATCCGTTCTTTAAAACCTCTAGGACCAAAATTTCATTCTAGATATATTTGATAAAAATCAGAGGTCCGGAGGCCGAGTTATGACTCGTCGAAGTTAGTCAAAAATCAAAGATTTCATTAAATTACAAACCTCAGCTTTCAAAACATTTAAATCCAAACGCCTAGTAAAACATACCAAATGTGCCTCCAACCAGGTTCAACCCTTCATCAACACCCCTCATCTTCTTCATACATACCAATTTACAATTATAATTCCATTTCAACACAATAATCCATATCCAAAGAAACATTATACAAAATCATCAACAACATGCATATACACTTCATCAATCTCCACAAAATTTACATTATTTCACCAACAACAACCTTAATTCTCCAAGCCTAAAAAATACCAACCAATCCCAAATCATCAACCACATCATCATTTCAACAAACATCATCATTATCATTTACCAATCTTCACATACAATATTACACATCACAATATCATAACCTCAACCACAATCTTAACATTACTAACCCTCATACATATTTACCAATTTCAATAATCAACATCATAAATAATTCAACATTATCCTACAGTCAACTAATCTAAATTTTAATGACACGTTATATTTTAGTTACGAGAAACTGAAATCATACCTTGGTCGATTTTCTGTTAATCCTGGAACACCTCAAACGTGCACCGCACCACAAGCTCCACCACTTTAGTCCCTCACTAACGAACCCAGCCTCCAAGGTTAACCTTCTAGCTTCCAGTTTCTCAAATTGACTCCATTCAACAACTAATTTCAATCTAACATCATAATTTTTACTATAATCAATATAGAGTTCACTAATTCAACATTCCACAAGGGTTTTGAGGGTGCTTACCTGACCCACAACTCAAGCGAGCTAGATCCGACAATACCCGCAAGTTAATTCGAACCTAAACACCAAAATTACATAAAATTCAACCAAATTACTCATTCAATTTCAAAACTGAGAAGGAGAAATTGAAAAAGAAGATGGGACTTCCTCATCAAATCAACTAATGGGCTTTGTAGAGTTCGACGCTGCGATCGCGTGGTCGTAAATGGTGCGGCGATCGAAACTCCAAATCAAAAGTTATGTGAATTTGAAACTTTGCCAAGGGTTTGGAAAGTTCTTCTTCTTCTCCCCTATGTGCTCAACGTGAATTTGCATTTGAGGGAGAGAGAAGATGGCTGAAGCCATCTTTATTTGGTGGTAAAGTTGGGCCTTGGGCCCATTATGGGCCCGATTCACTTGGTTCGGTCCGTTCGGCCCAATCTTGGGCCAAAATCTTTAAAATTAGTGTCAAAATTCATGTTTTAATTAATTCTACCTTATTAAACTATTAAATTTAATTTTCTAATTTTTTGATTAATAATTAATTTATTAACTAATTATTCATTAATTACTCGGGGTTTACACATTTGTTTTGTTGGGGATGATGCTTAAGCTCTAATTTGGAAATTGCCTACTAAAATTGGGCCTAATGGGATTGATCAAATGTTTGTGTATTCTGTTGGGATTTTTTTCTTCACATTATCAATTTTGGGCTCTTTGTAGGGGGTCGAATTGTTCTGATTTCGGAGGAACGAAATTCCACATGGAAGACCCACTGCATATTAATACTCCACTGTTTTCCAACTGTTGCAAGGGGTGAAAACACCATTTTTCTAGGTGGGTGAGGACTTCTTGGGTAATTTTCAATTGTTTGGGGTGCTTAGTCCCTCATCCAAATGGTTAGAGACCGAAATGGGCATTTATTTTTAAAATTATTTTATTTTAACATTCAAAATGATCAAATTAATTTCTTTTATTTTGAAAAACTAAAATCTAAATCTCAATTATCTAAATTAAATTATATAAAATTCTCATTTTTTTACCATTACTTTAACTTTTAATTTTAAATATGAAAAATAACTAATTATTATAAAAATTATATAAGAGTTTTAATTAATTTAAACTCAAATTATCAAAAATGTTATTTAATCACTTTTAATAATTTTTAAAAAATAAAATTTTAAATAAATGAATTAAATCTTAAATAACTCATAATTGAATTTTCAAAACTCAGAATTTTACAAAAAACCGGAACCATCTGTATAAACCATTTCTAATAAAGAATTAAATTGAAAAGAGTTTAAAGGAAAAAGCAAAACATAATCTTTATTCAAACCCTCTGAGATAGCTTTCACATGATCGACAACAGAAACTACATATCTAAGAGGGGCAAGAGAATCAACAACTTTTTGAATCCTTTTAAGATAATTTGATGCAGACAATTCTTGATTTATAATGGTTTTAA
The DNA here is from genome assembly GCF_003086295.3 of Arachis hypogaea. NCBI lineage: Eukaryota > Viridiplantae > Streptophyta > Magnoliopsida > Fabales > Fabaceae > Arachis > Arachis hypogaea. The sequence goes on from NC_092050.1 coordinate 58,217,557, forward strand.
GATTCCTTGTTTGAATCTTGGAATTTCACAAATGAACAATAAAGAACTGAACTTTGAGAGATGTATTAAGAGATGTCAAAAGCCATGCCATTAAGTAGTGATTCTTGATTTTCTATTCTTTATGGGTTTGTGATTCAGCTCTAGTATCTTATTCAATGTATCAATGGTGAATTTTGGAGGAACTTTTTTTCTTTGAAAATGGTCTTCGAGATTATTTTTTCGAATTTCTTACAATGCCAGTTGCTACCATGTGCGAAAGTTATCATTCTCTAATTTGTCGAGAATGGGAGTAGAGAAAAGTAATTTGTTAAAGGGAACAAGAGTTGTATTAGAAGTAATAAGAGCAATTTCAACTATAGAAAAAAGAGTAAATAGCTATTTCTGACCATAAAAAGATTCGAGGACTAACAAAACTAACCACAAAAAAATAATTAAACTAACATTATACCGTGAAAGATTAGTATTGTTTGACAAAAATATCTAATCGTGAAATTTTAAATTGACTCTGTTAAAATGTATTTAAGATTCCCAAATTAACCTTTTTATCATCTTTTTCACCCAACCCGTTTAACCTAACCTCTTCAAAACCAAAATCAACCCTAATAATCCTCAATCTGTCACCTTTATTCTCTCTCACTCACCTAACTCATCCCCTCATTTTTTCCCTCTCTCATTCTCCTTTACTCACCTAACTTAGCTCGTCATCCTCACATATCTCCTTCCTCCTTACCACCTGAATCACTTCTCTCATCCTCCTTTACTCGCTCCTCTCACCTCAGCTCAGCCTCACTCACTTAATCATAGAGGCAAGATCATCTTTCTTCACTGGGCTATATGATTACTACTCTCGCTGCCAACAAATCCTTCTCATCGTCCGCCTAATCACCGCTAGAAGGAGGAGGAGCACCACTCCTAATTCGGAGCACAAGTGCAATCCCCATTTTAGAGTTTGGAGAAGGAAGGTGGTAATTTTGATTATCAATGAGTGTCTTAGGAGGGTTTTGTAATTTAATTGCAGACAATGTGCTAGGAGAGAGAACGCCTTTTACTGAGGAAGTGTTCTTGATCAGATCAAAGATGGGATCCCGATTGGCCAAGCAGAGACACTGACAATGAAAGTGGAACACCCAGCAATGACAATCAAGGCCCTTCTCCCTTAGGTGCTGATGCATGAGCATCTTTCCTATCTTTTTCTATTGAATTTGTATTTAATTTATTGAGTTTAATCAAGAATTAATTATCTTTTAGCCACTATGGATGCTACTTTGAGTCTTGTGCAACTCGGTTTATTTTAGGTAGCATTCGGCTGGATTTGATGGAGTTCTACAGAAGAGGAGATAACCAGCAAGGAGCGACGCGTATGCGCACCTGACGCATGCGCATGATTTGGAAATTTTCACGGCGATACGTGCGTGTACCTGACGCGTACGCGTGACATGCGCCACGTGCAGAAAATGCAGAAAACGCTGGGGGTGATTTCTGGGCTATTTTTGACCCAGTTTTCGGCCCAGAAAACACATATTAGAGGCTGCAAAATGGAGAAATCAGGGGAACACTTCTCGTTATTTCCCAAGTTAGGCATGGATCCTACGAAGCAAGTGGTCCCTATCCATCAATTGAAGACTTGCTGATTGCTATAATTAATTCTGATTTAAACTTTAATTTATAGAAATAGGAAAAGATATTATTTTAATTTTAGAAATTAGATTTGAAACTAATTAGGATTAGATATAAAAGAGAAAAGAAACTTCTCTTCTGGGGATTATTCCACCTCAGCCCAATTTACAGTTTACCAGAATCCTAGTTTTCCTCCCTGAACCATGAGCAACTAAACCTCCACTGTTAAGGTTAGGAGCTCTGTCTATTTGTATGGATTGATTCTATTGTTTTTCTATTTTAATTCATGTATTGATTTATAATTTAAGAATTGTTTTCGTTCTTTATCTTATGAATTTGGGTGGAACGGAAGTATGACCCTCTTTCTAATTGAGTTCTTGTATGACTTGGAAAAGCTCTTTACTTAAACAACAGCTTGAAAACAATTTCTCCTAAATTCTAATTATCTGGACTAAATGGGATACGTGACATATAATCCTCTTATATTTGGATAATTAGGATTTTTGTGGCATAATAACTAGAATTAAACTTCACCCTCTAATTGGAATTAATTGACCAAGGAATTGGCAGTTGATGAGAATTAGAGGAGACTAGAAAGGTCTAAGGATTTAAGGTCTAGTCACATATAGTTTGCCATGAATTAAATCTTGCATGATTAAAATAAATTAATAAGAAAAGTCAATCCGGAAAATAGATAACTCTAAAGCCTTAACTACTTTCTACATATTTTATTTCCAACTTATTTACTTGCCTGTCTTCTGATATTTTGAAATTACTGTTTAACGCTTTTGAACTCTCAAACACTATTTTCTTCTTGTCTAACTAAGTGAATCACTTAACCATTGTTGCTTAGTCCTTCAATCCTCGTGGGATCGACCCTCACTCACCTGAGGTATTACTTGGTACGACCCGGTGCACTTGCCAGTTAGTTTGTGGTTAGAAATTCCGCACCAAGTTTTTGGCACCATTGTTGGGGATTGTTAGTGATTAACAACTATTAGTTGCTTGATTGCTTAGATTAGGCGTTCTAGTTTTAATTTTTATTTAATTTCTACCTTATTATTTTCGAATTTATTATTAGTAATTTTTCTTAATTTTTGAAATTAAGTTTGGTGTTTCCTAGTTAGTCTTATTTTAATTTTTCTTATTTAAATTGCCTAATAATTTCGAAAATTTTTATTCTTAATTTTACTAGTAATTCTCGAATTTTAGTAATTGTTTGTTTTATTCAATATTTTTATCTCTTTATTCAGGTTACCTCACTGGGAATTCTCTGCACTCTGACGTAGAGAGTTCCATCTTTTCTTGTCTTCTATTTGTTTATGCGCAGGAACAGAGTTAAAGAACATCTCTTAGACTTTGATCCTGAACCTGAAAGAACTTTCAGGCGACATTTGCAACAAGCAAGACTTTACAAGGCTGCAGAATCCACTATGGATCCTAATGATGCTGCCAATGCCAATGTGACAAATCCGAATGGGAATGTTCAACAAAGGAGAGTGCTTGGCTCTTATTCTGCTCCTACTGCAGATCTTTAGGGAAAAAGCATTGTGGTGCCTCCTATAGCTGCGAACAACTTTGAGTTGAAGCCACAATTGGTCACCCTGGTGCAACAAAACTGCCAGTATCACGGTCTTCCCCACGAAGACCCAAATCAATTTATTTCTAATTTTCTGCAGATTTCTGATACTGTGAAGACAAATGGAGTGAATCCTGAGGTGTACAAACTCATGCTCTTCCCGTTTGCTCTGAGGGATGGAGCAAAGCTATGGCTAGATTCCCAATCCAAGGAGAGTTTGGATACTTGGGACAAGGTTGTTACTGAGTTTCTTACTAAATTTTTCCCACCAAAGAAGCTGACTAAGCTTAGGGTGGAGGTTCAGACCTTCAGGAAGAAGGATGGTGAAACTCTTTATGAAGCTTGGGAGAGATACAAGCTACTGACTAGCCAATTCCCTCCGGACATGTTCTCCAAATGGACCCAACTAGATATCTTTTATAAAGGTTTGGGTGAAATGTCCAAGATGTGCTTAGATAATTCTGCAGGTGGTTCATTGCACAAGAAGAAGACACCAGAGGAGACTATTGAGCTGATTGAATTGGTTGCTAGCAACCAATATTTATACTCATCTAACAGGAATCCTGTGAACTCAGAGACTTTTCAGAAGAAGGGGTGTTATGGAAGTAGAAGCCCTTAATGCTATTGATAAACCACTATTTTATAGTTTATATTGTGCTTAATTGTGTGGTTTTGTCATGATCCTTACCCACTTATTCATCAATTTAGCATGCATTTAGATTTCCTTCCTAAATTCAGTACATGTTTGAAAATTGTCTACTAGAGACTTTAATTATTTATTTTTAATTATCCTTTATTCCATTCGATGCCGTGATTTGTGTGTCAAGTGTTTCAGGCTTTATAGGGCATGAACGAGATGGAGATTGGAGAGGAAGCTAGCAAAAATGGAAGGAACACAAGAATTTGAGGAGATAACCAGCGAGAAGTGACGCGGTCGCATGGCTCACGCGACCGCGCGAAGGAGCACAAATCGCAGTGACGCGGCCGCATGACCTGCACGGCCACGCGGATTGGAAAGCGCAAGCGACGCGGTAGCGTGGACGACGCGAACATGTGGAGAGGAAAAAGCACAAGCGACGCGTCCGCATGGACGACGCGATCGCGTGACCTGTGCGATCTGTATAATCTGCAGAATCCGCTGGGGGCGATTTTGGACCTTAATTCGGCCCAGTTTTCGGCCCGGAACAACAGACTAGAGTCAGGGAATATGCAGAAACAAAGGAGAGACACTCATTCAGTAGTTTTAGATCTAGTTTTTCACTCTCTTAGGTTTTTCTCTCTAGTTTTTAGGATTTTAATTTTCAATTGGTCTTAGCATTGGAACATTGAGAAGAGTTATTTCCTCATCAAGACTTCATCATTCTAGTTTGTTCTCTTAACTTGGTTTTAATCTTCCATGTTCTTTGTTATGTTCAATTTTGTCATTCAGATACTTTTATGATTAATTAATGCAAGGATTATTTCTTTTTAATTCAATTTCTATTCCAATAATCATGTCTTCTTTTAATTCCCTTTCATATGCTATGGATTCTTTATTTACAATGCGTGAGTAGTTTCCTTACTTGATTGGGGAGTTGATTAAAAGGAACTCTTGAGTTGGAAGGATTGAAAGAAAATTTGTAATTGGGTTAAATGTTGGATTGCTATCCTGTCACCGACACCAATCCCTTTGAACTAAGTGGGTTGCAACTTTTGAACAGATCTGGCATTCCCACTTGTTTGACTTTCCCTTACCTAGTAAGGGATAACCAAACAGAACAACCATTAATTATAAATTAATCTTACAATCACACCATCAATGATAGAGATTCTAACCAATCGATTCCCAGTCAAGGCTTTTATTTATATTATTTAAAATTCCTCAATTTAATTTCCAATTTACCCTCAACTTCTTGGAACATCTGATTAATAAAACAGCACACTTTTCTACAACTCGTTGGGAGACGACCTGGGACTTAAAACACCCAGTAATTTTAATTTAAACTTTCTGTGACACATTTCTAAATTGATAGGCAGATTTTCGGTGAGTTAAGAACTATACTTGCAACGTAACCATTTTAATAAATTTTTAATTCACCAGCTTCTGCTTCCCATCAATTTTTGGCGCCGTTGCCGGGATTTGCAATAGAGTGCTAATTTTAGTAATTAGAATTTATTTATTTGCATTTTATTTAATTTTGCTACTATGAGCTGCATGTTTCTTCCGTCAAATGACACGTTCACTTCCTGATCCGCGCTTGCTAATATTCGATCCTGAAATTGAAAGAACAATTTCACGAATAAGGTGAGAACAGCGTAGGTTAGCCCGCTCTGAGGGCAGATCTGAAAGTGAATTTGAGGAAGAAACCAGCCCCCGTTCTACTGATTCGATTGTTCTACGTGCAGAAAACATGGCAGCAAGAAGAGTTACCATTCAGGAGGAAGGAGCTCCTGATTTTACAATGCAACCGTTTCAAGCGCATCATCCAGCGGTAGCTACAGATTTTGAAATAAAGACCGCACTGCTAAATTTGATGCCCAAGTTTCATGGCCTACCTGCTCAAGAGCCTATCAAGCACTTGAGAGATTTTCAGGCAGCCTGTTCTACTGTCAGGCGTGATGGCACTGATGAAACTTCAATTCTGCTGAAAGCTTTTCCGTTCTCTCTTGAGGGGAAAGCGAGAGAGTGGTACTACACTCAACCTATAGCAAATGTATCCAACTGGGATACACTCAGAAAGGAGTTTCTGGAGAAATTCTTTCCATCTGAAGTTACTGATAAACTGAGGAAGGATATCTTTACAATTGTTCAGGACGACAATGAGACTCTCTTTGAATACTGGGAGTGCTTCAATAATCTTCTGGAAGCATGCCCCCACCACATGATCGACAAGATCTTGCTACTCAGCTATGTCACACAAGGAATGAGGCCCCAAGATAAGACCACATTGGAAAGTGCCAGCAATGGGTCTATGAAGAAGTACAAGACTACTGATGAAGCTTGGCAATTGATCAGTGATTTAGCTGAATCTACTCGAAACTACAAACAAAAGCAAGGCCGTTCAAGGGCCGTTGCAGAAGTATCTTCTGGCATAGAGACTGCTGCTCTAAATCGAAGCATCTGTGAATTGACCAACCTACTGAAGCAAATACAGTTAAATCAACAAGCTCAGCAAACTCAACCGCAGCAAAACCAACAACTAGTCCCACAAAGAATTTGTGGAATTTGTGTTGATTACAGTCATTACACTGATGAATGCCCGCAGCTCCAATAAGAAGACAACATGGTGGCATCCACTCACAACTTCTATGACCGCCCCAACCAAGGGTACAATCAAAGTGGAAATAATAACCATGGATGGCAAGACAATTCAAACCAGAATTGGAGAGACAACAATAATAGGGGAGGCAGAGATAATCAGAGAAATCAGAGGTGGAATAATAACAACAACAGGCAGTAAAATCAACCTTACCGAGCACCTCACCTGAGGCAAAACTAAGGACCACCGAACAATCAGCAGCAAACCTCTCAATTTACTCATTCTTCTGTATCTTCTAATGAAGATTTATTATAAGCTTTTAAGAAAAGACAACTGGCCATGGAAAATACCATCGTGAACAGTATTAATGCCAGTCTGAATGGTTTCACCTCTACTCTGCAAGCTTTGATGACACAACTTGGTTCAGCACAAAATTCCAGTAACCAATCTTCAAGCACCACTGGAATCCCCTCTCAACCATTACCCAATCCAAAGGGAGGCATTAATGCCATCACCCTGAGGTCTGGAACCACACTACAGGAGAGGAATCAGAAGGAACCAAGCTCACCAGAATACGCCTCAGCTGAAGAGGTGGTAGAAATCGAAGATGTTGAAGAAGAAGAGGACATACAGGACATAGCTGAAAAAGAGATAGCTCCACCACAGGAAGAAGCACAAAAAGGCGCAGGCACCACAGAAAACACTACTCCCATTCCATTTCCACAACTTGCAAGGAAGCCCAGGAAGCAGCTGGAATCTGATCCTAAAATGGTAGAAATATTCAAAAAGGTTGAGGTAACTGTTTCCCTTTTTGATGTTATTCAGCAGGTACCTAAATATGCAAAGTTTCTAAAAGACTTATGTATCCATAAAGACAAAATTAATGAATTGGAAACTATTCCTTTAGGTAGTTCTATATCTGCTTTAATGGGAGGATTACCTGAAAAATGTAGTGATCCAGGTCCTTGCATAGTTAGTTGTACTATTGGTGGTGTAGTAATTTATGATTGCATGTGTGATTTAGGAGCATGTGTCAGTATAATGCCTTTGTCTATATATGATGTTTTAAGGCTCCCTCCCTTAAAAAGGTCGGCAGCTCATTTTGTGCTAGCAGATAAAAGCATTATTACAGTGGCTAGAGTTGCTGAAGATGTTTTGGTGAACATTAAAGGGCTCACATTTCCCACTGATTTTTATATCTTGGAGATGCCCCATAATGATTCAGATAAGCCATCATCAATCCTACTTGGAAGACCATTCCTGAAGACTTCAAAATTCAAATTGGATGCTTTTTCAGGAACATACTCCTTTGAAATAGATGGCCGCATAGTGATCTTCAATCTGAATGGAGTCATTGACAACCCCCCAGAAGATCGTTCTATCTTCCAGTGTGATGTCATAGACGAAAGTGTGGCTGAAGTTCAAAAAGAAGAGTTTGAAGAGAGGCACACTGGACAAGGTCCAAGTGTGGGGACCCTCTTAACTGACAATGAGGACACTTCGCCATTTTTACAAGCCCCGGATAATCCAGAGCCTACCCATGATCAGAAGTTAGAATTGAAACCTCTCCCTCCACATCTCAAATATGCTTATCTTGAGGATGAGCAGAAGCTTCCAGTTATTATTGCAAGGGAACTGACTTCTCAACAAGAAGAGCAGTTACTTGATGTACTGAGGAAGCATAAGAAGGCAATTGGGTGGAGTTTGGCAGACATAGTGGGAATTAACCCTCAAGTATGCGAGCACATAATATTTTTAGAAGAGGGAGCAAGACCTGTCCGTCAACCACAAAGAAGATTGAATCCCACCATCTTGGAAGTTGTCAAAAAGGAAGTGACCAGACTATTGGAAGCCGGTATCATATATCCCATTTCAGACAGTGAATGGGTAAGCCCAGTACAAGTGGTGCCCAAGAAGTCCGGAGTCACTACAGTGAAGAATGAGCATGGAGAGCTCATAGCAGCTAGAGTTCAGAATGCTTGGAGAGTCTGCATTGACTACAGGCGTCTCAACCAAGCTACCAGTAAGGATCACTACCCACTTCCATTCATTGATCAAATGCTGGATCGCCTGTCAGGTAAATCACATTATTGCTTTTTAGATGGTTACACAGGTTATTTCCAGATTCATATAGCTCCTGAGGATCAGGAAAAGACTACTTTTACATGTCCTTTTGGGACTTACGCTTATAAGAGAATGCCCTTTGGCTTGTGCAATGCACCAGCTACTTTCCAAAGATGTATGATGAGTCTTTTCTCTGATCTTATTGAGGACTGTATGGAAGTTTTTATGGACGATTTTAGCGTTTATGGTGATTCTTTTAACCTTTGCTTAGATGGATTATCTAGAGTATTAGATAGATGCGTTAATACAAACCTTGTATTGAATTTCGAAAAATGCCACTTTATGGTAAAGCAAGGGATTGTATTAGGACATGTGGTATCTAATAATGGCATTTCTGTAGACCCAGCAAAGGTGAATATTATTTCTAGTTTACCTTACCCCTCTTCTGTGAGGGAAGTCCGTTCGTTCCTTGGCCATGCAGGTTTCTACAGGAGATTTATTAAGGACTTTAGTAAGGTGGCACTTCCCTTATCCAGATTACTGCAGAAGGACATTGAGTTCGAGTTCAGTGAGGATTGCAAACAAGCGTTTGATAAGCTGAAGACCGCTCTAACTCAGGCTCCAATTGTGAGAGGACCAGACTGGAGCCAGCCATTTGAAATCATGTGCGATGCTTCCAACCATGCAGTAGGAGCAGTGCTGGCTCAGCGTGAAGGTAAGGACCCTTTTGTTATTGCCTATGCGTCTAAGACTTTAGACACTGCCCAGTCCAATTATACTACTACTAAGAAAGAACTACTTGCTATTGTTTTCGCTCTGGATAAATTCCGAGCTTATTTACTTGGTACTAGAGTAGTAGTGTATTCGGACCATGCAGCTCTAAAGTATCTATTAGCTAAAAAGAAATCCAAACCAAGACTTATACGTTGGATACTGCTGTTACAAGAATTCGATTTAGAAATAAAGGATAGGAGTGGCAATCAAAATTTAGTAGCAGACCACTTGAGTCGCCTTGAACATATTAAGGATGATTCTACTCCTATAGATGATAATTTTCCTTTTAACAACCTGCAAGCAGTATCTGAGGTAGTCCCTTGGTATGCACCTGTTGCTAATTATTTAGTTAGCCGCACATTTCCTCCACATTTCTCTAAACATCAAAGAGACAAGCTGAAAAGCGAGTCTAAATATTATATATGGGATTACCCATATTTATGGAGATGTGGCGCTGACCAGATAATTAGACGTTGTGTACCTCAATCAGAATTCCAGTCTATTTTAGAGGCCTGTCACTCATCTGAGAGTGAAGGACACTTTGGCCCTCAAAGAACAGCTAGAAAGATCTTAGACTGTGGATTCTGGTGGCCTACTCTTTTTAGAGATGCTGCTGAGTTTTGTAAATCTTGTCACCCATGCCAGAAATTTGGTAACATATCCAAGAGGGATGAGATGCCTCAACAATATATGCTTTTCTGTGAAATTTTTGATGTATGGGGCATTGACTTCATGGGTCCATTTCCAAATTCTAGCGGATATTTCTATATATTGTTAGCTGTGGATTATGTTTCCAAATGGGTGGAAGCAATTCCTACCCGCACTGATGATGCTAACACTGTTGTTTCCTTTGTGAGAAACCATATTATATGCCGCTTTGGATCACCACGAGCTATCGTGAGCGATCAAGGCACCCATTTTTGTAACAGGAGACTAATAGGATTGATGAAGAAGCATGTGATAATCCATAAAGTTGCAACAGCTTACCATCCCCAAACCAATGGGCAAGCCGAGGTGTCAAACAGAGAAATTAAGCATATCTTGCAGAAGATAGTAAAGCCTCATAGAAAAGACTGGAGCACCAGACTACAAGATGCACTGTGGGCATATAGAACAGCATACAAGACACCCATTGGGATGAGTCCCTTCCGCTTGGTTTATGGAAAAGCTTGCCATCTCCCAGTTGAAATAGAACACAGAGCCTTCTGGGCAGTTAAGGAGTGCAACATGGGAATTGAGAATGCTGGAGCTGAAAGAAAGTTGCAACTGCAGGAACTGGAGAACCTTCGCTTGGAAGCTTATGAGAACTCCAGAATATACAAGGAAAAGATGAAAGCTGTGCACGATCAAAACATCGAGAAGAGAGAGTTCCAACCTGGAGATTTTGTTCTCCTTTACAAATCTCGACTGAGGCTCATGCCCGGTAAGTTGAGATCAAAATGGGAAGGTCCATACAGAATAGAGAAGGCTGAACCGTACGGAGTTTATCACCTACGCCATCCTTCAAGCTCTGAACTTATTAAGGTTAATGGACAACGTCTGAAGCTGTACCATGGTGAAAAGGTGCAGAAAAATAAGGAGCTTGAGATCTTCCGCTTAGAAGATCCCCACATCGCAGCAGATTGAGCTATTGGAGAGTCCAACTTACGGACGTAAAACCAAAGTGCTTGGTGGGAGACAACCCACCGCGGTATGATCGTTCTTTTCTTCACTTTTAGTTTTTCTTCTTTAAATAACTCTTTTCTTTATTCGTGCTTTCGTGCTCTTTCATATGCATGTCTTTATCTTTCTTTTAAAAAAAATAAAATAAAATAAAATAAATATTTCGCCGCGCGACGCGATCGCACCAGCGACGCGTCCGCGTGGCAGGAGGAGTACAGAAAAATAAAAATGAACAGAAAGTTACGCAGGAGGAGCGCTGGAGTCGTGCCAATGGCACAAATTGACCCACGCAACCGCGTGCCCCACGCGGCTGCGTGCCCTGCATTTTCGACGTAAAAGGGTGCACAATGCTATATTGTGCGAGAGTGGCGCTGGATTGGTGCTGGAAGCACAATCCTTGTCACGCAACCACGTCAACGACGCGGCCGCGTGATTATTCTCTGACGCACACTCACGCGATCGCATGACCCACGCGATCGCGTCACCCAATTTTGGCAATTAAAATAAATCAAACAGAGAGTTGTGCTGGAGCGAGGCTGCACTCGCGCCAGCAGCGCAACATAGGTCACGCGACCGCGTAACCGACGCGATCGCGTCCCCTTCCCTGACGCGTGCCCACGCGAATGCGTGCCCCAAGCGGCCGCGTCGCATGCGCCGCACAGCTAAACCTCAATTGCCAAATTATCTTATCTTTCTTTCCTCCAAATCCTAATTTTTTCTTTTCCCTCATTCTTTCTTCTTTCCCCCTTCCCCTTCTACCTCACCTTTCACTCTCTATCTCTCTCCCCACCATTAACAAGGTCTTACCTTCTTCTTCATTCTTCTCTTTTCTATCATTCTTATTATATTATGTATATATTATTATATTCTTTTTCTTTTCTTTTTCTTTTCAAACTTTTATTTTTCTTTATTCTTCTTTTCCCTTTTTACATGGTGTTAGAAATTTTTTTAGTCATTATCCCTCATTATATGCTTGTGACTTATTACAATTTAATTGACGATTATTACTTTTAAGGGATTGCTTGCATGTTCAATTTCATACTTTTTATATCTTGTTTAACATGCATGCCATGTGTCTGTGAAAATGCCCATATAGCATTATGCACTTCTCTATGTTACTATACTATTCAATGCTTGCTTTTCATAACTTTTCCTTATTATTTTATTAATTGAATTCAATTGTCAATACAAACATGATGGTTTGTTACAAAGTAATGCTTGGTCTACGCTACTCATGCCTTTGCCTGCATGCCAATAAACCTCTTGCATTCCATTGTCCTACATGCACTTGCTATATTGCCAGTGATGAGCTTTTCACATGTAATCCGGACCATGTGTTAATGCCATTTATCTTTATTGTGCATTGACTATCACTTACAATACCCTCTTCCTTGCTCTATCTCTTTGAATTTAAATTCCTTTCTCTTCCCTTCTTTCAGGATGGCCACCAAGAAAGGAAAAGAGAAAGCTACTTCCAAACCACCAGCAAGAAGAGGAACTAAAAGAGCATTAGTGGCAGAGCCTTCTTCAACCGCAGTCAAGCCCTCAACAAAAAGAGTTAAGAGGATAATAAAGGTTGACGATAAGGAGAAAGCCTTTCCAGCAAAGGACACTGCGCGATTTCCCAATCGCTACTGTGAGCAGATGTTCCCTATCCTAGCCGAAAGGAACTATAACAATGAATACCTTCTTATCCTCCCGTCCAATATTGCTGCCTTTGTTGAGCCTCAAATTGAGCGAAGACAATGGGGTTTCCTACAGAGACAGCCAAGGCAGGTCAATCTCTCTTGGGTAGTTGAGTTCTACTCCAACTTCTACATACCGACCCTGCAGTCTGTTTATGTCTGGCAGAAGCAAGTCCCCATTACAGAAGAGGTCATTCAGCAAGTTCTGAGTCTTCCCCCTATTCCAGCAAGAATGGACGCTTTTCAAGAAGCCACCCTTCAGCGCCATAGATACCAATTTGACTGGGACTCCGTTCTCGGAGTTATTGCATTACCTGGCAGTCGTTGGATCTATGGATACTACCGTACCCGCCCTAAGGGAATCTTGGCTTCCGCACTTACCTTGGAGGCTCACATATGGGCACAGATCATGTCCCATTACGTCTTTTCGAGCACTCATGAGTCCTCTTTCACTGCAGACATGGCTGTTCTACTATGGTGCATCCTTACAGACCAACCTCTGAATCTCTCAAGACATATCCGGAATGCTATGGAACACGTACAAATTGCGGGCAACTTACCTTTCCCTGCCTTGGTCTCAGATCTTGTCTCAGCAGCCGGAGTCTCCTACAGAGTTGGGGACACCAAAGCCATGCTTCCACGGGATGATCAATATGTCCCTAACGGGAAATACCTCAGACTTTCAGCAGCCACTACAAACCAGTCTACTGAGCCAGTTGAAGATAATCCCTCTTCAACACCACAAGCATCTACAACTGAGAAATTGCTCCAGCAGATAATTGAACGGTTGGATCGGCAAGAACAGAAAGCAAAGCTGAGAGAGCGCCGTAACGAGCGCCGATTCAAACACCTCAAGGAGCTACTCAAGGGACGCTTCAGAGACTCAAACACCCTGGACTCCACTTCTTTTACTAGCACTGGGAGCCATGACGGTCCCGACTGTGGAGATACTGCCACCAGCCCACCCCTGTTCCTGACAGATGGCACCGAGGACGGTGCAAAGCCTTAAGTGTGGGGAGGTCGGTCAGTACCTGACTTCCGGAGGTAAATTCTCTTCTCTGGCACCAATAATTAGGATATTTTAGTTAGATTTTCTTTCTTTTATAGAATAGAATAAATTGCATAGGTTAGAATAGTTGCATGCATGTTCTACTTGATTGAAAAGACAATAAGTTTCTTTTAAAAATTTATCTTTGGAATAAAATTTCACTAATTTTTCAAAAATTTTTTATGATAAATCTGCTTGAATTGTATTTGGAACATGATGTTTGAGCCAAAGAACACACAACCTGTGAAAGATTTGAGCCTTTATGTATGGTTACATCATTTAACCATAATTATTTTATTCTTGTGTGTTTACTTCTCTATGATTGTAATCTATATTTTGTTTTATCTTATATGTCCAATATTTATTATATTTACATGCTTGCACATGATTGAGGCCATTATTTGTTTAAACTCACTCATCCAAATCAAGCCTACCCTTCTCAATTACCTTTGTTAACCACTTTGAGCCTTCAATTCCCATTTGTTCGATATTTTACCACATTACTAACCTTAAGCCGAAAAACAATTATATGTTCCAAATTGAATCTTTGGTTAGCTTAAGATAGAATTGTGTGTGCTAGTTAAGTATGGGAAATTGTGGTCATGAAAATTTAAAGGGAATTTGGATACCTACTCATGTGAAAATATAAGAATGAAAAAAAAAATTTCTATGTGCATTGATAAGCTTTATTTGTTCAAAAAAAAATCAATAAATAAGGGGACAAAATTACCCCAATGTTAAATTCAGAATTCAAAGATCAATGCACATAGGATAGAATTAAAATACAAAGTTGAAACATGAGTATGGGTTGAAAAAGGGAATTATGGGTAGCTAGGCATGAATTTAAAAGTATATAGAATATATGTATGTTGGGTGAGAGCTTAGGTTAATTAAAGATTCAATTTACAAAGCTCACTTAGCCATATGTATACCCTTACCTGCACCTTGGCCCCATTACAACCCTGAAAAGACCTCATGATGTTTGCATTGGTATATTAACTGTTGTTGATTGGTTAGGAGAAGAACAAAAGTTAGAAAATATGACTGGAGAAGAATAGAGTGATTACCCTATACACTAGAGATTAGAGCGTACATACATTATCAGTGAGGGTTCAATGCTTAAAATTTCATGTTTCCTGCTTTCATAAGCTATCTTCTTGCACTTTTATCGGTTTTATTGTATAATGATAGAATTAGTGGAATTTGAGTTGTAATTGTTTTGAAGGGCTTATTTACTTTTAATCAAGTGGACAATAATCATATAGTTGCATTTATTTATATATGTAGGATTGCATTGCATTTCATGAGTTTCTGCATGTTCATACTTATTTCCTTGTCTCCTTCAATTTAGCATGAGGACATGCTAATGTTTAAGTGTGGGGAGGTTGATAAACCACTATTTTATAGTTTATATTGTGCTTAATTGTGTGGTTTTGTCATGATCCTTACCCACTTATTCATCAATTTAGCATGCATTTAGATTTCCTTCCTAAATTCAGTACATGTTTGAAAATTGCCTCCTAGAGACTTTAATTATTTATTTTTAATTCTCCTTTATTCCATTCGATGCTGTGATCTGTGTGTCAAGTGTTTCAGGCTTTATAGGGAATGAATGAGATGGAGATTGGAGAGGAAGCTAGCAAAAATGGAAGGAACACAAGAATTTGAGGAGATAACCAGCGAGAAGTGACGCGGTCGCATGGCTCATGCGACCGCGCGAAGGAGCACAAATCGCAGTGACGCGGCCGCATGGCCTGCGCGGCCGCGCGGATTGGAAAGCGCAAGCGACGCGGTAGCGTGGACGACGCGAACACGTGGAGAGGAAAAAGCGCAAGCGACGCGTCCGCATGGACGACACGATCGCGTGACCTGTGCGATCTGCATAATCTGTAGAATCCGCCGGGGGCAATTTTGGACCTTAATTCGGCCCAGTTTTCGGCCCGGAACAACAGACTAGAGTCAGGGAATATGCAGAAACAAAGGAGAGACACTCATTCAGTAGTTTTAGATCTAGTTTTTCACTCTCTTAGGTTTTTCTCTCTAGTTTTTAGGATTTTAATTTTCAATTGGTCTTAGCATTGGAACATTGAGAAGAGTTATTTCCTCATCAAGACTTCATCATTCTAGTTTGTTCTCTTAACTTGGTTTTAATCTTTCATGTTCTTTGTTATGTTCAATTTTGTCATTCAGATACTTTTATGATTAATTAATGCAAGGATTATTTCTTTTTAATTCAATTTCTATTCCAATAATCATGTCTTCTTTTAATTCCCTTTCATATGCTATGGATTCTTTATTTACAATGCGTGAGTAGTTTCCTTACTTGATGGGGAGTTGATTAAAAGGAACTCTTGAGTTGGAAGGATTGAAAGAAAATTTGTAATTAGGTTAAATGTTGGATTGCTATCCTGTCACCGACGCCAATCCCTTTGAACTAAGTGGGTTGCAACTTGTGAACAGATCTGGCATTCCCACTTGTTTGACTTTTCCTTACCTAGTAAGGGATAACCAAACAGAACAACCATTAATTATAAATTAATCTTACAATCACACCATCAATGATAGAGATTCTAACCAATCGATTCCCAGTCAAGGCTTTTATTTATATTATTTAAAATTCCTCAATTTAATTTTCAATTTACCTAGCTCAACTTCTTAGAACATCTGATTAATAAAACAGCACACTTTTCTGCAACTCGTTGGGAGACGACCTGGGACTTAAAACTCCCAGTAATTTTAATTTAAACTTTCTGTGACACATTTCTAAATTGATAGGCAGATTTTCAGTGAGTTAAGAACTATACTTGCAACGTAACCATTTTAATAAATTTTTAATTCACCAGCTTCTGCTTTCCATCAGCTATTCTTGCTCAGAACAAGCTTATGTCTCAGCAAATAAATCTACTTACTCAACAGATGGGTGGAATGCAAGTCTCAGCTATCAACACACAAAATCCACTTCAAGAGGTCTCTTATGACATGATAGGTAATTTTGTACAAAATGAGAATTATGATTATGCTTAATCTTTTTCTGAACAGGTAAATTACATGGGAGTGGTCCTAGCCAATAATGATCCATACTCTAATACATACAATCTTGGGTGGATGGACCAACCTCAGAGATCTCAGAATTTCAATAATAATTCTCATGGCGGTTTCCAATATAACAATCATAATAACCGCCAATTTCAATCTCATCAACAACAACCACCTCAGCAGACAAACTCTCAATCCCAACAAGATTCTAATTGGAAAATGATGAGGAGTTTTATGCAGGAAGAGCCTCCATTAGAAACTTGGAGGTACAAATAGGCCAACTGAGCAAGCAAATACCTGAGAGGTCTGCAAATATAATTCAAAACTTGGAGATTCAGATGGGTCAATTAGCCACAAAAGTTAATGAAATTGATAAGAGGACCATTAATAGCCTTCCTGGTAACACAATTCCAAATCCAAGAGAGGAATGCAAGGCTATCACCTTGATAAGTGGACAAGTGGCAAGTATGGAAGTACAAGTTAATGAGGAGCCAGTTGAAAAAGAAGCTCCAGAGGAGAAGAAGGAAGAAGTAGAGCACATCCCTCCAAAGCTTGCGGACAACCCATTTCCAGACTCTCTTGACACTTATCCTACATTGCCAAAGGCTCCTAAGTACAAGCCTAAAATGCCATATCCTCAGAGACTTCAAAAGGAGACCAAGGACAAGCAGTTTTCAAAGTTCTTGGAAGTCTTCAGAAAGTTGCAAATCAATATTCCTTTTACTAAGGTTTTGGAGCAAATTCCTCTCTATGTCAAATTTATTGTTGTCAAAGAAGAAGCCTTTAAAGGGAGATGAGACAGTGGTCCTGACTAAGGAATGTAGTGCCATAATTCAGAATAACTTGCCAAGGAAGATGCCAGATCCAGGGAGCTTTCAAATTCCATGCACCATTGGGAGCACAACCTTTGAGAAAGCGTTATGTGATCTGGGAGCAAGCATCAATTTAACGCCCTTGTCTTTGATGAAGAAGCTGCAAATCCAAGAGGCACAACCCACAAGGATAGCATTATAGATGGCAGACAAATCTATGAAGCCTGCATACAGATTAGTGGAGAATATCTTGGTCAAAGTGGGTAAGTTCTTCCTCCCAGCATATTTTGTGATTCTTGACACAGGGGAGGATGAGAATGCCTCCATAATTCTAAGAAGACCATTCCTAGCCACTGGAAGAGCTCTGATTGATGTAGAAGTGGGTGAATTAGTGCTTAGAGTGCATGATGAGCAACTAGTCTTTCATGTCTTCAAAGATATACATTTAACAGGTGAAGAAGAGAGGTGCATGCAGACTGAGCTTATTGATCCAAACCTTCAATAACCCTCTGATGACGGACAGCAGAATCTGCAGCTCAAACCTCCTTTGGTGACAATCAATAAAATTCCTCCTGACATCAAACCTAAGTTTGGTGTTGGGAATGCATCATCCACCAAAGAGGAGGTTCCCAAAAAGAAGAAAATACCTAGGGGATGGAGAAACAAAAAGATCCCAACTGAAGGTTTCTCCCCAGGAATGAAGGTGGTGTTGACTAGGAATCCAGTATGGACTTATACAGTAAACAGAATCCTCTCTCTGGAGCATATTGAACTACTTTATGGAGACACAGGAAAGAAGTTCAAGGTGAGGGATGAAGAGCTGAGCCCCTATGATCCTCCTCCTTAGAGGAGTTGACCGTCAAGCTAGTGACGGTAAAGAAGCGCTTGTCGGGAGGCAACCCGATGTTTTCGTATCCTTAGTTTAATTTTCATTGAACTGATTTTATTATTATTTGAATTTCAATGAGTTTTATTGTTTTTCCTTTGTTTTACGTGTATTCTTATCATGCAGCTATTTTAGAATAGGAACCAAACACTTCGAAGAATTAAAAAAAATGAGCACACGACGCGCAAGCGTCACTGACGCGTACGCGTCATATGTGAGTGCGAGAAAAATAAAATTTGAACAGAGAGTTGGGCAAGAGTGGTGCTGGTGGCGTGCCTTGCGCACAAGCGAGCCCACGCGTACGAGTCATTAACGCGTGCGCGTCGTTTTCGCTTTTAGCCACCACGCGTGCGTGTACCTGACGCGTATGCGTGATCCTGAAAATCGGCGTCAATGAGTGTTTGGGTAGAGAGTTGTGCTGGCTTGGGGCTGGAACTGTGCTAGAGGCACAAACTTGATCACACATACGCGTCCCCGACGTGTGCGCGTGCTTTGCATCAATGGCCAGCCACGCATGCGCGTTCATGATGTGCACGCGTCATATGAGAATTTTGGTTCCCAGGCCACGCGAACAGAGAGTTGTGCGTGCACGCGGATGCCTTCGCACAATTCGCATAATCCAAGGGCACGTGTACGCGTGCCAGACGCTTACACGTCACTTTCAAAATTGGGCGACCCACGCATACACGTGCTGTACGCGTACGCGTCGCATGCGCCGCATAACTCCACTAGTACGCCGCCCAGTTTTGATTTTCATTCTCTCTCCCTCCCAAATCCTAGTCCTCTCTTGTTCTTTTATCATTTTATTCTTCTTTCATCATACTATTTGTTTTTGTTTTCAGTTCTTCTTTGCTTGAGGACAAGCAAACTTTTAAGTTTGGTGTTGTCGCTTCGCTGATGGTTTTTCTGTTTAATTTTATAGTGCCAAAGGGAGGCGAATCATCTTCACGGAGAAGCATAGCCTGAAGACTAAAACGGCCACTAGGTTAACTGAGGTGGTTGAATTCCTTTCATTCTATATTCCTTCCCGCTTTTACTATGTTATGTTCCAGTTTTCTACTATTTTGTCACGTTTATTGCATGATCCTTTATTAGATAAATTCTTAGGTTCTAGTTTAGTTCTGTTATTTTCAAAATTTTTGTTAGTTGCTCTAATTCTGAAAGGTGTCTCATGTATTGCCCACTGAGCTTGAAATCAAAAAGAAAGAAGAAAAGGGGATGTAATGCATGAGAAATTGAGTTTATTTTTTTTAGAGTAGTCTCATTTAATCAAATGTGGTGGTGTTCTCTGTGATTCTGAATGCATGACATAAACCGTGCATGTTTGAATTTGAATCAAGGAATGTTGACGTATAAGGAAAAGGAATTTAGAGAAGTATTATGAAT
This sequence comes from Arachis hypogaea, assembly GCF_003086295.3. Classification (NCBI taxonomy): domain Eukaryota; kingdom Viridiplantae; phylum Streptophyta; class Magnoliopsida; order Fabales; family Fabaceae; genus Arachis; species Arachis hypogaea. The sequence goes on from NC_092050.1 coordinate 58,237,345, forward strand.
TTTCTAAAAATTAGTGACAGTTAATCCTTGAAGCAAAAGAAACAGCAAAAAAAAGAGAGAGGATATAAAAGCAAGGTCCAAGGCTCTGAGCATCAATGACTAGGGAGGTCAGACATGATTAAAAGCTCAAAGAGTTGTTTCCCCTGTCATATGCTTGTGGTGTTCATGTGTCAAGTAATTCTTGAGACAGAACATTTAGAGTCGAGATCAACTGCAATTAGTAGAGTATGCCAAAGGCTTTAAGCACCACTATTTGGGAATAGCTGAAAGAAAAAAGAATCAGAACTTGAAAAGAGTTTCCTAGTTAAGTGCTTGTGGTGTTCTTGTGTCAATTAACCCTTGAGACAGAACATTTAAAGTCACGGCTAGGCTCAAGGTGCAAAGCACCAGTTAATTGAGAATCAAGGGATATCTGCTGTGTTCAAGGATTTAACTGAGGTATAAAGATCATAAAACTCATAATATGATCCGAATTCTAATTCCGCATGACATTGACATTCCTCTGATTCAAAGGAGAGTGAGATGCCAAAACTGTTCAGAATTGCAATAGATAAATCCCACTTTAAGAAGAGATACAAGCATAACTAAACTCTCACTTCTCATGCAAATTCACATCTTAGTCTTGCACTTAGTTTGGTTGCTTGAGGACAAGCAACAATTCAAGTTTGGTGTTGTGATGCGTGAGCATCTTTCTTATCTTTTCCTAGTGAATTTGCATTAAATTTGTTGAGTTTAATCAAGAATTAATTATCTTTTAGCCACTATGGATGCTACTTTGAGTTTTGTGCAACTCTGTTTATTTTAGGTAGCATTCGGCTGGATTTGATGGAGTTCTGCAGAAGAGGAGATAACCAGCGAGGAGCGACGCGTGCGCATGATTTGGAGATTTGCACGGCGACGCGTGCGCGTACCTGATGCGTACGCGTGACACGCAAAGAAGACCATCGACGCGTACGCGTGACATGCGCCACGTGCAGAAAACGCAGAAAATACTGGGGGCGATTTCTGGGCTATTTTTGACCCAGTTTTTGGCCCAGGAAACACATATTAGAGGCTTCAAAATGGAGGAATCAAGGGAACACTTCTTGTTATTTCCCAAGTTAGGCATGGAGCCTACGAAGCAAGTGGTCCCCATCCATCAATTAAAGACTTGCTGATTGCTATAATTAATTCTGATTTAAACTTTAATTTATATAAATAGAAAAAGATATTATTTTAATTTTAGAAATTAGATTTTAAATTAATTAGGATTAGATATAAAAGAGAAAAGAAACTTCTCTTTTGGGGATTATTCCACCTCAGCCCAATTTACAGTTTACCAGAATCCTAGTTTTCCTCTCTGAACCATAAGCAACTAAACATCCACTGTTAAGGTTAAGAGCTCTGTCTATTTGTATGGATTGATTCTATTATTTTTCTATTTTAATTCATGTATTGATTTATAATTTAAGAATTATTTTTGTTCTTTATCTTATGAATTTTGGTGGAACGGAAGTATGACCCTCTTTCTAATTGAGTTCTTGTATAACTTGGAAAAGCTCTTTACTTGAACAACAGCTTGAAAACAATTTCTCCTAAATTCTAATTATCTAGACTTAATGGGATACGTGATATATAATCCTCTTATATTTTGATAATTAGGATTTTTGTGGCATAATAACTAGAATTAAACTTCACCCTCTAATTGGAATTAATTGACCAAGGAATTGGCAGTTGATGAAAATTAGAGGAGACTAGAAAGGTCTAAGGAATTAGGGTCTAGTCACATATAGTTTGCCATGAATTAAATCTTTCATGATTAAAATAAATTAATAAGAAAAGTCAATCCGGAAAATAGATAACTCTGAAGTCTTAATTGCTTTCTCCATATTTTATTTCCAACTTATTTACTTGCCTGTCTTCTGATATTTTGAAATTACTGTTTAATGCTTTTGAACTCTCAAACACTATTTTCTGCTTGTCTAACTAAGTGAATCACTTAACCATTGTTTCTTAGTCCTTCAATCCTCGTGGGATCGACCCTCACTTACCTGAGGTATTACTTGGTACGACCCGGTGCAATTGCCAGTTAGTTTGTGGTTAGAAATTCCGCACCAGGCGCAGTAGTCAGCAGTGCTCCTTCCTCAGGCGCAAATCATATGACAAAATGCTCAGTGACCAAGGAAGAGGGAATAGTTCCTCAGGCAGTGCTCCGACAACATAACAGTGCTCCTCCCTCAAGCGCAAATCAGCAACTCAATTCCATCTAGATTCACCCACAGAGCAACGTGGTAGAAGGAGTAGGTTCCGAACATTAATTAGGATTAGTGGTAGTAGAAAACAATTAGGAGGGAGTTGGTGTGTGCAGTTATTGTTTTGAATTTGAGAGTTGTAATTTGTTTTATTTTCAAGTCGGGCATGACTAAAATAAAAGAGGTTAAAGATGATGATTGGAGCAATGTAGGAATCTAACATGTCTTTTTAACGGGTCAATTTAAAATTTAATTTTTTATGGATATAACATTAGTTAAATTTTTTCATGGTCAATTTTATCTGCACTCGAATCTTTCATGGTCAGAAATAACTATTTATTCAGAAAAAATCTAGCTCTTGATATTATAAATGGTTCTTTCGAGAAAAGGAAATAAAAAAGAGATAAGAATAAATAAATTGAAAATAGAGAAGTACACTAAATAAATCTTTTGTTAATTTTCAAGTCATGACTTATATAGAAAGACACGTCATTTTTTGTGAGGTGCTAATCAATTCTCACACTAATAGAAAGTTTGGTTTGGTAAAATTTTTTGAAGAAGTGCTTGTACTTTTCAAAAGCATAAACATATCGTTTTACGTTTGGTAAATCAAAAAGCTCATGTATTTGTTCTTGCAACTTTTAAAAACTAGTGGTGCTTTTGAAAATACTTACAGAAAATTTTTTAAAGTTAATTTGTACTTATCAAAATTAAAAAATTTAATATAATCTTATATATTAATTAATATCAAAATTTAATTCTTATATTAATGTCTATTATAATATTTTAAATTTTAAAATTATTTTACTAAATACACTTATTTTTTATACTTATTAAAAATTATTTTTAATTTAATTTACCAAACACAAATATTATAACTTTTAGAAAACTAATTTTTAAAAACTAATTTTAAAAATTAATTTTTATAAATTATTTTTATAAAGTAAAAATTTAAGCAAACTAAGTCTTTGTTATGCAATTTATTCGAACATTTATACTAGAGTAAATAACCATTTCTGACCATAAAAGATTTGAACACTGACAAAACTGACCATGAAAAATTAAAACTAAAGTTATACTCATATAAGATAAGTTTTGTTCGACAAAAATAACCAATTATTAAATTTTTGTTCATAATTCCGTAAATACCCCTAACTTTTTATCTTCTTTTATCTCTACACCCAATCCCTAACCCTAACAATTTAATCCAGCTCTCTCCTCCTGTGCCTCTACCCTCCAACTTTTTCCGCCGTCACAACCCCATTCCACCACCACCATTCCCTCCATCCTCCTCACCTCCTTTTTTCTTCAACCATCACCAACTCCAACACCACCATCAAAACTCTCGCAAGACTCCACAGTGCCGGAGCTTCCAGCTCCCCTCGATTCCTCCAGCATTCTAGAACTCCCACCCTCATCGAAAAACTCGTCGGAGGCATAGTTCACGTTGGAGAACTCGAACGCGCTGGAGCTACTGAACTCACCCAAGAGCTCACAGACGTTGTTGCTCTGCAAAACTCTGTCCTCGAAGGCGATGACAGAGGTGGGAGACACCGTTCTCTTCGAACCTAACTCGACCTCCTTGGAAACCCTAGCTTCGGAGCCGAGAGTCCGGAGCTCCTTAGAGAATTTAACGGTGGGGTTTTTGGGTGCCACGATTGGTTGCACAACGGGTAAAGAGAGAGTATCGGAGAGAGGTACTTGAGAGACGACGGAAGCTATCGGAATGTCGTCGACGCTGATGGGAACCGCCCGAGGGAGATCGAAGGGGAGCGGCGGGCCGGCATACTCGAGGGCGAAGGAATACTGGTCTCCGTGATGCGGCGCCGGCGACATGGTACTGTAGGGAAAATGGGGAAAAGGAAGGGAAATAGTTAAAGAGAAAAACCATGAAAGAGAAAAATTTGAGGTTTGGTTAGAGAGAATAATAGGAATACGGGTGGGCCATTGAATAGGGGAATGTGAAAGTGAAAGGACAAAAAGATTCCTAATTTTACAGCGGAAGGAGTGTGAGATAGTGGGAATGAGGGAACACGTATAGCTATGGAGTGGTGGTGGTGTTGGAGGGTAGAGGAAATGGAGTGGTGGCGGTTTTGGAGTGATAGTGGTATTGGAGGCGATAGTGGTGGTGGAAGGAGATTGTGGCGGCCGAGAAGATTGGAGGGTACAGGCAGAGGCGGAGGGAGCCAGATTAAATTGTTAGAGTTAGAGATTGGGTGTAGAGATAAAAGAGATAAAAAGTTAGGGGTATTTATGAAATTATGAACAAAAATTTAATAATTGGTTATTTTTGTCGAACAAAACTTATCTTATATTGGTATAACTTTAGTTTTAATTTTTTATGGTCAGTTTTGTCAGCGTTCAAATCTTTTATGGTTAAAAATAGTTATTTACTCTTTATACTAAATAACTGTCTCCTTGTGCTTCTTGTGAGCTTTAAATTCAACAAAACTTTTATGTTAGAATAATACCCAAGATGCATAATTTTTCCCTTAACTAGTTAACGCACCTAAATTATTGATTAATTTCTAACTAGTTCACATTTTACTTTGCATCAAGCTAACAACAGTGTTCAATTTGAATAACCCGCTCACCAAAACTTTCGAATTTGGTTAAGAATGGTTTTAGATTTTCTGTAAGTAGCATTATCATAAACAGTAACATATCCAAAAATATTTCATCACATACACCAATTTATTCGGGTCATGGAAAGGAGAAAAGTTCAATTCATACATTTATAATAGAAATGTTTGATAAAGAAAAATTAGTCACAGTTCTAAGTTGTCTTGTTTAATATTTATTAATTATTATAATAATTAATAAATATTAAATAAAATAAGTTTTATCTATTTTATTCGTTTCTAAGATGATCGAATTTATAATATCAAGACAAACATCAAATCCTCAACATAACCAAATTGAATAAGGGATTGACCAACCAGGTGTTTTGAGTCACAAATGGCAAATCTATCGGGCTTTGCAATCCTTGAAGTAACCCAATCTTGAGGAGCCAACCCAAAAGAGCAACAAAGGTTTCGCGACGGGGGAGGGTGGATTTGATAGCTGGAACTTTGCTTCTTCCTTTTTATTGTCGCACAAAAATGGCTGTGCAAAACCTGACGGAGTTCGTTGTCCTTGCTCAATGGTGAATTGCAAATCGGAAAGTGGATAAAACCTTCGCAGGAAAAAACAATAAGAGAAATTGAACGCGGATAAAAAAACGTAACTATATTAGAACTTAGAACTTAGAACTTAGAACTTAGAACTTAGAAGAGACTACCGGTCCCCTTAACTAACATCGCGAAGCCAAGTGATTGTATTACGTCCACTTAGTTTCTTAGACCTTCCCTGGTCTCATTCACTTGGATTTTGAATTTGGATATGGATATCGATTCTCTCTCATCTTCAATATGAACTATCTTCACAGAGAGAGTTCTCACTGAGACACGTGGACGCAGCTGCTACTTTCCCCTACCCAATCGGATGACGCTGGTGGCGCTCTTTGCTGCCGCCACCAAGCTCGCCGGAGCTCTGGTTACTCTGACTGTCGCCGCCAATGCCTTCTCATTCTCCCGTTATCGCAACAAGAACCTCCTTCCCTTCCGTTCCCCCATCGACGAGTCCTCCGAAACCCTCGCCGTCTTCGACCTCTCCGGTTAGTATTCACTTCCAAGTCCCAAACACTTCCCTATTCGCAAGTAGCTTTGCTGTTCATTGCAAAACATAATAGCATACTTAATTATAGGCAATTAAAGTGCACTACGCCGTTGCTAATAAGATTGAAGTTATTGAATAATTTATTCGTTGTGATTGATTGATTGCATCTTGCACGGGCTACAATTAGGACTTAGGGATAGATGATGGTTTTGTTTTGTTTTAACGTTGCAGAAGGAGAGAATGGGTTTTTCTTTGGTTTGGCAACAGCACCAGCACATGTTGAGGATAGGCTTGACGATGCTTGGCTACAATTTGCTGTAGAAAAGGCTGACTATGTGGAGCCGAAAGCGTCCAAGCAGCCGGTTGATGCATTGATGGGCTCTGCAGCCGGTGATGGTGGCTCTCAAACAGCTGGAGCGTCTCCACGGCAGGCCGGTAAGCAAGTTAAGAAGGGTAAGAAACCTCTTAAGATTGCTATGGAGGCCATGATTAGAGGTTTTGAGAAGTACATCGAAGTGGAAGGTCAAGAAGAAGAAGAAGAAGAAGAAGTAGAATATCATCATAATGTAACTGCTTGGCATAATGTTCCGCACCCGTAAGCCCTGAGATTTCTTTTTTCTTCACCTGAATTTTAATGTTAAATGAGTAGGCTTGTGGATAAATGGAAGGCAAAAAACGCTAATTTTCAGGGAGGAAAGGTTAAGGTTTTGGTCTGATCCTGATACAGAATTGAAATTAGCCAACGATACTGGTATTAGTGTTTTCCGCATGGGAGTTGATTGGTCAAGAATCATGCCAAAGGAGCCTGTCAATGGCCTCAAAGAATCTGTACGTACAAAATTGGCATTTCATAATGATGTCATTTCTGATCGTTGGTAAAGCGTATATTACTGAGTACTGAATACCTTATGTAATTGAGCCTATGCATATGTTTTTCAACTTATGAAATTTTGTTTTGTCTTTGGACCTTATCAACCAATTCAACTGATGAAGAGATGTTAGTATGTTACTTCTTTAATTTACTGATTTGACTCCCCCTTTTATAGGTCAACTATGCTGCCATTGAGCGATACAAGTGGATTATCAAAAGGGTCCGATCATATGGAATGAAGGTGATGCTCACTCTTTTTCACCACTCACTTCCACCCTGGGCGGGTGAGTATGGAGGTTGGAAACTGGAAAAGACAGTGGATTATTTCATGGAATTTACCAGGTTAATTGTCTTTCAGTAGAATTTGTATCTATGCCATTTTTCTATACCTGCTGCAGACTCTAGTTTCTGGTGACATTGACTGCTGCACTGTGTCAACCTATCTTTTGTTGTAAACTGGGCACATTTGAGGCCTCATGATTGACTTAACAACATTAATAGCATTGGCAATATAGACATTTATTGAACCTGTAATTGAATCCTATCCCTTCTTCATGTAATACTTCTAAAGAGCAGGTAAATTATGGTACAAGAGCCTTCCTCTTGCTTGTGTGACATTGTTCACATCCTTAACTGCTTGCATTCTGATGAGCTTTCACCACATCTTTATCTTCCCATTCCATGCAGGCTTGTTGTAAACAGTGTATCAGGTTTAGTAGACTACTGGGTGACATTCAATGAGCCGCATGTCTTCAGCATGCTAACTTATTGTGCTGGAGCTTGGCCTGGTGGTCATCCTGATATGCTGGAGGCTGCGACTTCTGCCCTTCCGACCGGTGTTTTTCAGCAGGCCATGCATTGGATGTCTATTGCACACTCAAAGGCATATGACTACATCCATGAAATAAGGTATCCCTTTCTTATGGAAGCTTGGGAAAATTATTGTCACTTTACCTGTTGAACTTGGACTCTAAAGAACATTTTTACGTCCTTTTAAATTTTAGATATGTATCCTCTTTTCTTGAAGTTATCTACATTATAATATAGTTATTATTTTCATATGTTATCCATTATCTGGTTGACTCCTTGGTTGCCATTTCTTTTCAGTTTAACTGAATCTTTTCTGCAACCTCGTCTCATTAAGCAGGACCTGCACATTTGAAATTTATTACTCTCCTTTGTTGCTTTTTGAATTGTGTGGTAATTATCTGATTGATATCTTTTTGGAAGTAGCTCATCAAATACAATGGTGGGTGTCGCACACCATGTGTCATTTATGCGACCCTATGGTCTGTTTGATGTTGCTGCTGTTACAATGGCTAATTCATTGACTATATTCCCATATATTGATGGAATATCTGACAACCTGGACTTCATAGGCATTAATTACTATGGTCAGGTTTGTTTTCTTAACCTTGATAACTGCACTGCATGCTATGTATCTGATTATGACGTACATTATTAACATTAGGAAACCGGCATTGATTTCAGGAAGTGGTTTCAGGGCCTGGCCTGAAACTGGTAGAAACTGACGAGTACAGTGAATCTGGTCGTGGGGTATATCCTGATGGCTTGTACCGAATGTTGCTCCAGTTTCATGAAAGATACAAGCATTTAGATGTCCCCTTCATCATTACTGAGAACGGAGTTTCAGATGAGACAGATGTGATCCGGCGACCATATATGTTGGAGCATTTGCTTGCAATTTATGCAGCCATGATCATGGTTTAAATCTCCATTTGCCTAAAATTATTCTTTTTTTCCTTCTATAAATACCAACCACATGTTAGACCTTCTTTTAATTTTTTACAGGGCGTGCCTGTGCTTGGTTACTTGTTCTGGACTATTTCTGACAACTGGGAGTGGGCTGATGGATACGGTCCCAAGTTTGGACTTGTAGCAGTTGACCGCAAAAACAATCTAGCACGGATCCCCCGCCCTTCTTACCATCTATTTTCTAGAGTTAGCACTCCGAATCTGCATTTCTTTCTCCTTGGCACATGCTGTGTCTAATTATTTTTTACAGTTTCACTGAGCTGTTTATTGCAGATTGTGACTACAGGAAAAGTTACACGTGAAGATCGTGATGGAGCGTGGGAAGAACTCCAAAGAGCTGCTAGAGAGATGAAAACAAGGCCATTTTACCGGGCTGTGGACAAACATGGTTTAATGTATGCAGGTAATTATCTAAATTCTTATTTTCAGCTAAAATTTTGTCTCTATGTGCATGCAGAGAAGCTTAATTATCTTCTACCATTGATTTAAAGCATAAAAGTATAAAATCTTGCTGTTCCTGTCTTACAAATTTAGAGTAAGGCTTAACACTATCTCTCACCTTGTTAATGCGGTTGATGCCTTAGTGCCTTACCAGGAACCAACTATGTATGAACGCATTGAAAGTTTGAAACAAATACCATTATTGACTAGGCCTAATTTATTTTAACCACATTTTAAACTTACCCTTAAAAGAAGACTGAGTTTTATGAGATGATATGTGGCAGCCATTGTATTAATGATGTTAGATTGTTAGCAGATGAAATTAAAATGATCAGTGGTTATTAGAATTAGAAGTTATGAACTATGCAACTATTATTGACATGAATGCTTGCTTTAAACCTCACAAGCAGATTGCTTTACAACCTGCTCTGCTTAGTTGCAAAATAGAGGTCCTTGAACCTTAAATAACTTACAAAAAAAGTTGTTTGGCATCGGTGAATTCACTACTAAGTTGGTTAAAAAAAATGTTGGTTAAAGTTCTTCCATGGAAACATGAAGAAAGCTTATGCCCAGAGGGCTATGAACATGGTTAGACTTTTGTTGTGTTGTTTGTGACTTTGTTCAGATAAATATAAACTTTAATTATTGTTGCGTCTTATGACAGGTGGACTTGATGAACCTATACAGCGGCCATATATCAAACGAGATTGGCGGTTTGGTCATTATGAGATGGAAGGTCTCCAGGATCATTTGAGCCGCTTCTCAAGATTCATCATCCGACCCTTCTTCCCAAAGAAGAAAAGGAAACCTCAAAAAGAAAATCCCAATTTAGTTCTTCAGCCTTTTCCAAATTAGCAATTGTTAACATATCCGAATTCTTCAAGTGATTGACACTTTCAATATGTAGTACAAAATAGCAGCTTCATGTCTACAATATGGTACTTCACTTAGTATAATTCTCACTATTGTAAAGCTCAACGAACTTTTTGAGATATGCCAAAGTGAATCTCCTACCAAATTAAGCACTAGACGATACTATGGAAGGGGTATTCTTGTCAAAACTCAACTTGTTCCATGTAGAAGGTTCATTCATTAAGAGCTTAATGAAGATGAGAAAAAGGTGGCTAGCTGGCAACATGCTCTTCTATGATAAAGAAGAGAATGAGAGTATATAATCTGATAACATTTTTCTTAAAGGATTTTATTGTCTTTAAAGCTTACCTTGTATAGAGGACAGTTTAGTCATTTCATTTCATTCCTTTTTATAAACCTTAACTCGAGAAAAAACAAATAACGTCATTAAGAATCTTGCGACAAACACACGAGTTATTTTTGGGTTTAGCTAACATATGCTTTGAGAACATTTTTTTTTTTTACTAAAAATAGGGAGACTTGAATCTACGACTGTTTAAGTGAGTATGGGAAGATGGTGTCATTTGAGTTATAATTCATTAGCTTTGAGAACATATGTTAACTTTACAAATAAAAAAGTTTTCATTGAAAATATAAAAAAAAAATTAATGCTTTTATTTTATATTCATTAAATAAAAATATTTAAAACTTTCTATTAATAATAAGCTTATTATGTGTTGTTAGAACATATGTTAGCTAAATCTTTTATTTTTTTCATGTACACTAGTGGACTAATAATATGTTAGCTAAATCTTTTATTTTTTTCATGTACACTAGTGGACTAATAATGGTAAGGGTAGCAGTATACTGGTTCCACGCTATGATGGATTTCACTAGAAGTTAATTAGAGGAAATTTGTGCTAAATTTTGACAAATCTAGGCTTTGTTTGGTGGACGAAAGAAATAGAAAAAAATAAAATTGAGTAAAAAGAAATAGGAAGAAAAAAATTGAGGTGAAATTTAATTTCTATTGGTATGTTTGGATGAAAAAAAAATAAGATGAAAAGATATTAAAAGATGATTAATTTATAGTATTTTAGTATTTGTTTAGAAGGAAAAAAATAAGTAAAGTTATATAATGATAATTTTACTGAGTAAATCCTCATAGTAGTCCCTGAGATTCGTGTGATTACCCAATGTAGTCCTCAAGATTCCGATTTTCTCATTGTAGTCCTCCAGATAGAGCTCTGAGTACTCATAATGGTCCCTGGGCATATTTCTGGTGATGAGTCATCACCGGAGTGCTTACGTGGCGTTGTTTTGCCATGCTGGTCCCTCCCACTATACCCACATTAGTCCCTTGCAGTTGGTGTTATTGTACAAAACTCCATTCCTGCACGCTTCGCTCTCTCTCTTCCTCGTTTTCTTCATCGCATTTTTCAGGTTCCCAATTCTCTTCCTCTACGCTCTTCAAACCTACATCACTCCAATGCCCAACCCTCCACGTCCCACGGCCTTCGTGTTGCCATTCGCCGCCCTAGCGCCCCCGAAGGCCCTGCTTCCGACATCAGAAAGTAGCCCAAGAATAAGGACAAGCTCTATTTCGACGAGAAGAATGCCCAGATCTTCTGGCTCAGGCTCAACCATTCTCACCTTCAATCCCACCTCTACATCGATCAATACTGCGTTGCGTTCACCGTCTCCTTCGTTACCCTCTCTTCCCTCTTCCTTCACTCTTACTTGGGTTCCAATACCAATTCTGGCTTCTTCATGAGTGGTACTTTTGTTCCAATTCTGTTGTCAAGTTTGAGCCTTTACATGTGGTTCATGATGCTTGCGAGGCTCACTTTTCAAGAGATCCACATCCAAGAGATCCGAGAAGAAGCTCAGTGTTCTTTTTGGTGTTTTCGAGATTTTTATGGGAATTTTGGGTTTGGATCACACCTCTTCGTTGCTTTTAGACCTCCATTTTGCTGGTCTTGATGGGTTCTGGAAAGTTCTCCTTGCTACATTCATGGGATTCCTTTCATTGGTGTTGTTCATTCCTGCTGCTAGAATTGCACGTTCCTTTTGGCTTGGAATTGATCAGATTCGTTGCAATTTGTCCGTGATCACTTATGGATAGTTTGGTCGCACCATCCTTTATGCAAACCAACTGTTTGTTATATTTACTGCTTTGATTTGGATTAAGCCTTTAGCTGAGATTTTTGTGGATAGTTTAGGGAATCCTTTCTTTAACCATAGCATATTGTTTCAACTGTACACTTTATGGCTTTTGGTTCAGCTGCATGAAGCCGTTCCTAGGAAAAGGTACAACAGATATGTGAGCTTGCTCAAGCAGCGTTTGGTGAGTTTATTTGATATAGTTTATTTATTATATCACGTTGTTATGTAAAGTTTCATAATTAACAATGCAAGAATTCTTTACATATAATTGATCCTCAAAAACTATGTTGGGTGCTCAAACCAAGTTAATTGAAGATTCATACACATATAACAGTCCTAAAAATATCATTGCATGATTTGAAAAGATTTCAATCTTGCTTTTTCAGGAAAAAGATTAGGGGTGTGGCTTGCTCTCTTTCTAACTGTTTATTTATCAGCAAGAACTGCAACTGTATTGATCCTTATAGGAGGGGAAACCATGAAACAATTCTTCCAAATAGTTTGTGGTCCAACGTGTACCTCAAATCCTTTAACCATAGTGGAGCAGTACCTAGTTTTCACTTCTCTATCCATTGTCCTGTCTCAGCTTTCAAACCGCAATTCAATTGCAGGGCTCTCACTCATAGGTGTTGTGACAGCAATCACTTACTCCACCATGGTTTGAGTTCTATCTGTGAAACAACAAAGGCCACCCTCCATCTCTTATGAACCTTTATCATTGCCATCATCTTTTTCATCTTTGTTTCTTGCCTTGAATGCTCCTGGAATCGTATAGGAATGTTGTTATGTATATCATTATGTAATATATTTAACAATTTCATTAAATAATAATAACAAAATTTAATTATATTTTTAATATAACAAGTTAGGAATATAAATTTCATAAATAAAGTAAATAATAATAATAATAATAATAATAATAATAATAATAATAATAATAATAATAATAATAATAATAATAATAATAATAATAATAATAATAATAATAATAATAATAATAATTATAATTATAAAATTGGAGTGACCTATTTAGATATAAATTTTGTTTTCGTATACTACTCATATCAACTCATAGATTGGAGACAATATCAAGAGGAAGACACAAATTAAGGCTATGCTACACATCCAAGTATATTCATCCAAGTTTTATCCAAGTAGGTCCAACACCAACAAAAATCACTCTCATTAAAAGAGCGTCATTACACGCACTTTATCTTCTTCTCCTCCCCCGCACTTCTTTTTCTTCTTTCAAATATACACGTATGTCATCATCTTCTTCTTTCAAATTCACGTATACCTCCTCCTCCTCCTCCTCCTCCTCCTCCTTCTTCTTCTTCTCCTCCTCTTTCATTATTGTCATCACCAACAACACTAACAATTTGCTAATGGATTATTTTTTCAATCGAATTGAATGGAATGCAATTGCTAAATTGAATTGAATTGAATTGAATGGACGTAAGTGTTTTAAATCTGAATTGAATTGATAATCTCTAAATTATAGACAGATGTGTTTCGAATTTGATTTTATATAATGGATTATGTTTCGTTCATTCAGTGCTATACAATTGTCTCACCATGAGTACGTGTTCGGTTCATTATGCAGAAAGCTGTTTGAATTTGATGTTATATTGGAGTAAGGATTATTAAAGTCCTTGGCCCCACTAGATCTGTGGACCCCACAGGATCTCCTCAGGATCTGTGGACCCCACAGGATCCCCACCTACTTCTTCTCTCCTCTTCACACCTTTTCATAACTCTCTTCCCCAAATACCCCTCACCAATCAACTCAATCACTCTTTCCCATCACTTCTTCACCACTCACATCCATCCTCTCTTCCCCAAAAACCCCACCTACCTTTAAATTCAAAATAATTTCCCTCCCAAACCAACCCTAAATGGCCGAACCCTAACCCCTCCCCACTCCTATATAAACCCCTCATTCCTTCTTCATTTTCACACAACACAACCCTCTCTTCTTCCCCTTGGCCGAATCCACCTTCTCCCTCCATCTCCTCCATTTTTCTTCTTCTTCTACTTCCTTCTCTTTTCTTTTGCTCGAGGACGAGCAACCATTTTAAGTTTGGTGTGGTAAAAGCATTGCTTTTTATTTTTTCATAACCATTTATGGCACCTAAGGCCAGAGAAACCTCTAGAAAGAGGAAAGGGAAGGCAATCGCTTCCACCTCTGAGTCATGGGAGATGGAGAAATTCATCTCTAAGGTTCATCAAGTCCACTTCTATGAAGTTGTGGCCAAGAAGAAAGTGATCCCTGAGGTTCCTTTCAAACTCAAAAAGAATGAGTATCCGGAGATCCGACTTGAAATCCAAAGAAGAGGTTGGGAAGTTCTAACCAACCCCATTCAACAAGTCGGGATCTTAATGGTTCAAGAGTTCTATGCAAACGCATGGGTTACCAGGAATCATGATCAAAGTGTGAACCCGAACCCAAAGAATTGGCTCACCATGGTTCGGGGGAAATACTTAGATTTCAGTTCGGAGAATGTAAGGTTGGCGTTCAACCTACCAATGATGGAAGAGAACACACGCCCCTACACTAGAAGAGTCAACTTTAATCAAAGGTTGGACCAAGTCCTCGTGGACATATGTGTGGAAGGAGCTCAATGGAAAATTGACTCAAGGGGCAAGCCGGTTCAACTAAGAAGGCTTGACCTCAAACCAGTGGCTAGAGGATGGTTGGAGTTCATTTAATGCTCAATCATTCCTACTAGCAACCGGTCTGAAGTTACTATAGACCGGGCCATCATGATCCATAGTAGCATGATTGGGGAGGAAGTGGAAGTTCATGAGATTATACCTCAAGAACTCTACAAGGTGGCTGACAAGACCTCCACTTTGGCAAGGTTAGTCTTTCCTCATCTCATTTGCCACCTCTGCAATTCGGCTGGAATTGACATAGAGGGAGACATCCTCATTGAAGAGGATAAGCCCATCACTAAGAAAAAGATGGAGCAAACAAGAGAGCATGGACCTCAACATGAGCATGAGGAAATTCCTCACCATGAAATCCCTGAGATGCCTCAAGGGATGCACTTTCCTCCACAAAACTATTGGGAACAAATCAACACTTCCCTAGGTGAATTAAGTTCCAACATGGGACAATTAAGGGTGGAACATCAAGAGCACTCCATCATCCTCCATGAAATTAGAGAAGATCAAAGAGCTATGAGGGAGGAGCAAGAAAGACAAGGAAGAGACATAGAGGAGCTCAAAGGCACCATTGGTTCTTCAAGAAGAGGAAGACGCCACCCTTACTAAGGTGGACTCATTCCTTAATCTCCTTGTTTATTTATTTTCCTGTTTTTTGATTTTTATGCTTTATGTTTGTTTATGTTTTTGTCTTCATGATCACTAGTATTTAAGTGTCTATGCCTTAAAGTTATGAATGTCCTATGAATCCATCACCTCTCTTGAATGAAAAATATTTTAATTACAAAAGAACAAGAAGTACATGGTTTCGAATTCATCCTTGAAACTAGTTTAATTATTTTAATGTGGTGACAATATTTTTTATTTTCTGAATGAATGCTTGAACAGTGCATATGTCTTTTGAAGTTGTTGTTTAAGAATGTTAAATATGTTGGCTCTTGAAAGAATGATGAATAGGAGAAATGTTATTTGATAATCTGAAAAATCATAAAAATGATTCTTGAAGCAAGAAAAAACAGTGAATACAGAAAGCTTGCGAAAAAAAAATTAGAAAAAAAAGAAAAAGAAAAAAAGCAAGCAGAAAAAGCCAAAAGCTCTTAAAACCAAGAGGCAAGAGCAAAAAGCCAGTAACCCTTAAAACCAAAAGGAAAGGGTAATAAAAAGGATCCAAGGCTTTGAGCATCAGTGGATAGGAGGGCCTAAAGGAATAAAATCCTGGCCTAAGCGGCTAAACCAAGCTGTCCCTAACCATGTGCTTGTGGCGTGAAGGTGTCAAGTGAAAACTTGAGACTGAGCGGTTAAAGTCAAGGTCCAAAGCAAAAGAAGAGTGTGCTTAAGAACCCTGGACACCTCTAATTGGGGACTTTAGCAAAGCTAAGTCACAATCTAAAAAGTTTCACCTAGTTATGTGTCTGTGGCATTTATGTATCCGGTGGTAATATGATGAGCGGATAATTTATACGCTTTTTGGCATTGTTTTTAGTATGTTTTTAGTAGGATCTAGTTACTTTTAGGGATGTTTTCATTAGTTTTTATGTTAAATTCACATTTTTGGACTTTACTATGAGTTTGTGTGTTTTTCTGTGATTTCAGGTATTTTCTGGCTGAAATTGGGGGACTTGAGCAGAAATCAGATTCAGAGGTTGAAAAAGGACTGCTGATGCTGTTGGATTCTGACCTCCCTGCACTCAAAGTGGATTTTCTGGAGATACAGAACTCGAAATGGCGCGCTTCCAATTGCGTTGGAAAGTAGACATCCAGGGCTTTCCAGCAATATATAATAGTCCATACTTTGGCCAAGAATTGACGACGTAAACTGGCATTCAACGCCAGCCTTCTGCCCAAATCTGGCGTCCAGTGCCAGAAAAGGATCCAAAACCAGAGTTGAACGCCCAAACTGGCACAAAAACTGGCGTTCAACTCCACAAATGGCCTCTGCACGTGCAACACTCAGGCTCAGCCCAAACACACACCAAGTGGGCCCCGGAAGTGGGTTTATACATCAAATACTTACTCATGTAAACCCTAGTAGCTAGTTTATTATAAATAGGACCTCTTACTATTGTATTAGGCATCTTTGGATTACCTTATGATCCTTTGATCACGTTTTAGGGGGCTGGCCATCTCGGCCATGCCTGAACCTTCACTTATGTATTTTCATACGGTAGAGTTTCTACACTCCATAGATTAAGGTGTGGAGCTCTGCTGTTCCTCAAAGATTAATGCAAAGTACTACTGTTTTCCATTCAATTCTTCTTATTTCGCTTCTAAGATATCCATTCGCACCCAAGAACGTGATGAAGGTGATGATTATGTGTGACGCTCATCATCCTTCTCCCTTATGAATGCGTGCCTGACAAACACTTCTGTTCTACATGAATTAAGCTAGAATGAATATCTCTTAGATCTCCTAACCAGAATCTTCGTGGCGTAAGCTAGAATGATGGCGGCATTCAAGAGAATCCGGAAAGTCTAAACCTTGTCTGTGGTATTCCGAGTAGGATTCAATGATTGAATGACTGTGACGAGCTCCTAACTCGCGATTGCAGGGCGTTAGTGACAGACGCAAAAGGATAGTAAATCCTATTCCAGCATGATCGAGAACCGACAGATGAATAGCCGTGCCGTGACAGGGTGCGTGAGCATATTATTCACTGAGAGGATAAGATGAAGCCATTGACAAGGGTGATGCCTCCAGACGATTAGCTGTGCCGTGACAGGGCATTGGATCATTTTCCCGAGAGATGACCGAAAGTAGCCATTGACAGTGGTGATGTATCACATAAAGCCAGCCATGGAAAGGAGTGAGACTGATTGGATGAAGATAGCAGGAAAGCAGAGGTTCAGAGGAACGAAAAGCATCTCCATTCGCTAATCTGAAATTCCTACCAATGATTTACATAAGTACCTCTATCCCTATTCTATTATTTATTATTCGAAAACTCCATTATCAATCTATATCCGCCTGACTGAGATTTACAAGGTGACCATAGCTTGCTTCATACCAACAATCTCCGTGGGATTCGACCCTTACTCACGTAAGGTATTACTTGGACGACCCAGTGCACTTGCTGGTTAGTGGTACGAGTTGTGAAAAGTGTGATTCAGAATTTGTGCACCAAGTTTTTGGCGCCGTTGCCGGGGATTGTTCGAGTTTGGACAACTGACGGTTGATCTTGTTGCTCAGATTGGGTAACTTTCTTTTCGTTTTCTTTTCAAAAAGTTTTCAAAAATTTTTCAAAAATCTTTCAAAAATTTTTCTTCTGTTTTCGAAAAAAAAAAAATTTACTAAAAATAAAGTTTTCAAAAATAAATTATTCTATGGCTTCAAAATTTTTAAGAATGAATTCTAGTGTTTCATGAAATATGTTGATTCATATTTGGCTGTAAAGCCATACCCAAACTACTTTGGGATTGGTATTCAACTAATCACTCCAGCCCATGTAATTATATGTTGAAGCTTGACTGGCTATTAAGCCATGCCTGACCCTTTGATTGGAGCTTTAACACTAACATGGCAAGATTCCTGGAATTCATATTAAAAATTTTGGAATCCTTATTTTTTAATTTTCACAATAATTTTCGAAAAAAATTAAAAGAAAATACAAAAAATTAGAAAATCATAAAAATCAAAAATATTTTTGTGTTTCTTGTTTGAGTCTTGAGTCATATCATAAGTTTGGTGTCACTTGCATATGCATCTTGCATTTTTTCGAAAATATCATGCATTCATAGTGTTCTTCATGATCTTCAAGTTGTTCTTGGTAAGTCTTCTTGTTTGATCTTGATGATTTTTTATTTTGTTTCTTTTCATGTTTATCATATGCATTCTTGAATTCTTAGTGTCTAAGCATTAAAGAATTCTAAGTTTGGTGTCTTGCATATTTTCCTTGCATTAAAATTTTTTCAAAAATATGTTCTTGATGTTCATCTTGACATTCATAGTGTTCTTGGTGTTCATCTTGACATTCATAGCATTTTTGCATGCATCACATGTTTTGATCTAAAAATTTCATGCATTGCATATTTTTCTAGTTTTTCTCTCTCATCATAAAAATTCAAAAATCAAAAATATATCTTTCCCTTTTTCTCTCATCAAATTCGAAAATTTGAGTTGACTTTTTCAAAAATTTTTAAAATCAAGTTGTTTCTTATGAGTCAAATCAAATTTTCAATTTGAAAATCTTATCTTTTTCAAAATCTTTTTCAAAAATCAAATCTTTTTCAAATTTCTTATTTATTTTCGAAAATTTCAAAAATATTTTTCAAAAATCTTTTTCTTATTTTTATATCAAATTTTCGAAAATAACTAATCAATTAATGTTTTGATTCAAAAATTTGAAGTTTGTCACTTGGTTGTTAAGAAAGATTCAAACTTTAAGTTCTAGAATCATATCTTGTGATTTCTTATGAATCAAGTCATTAATTGTGATTTTAAAAATCAAATCTTTTTCAAAACTAATTTCTATCATATCTTTTCAAAAATATCTTCTTATCTTATCTTTTTCAAAAAGTTGGTTTCAAAATATCTTCTCTAACTTCCTATCTTCTTATCTTTTCAAAATTTGTTTCAACTAACTAACTAACTTTTTGTTTGTTTCTTAACTTTTTCAAAACTACCTAACTAATTCTCTCTTTCTAATTTTCGAAAATATCTCCCCCTTTTTCAAAGATTTCTTTTTAATTAACTAATTATTTTTATTTTTATTTTTATTTCAAAAAAATTTTTTTTCGAAAAATACTAACAAATTTTCAAAAACCAATTTTCAAAAATCACTAACTCCTTTTCAAAATAATTTTCGAAAATTATACCTCCCCCATCCTATTCTATCTATTCATTCATATCCTAACATCTCATCTCACATCTCTTCCATTCTCACAGTTGTGTTTCTTCCATTATATTACATTCTTTGTCTCCCCCTCTTCTTCCACTCACACAGGGATCCCTATACTGTGGTATAAGGGATCTCCATTATTATTATTATTTTTCTGTGCCTTCTTCTTTGTCATATGAGCAGGAGCAAGGATAAGAATATTCTTGTGGAAGCAGATCCAGAACCTGAAAGGACTCTAAAGAGAAAATTAAGAGAAGCTAAAATACAACAATCCAGAGATAACCTTTCAGAAATTTTCGAACAGGCAGAGGAGATGGCAGCCGAAAATAATAATAATGTAAGGAAGATGCTTGGTGACTTTACTGCACCTAATTCCAATTTACATGGAAGAAGCATCTCCATTCCTGCCATTGGAGCAAACTACTTTGAGCTGAAACCTCAATTAGTTTCTCTAATGCAGCAGAACTGCAAGTTTCATGGACTTCCATCTGAAGATCCTTTTCAGTTCTTAACTGAATTCTTGCAGATATGTGATACTGTTAAGACTAATGGAGTAAATCCTGAAGTCTACAGGCTCATGCTTTTCCCTTTTGCTGTAAGAGACAGAGCTAGATTATGGTTGGATTCTCAACCTAAGGACAGCCTGAACTCTTGGGATAAGCTGGTCACGGCTTTCTTAGCCAAGTACTTTCCTCCTCAAAAGCTGAGCAAGCTTAGAGCTGATGTTCAAACCTTCAGACAGAAAGAAGGTGAATCTCTCTATGAAGCTTGGGAAAGATACAAACAGTTGACCAAAAAGTGTCCTTCTGACATGCTTTCAGAATGGACCATCCTGGATATATTCTATGATGGTCTGTCTGAGTTATCTAAGATGTCATTGGATACCTCTGCAGGTGGATCCATTCACCTAAAGAAAACGCCTGCAGAAGCTCAAGAACTCATTGACATGGTTGCTAATAACCAGTTCATGTACACTTCTGAAAGGAATCCTGTGAATAATGGGACGCCTATGAAGAAGGGAGTTCTTGAAGTTGATACTCTGAATGCCATATTGGCTCAGAACAAAATATTGACTCAGCAAGTCAATATGATTTCTCAGAGTCTGCATGGAATGCAAGCTGCATCCAACAGTACTCAAGAGGCTTCTCCTGAAGAAGAAGCCTATGATCCTGAGAACCCTGCAATAGCAGAGGTGAATTACTTAGGAGAACCTTATGGAAACACCTATAACTCAACATGGAGAAATCATCCAAATTTCTCATGGAAGGATCAAAAGCCCCAACAAGGCTTTAATAATGGTGGAAGAAACAGGTTCAGCAATAGCAAGCCTTTTCCATCATCAACTCAGCAACAGACAGAGAACTCTGAACAAAATGCTTCTAATTTAGCAAATCTAGTCTCTGATCTATCTAAGGCCACTGTAAGTTTCATGAATGAAACAAGGTCTTCCATTAGAAATCTGGAAGCACAAGTGGGCCAGCTGAGTAAAAGGATCACTGAAATCCCCCCTAGTACTCTCCCAAGCAATACAGAAGAGAACCCAAAAGGAGAGTGCAAGGCCATTGACATAAGCGCCATGGCCGAACCTCTGAGGAGAGGAGAGGACGTGAATCCCAAGGAGGAAGACCTCCTGGGACGTCCAGTGATCAATAAGGAGCTTCCCTCTGAGGAACCAAAGGACTCTTAGGCTCATCTAGAGACCATAGAGATTCTATTGAACCTCCTTATGCCCTTCATGAGCTCTGATGAGTATTCCTCTTCTGAAGAGAATGAGGATGTCACTGAAAAGCAAACTGCCAAGTTTCTTGGTGCAATCATGAAGCTGAATGCCAAATTGTTTGGCATTGATGCTTGGGAAGTTGAACCTCCCTTGTTCATCAATGAACTAAGTGATCTGGATCAACTGACATTGCCTCAGAAGAGACATGATCCTGAAAAGTTCATAATATCCTGTACCATAGGCACCATGATCTTTAAGGCTCTGTGTGACCTTGGTTCAGGAATAAACCTCATGCCCCTCTCTGTAATAGAGAAACTGGGAATCTATGGGGTGCAAGCTGCTAAAATCTCATTAGAGATGGCAGACAGCTCAAGAAGACAGGCTTATGGATAAGTAGAGGACGTGTTAGTAAAGGTTGAGGGCCTTTACATCCCTGCTGATTTCATAGTCCTGGATACTGGAAAGGAAGAGGATGAATCCATCATCCTAGGAAGACCTTTTCTGGCCACAGCAAGAGCTGTGATTGATGTTGACAGAGGTGAAATAGTCCTTCAATGGAATGAGAACTCCCTTGTGTTTAAAACTCAAAGATCTCCCTCTGCAACCATGGAGAGGAAGCAGAAAAAGCTTCTCTCAAAGCAGAGTCAACCAGAGCCCCCACAGTCAAACTCTAAGTTTGGTGTTGAGAGGCCACAACCAAACTCTAAGTTTGGTGTTGAACTCCCATATCCAAACTCTAAGTTTGGTGTTGGAGAGTCTCAACAACGCTCTGCACATCTGTGAGGCTCCATGAGAGCTCACTGTCAAGCTATTGACATTAAAGAAGCGCTTGTTGGGAGGCAACCCAATGTTTATCTAATTCTTATTTTTATTGTTTTTCATGTTTTCTTAGGTTCATGATCATGTGGATTCACAAAATAAATATAAAAATTGGAAACGGAATCAAAAACAGAAGAAGAAAAATCACACCCTGGAGGAGCATCTGTCTGGCGTTCAAACGCCAGAACAGAGCATAGTTCTGGCGCTGAACGCCCAGAATGGGAGCATCCTGGCGCTGAACGCCCAGAACAAGCATGGTTCT
Organism: Arachis hypogaea; assembly: GCF_003086295.3. Lineage (NCBI taxonomy): Eukaryota > Viridiplantae > Streptophyta > Magnoliopsida > Fabales > Fabaceae > Arachis > Arachis hypogaea. Next base: position 58,259,642 of record NC_092050.1, read on the forward strand.
GGCGTTCAACGCCAGAAATGGCAACAAAGGGGCATTGAACGCCCAAAATGGGCACCAACCTGGCGCTGAACGCCCAGAGTTGTGTGCAAGGGCATTTTACATGCCTAATTTGGTGCAGGGATGTAAATGCCTTGACACCTCAGGATCTGTGGACCCCACAGGATCACCTCAGGATCTGTGAACCCCACAGGATCTCCACCTTACCTCCTCATAATCCTAGTTTTTTTTTCCACATCTTCTTCTTCATCTATTCCTTCTTCTTTTGCTCGAGGGCGAGCAACATTCTAAGTTTGGTGTGGTAAAACAATTATGTAAAGGATCTATAGCTCAGTGGTAGAACATGTGGCTGCAAATCAAGAGATCCCTGAGATACCTCAGGAGATGCACCTCCCTCCACATAATTATTAGAAGCAACTGAGGATAGAAATCCCAAAAAAAAAAAAAAAATCACTAGGAATCAAGCCGCAAAGGCAAGGAAGAGACATAGAAGAGCCCAAGAACATCATTGAAACGCCATCATCACTAAGGTGGATTCATTCCTTGCTCTTACTTTCTCTGTTTTTCGTTTTCTATGTTATGTGCTTATCTATGTTTGTGTCTTCATTACATGATCATTAGTAGTTAGTAACTCTGTCTTAAAGTTATGAATGTCCTATGAATCCATCACCTCTCTTAAAATAAAAACTGTTTTAATTCAAAAGAACAAGAAGTACATGAGTTTTGAATTTATCCTTGAACTTAGTTTAATTATATTGATGTGGTGATAATGCTTCTTGTTTTCTGAATGTATGCTTGAACAGTGCATATGTCGTTTGAAGTTGTTGTTTAAGAATGTTAAATATGTTGGCTCTTGAAAGAATGATGACTAGGAGACATGTTATTTGATAATCTGAAAAATCATAAAAATGATTCTTGAAGCAAGAAAAAGCAGCAAAGAGCAAAGCTTGCAGAAAAAAAAAATATAAATAGGCGAAAAAAAAAACAAAAATAGAAAGAAAAAGCAAGCAGAAAAAGCCAAAAGCTCTTAAAACCAAGAGGCAAGAGCAAAAAGCCAATAACCCTTAAAACCAAAAGGCAAGGGCAAATAAAAAGGATCCCAAGGCTTTGAGCATCAGTGGATAGGAGGGCCTAAAGGAATAAAATCCTGGTCTAAGCGGCTAAACCAAGCTGTCCCTAACCATGTGCTTGTGGCGTGTAGGTGTCAAGTGAAAACTTGAGACTGAGCGGTTAAAGTCAAGGTCTAAAGCAAAAAAAGAGTGTGCTTAAGAACCCTGGACACCTCTAATTGGGGACTTTAGCAAAGCTGAGTCACAATCTGAAAAGGTTCACCCGATTATGTGTCTGTGGCATTTATGTATCCGGTGGTAATACTGGAAAACAAAGTGCTTAGGGCCACGGCCAAGACTCATAAAATAGCTGTGTTCAAGAATCATCATACTGAACTAGGAGAATCAATAACACTATCTGAACTCTGAGTTCCTATAGATGCCAATCATTCTGAACCTCAATGGATAAAGTGAGACGCCAAAACTATTCAAGAGGCAAAAAGCTATAAGTCCCGCTCATATGATTGAAGCTATGTTTCATTGATAGTTTGGAATTTATAGTATGTTCTATTCTTTTTATCCTATTTTGATTTTCAGTTGCTTGGGGACAAGCAACAATTTAAGTTTGGTGTTGTGATGAGCGGATAGTTTATACGCTTTTTGGCATTGTTTTTAGTATGTTTTTAGTAGGATCTAGTTACTTTTAGGGATGTTTTCATTAGTTTTTATGTTAAATTCACATTTCTGGACTTTACTATGAGTTTGTGTGTTTTTCTGTGATTTCAGGTATTTTCTGGCTGAAATTGAGGGACTTGAGCAGAAATCAGATTCAGAGGTTGAAAAAGGACTTCTGATGCTGTTGGATTCTGACCTCCCTGTACTCAAAGTGAATTTTCTGGAGATACAGAACTCCAAATGGCGCGCTTCTAATTGCGTTGGAAAGTAGACATCCAGGGCTTTCCAGCAATATATAATAGTCCATACTTTGGCCAAGAATTGACGACGTAAACTGGCGTTCAACGCCAGCCTTCTGCCCAAATCTGGCGTCCAGCGCCAGAAAAGGATCCAAAACCAGAGTTGAACGCCCAAACTGGCACAAAAACTGGCGTTCAACTCCACAAATGGCCTCTGCACGTGCAACACTCAGGCTCAGCCCAAACACACACCAAGTGGGCCCCGGAAGTGGATTTATACATCAAATACTTACTCATGTAAACCCTAGTAGCTAGTTTATTATAAATAGGACCTCTTACTATTGTATTAGGCATCTTTGGATTACCTTATGATCCTTTGATCACGTTTTAGGGGGCTGGCCATCTCGGCCATGCCTGAACCTTCACTTATGTATTTTCATACGGTAGAGTTTCTACACTCCATAGATTAAGGTGTGGAGCTCTGCTGTTCCTCAAAGATTAATGCAAAGTACTACTGTTTTCCATTCAATTCTTCTTATTTCGCTTCTAAGATATCCATTCGCACCCAAGAACGTGATGAAGGTGATGATTATGTGTGACGCTCATCATCCTTCTCCCTTATGAATGCGTGCCTGACAAACACTTCTGTTCTACATGAATTAAGCTAGAATGAATATCTCTTAGATCTCCTAACCAGAATCTTCGTGGCGTAAGCTAGAATGATGGCGGCATTCAAGAGAATCTGGAAAGTCTAAACCTTGTCTGTGGTATTCCGAGTAGGATTCAATGATTGAATGACTGTGACGAGCTCCTAACTCGCGATTGCAGGGCATTAGTGACAGACGCAAAAGGATAGTAAATCCTATTCCAGCATGATCGAGAACCGACAGATGAATAGCCGTGCCGTGACAGGGTGCGTGAGCATATTATTCACTGAGAGGATAAGATGAAGCCATTGACAAGGGTGATGCCTCCAGACGATTAGCCGTGCCGTGACAGGGCATTGGATCATTTTCCCGAGAGATGACCGAAAGTAGCCATTGACAGTGGTGATGTATCACATAAAGCCAGCCATGGAAAGGAGTGAGACTGATTGGATGAAGATAGCAGGAAAGCAGAGGTTCAGAGGAACGAAAAGCATCTCCATTCGCTAATCTGAAATTCCTACCAATGATTTACATAAGTACCTCTATCCCTATTCTATTATTTATTATTCGAAAACTCCATTATCAATCTATATCCGCCTGACTGAGATTTACAAGCTGACCATAGCTTGCTTCATACCAACAATCTCCGTGGGATTCGACCCTTACTCACGTAAGGTATTACTTGGACGACCCAGTGCACTTGCTGGTTAGTGGTACGAGTTGTGAAAAGTGTGATTCACAATTTGTGCACCATAATACTGGAAAACAAAGTGCTTAGGGCCACGACCAAGACTCATAAAGTAGCTGTGTTCAAGAATCAACATACTGAACTAGGAGAATCAATAACACTATCTGAATTCTAAGTTCCTATAGATGCCAATCATTTTGAACTTCAATGGATAAAGTGAGATGCCAAAACTATTCAAGAGGCAAAAAGCTACAAGTCCCGCTCATCTGATTGGAGCTATGTTTCATTGATATTTTGGAATTTATAGTATATTCTCTTCTTTTTATCCTATTTGATTTTCAGTTGCTTGGAGACAAGCAACAATTTAAGTTTGGTGTTGTGATGAGCGGATAATTTATACGCTTTTTGGCATTGTTTTTACATAGTTTTCAGTATGATTTAGTTAGTTTTTGGTATATTTTTATTAGTTTTTAATTAAAAATCATATTTCTGGACTTTACTATGAGTTTGTGTGTTTTTCTGTGATTTCAGGTATTTTCTGGCTGAAATTGAGGGACCTGAGCAAAAATCAGATTCAGAGGTTGATGAAGGACTGCAGATGCTGTTGGATTCTGACCTCCCTGCACTCAAAGTGAATTTTCTGGAGCTACAAAACTCCAAATGGTGCGCTCTCAAATGCGTTGGAAAGTAGACATCCAGGGCTTTCCAGCAATATATAATAGTCTATACTTTAAATAAAGATTGATGATGTAAACTGGCGTTCAACGCCAGTTCCATGCTGCATTCTGGAGTCAAACGCCAGAAACAGGTTGCAAAGTGGAGTTCAACGCCAGAAACAGGCTACAAACTGGTGTTCAACTCCAAAAGAAGCCTCTACACGTGTAAAGCTCAATGCTCAGCCCAAGCACACACCAAGTGGGCCCCGAAAGTGGATTTCTGCATCATTTTCTTATTTCTGTAAACTCTAGTAACTGCTTTAGTATAAATAGGACTTTTTACTACTGTATTTACATCTTTTGGATGTTTAGTTCTTAGATCATGGGAGCTAGCCATTCGGCCATGCCTGAACCTTTCACTTATGTATTTTTCAACGGTAGAGTTTCTACACACCATAGATTAAGGTGTGGAGCTCTGCTGTTCCTCAAAGATTAATGCAAAGTACTACTGTTTTTCTATTCAATTCAACTTATTCCGCTTCTAAGATATTCATTCACACTTCAACATGAATGTGATGATCGTGACAAAGTCATCATCATTCCCCTATGAACGCGTGCCTGACAACCACTTCCGTTCTACCTTCGATTGAATGGATATCTCTTGGATATCTATTACAGGGGACCGAGTCCGAGTTATTAGCGTCTTCGTGGTATAAGTTAGAACCCATGGATGGCCATTCCTGAGATCCAGAAAGTCTAAACCTTGTTTGTGGTATTCCGAGTAGGATCTGGGAAGGGATGGCTATGACGAACTTCAAACTCGCGAGTACTGGGCGTAGTGATAGACGCAAAAGGAGGGTGAATCCTATTCCTGTATGATCGAGAACCTCCAGATGATTAGCCATGCAGTGACAGCGCATCGGACCATTTTCACAGAGAGGATGGGAAGTAGCCATTGACAACGGTGATGCCCTATACAAAGCTTGCCATGGAAAGGAGTAGGATTGATTGGATGAAGACAGCAGGAAAGCAGAGATCAGATGAACGAAAGCATCTCTATACGCTTATCTGAAATTCTCACCAATGAATTATATAAGTACCACTATCTTATTTTATATTTTATTTATTTTCATCCACTATAATTTCTTAATACAATTTAATCCGCCTGACTGAGATTTACAAGGTGACCATAGCTTGCTTCAAGCCGACAATCTCCGTGGGATCGACCCTTACTCACGTAAGGTTTATTACTTGGACGACCCAGTGCACTTGCTGGTTAGTTGTACAAAGTTGTGAAACAAATATAAGATCATGAACGTGCGTATTGAGTTTTTAGCGCCGTTACCAAGGAATGGAATGATCACGATTTCGCACACCAACCGCTCTGATACCACTAAATGTAACACCCTAATTACCCTAAGCCTTTCCTCTAGCTGTAAGGCAAAGGTTAATCAGAGATTACGACAGTTCTAAGGCTTATACATATTTATATATAGAAGGAAATAATATATTCTAGAAGCCTGATGAAGGATATATCTCAAAGTAGGATTTCAAAAGCCTAAAAACGTACTAACGAAACTACTCGTTTAAGGCACAAGAAACAGATATAAGGTAACATAGATAAGTATATAATAATCATAAGAAACTAGCCGCGGCTCGCAGAGTTTAAGCCTACTAGCCATATACAGACGACTAAAAATTGAAGTTTTAAAAGAGCTTATTCAAGTTTTATT